>NC_139383.1:89102500-90302500 GCF_054392235.1 Sus scrofa
CCCCTTCCTATATCTGCTTGCTTTAGCCTGGTAGTCATATAGTCTCAAACACATCATTAAAATAAAAAAAGAATCTATATTTTCTTACTTTTCTTCCCCACATTTTATGATTTTGATGTCTTTTTTTAATGTCTTCATGTTTAGAACTGTATGCTGGCATATTTACGTGATCGCTTTCCAATCATGGTTTCCTCCATCCTAATTTTTCTACTTTTTTTTTTTTAATTTAGAGAAGCCATTTAGTATTTCTTTTAGAATGGGTTTAGTTTTGCTGTACTCTTTTAGCTTTTGTTTGTTGGAGAAATTTTTTATTTCCCCTTCTATTTTAAATGATATTCTTCCTGGGTAGAGTAGTCTAGCCTGCAGATTTTTTTCCTTTCAGCACTTTAAATATATCTCGTCCCTCCCTTCTGGTCTGTAGTGTTTCTGTAGCGATATCAGCTGATAGCCTTATGGGGGTTCCCTTATAATTAACACTTTGCTTTTCTCTTGCTGCCTCTAGAATCCTCTCTTTAACTTTTGCCATTTTTATTATAATACGTCTTGGTATGGGCCAGTTTGGGTTCAACTTGTTTGGGGCCCTCTGTGCCTCTCGAATCTTGATATCAGTATTCTTTAGGTTTGGAAAGTTTTCAGCCATAATTTCTTCAAATATATTTTCAATCCCCTCTTCTTTTTCTTCCCCTTCTGAAATTCCTATTATGCATAGATTGGCCTGCTTTATATTACCCCATAGATCTCTTATATTGCTTTTATGTTTTTTCATTTGGTCTTCTGTCTGCTGTCCTTTTTGGGTGATTTACATTATTCTATCTTCCACATCATTAATTTGATACTCTGCATTGTTCATTATGTTCGTTATTGCTTTTAACTCAGTTTGCATTTCTGCAAATGAATCTTCTAGTTTTTCTTATCTCCTCCTTATATTTTCTAGTTCCTTTCTCTGTTTACTGTTCACATCCTCTCTTAATTCCTTCAATATTTTCAATAACTCCCCTTTGAACCCAATGCCTGTGTGACTTCAGAGGTCTGTTTCATTTTGATTGCTTTAGGTGAATTCTCCTGTTGCTTTAGTTAACTGGGAATGGTTTCTGAGCTTCACCTTTCTTATGTTTTTCTGTGAGCTTGGGAAAGCCAAACTGTAGTCTTGTAAGGCTACTTCTATGCAAGAACACCCCTCTGTATTTTTTTGGGGGGTTACTATTTATTTTTGGTGTGGGAGTTTGAATATTTGCTGTCTCTTCCTTTGGTGTGAGTAGGCTGTTTTCCCCA
This sequence comes from Sus scrofa, assembly GCF_054392235.1. NCBI lineage: Eukaryota > Metazoa > Chordata > Mammalia > Artiodactyla > Suidae > Sus > Sus scrofa. Next base: position 89,103,773 of record NC_139383.1, read on the forward strand.
GAATGCTCAGTGTTTTTTCAGGGAGAAGGAGGCAATAGATAGAGCCAGCAGTCAGTGTCTGGTCATTGGGCTCTCAACAGCAGCAAGGACCTGCAGGAAGGTGGCCCAGGCTAATCCTAGTCGCAGGGCCCCATGAAGTGGTAATGAGCTCTAGGCATATCTACAAGGTGATCAGATCATTTGGCAGTAGCACCAGCAAGGAGCGTGAGTTTCTAAGGGAATGAGAGCAACACCAGCTTGTGATGGACTGCAAGGCCCTCCTCTGAGGTGATTGGAACTGCAGGTGGTGCCTGTTCAAGACCATAGTGGTAGCAGGCCACAACTGCTTCTGGAGTCAGTGATAACTGTGGTGGTTTGCCCCCACCTCCTATAGAACTTATATGAAGCAACCTGTCTCATTTATCCCACATAGGAGGTGCTGTACAGGTTGCTCCTAGTTGCAGGATCCTGGGAAGTGACAGAGATCAGGCATGTGGGTACTGCCTGGAGCATTTGGCAGTGACAGTAGAAGGGCGAGTGTGTTCCCAGGGGTTCGAGAGCACCAACAAGTGGTATTCAGTCAAAATTCCCTCCTCTGTGGTGTCCTTGAATTGAGTGGACCTGCAAGTGGTGTCTGTTCATGGACCCCAAATTGTGGGGAGCCACTCGTACCTTTGGAGCCAGAGATAACTGCAGTGGTTTGCCACCACTTCCTGTAGACCGTGCAAGAAGCACCTTGTCCTGCTTAGCCCCCACACTAAGTGCTCTACAAGCTGCTCACAATTGCAAGTTCCTGGGAAGAGACAGTGATTAAGCATCTGCGCACTGCCCATAGCATTTGGCAATGGCAGCGGCAGGGCAGGTGTGCTCCCAGGTGACTGAGAGCAACAACAGGCGGTGTTCTGTCACAATGTCCTTCTCTGCAGTGCCCTCTGAGGTTGTCAGGGCTGCAAATGAATTTTGTTCAGGTATCCCCAGTGGTGGTGGGCCACACCCACCTCTGGAATCAGAGATAACTGTGGCGGTTTGCCCCAGACACTTGCAGACCTTGCAAAAGGCACCCTGTTACACTTAGCCCATGCAGGAGGTGCTCTACCAGCTGCTCCTAATTGTAGGGTCTTGAGAAGGGACAGTGACCAAGAGTCTGGGCACGCCCAGAGTGTTTGGTGGCGGTAGCTGCAGGGCAGGTGTGTTCCCAGGAGAATTAGAGCAACAGCGTATGGTGCTTTGTTGCAGTGAAGTTTTTTTTTTTCTTTTTTTGCCAGCCAGAGGTGACTGGGGATGCTGGTGGAGCCCACTCATAGGCCCCCACTGGTGGCAAGCCACGCCTCCTGAGATGACCACTTCAGTCTGTCCCTGCCACCTATAGATTGTGGAAGAGGCACCATGCTTCACTTAGCCCCCTGATGCCCTTAGCCCACACAAGAGGTGCCTGGCCACTGGTAGCATGCACAAGAAATACCCGGTCTCCCCTATACAAGTGAGAGACTTCTCACCACCCATAGCCTGCACCAGAGCCACCCCACCCTCTGAGATCCCACAGGCATGCACATGCTCTGGTGCAGAGAGTTTCCTATGGTGGTCTTCGTCTCCTCTCACCCTCCCCAACAATGACTCCTTGCCTCTCCTTAGACCCAGACCTTCTCCTGGGTTCCCTCTGCTGTGGTGTTGCCCTCACCAGCCCATGGCATACTGCTCACCTTCCCATGGTGCACTGTTCCTTAGCCCCTCTGGCTGTCCCTACACTTCCAACCCATCCTCTCCCCAGGACTGACCTCCAGAGCCTAAGTTTCAGTGCTCAGGCCTCACCTGAACATCTCAAGCTGTGGTGTCCCGGCCAGTGGTTCAGATGATCTGTTTAGCTCTCACTCTGCTTTGCTGTTCTCAGTCCAGCTGCTGCATTTTCTTGGTGACTTTGAGGTACCTCTGTACCTGTTGGCTGATCTTTCCAACAGTTAGGTGGTTTCCCAGGATGTGAGGTCCTTTTCTCCTTCACAGCTCCCTCTCAGGAATGCTAGTCCCATCATGATTCCTTCTCTCTATCTCTCTTTTTTATCTTTTATTCCACCCAGTTATGTTAAGAGTTTCTTGCCCTTCTTGGAGGTTTAAGTTTTTCTGCCAGGATTCAATTGATGTTCTGTGCGAGTCATTTTACATGTAGATGTGGTTTTTTGACGTGTTTGTGGGAGAAGGTGAGCGTGACCTCTTACTCTCCACCATCTTTCTCTGCCTCCCTATGCCCACCTTCTTAATTTATTTTTTTCTGTTTGGATTTGCCTAATGAAAAAATGTCACTTGCATAAGGGTTCAGTTCCTATAAATGCCCTTTTCTAATATTATACAATGTGCAATCTTGACTATCAAGCTAAAAATATACTTTTACTCAAAAAAATTGACCCCTATGATTTATGTTTATTCCCTGAGAAAAGCAAAGAGTGATGAAATATTTAATCTGTGAGAACCTCTCAGTCTTGAATGACAAAAATATCTGAATGTAAAAAATAGAACAAATGAAAACGTTTTATACTTTATTGTAGAACATTTTGGTTGTTTTAAAATTGATGTACACAGTTTATCATTTAACTTCAAGGAATTACATTTTAAGAAATTCTTTCACCAAATTCATAGAGAGATTTGAATTACATTGTTTATATATTTCACTCTGGTACATGCATAAGACACAATTTGAAACTCTATGTTTCTATAGATATGTAAAAGAAAGTATTAAAGAAAACTTCTTAACCTGGAGTCAATGAATGTGCTCTTTTATTTGTCAACCACTCCTACAATAAGTCAGGACTCCAGATGTGGTTTTATCAGTGGAGAAAATAAACAAAGAATCTCTGCTCTTGCCCTTTCATCTGGGTAACATTTCACTCCATTCCTTTTTGTCCCATATTGACCACATAATCCACTGATTTCCTAATTTAGAGAACAATGGTATGTTTGTTCAGTTTTCTATATACCATTTTCTGTAGGAACTGCACACTTCACCAGTCTACCCTCTCACCTTGCCAGCTGCCTTGCTACAGTTGATTTGACCAGTGTAGACACCTGCTTCCAGCTGGGGCAATTCTTATTATTTTTATGTCTTGGTGTAAGGACTAGGAAATTTGTAGCCAGTCGTTTCAAACAAGAAAAGGAATTATATGTAAACTGTAACATATAAGCACACTATTTCTGACATATACATGAAGAATCAGATTGAATAATCATGCAAGAAAAGAATAATGAATCAGATAATGGAGACAGGAAGAGAGAGGAGATGGAGAAGGATGACAACTTGGGTTTCTGATAAATTTCTGGTCATGAGTTTCAGTCATGGTTCTAGTTACAAAGATCAGCTGCATTTTGTTCCTATGAAATAGTAAGGTTTCATTAAGTACAGTGAATTATTTTGCTTAAGTAAGTTCAGTAACTTCCTGTTAGTTACATTTCGCTCATGACTAAAACATTTCTCAGGTCTCCTTCGCTTGAAAAGACTGTTCCCCTTATCACAATAATAGAATAAAATTTTAGAAAATAAATGGAAATTGCAATGTCTACTACTAATATTATCAATAATGTATAAATGGATAGAGATATATTTAAGTTTAAGCTGTAGCCTATGTAATTAATTTTGACCCATCAAAAATGCATTATCTTTCTTTCCCATATTTGTAACTACATAAACATTATACATCTTCTTTATGTTTTCTTATCTAACTATAGATACAAATGTTAAATAGCATAAGTCTTAAGACAAAAGTCTGCAACAGACTAAATATTCCTGAGTTATCAGCATGCCATTAATGAATTGTTTTCTGGCATCTTTTATTTAAATAGACATACCTTCATCTTCAGTGATGACAACTACATCCCTAAGGTTCATGGTTCATCTGTCTACCTGTATATCTATCTATCTATCTATCTATCTATCTATCTATCTATCTATCTACCTATCATATATCTCTATAATCTATATTTCCATCTATACCTATACCCATATCTATCTGTACTAATAGCTATATTTATACCTATTAGCAACTTTATAGACATTGATAAAGTTATTACCAAAATGCAACAGCATTCATTGATATAATGATCTAAAGAAAGTAGAACAATATTAGTTTAGTATAGCTTGTATTTGAGTTAGTATTGTCCATTTATAGATATCTTTTTTCTTTTAGTTGTTGCCTTTCTCTTTCATTTTACCACAAATGCCTTCATGTATGTGTTGATTTTATATATGTTCTACAAAATATATTCTGGTCATTTTCTTTTCCTCCAGCAAGTTTGGTCGTACTAGAATAGGTGAGTAGTCTGTCAAATTTCCACTGTCAGACATGGACAGCATAGCTCCATGTACAGGGACATTACACAGAGGAAACACTTTCCTTTAGCAACCTTTTGGTTTTATGAGACAACGTGGAGCTATGGTAATGAATAGTGTATGTCAGCACGGCCAATTATCACTGCATTTATATAGGAAGTTCCATGGCATTTGAGCAGAAACTAGCTTTGCCAAAGTTCATTAAACCATCCTGGGTTTTCCGCAACAATGCTTTCAAATATGGACTGGTTTCCCCATTTTTGCAGTTTTCAAACTTCTTGAGACTTTCATCGTTTACCCCAGGCTTACCACAAGGGCTTCCTAACACATTCTTTTATCTTAAACTCACCCTTTTAAAGGATGTGTCAAGTAGCACATTATCTAACAAATCTCCTCCAAAATGTATGTCTCAATACATATCACTACTTAGTATTCAATCCCAACTCTTATTAGAATAAAGTAAAAAAAATAAAATAAAAATTACCATGTCGAGATTCTTTATTCTCACATTTGTTTCATAGCAGTATTTTTATGATTGCCTCTCTATTCCTTTATAGCTATTCTCCAAATGTACCATGCTAGCTCAGCTTCTCCCAGCTAGAATACTATTTCTCCCATAATATTTCAATTAGCAAGAAATTATACATAGTACATACATGACAATGTCCAGTTTTCACTACTTATTATTTAGCAGAACTGTATACTTAGTGCTTTTCATATACCAACTCATTTAGCCATTAAAATCCTATGCAATATACATCATTGTTCACATTTTTTCAAGTGAGACAAGAGCTATATTTCTCAAGGTCATACAGTTGTTTTATGATGAATTAGGATATGAAGGCTATCTCTGTTTGCTCTAGGAAATAAATTCATAACAATTATCCCCAAAGTCTTGGCTTCATTTCTCTGTGATCCCTTTTCAGAACTTAAATTGCACTGATTTCTGTTTAGGCCATGTTTGCCATGTGATTATTGAGTTTTCTATGTTGACCTAGAATGACCATGATCATCTAAAAGAATAATGGAGTTACCACTGAAGCTCAGCCAGTTAAAAACCCAAGAGGATGTGGGTTCAATCTCTGGCCCTCAGAAATTAACCCCATATGGGTTAAAGATCCAGTGTTGCCACAAGCTGTGGTGTAGGTTGCAGATGTGGCTCAGATCCAGCATTTGCTGTGGTTGCAGTGTAGGCCAGCAGCTGCAGCTCCAATTCAACCCCTGGCCTGGGAACTTCCATTTGCCAGGGGTGCAACCCTAAAAAGAAAATAAAATGGATTTGAGACACTGCTGTGTCATCACACAGTCATTCTGGTTGAGTTCCATGTTTTATTGAACATATAATTTAGGCTAGTGTGGAAACTTGGTAATGAGGGAAGTGTTCTTGCTTTTTAGAGACTTAGTAGAGTAGAGACTATATTTCCCTGAAGAGAAACAAATATTTGTTCTTAACTTTTGTAATTTGGGATAAAATACGAGATCAGTTAAGAATAGAGTGGGCTGTGCTAGAGAGAGACTTAAAGTAGATCCCTCACCCTTCCCCCCTCTCCTGGCCTAAGGAGTATAGAAATATGAGCACTTGACATATTTTAGTGCCTCAAAAATGCCCCAAGAATAAATGAAATAATCTATAAGAAGATTTTGATTTAGAAAAGGGCAGTTCAGCTTCTCTGTAAATAGGGGAAACCTAGAATTCAGTTTCAGGGATTCCTTTTCACCAGGTTAGCCATGATTAGTGTGCAACTGTAGATGTAATTTTGTATCCTATTGTTAGGCTATGGTATCTAGCTAAAAAAGCATAATTGATGTCACAAGTGATAATGATTTCCACTTGTGACTGACACAAATCTTTGTTAACTTAGCCTTTGGATAGGGAAAATGTACTTTATACATAAACAGGAAGACAGTACAATTTTATAACTGACAATATGTTTAAAATGAAAGCAAAAATATTCTCTCTATATTTTAAAAATTATAATTCGAAAGGGTTCACAATGCCTGTAACTACAGCATTTACTGTGCAACACCTACTCTGTTCTCCCTAGGCATCATTTCGAATGTGATATATCAAAAGAAATATCTGCCTCTGCCCTTAGGGAATTTTCATCTCAATAATGCAAAACCATTATATAAATAATTTCTCCTTATGCAAAATGCCCAGGATGAAACTGACAAATATATTTGCAGTTTCTATACATAGACTGGTTTGTTGGCATAAGATGATTTCCAGCATTATAACCATCTCACATGACTTTGGTGCTTGAATGGTTGAGAGATGGTGGGATTGGTTTCACAAACAGGATGGAAACAGTTATGAGCAGAACTGAGGAATAAGCCATCAAGAAAGCCCAGGAAGGTGTGCTCCTGCTGTGGCACAACAGGATTGGTGGCATCTCTGCAGCATCAGGACACAGGTTTGATCCCCCAGCTGGCCCAAAGGGTTAAAGGATCCTTTGTTGCCGCAGCTGCAGAGTGGGTTGCAACTGTGGTTCAAATCTGATCCCTGGCCTAGGAACTCCATGTGCTTTGAGATAGTCAAAAAGAAAAAAAAAAAAAAAAAGTAAAAGAAAGTTCAGGAACAAGAGTAGGACAGAGGAGGGGTAGCCCTGGGCAAAATTGATTAGTGAAGCATAAACAGTATCAGAAGAGACACATGAGTATCCTGAAGATGAGGTTGACTGATGAAGTCTCTGGAATCTAAGAATAATTTCATTTTACCAGGGGGTCTGAGAGTTTTGTGAAGAGAAACTTCCTGTCTGAAGAAGAGATAATACAAATCATTTTTTAAAGCATCTTGAGAGCTTTCTTACTATTTGGAGGGGTTAAGATCTAGCCTAAGGAAAGCATGATGAAGAGGTGTGAAGTATACCAAAGGAGCTTGGATGTGTTTGGAAGAAAGAAAGGAAAAGGCAGGAGATTCAAGGAAGAAAATTAAGGAGTTACCATTGTAGCTCAGTGAGTTGAAGACCTGACCTTGTCTCTGTGAGAATGTGGGTTCGATCCCTGGCCTCACTCAATGGGTTATGGATCCGGTGTTGCCACATGCTACAGCATAGGTCACAGATACGGTTCAGATCAGGTGTTGCCATGGCCTCAGTTGCAGCTCTGGTTCAACCACTAGCACAGGAACTTCCATATACAGCAGATGCAGTGGTAAAAATAAAAGGAAAAAAAGGATGAAAATGTAAAAATTAAAAGATCTAGAACAACTAAATAAAGGAAAAGAGGGAATGGCAATTTCTTTAAATACAAAGAGGAAACAAGATGATGAGTAAGAATTGGGGCAAAGGGTGTGGATGATGGAGAGGGCAGTAGTCCTTTCGTCTCCTAGTGTATAATCAACCCCAGGGTCTTAGGGTACAGTGGAGAAGGGTGTTGGGAAGATGCCCCTGTCAGGTCTGATTAGGAGAGTAGAGGAGATTGCTTTTGGGGGATGTGGGACTCAGGATCCAAGGGTCTGCAACTGGGTCTGAACTGGCTTTTCTGGTGGCTTGTTTTTCCCTCTTAGTTTAGAAATACAAACACATTGATTGGTCAATGGGGACCGGCTATATAGCACAGGAACCCAATATTCTGTGATCATCTATATGAGAAAAGAATCTGGAAAAGAATGGATGTGTGTATATGCATAACTGAATCACTTTGTTATGCAGCAGAAATTATCACATTGTAAATCAACTATCCTTCAATAAAAAAATAAAAAATACAAACATATCAGTACAAATTATCACAAGCAGGGTGGCAAAGTTTGTACTCTAGAAAAGTTAGAAAAAAAATAAAGTAAAATACAGCCAAATAAATCAGGGAAGGAAAGAAAAATAAAGCTTCATGACCCAAGGGAAAGGAAAAAAGGGTAACTAGCAGAAAAGAAAATACACATTTTTTTTTATCACCTATATGCTAGGGCCTATGCTCTGATACTTTAACAAACCACTTCTGTGGGTGGATTCATTACACACATTTATGAGGAAATAAGCAAAACATATCAACCTCTCCTCAACCACATACACAGGGGCTTGGGGCTTTCCTCTGACCTTAAGTGGCTTTGTTCCTCTCTGATAAAAACTCATTCATAAAAAAAAATAAGGTTTAGGCTTAATTTTCTCTCTCAAGGCTTTCATAAACATTTACCTAAAAACAACATCATTTTCAATTAATGGTGAAAAAAATGTCTCCAGGTGTGCAGCCTTGGAACCATTGACACAGGTGGTCTAGATGTTGCCCACAGCTTCCTCAAACTTCAGAAAGGATTCTCCTGACTCTAAACCCTTGGCCTCCCTTTTCTTAGGGCAGCTCCTTTAGAAAAATTTAATTGCAAATTCTTTCCCTGACTCTTTGAAATGCAGATAAATCTTCTCCTAGCCTCTAGTCAGTTTTACAATACAGGAGTTATTTTCTCAAGGATCTGGGAGCCATCCCTTTGAAATGTAATGTTCAGGGAAGACAGCATCTTTGGGAGGGCAGAGGCTTAATTAACTTCAATGGCATCAATTACAAACACAGGTGGCCTAATCCTGGATCTGTGTTTAACCTCAGGAATAACTCAGTGTGGTCCCAGTCACTCAATCTCCACTCCAGTGTCCTCCAGTACTTTTCCTCTAGCTCATTCCAGTGCTTAAAAAGACTTTTGTTTCCATGGAGTTGAGTTCAGTCTCTCTCCCCTGTTGCAATAGTCTTGGATATCTTCATTTTTTTTTTTAAACTTTGCCTAGTTCAATTCATTTTGATATCACAGCAGTGCAGCATAGAGAAAGAAGACAATATCAAGGCTATCAAGGAAAAGAAACTAATTATTAGAGAATCCATCTGAATACTTTTATTCATAAACTTACTCAACTGCTATGTTACTTAATCCTGTAAGAAAGGCATTATTCATCCTATTTTTGCAAATGGGGAATGAGCTGAAGAGAAATGAAGTAATTTACCCAAAATGAAAAAAAAAAAAGTTTAATGTGTGGGAGGGGTACAATTCTAATCCTGGTTTCTTCACCTCAGGACTTTTTCTATTATTAATCCATTACTTGCATAATATTTTCAAAAATACTTATACATGTAAAAGATAACTATCTCCATCTTAAATCTGTGAGATAGATTTTATTAATCTCATTTTATAGATAAAAATACTGAAGCCAAACTGGTAAGTAATTTGGCTATGTTTGCATAGCAGTGGTTGAAACAGAAAATTATGAGCCCCATTTTCTTTAATTTATGTCATAGATCTAAAATTAAATGCAACCTAAGTTGCTGGTTTCAGCCAGTAATGAAGAATGGAAGGAAGGATGGGAATATCTAGGCTCAGGAGCATTTAAAAACAAGCTCTTAGATAGCCATTGAGTTTTTCTGGGAAGAAGAGACTAGCAAACATTTATATGCCTAATACAATACAATTTTGATTCAATACATATTAATTGTTTACTATCATAAAGCTGGGTTTCTAAGCCTGTTTAAAAATCAGAGTGAAAAAATATTCTTTACTATAAAATGATTTATTTTACAAGTTTCAAGCCTTATTGACTTGTACATTTAAACTGGAATATCTTTGTTACAGAAAACCACATTTGTATGCATGTTTGCTGAAGGGAAATGTTCACTTAATGTTGGGAACTATCATTGCCAAGGGTGGTTAATTTTATCTACCAACCCTGGTAATTAGTTCACTCTGACCTAACTGAAATTTCTCCAATTAACTATATTGGCATAAAAAGACAGCATGGGAATTCTTTTTTTTTTTTTTTTTTTGTCTTTTTGCTATTTCTTTGGGCCGCTCCTGCGGCACATGGAAGTTCCCAGGCTAGGGGTCTAATGGGAGCTGTAGCCACAGGGCTACGCCAGAGCCACAGCAACGAAGGATCCGAGCCTCATCTACAACCTACATCACAGCTCACGGCAACGACGGATGGTTAACCCACTGAGCAAGGGCAGGGACCGAACCCGCAACCTCATGGTTCCTAATCGGATTCGTTAACCACTGCGCCACGACGGGAACTCCGGAAATTCTTAATATTAGGAATACTAGCTAAAGGCAATTTTTTTCATTATAAAAATGTTTTAAAAGTAAAAATAAAATGGTTAACTGTTCCAGTAAGAAGTGTGGTATGTTCAAGTGAGGATAGTTGGGAAATGTTGAATGAAAAGACAATTTGTAGAAGCAGCTGGCAGAGTTTGGGAATGTCAACCAAGGAGTGGAAGTCCCCTGGGGCTGGAAGGGAGTTGTTACAACCCTACTTCTGAGTGGTGAAGAATGAGAGCAGTTAAAATCGCTGAGAAACCTTTGGTAGATAAGTGCAATTATGACCAACTGCAGGTTTACTGTGAAAAAAAAAAAATGGGGAAATAAACATCCTTCACTCTGTCAACTCTCTGATCTTCTTTTGGTGAACCCATCCAACCAGAAGTCAGGGAGCAAAGTAACCTATCAGTCCATCTGGAAAGGTGTGCATTCCAGGGAAAGGAGATGGAGGAGCAGAACATAATATGTTGCTTTTGTTCCTCAACATCCAATACCATTTTTTCATCCAGATGAAAAATATGTGTCCCCAACTCAGGGGATTTGTAAGGTCTTATCAAGGCAAATTCAAAGTTACACCTAAGGCAGTGACCACTAATAAGAGGGTGGGGGAAGAGAAATAATTTACATGATATATATAGCTGCTAGAGGCCCCACATCTGTTGATTGTCAAAAGGGCTTCTTTACAAACAAAGCTTATGCTTCCACACACATTTTATGTTCTCTTTATGCTCTTCTTGCTAGTATCATAGTTGGACAAGTTAAGATAACCCAATATTTTATTCCATATGTTCTGGGTCTTTGCCTTTCTTGAATTTTTTGGTCACTGCAGTTTTCCATTGATCAAGCTTATAGGGCAAGACAGTCCTAAGAGGAATCCCAGCGAAAAGGCTGGTTTTGGACATGGTCCCCTTGCACCTATTGTATAAATGCAACCAATTTTATCATAAAAACTCAAATAGACTTTCATAGCCATTTTCCTTCTCTGCCTCTTGCTTCAGTGGCAAGAAGTTGCCAACAGATAGCATTAGCTTCCAAATTAATGAAATAATGTACATGAGCTCTGGTGGAAACAATTCCTTCCTGTCACATTCAGTGTTTCAAAACAACTGAGCCCCAAAGGAAAGGTAATGGTAAATAAAAACAGCATTCCTTGAAGTTCCCTGGGGGCATAGCTGGATAACAATCCAGGGTTTTCACTGCCATGACTTAGGTTGCTTCTGTGACACAGGTTCAATCCCCGACCTGAGAACTTCCACATGCCTCAAGCACAGACAAAAAACAAACAAAATAACAACAACAACAAAAAAAATCCCTTAGGTGAGAGTCACTACTGTCTATGGGAGAGGCAATGCCCTATGCTCACTGCTAATTTAAGGCATTTATCATGTTGTATAAGATATTACCCCAATTGTACAGGGTGAGATCTCCACTTAATTCTGCTAGTGGACATTCACTTTCAGATGATGGCACTCATGCAAGTCCTTATTTCATGGGTGTGAACCATTTGTGCACTTTCTCTGTGATAAAACGAGTCCTTTGGTCAGAGGCAATGTTGTATTGGCATAATTTTTTTTCTCATGGAAATAGAAAAGGAATTTTGTTAGTCAATGAATGATAGAATTACCAGAAGTGTTGAAAGCAGTGAAGACAAGTCAGTAACTACTTCTGGAACTCTTCCAATTCATGAGCTAAGTCTTTCTGGACAAAGCCTTATACTCCTCCATCTGGGCTACATCAATATTAATCAAGTCAATCCAATCAATCTCTTAACACAGGGTGAGAAGCAATAAGGTCCTGCAAAGAAACACCATTCCTTTGTGAAGCAATTGTGAAATCATTGAACAGCTTTAAATCAGGTGAAAACTGGCTCCCTCCAGTAGGAAAAACATGGACGTGGCTTCTTTCATAATAAAGAATAATTTTGGATATCAGTGTTTGCAGACTTTTCTGCATATGACCCTGTTTCATATGTTGGCCTCTCACTTCTTTGTCACTGTGTCTTTATCTTAATAAAAGAGACTTGTTATTCATACAGTTGGTGCTAAAATTATACCCTTACCATCAGACTCTGGGACTGGTTCTCAACATATTTATCCATGGACTTCAGGACTTAGGCAACTCTTTCAAAACTAGAATAGAGATCTTTTGGCCACCTGAGTTCTGGGAACATGGCCTTCAGATGATCAGTTTGTCATTTTTCCATGTTCTCTGGGGCCATCAGAAGCAGCCAACCATTGCCACAATCTGATTTAGTCACTACAGTCATCATTGTGACTCTTCTTCCACTCCTGGAAAGGAAGATATCCATGTGCTTTTCAAATATGTGAGTAATCAAAGCTGGGCTTCTAGACTTTGGCAGAGGAATGTAAGGAAGGGTTTTAGTTTTTCCTTGAACTTACTTTTTTTCTACCTTCTAAATTCATGTTTGTGGATTTCATTGGACAGAGTCAAATTAAAATTTTGTGAACAGGAGCCTGGATAGAGTTCATATATCTGGAACATCAGCAGAGTGGAAAAGAATAAGTTTGGATAAAATCTAGGTAGACGGACTATTCAGCACATTTGTATGTTATTTTAAAATACAATACAGCATCTTAATCAGAAGTAACATTTCCGATAATTAAAGCCAGATTTCTCAACTATGTCAATGTTCTTCCCACTGCCTGTGCTGTTAAGTCTCATTTTGATAACTGTATGTGTTTCCTAGCTGACTGTCAAATGTCACTGCAGACTTTAAAGTAATTAAATAACCAGTAAGCAGAACAAGATAAGCTAATAGTCATCAATATCATAGCTTTCTCTAATTTTCAGCATGCGCCATCAAATCCATCGTGTATTTCTTTGCATGCCATATTTAACTTGGGAATATAAATGGAGATAAAAATAAGTCAGTGTGAGTAGTTGCTAAAAAAGGAGATGGCATAGGCAAGTAGAAAGGATTCTATTCTCATTAGTACTTTTCTGATACTTTGAGATCTGGGAAGTATTATTCATTTGCAGTGACTAAAATTATCAACTTGTTAAAAAGGTAACCAGGTTCTCTCTGTAACCCCACTGTCTGCCCGATGCAGCCATTCTCTTGAGAAGCCTGGGTTAGCATCTGAGCCACAGGTTGACCTTGAGGCCCCAATGGAGTAGAGTATGTTCAGAATGAAATTTTTAACATGTTCATCTCAGTTGTCTCTTCTTCATGGAGATTTAAGGATAACAGCCCACTTTTTCTCTATTTGTCTCACTTCTGTTTTCCTGATTCTTCCTTTTTTCTCATTAGATAAATGTTTTCACATACTGAACATTAACACTGATATATCTATGATTCTGCTTTAGGAAAAAATATACTAAATATATGAATATTCTAATATACTTGAAGATTATGAAAAAGTCTAAATTCTCAGAAGCTTTGTTGGTAAGAGAAACAAAACTACAAAGCTTCTTTGTGACTACCTTGTTCAGCAAAATTATTCAGAAGTTCTTTATGAACTTAAAATGTTAAGTTATTAAAAGGTTTTTTGTGGTTTTTGTGCTTTAATCTAAAAACTAAAGATGGCTTATAAGCAATGGAATTCGAACACTTTTTATGATTTAATTACGTATATATTTATATTTATCTTTTTAAGAGTTTTATATTGAGGTGCAGTTGATTTACAGTATCTATTATCAGTTTCAGGTGTATAGAACAGTGATTCAGTACTTTTATGGGTTACACTCCATTAAAAGTTATTATATAAAAACAGCTATAATTTCTGGTGCTATGCAATATATCCTTGCTGCCTATCTGTTTTATACACAGCAGTTTATATATCTTAATCCCATACCCCTATCTTGCCCCAACCCCTTCCATCTCCCCACTGGTATCCACTCGTTTTTTTCTTTCTATATCTGAGTCTATTGCTGTTTTGCTATGTATATATACTCCTTTGCTTTATTTTTTAGATTTCACATCTCAGCCATATCATTTGATATTTGTCATTCTCTGTCTGATTTATTTTCCTAAGTTGTAATATTCTCTTGCTGTCCATCCATCTTACTGCAAATGGCAGAATTTCACTGTATCACCTTCAGTTTCCTTCATCAATATTTCATAGGTTTCAGAGTAGAGATCTTTCACATCTGTGGTTAAATTTATTCCTAAGTACTTTATTTTTTGATGTGGTTTAAAATGGGATTTAAAAAATTATATACTATATACAATAGATAACAAATAAGGGCCTACTGTATAGCATAGGGAACTTTACTTGATAACTTGTAATAACCTATAATGAAAGAAAATGTAAATAAAGAATATATATTTATATATAACTTGACTGTACAGCTGAAACTAACACAATGTTGTAAATCAACTATGTTCAGTAAAAATTTCTAAAAAATTAAAACCGTGATTAAAAAAAGTCTGTTTCTGATAGGTTATTATTCATGTATAGAAAAACAACAGATTCTATATACTGATTTTATACCCTATAACACTGATGAATTAATTTCTTAGTCTAAATGTTATTTTGGTGGAGACTTTAGTGTTTTCTTTATAGAGTGTCATATCATCCTCAAATAGTGACAGTTTTAATTATTCCCTTCCAGTTTGGATGCCTTTTAATGATTTTTCTTATCTGATTGCTGTGGCTAGGACTTCTATTAATATGCCAAACAGAAGTGGTACAAGTGGACATCCCTATCTTTTTCTTGATTTAGAGGAAAGGATTCCAGCTTTTTACCCATGAGTATGATGTTAGCTGTTGGACTGTCATAAGTGGCCTTATGTTGATATATATTCTTTCTATGCCCATGTTGATTGGAGTTTTTAATCATGAATTGATGTTGAATTTTGTCAAATGATTCCTCTGTATCTATTGAGATATTTGTGTGATTTTTATCCTTCCTGTTGTTAATGTGGTATATTACATTGATTGATTTGTGAATGTATCCTTATATCCTTACATATATAATAATGATAGTTATATATAATTATTATTATATATAATACTTATATCCTTGGAATAATTCTAATATGGTCATGGTGTATGATCCTTTTTATATATTGTTAGATTCTCTTTTGCTATTATTTTTTGAGGGTTCTTGCATTTACATACATCAAAGATACTGGCCTATAATTTTCATTTTTGTAGTGTCTTTGATACCAGAGTAATGGTGACCACATAGAATGAATTTGGGAGTGTTCCATCCTCTTCAATTTTTGGGGGAATATTTTGAAAAGGTTAGGTAATATCTCATCTTTATATGTTTAGTAGAGTTCCCCTGTGAAGTTATCAGTCCTAGATTTTTGTTTGGAGGCAGTATTTTTATTGTAAATTCAATATCAGTCTGTTCAGATTGTCTATTTTTTCTTGATTCAGTCTTGGCAGATTGTATGTTTCTTGAATTTGTCCATTTCTTCTAGATTACCCAATATGTTGGCATAAACTGTAGTATTCTCTTATTACTTTCATATCTCTGTGGTATCAGTTGTTAATTTTCCTCTTTAATTTCTTATTTTGTTTATTTGGGTACTCTTTTCTTCTTGGTGAGTCTGACTTTAGATTTATCAATATTTCTTTCCATAATTGATTTGTAATTTCATACAGTTGTGATCAGAATAAAACGCTTAATACAATTAATACCCTCTTAAATTGTTGACAATTTGTTTTTGTTTTTTTTTTTTTTTGCATGGCCTAGCATGTGACCTATACTAGAAAATATTCCATCTGCATGTGAAAAGAATGTGTATCCTGCTGGTTTAGGATGGAATGTTCTGTAGATATCTGTTAAGTCCAATTGGTCTATTACATCATTTATGACATTTGATTTTCTGTCTGGGTGATCATTCCATTTATATCAATTGGGTATTAAAGTTTCTATGATTATTGTATTATTGTCAGTTTATTATTTTGTATCTGTTAGTATATATTTATACTTTATATATTTAGGTGCTCCTGTATTAGGTGCATAAGTGCTAACAAGTGAATATCCTCTTCTTGTATTGCTTTCTATATTATAATGTAATTTATTTATTTAGGTGCTCCTGTATTGGGTACACTAGTACTAACAAGTGAATATGCTCTTCTTGTATTGCTTTCTTTTCTCATAATCTTCATTTTAAAGTCTGTTTATTCTAATATGAGTATTGCTACCCCCACTTTCTTTTTGTGTCCATTTGCATGAAATACCTTTTTCCGTCTCTTCACCTTCTGTCTGTGTGTATCTTTGTCCTGAATTGAATCTCCTCTAGACAGCATATTTAAGGATCTTGCTGTTGTTGTTGTTTATCTAGCCATCCTATGTCTTTTGATTGATGCATTTAGTCCATTGACATTTAAAGTAATTATTGGTGGGTATGTACTTATAGCCATTTTATTATTTGTTTTCTGATTATTTTTGTAGTTCTTCATTTTTTCTTTTTCTTTCTTTCCTTGTGTGTAATGGTTTTGCTTAGTAGTATTCTTATGTTCCTTTCTTTTTAGCTTGTGTGTATCTATTGTATAATTTTAATTTGTGATTACCACAGGGTTCATATATGTTGAAATATAATTATATTACTGGTAATCATTTATATTAAAACTCATTCTGGAAAAATCTACATTTTTTTAATACTCTGCTATATTTTTGTTTTTGATGTAATATTTTACATCTTAATCTTTATCCCTTAATAGTTTATTATAGTTAGGTTTTTTGGGTTTTTTTTTTTTTACATTTTTTTGTCTTTTAATCTTCATGCCGGCTTACATAAGTGGTTGATCCTCCATCCTTACTACATATCTGCCTTTCCTAATGTGGTTTTCCATTTCCTATAGATTATTCTTTTCTACTAAGAGACGACATATTAACATTTCTTTTAGGGTAGATTTAGTATTAATGAATTATTTTATTTTTTCTTGTCTGAGAAGTTCTTTCTCTTTTCTTTGATTCTAAATAATAATCATGCCAAGTAAAGTATCTTAGGATGCAAGTTTTTCCCTTTAAGCACTTGGAATACATAATACTACTTAGTCTACAAAGTTTCTTCAGAGAACTCATTTGATAACCTTATTGGGATTCCTTTGTATGTGACTTTTTTATTTTTCTCTTGCTGCCTTTAGGTTTTAAATTTTGCCGTTTTTAATTATGAAGTGCCTTGGTGTA
Organism: Sus scrofa; assembly: GCF_054392235.1. Lineage (NCBI taxonomy): Eukaryota > Metazoa > Chordata > Mammalia > Artiodactyla > Suidae > Sus > Sus scrofa. The sequence continues at coordinate 89,121,184 of NC_139383.1, forward strand.
GATCTGTTTGGGTTCATCCTGTTTGCATCCCTCTGAGTCTTATACCTACATATTTGTTTCCTTCTTCAGGTTTGGAAAGTTTTCAGCAATAATTTCATCAAATACTTTTTGATCTCCTTTTCTCTCTTACACTCCTGGGACTGCTATAATGCAAACATTTATATGCCTAATCTTATACTAGAGATCTCTTAAACTGTTTTTATTTTTATTTTATTATGATTTTTGTTTTTATGATTGGATGATTTCCTTTATTTTGTGTTCCAGGTCACTTATGTGTTCTTCCATATTACCTAGTCTGCTGTACGTTCCTTCTAGTATGCTTTTTTAGTTATTTAAGTCTTCATTTATGATTGAATCACTTTTTAAAATGTTTTGTCTAGTACCTTGTTAAAATGTTCAGTGTTTAGATTAGTTATTTTTTCTAAATTAGTTGACACTTTTATTAGCAATGTTATTTATGTTTCATTATTTTTCAGGTGTTTTCTCTTGCTCTTGGCCCAATTGCATTAGTACACTGATGAGTGTGCATCTGGGCATTCTGATCTCCCCATGGTAGAAGTGACCACTTATGGCCCATTTCATGGCTATGACAAAGTACTTGTGTGTTTCTTTATAGTCTGCTGTGCTACATTTTAAAACTTATTTGGAGCTACAGGGACTGGGTAAACATATTCAGTGCACAGGTTTTGTTTTATTTTGTTTTCCCTATTAGCTTCAAATCTAGGGCAACCTAAGTTTAAATCAGTAAGTGAGGAAACCAAATATTTAAAGTGCTTTTCACATAGTCACAAACCTAAAATCAGTGAAACTATCTTACAGTGCTGAAGTCTGTTTAGAAAGCACCAACTGATAAAGGTTCATACCTTGTTCAATGAATTAAAAATACAGTTCAGTCAAATAAAAGCTACCCAATACTCATTTTTTTTAATGCTTCATCTTTTCCCCTAAGCATTACTTTGGAAGCTTCCAGAACTCTTGAAAATCAGGTTTATTTCATTTACATTATCAGATAAAAAGTGTGTATATATATATATATATATATATATATATAATACTATATACACATTTATATAGTATATTATATAGTATGTATATTATATATGTTATGTAACATATATATGTTATATATATAAATATATACGGTCTCAGCCAAGAGGATTTTGAACAACTGCATAAAGCGCTGATTTATTTCCATCACTTACAGAAATCCTAATATTTAAAATACTTTTTATTTGATTCTGAGAGGCTATTTTGAAAGCTATATTATCACATTACAATTATATTGATTAATCTATATTCATTTATGGGAATAATTTTATATTTCCTCACAAAAATATTCTGGAATAAAAATAAACATTAAATGGAAGAATTCTACAATGAATGGGTTCACTGGATTTCCAATGGCAGTTTAAAGCACATCGGGTGCCATTTTTCAAAGGAAATGCTTACCCATTGTAGCCAAAAAGGGTGACTCAACAAGAGGTCTAGTTAACTTGACCTGATCCAAATCCTTCTTTTAAATCACTGAAGTATGTGAGTTATTATCTTTGATCTCTGTTAAAAAAAATTATTATAGAGACTCAAGATAATAACCCCAAAGCACCCAAATAGAGCACAGTAAGCAGGACTCTAAGTAAGGGATGTTGTAATTCTGAATAGGGTACTGAGCGCAGACCTTTTTGACAAAGGTGACACTTGAACAAAATTGGGAATGAGGTTAGGGAGGTAACCATGTGGTATCTAGGTGAAGAATTTCAGGCAGAATAAACAGCTCTTACCAAGTCCCTAGGGAAGAAGCATGGACCAGGTGTTAGGAATGGCAAGAAGACAAGGGTTAACTGGAACAGGTGGAGTGAAGAGGAGAGTAATTAGAGATGAGAATGGAGAGTAAAAGGAGATGATCATGTCAGATCCTATATAAGCCATTATAAGGGAGCTTGACCTTTATCTGAGTGAATTAAATGCCAATATTTTGGAGCTCAGGAGAAACTGAGATTTAGAAGGATCAAATGAATGTTATGTGAAGAATGGCGGGCAAGATAAAGGCAAAATTAAGGCAAGAATGGAAGCTAGGTTACTGATTGGGAGGCTAGGTAAGAATGATGGTGACTTGAAACAGGCTGTAGAGACAGTGAGAAATAGTCAAATTATGGACATACATACACACGCCCATGTACATACACACATTTATTTGAAGTATAGTTGACATACATTATATTAATTTCAGGTGAACAACATAGCCATTCAATACTTTTCTAGATTATGCATGGTAAAAAATTATAAAATACTGACTAAATTCTTGTGCTATACATTATATCCTGTAACTTATTTATGACTAGTAGTTTGTATCTCAATCTTCTTCACCTATTTGACCCATCTCCCCACACTCTTCTATTCTGGCAACCATGAGTTTGTTCTCGGTGCCTGAGTCTGTTTCTGTGTTGTTATTTGTGTTCATTTGTTTTCAAGTGAAGGTACACAATATCTTTCTCTGTCTGGCTTATTTCACCAGGTCCATTCATGTTCTCATACGTGGCAAGATTTCATTTTTTTATGGCCAAGTTCTTTCCATTGTGTATATATATATGTTCTTTATACATTCATCGGTTCTTTGTACATTCATCTGTCTATGGGTGTTTAGATTGTTTCCATACCTTAGCTATTGTAAATAATGCTTCTGTAAACTTTGAGGTTGTGTGTATCTTTTCAAATTAGCATTTTCATTTTTTTATGGTACTGGCACAATTATAGACACATAGATCAGTGGAACAGAATTAACCCAGAAATAAACTCACACACCTATGGTCAATTAATCTAGGACAAAGAAGCAGTATACAATGGGGAAAAGACAGTCTCTTCAGTAATGGTTTTGGATAAATTGGGCAGTTACATGTAAAATAATGAAGCTAGAACATTTTTCACTTTTCACACCAGATGCAAAAATAAACTCCAAATGTATTAAAGCCCTAAATGTAAGACCAAAAACCATAAAGTCCTAGAAGGAGAAGTCCTAGGTGATAAAATCTTTTTACATCAGTCTTAGCAACATATATATATTTTTTGGATCTGTTGTCTCAGGCAAGGGAAACAAAAGCAAAAATAAACAAATGGGTATTAAACTAAAAACATTTTGCACAACAAAGGAAAGCATCAATAAAATGAAAAGGCAACATACTGAATGGACATGCTTTGAGGATAAAACTAAAAGGATTTCCTCAGAAATTGGATAAAAGGTGTTAGAGAAAAAGAATGGATAATTCTAAAGTTTGTAGCCTAAACGACCTGGGGTGAAACCATTCATGATTGACTCCTCTCTACCTTGATACCTAATCATTGTGATATAACATTAAGGAAGTTGCACTTTGATGACTATTAGCATGAACTACTTTTATTCAATTTTGTATCAACCCAAAAAACCTAGTTCCAGAATTTTCTCCCTGTAGTTGTGTAATTGTTTGGGTAAATCCCACCCAAAGACCCAAAGCCAATTAGAAAAAAACTATCTTCTGGCATGGCAATGTGACATGTGTAACTACAATGTCAGTTTGGATATTTATCAGCCTCCATCTGCATTAGGACTTTGCTGAGGACATTATCCAGCACTGGCTGAAGCAGTATCCCTGCTCTGGTTGGCATCCAGAGGCAGATCATCCTAAGAGCCAAACATAGGCTTTGGAATGAAGCCTGGCTAAGTTTGCATCCAGTTCTGACCCTTATGTAGTTAGCTTGAGGCTCTCACCTGTAAAATGGGGAACATAATATTACATTCTGATTTTTTAAAGTTAGCATTTAATGAAATATATATATAAGCATATATATACATATATACATACATATATACATACATATACATACATACATACATACATATATATATATATATGGCAGAGAGAGAGAGCACTTATAATTGCTTAATTGCTGATTCTTATTCTCTCCTTACCCTTCTCCTTACTTTTAATTGTGTGCCAGTATTGACAGTCTTTGTGCCATGCTTCAGTGCCTGTAACAAAACTCATGAAAGCCTGTATCTCTTTGTAGTCTGCCTGTTCCCTCTTGGGTCTTTCATTAATTACAGACAATTTTCCTTCTTTAACTGGGTCACAATCTCTGTCCTTAAAGCAGGCTTTCTCCTTTTGCTACACAAATTTTCATTTCTAATTTTGCTGCCCTTATGATTGGTATAGTTGTTCCCATCTGATACATGGTGCATAGTAAGAACACTATAAATGTTATTTGTTGTTATAATAGTAATATTTTTATTAGACAATAAGATTAGGGATGTGCATGTGTGTTTGAGACCTGCGTTTTTTTCCTAAGGAAAAGTGATTTATGGATTTTTGTGGTATTATGTGGGAAATATAGTTCTAATCAAGCATGAGCTGAAGACACTTTATTTACAAATCCTTTGCTTGTCATTGTCTCTTGTTTTCAATTGGAAATACCTTTGTTGCCTGTTTCAGGACTTTAGCTGATCCAGCCCTGGATTTACTGCCAATAGGTTTTGTGTTCTCTTCATATGCTACATTTAGGTGTGGATCTGAGAGTCATTCAAGGGAATAAAAATGATAAGGATGGGTAAAAATTAATGGAAGAAGATACTGAATATGGGGAATAATATCAAGGTTCTGCGTAAAATCAGGGATTGGAGAATGTACTAAAGAATCAAAGTCAATTCAGACTTTGAACGTTTATTTTGTCTAAAGTGTCAATTTTCTGACCAAAAAATATTTTGTTGTATTTTGATTGACAGTCAGTCCTAGTCACAAGAGCATTGAAGTAAATTTTAAATTAAAAGCTAATCTCAAAAGCACAAATTGGTAACATTTTTTGACTCAACTCTTTTTCCTTAAAAGAGAAAACTTAAGTTTTTCCATAAAAATGTTTATTTTAGACCTTGTCTATGTGGCATTCATAACTTAATCTTTAGCATCCATAGCTCTCTGCATTGACATAAGGCTCCTTAGATTCAACAAGTCAGTGCTTGATGCCTTTCCTCATACCTATCAGGTCAGATTCTGACATAAGATAAATTGGGAAATGCAATAAATGTAGAGTTTTCCAGAGAAAATAAACCTCATCCTCAGACTGAGGAAATCAATTCATGAGATTCAAAAGGAAAATAAGAATTCTTGATTCAGCGTTATTACCAAATGTGTTCATATTCTATATATATTTTTTCAGTGGAATGCGGATGACGCAGTACTCAGCAAAGGCCTGGAAAATTCTTACTTCTAGTCTCACAAAGTCTTTGATCTATCTTTGTATTTCACTTCTGTTTCCTTACTGCTAAGACAGAGATGTCATATGCCTTGCTGAGAGGTTAAAGAATGTTTTTAATTATTACTTAAGCATTTAGAAAACATACCACTTTGTTGTTACACAAAAGTCAAATAAGATGATAAATGTTTTGCATAATGTAAACTCTCTCCTAAAATAGAGATTCCTGCATACCTATCTGAGGCTATGTTTGAACAGCAGTGACTCATGCAAGACTAAGGGGAGGTTTTATCCACTTATTTAAATTTTTGGATAATTTTAAACAGAATGTTTTCTATGGATGTAATTACTTAGGTAGGCACGTTTCTCCAAAGTAGAAATGCACTTTTGTTTACCTAAATGCAAAAGAGAAAATTAGTAATATTTTCTCTGTTACTTTCCCCTGACAATGTGGGAGAAGTAGATAGACATTAATACTTTTGTGAATCAAAGTAATTTGATTAGGAATTTTTAAAAAAATACCTGAAAGTACAATTTAATTTCAGTAGCTAGCCAATTTGTTTTTTCGGTAATTCTGTTCTTTGTTATGACTTTTAAACGCATATTTGTCGACACAGTTCCTTTCAGTGACTTAAAGCAAAAGAAAGCTCCCTCAAAATAAAACACTCTTTAGCTTCCCTAAAGAAAAATTAGCTTTCATCAAAATGCTTCAAAGAGGACTGAGCATCCTTTTTTCCACTGAATATTTAAACAAAGGACAATAGATTTATTATTGTCAGTATCACCATATTTTCCTGGCCATACTTTTTTTTTTTCCTTCTCAGTTTCTGGACTTGATCCACTATCATATATTTCCCAATGAGTTTTAGAAAAATAAATAAATACAATCTAAAAACTGTTGGTCATTTACCTTAGGTTGATACAACCCAGGAATTCACTAGGAGTTCATCTGCATGTATGCATGTAGGACATGGAGATTGTATGTGTGAACTCTTGGTGGGAATGTAAATTGGTACAACTTTTATAGAAAATAGAATGGAGGTTCCTCAGAAAATGAAATATAGAACTACCATGTAAATGTAGATCCAGCAATCCTACTCCTGGGTGTATATCCAGACAAAACTGTAATTCAAAAAGATACATGGAGTTCCTGTTGTGGCACAGCAGAAACAAACCCAACTGGCATCCAAGAGGACACGAGTTTGATCCTTGGCCTTACTCAGTGGATTAAGGATCTGGCATTGCCATGAACTGTGGTGTAGTTCACAGATGCGGCTCAGATCCTGTGTTACTATTTATATGGTGTAGGCTGGCAACTGCAGCTCTAATTTGACTCCTAGCCTGGGAACTTCCATATGCCATGGGTGTGGCCCCCCCAAAAATACATGCACCCCTATGTTCCATTGCAGCACTATTCACAATAGCCAAGATATGGAAACAACATAAATGTCTATTATGTTGATTAAGAAGATGTGGTACATGTATATAATGGAATACTACTCAGCCATAAAAAGAACAAAAAATAATGCCATTCACATCAACTTGAATGCAAGTAGAGATTCATATACAAAGTGAAGTAAGTCAGAAAGAGAAAAACAAATACTGTATGATATCACATATGTAGAATCTAAAATATGGCAGAAGTAAACCTGTTTACAAAACAGAAACAGACTCAAGACATGGAGAAAAGACTTGTGGTTTCCAAGGGGGAGGAAGTGGGGTGTGTGGGAGTTTGGGGTTGGTAGATGCCAACTATTTCACTTAGAATGGATAAGCATTGAAGTCCTATTATATAATACTGGGAACTACAACCAATCTCCCAGAATAGACCACGACAGAAAAAATTATTTCAAAAAAAATGAATGTTAAAAAAAAGATTATATATGTGAAGAACCCTGTGATGGGAATATGAAAATGTCATGCTGGCAAGAGTTCTCCCAGCACTAAGTGAACAAGAGCTGCCTTATCCTCATCCCTGAAGAAATGAGCACATCCAGAGGACATCAATCCCACCTTTGAAATGGATAATGTATTTATTGATTGTGACCAAATAAATTCAGCACTGCTTCTCCTTTTAACATCCCCTTTTAGCATGAAGTCAAAAGGCCATTTAACTGATGAATTTCAAAGAAATATAAATCATATTTGGTTGAAAATATTGTTCTTGGTATGTTACGGGTATCTATGTATTTTGAGTTTCTTGAGTTTCTCCTTTTCAAGCTCACCTTCTTTTTTTTTTTTTTTTTTTTATTTTCCCACTGTACAGCAATGGAGTCAGGTTATCCTTACATGTATACATTACAATTACAGTTTTTCCCCCACCCTTTCTTCTGCTGCAACATGAGTATCTAGACATTGTTCTCAATGCTATTCAGCAGGATCTCCTTGTAAATCTATTCTAAGTTGTGTCTGATAAGCCCAAGCTCCCATTCCCTCCCACCCCCTCCCCCTCCCATCAGGCAGCCACAAGTCTCTTCTCCAAGTCCATGATTTTCTTTTCTGAGGAGATGTTCATTTGTGCTGGATATTAGATTCCAGTTATAAGTGATATCATATGGTATTTGCCTTTGTCTTTCTGGCTCATTTCACTCAGTATGAGAGTCTCTAGTTCCATCCATGTTGCTGCAAATGGCATTATGTCATTCTTTTTTACGGCTGAGTAGTATTCCATTGTGTATATATACCACTTCTTCCGAATCCAATCATCTGTCGATGGACATTTGGGTTGTTTCCATGTCCTGGCTATTGTGAATACTGCTGCAATGAACATGCGGGTGCATGTGTCTCTTTTAAGTAGAGTTGTGTCCGGATAGATGCCCAAGAGTGGGATTGTGGGGTCATATGGAAGTTCTATGTATAGATTTCTAAGGTATCTCCAAACTGTTCTCCATAGTGGCTGTACCAGATTACATTCCCACCAGCAGTGCAGGAGGGTTCCCTTTTCTCCACAGCCCCTCCAGCACTTGTTATTTGTGGATTTATTAATGATGGCCATTCTGACTGGTGTGAGGTGGTATCTCATGGTAGTTTTGATTTGCATTTCTCTTATAATCAGGGATGTTGAGCATTTTTTCATGTGTTTGTTGGCCATCTGTATATCTTCTTTGGAGAAATGTCTATTCAGGTCTTTTGCCCATTTTTCCATTGATTGATTGGCTTTTTTGCTGTTGGGTTGTATAAGTTGTTTATATATTCTAGAGATTAAGCCCTTGTCAGTTGCATCATTTGAAACTATTTTCTCCCATTCTGTAAGTTGTCTTTTTGTTTTCTTTTGGGTTTCCTTTGCTATGCAAAAGCTTTTCAGTTTGATGAGGTCCCATGGGTTTATTTTTGCTCTAATTTCTCTTGCTTTGGGAGACTGACCTGAGAAAATAGTCATGATGTTGATGTCAGAGAGTGTTTTGCCTCTGTTTTCTTCTAGGAGTTTGATGGTGTCCTGTCGTATATTTAAGTCTTTCAGCCATTTGGAGTTTATTTTTGTGCCTGGTGTGAGGGTGTGTTCTAGTTTCATTGCTTTGCATGTTGCTGTCCAGGTTTCCCAGCAATGCTTGCTGAATAGACTTTCTTTTTCCCATTTTATGTTCCTGCCTCCCTTGTCAAAGATTAATTGACCATAGGTGTCAGGGTTTATTTCCGGATTCTTTATTCTGTTCCATTGGTCTGTCTGTCTGTTTTGATACCAGTACCACACTGTTTTGATGACTGTGGCTTTGTAGTATTTCTTGAAGTCTGGGAGAGTTATGCCTCCTCCTTGGTTTTTGTTCCTCAGGATTGCTTTGGCGATTCTGGGTCTTTTGTTGTTCCATATAAATGTCTGGATTTTTTGTTCTAGTTCTGTGAAAAATATCATGGATAATTTGATAGGGATTGCATTGAATCTGTAGATTGCTTTGGGTAGTATGGCCATTTTTACAATATTGATTTTCCCAATCCAGGAACATGGAATATCTTTCCATTTCTTTACATCTTCTTTGATTTCTTTGATTAAAGTTTTATAGTTCTCGGCATATAGGTCCTTTACCTCCTTGGTCAGGTATATTCCGAGGTATTTGATTTTGTGTGGTGTAATTTTAAAAGGTATTGTATTTTTGTATTCCTTTTCTAATATTTCATTGCTGGTATACAGAAATGCAACTGACTTCTGAATGTTAATCTTATATCCTGCCACTTTGCTGAATTTATTAATCAGTTCAAGTAGTTTTGGGGTTGAGTCCTTAGGGTTTTCTAGATATAGTATCATGTCATCTGCATACAGTGACAGTTTGATCTCTTCTCTTCCTATATGGATGCCTTTTATTTCTTTGGATTGTCTAATTGCTGTGGCTAAGACTTCCAAAACTATGTTGAAGAGCAGTGGTGAGAGTGGGCATCCCTGTCTTGTTCCAGATTTGAGTGAAAAGGCTTTCAGTTTTTCCCCATTGAGGATTATATTTGCTGTGGGTTTATCATAAATGGCTTTGATTATATTCAGGAATGTTCCCTTTATACCCACTTTGGCGAGGGTCTTGATCATGAATGGATGTTGAACTTTGTCAAAGGCTTTTTCTGCATCTATTGAGATGATCATATGATTTTTGACTTTTTTTTTGTTAATGTGGTGTATGATGCCGATTGATTTGCGTATGTTGAACCATCCTTGTGAACCTGGGATGAACCCAACCTGGTCATGGTGTATAATTTTTTTGATATGTTGTTGGATTTGGTTGGCTAAGATTTTGTTGAGAATTTTTGCATCTATATTCATCAATGATATTGGGCGATAGTTTTCTTTGTTGGTGGTATCTCTGTCTGGTTTTGGAATGAGGGTGATGGTGGCCTCATAGAATGTCTTTGGGAGTATTCCTTCTTCTTCAACCTTTTGAAAGAGTTTAAGGAGGATGGGCACCAATTCCTCTTTATATGTTTGATAGAATTCACCTGTGAGCCAGCCATCTGGTCCTGGACTTTTATTTGGGGGGAGTGTTTTTATGACCTCTTCAATTTCATTTCTAGTGATCGGTCTGTTCAGTTGGTCTGTTTCTGCTTGATTCAGTTTTGGCAGGCTGTAAGATTCTAGAAAATTGTCCATTTCTTCCAGATTGTCAAACTTGTTGCCATACAGTTGTTCATAGTATTCTCTTATGGTGTTTTGTATTTCTGCTGTATCCGTTGTGATTTCTCCTTTTTCATTTCTAATTTTGGTGATTTGGGTTCTTTCTCTCCTCTTTTTAGTGAGTCTGGCCAGGGGTTTGTCAATTTTGTTCACCTTTTCAAAGAACCAGCTCTTGGTTTTATTAATTTTCTCTATTGTTTTTTGAGTCTCTATTTTAGTGATTTCTTCTTTGATCTTTATCATTTCCTTCCTTCTGCTGACTTTAGGACTTTTTTGTTCTTCTTTTTCTAGTTCGTTTAGGTGTAGGGTTAAGTTGTCCATTTGGGATCTTTATTCTTTTTTGAGAAAGGCCTGTATTGCTATAAACTTCCCTCTGAGCACTGCTTTCGCAGCATCCCATAGATGTTGAGAGGTTGTGTCTTCATTGTCATTTGTTTCAAGGTAGTTTTTAATTTCCTTCTTGATTTCCTCATTGACCCATTGGTTTTTTAGTAGCACGTTGTTTAGTCTCCATGTAGTAGGTTTTTTCTCTTTCCTTTTCCCATGGTTGATTTCTAATTTCATGGCATTGTGGTCAGAGAAGATACTTGAGAAAATTTCTATGTTCCTAAATATATTGAGATTCGCTTTGTGTCCCAATATGTGGTCGATTCTTGAGAATGTTCCATGAGCATTTGGGAAGACTGTGTATTCTTCTTTTTTTTGGATGTAGTGTCCTGAAGATATCAATGAAGTCTAACTTTTCTATTGTTTCCTTTAGGATCTCTGTTGCTTTATTGGTTTTCTGTCTAGAGGATCTGTCCATTGATGTGAGGGGGGTATTTAAGTCTCCTACTATGATTGTATTCTCATCAATATCTCCCTTTATGTATGTTAATATTTGTTGTATGTATCTGGGTGCTCCTATATTTGGGGCATGTATGTTGATGATAGTAACATCTTCTCCTTGGATGGATCCCTTAATCATTAAGTAATGTCCTTCTTTTTCTTTCTTTGTGTCCTTTGTTTTAAAGTCTATTTTGTCTGATATGATTGTTGCGACTCCTGCTTTTCTGTCATGTGTATTGGCGTGAAATATTTTTCCCCACCCTTTCACTTTCAATCTATATGTATCTTTTGTCCTAAGGTGAGTTTCTTGTAGGCAGCATATTGAAGGTTTTTGCCTTTTTATCCACTCAGCCACTCTGTGTCTTTTGATTGGGGCATTCAGCCCATTGACATTTCAGGTGATAATTGATAGATGATTATTTATTGCCATTTGAACCTCGTGTTCCAGTTGATTCTATGGTTCTCCATTCTTCCTTTCTTTTTTTTTTTTTTTTTTTTTGGTTGGATGGTCTCCTGTTATTATCTGCTTGAGTGTATTTTTTTTTCATTTTTTGCAAATGCAATATTTGGTTTTGGCTTGTGGTTGCCCTGTTTTTTAAGTATGTTAACACCTTCCCATAATTGTGTGTTTTAGCCTGATGGTTGTGTAAGTTCAAACACTTCATTACTATATTAAAATTAAGAAGAGAGACATACAAACAAACAAAAAGGGTTATTTACTTCCTAACATCCCTTGCCCACATTTTATGGTTTTGATGACTCTTTTTTATTTTTTTCTTTTTAATTTTATTTTGTTTGAAGCATGTTCATGATTAAATCTGTATGCTGGCTTATTTGAGTGCCTGCTCTCTGATTGCAGTTTCCTCTGTCCTAGTTCTTCCTCTTCTTCTTCTTCTTTTTTTTTCTTTTCTTTTTTCTTCCCTTTCCTTCCTTTCTTTTTGGTTTAGAGAATCCCTTTCAATATTTCCTTTAACCTGGGTTTTGTGTTGCTGTATTCTTTAAGTTTTTGTTTGTTGGGAAAAATTTTTATTTCCCCTTCTATTTTAAATGATATTCTTGCTGGATAGAGTATTCTAGGTTGCATATTTTTTCCTTTGAGCACTTTAAATATCTCTTGCCATTCCCTCCTGGCCTGTAGTGTTTCTGTAGAGAAATCAGCTGATAATCTTATGGGGGTTCCCTTGTAGGTAACATTCTGTTTTTCTCTTGCTGCCTTTAGGATCCTCTCTTTATCACTAACTTTTGCCATTTTTATTATGATGTGTCTTGGTGTGGGTCTGTTTGGGTTCAGTTTCTTTGGGGCCCTCTGTGCTTCTTGTATCTTGAACCCAGTATCCTTTAGATTTGGGAAGTTTCCAGCGATAATTTCTTCAAATATATTTTCCATTCCCTTATCTTTTTCTACTCCTTCTGGAATTCCTAGTATGTGTAGATTGGCCCGCTTTATATTATCCCATAGGTCTCTTCTATTGCTTTCTAGTTTTTTGATTTGGTTTTCTGTCTGTTGACCAGATTGAGTGATTTCCATTATTCTATCTTCCATATCACTGATTCGTTCTTCTGCATTATTCATTCTGGTTTTTACTGCCCCTAGTTCAGTTTGCATCTCTGCAAATGAATGTTCTAGTTTTTCTTGGCTCCTCCTTATATTTTCTAGTTCCTTTCTGAGGGTATCTGCATTACTGTTCATCTTCTCTTAATTCCTTCAGTATTTTCACTATTTCTCTTTTGAACTCCAGGTCTGTCAGACTGCCGAGATCTGTTTCATTGTTGACTGTTTTAGGTGAGTTCTCCTGTTGGTTTCACTTGGGGTGGTTTCTCAGCTTCTTCATCTTGCTTGTTGTTTTCTTTCTCCTGAGGGAGTTGTACTCTCTGTTATCGGTCAGTGTTTGCCTTGTCACTGCCGTGGAATATTTCCTGAGGGCTGGCGTTGTTGGTCAATCTTTTTTGAGGCAGTGTGGCTTTTCTGGAGTGTTGATGGGACTAACAGTGTTTCTTTGAAGCAAAGGAGGGCTTCCTGAGAGCAGACAGGAGTGGGAGCTGCACACCACAATGGTAGCAGATTTCACTTGGTCATGCAGAGCTGGCTCTGGTGTTTTTAGGCTGTGGGATTCTTGCAGGGGGTTGGCGGTGTTGGGCAGCTGCTCCTCAGAAGTGCAGCACCCCCTGGGGGCTGGAGCAGCTATCTGGGTCTCTGAGAACCTAAGCGGCTCTTCCCTAGGGCAGCCCAACTCAGAAGGACAGCCTGACAATGTAGCCGGATCTTTTCACAGTCTGGCCGAGCTTGTTGCAGCTTTTCTGGGCTGCAGGGGCTCTTCCAGGGGGCTGGTGGTGCTGAGCAGTTATTTCACAGGAGTGGGGCACCCCCTGGGGCTTTGGCGGGTAGCAGGGCCGTTGGAGACCCAAGAGGCTCCTCCCCAGGGCAGCCCGACTCAGAAAAACCGCCTGAGATCTTTTCCCGATTTGGCCAGTCTTGTTGCAGCTTTTCTGGGCTGCAGGGTGTCCTGCCTGGAGCTGGCAGTCCTATGCAGCTTATCCACTAGAGCATCCCCTGGGGGCTTGGGCGGGTAGCAGGGCCGTTGGAGACCCAAGAGGCTCCTCCCCAGGGCAGCCGGACTCAGAAAAACCGTCCGAGAATTATGCCGATCTATTCACAGCCTGGCTAAGCTTGTTCTAGCTTTTCTAGGCTGCAGGCCTTTTCTCGGGGGCTGGTGCTGTTTGGTGCTGCTCTGCGGAAGTGTAGCCCCTCCAAAGGGCAAGCAGGCCTGTGCAGGGACAGCCCCTGTGGTGGTAGGCTTCAGGCAATTGTTGAGGCCAGCCCTCCTGGATGGCAGGCAGCCCCAGGTCCGGTGAGAGCGTAGGGGGTGGCGGGGGTGGGGGGAGGCGATGCACTGGGAAGCACAGCTTTCAGCTAGCTAGCGGGCCTGTAAGCTTGCTGTCGCATGGGGGGTATTCTATGGGGACCCACCCCTTCTTCTCTCCCCTCCCCAGCACAGGCGCAGACCAGGCTCTTCTCCCAGGTTCCCTCTGATGCGGCTTTCCACTTCCCCGCTCCTAGAGTATTGTTCCCTTCCTCTGCGACAGCTTTGTTTTCTAGTCTCCCAGGCAGTCTCTGCCCCGTCAACTGGTTTCTAGACCTCCCAAGCAGTTTCCTCTCTGCCCCGCCCCCCCAGCCCGGGGACTAACCTCTGGAGCTGAGGTCTCAGTGCCCAGCCCCCACCCAGGCGTCCCCCGTCCCTTTCCTGGGGACTAACCTCTGGAGCAGAGGTCTCGGTGCCCAGCCCCCACCCAGGCGTCTCAATTTTGGGTGACTGTGCCCGTAGTTCAGATGGTCCGTTGGGTTCTTGATCAGCTTTTCCATACTCCAACTTACTGCTACACTCTTCTCTGCATCTGGAGATTCGTCCGGTTCGTTTGATCTTTCCCCCGGTAGGTGACTTTCCAGGGTGCGGGATCCCTTTCTTCTCCGCAGTTCCCTTTCGGGAGCCCCCGTCCCACTCGGATTCACCTTCTCTCACTCTCCTCTTTTCTCCCGTTCCACCCAATAATGTCACGAACTTCTTGCCATTATTGGAGTTTAGGTTCCTCTGCCAGCGATTGGTTGCTGTTCTGTGCAAGTCATTTCTTCTGTAGATGTGCTTTTTTTGTTGTGTTTGTGGGAGAGGGTGAGCGTGTCCCCCTACTCCTCCGCCATCTTGTCCTCTCTCACACCCAGTTCTGAGTGATCATCTGATCAGTCACTTTCATACAGGCCAAACTTCTGCAGGGTACATCTGGGATAAGCACAAAGAAGAAAAAAAAGGCCTGGTGGTACCCCTCTCCTGCTCCAGCTGCCACCCTGCTGCTGTGGTCTTTAAAAATGGCTCAGCATGTATTAGTTTCAAAGATTGAAATACTTGAAAGGGCTCTGCATATATTAGTTTAATCGATAGAAATTCTTGTGAGGTTTCATTTGAAGAAGCAATTCTACTTTTCACAAATTATGAAAACTATCTTTCATAAGCTACTACGATCACTTACTCAATTGTTTTTTTGTTATGCTAGAATCCAAAGGCCAGAAGCTGCAGACCTTGTGGACAGGCATGCATCTTAGATCGGAACAGGAAGGAAACGAGGAACTCACATAGGAAAGCCCTATGCTAAATGGCAGGTAAGTTTAAGATATCAAAGCAAGACAAAGTTCTAAACTCTATACAAAGAGGTAAGATGGGAGTTCCCTTTGTAGTGCAGCAGAAACGAATTTGACTAGGAACCATGAGGTTGCGTGTTCAATATGTGGCCTCGCTCAGTGGGTTAAGGATACAGCATTGCCATGAGCTGTGGTGTAGGTCACAGATGCACCTCAGATCTGACATTGCTGTGCATTTCTGTGGCTGTGGCATAGGCCAGAGGCTACAGCTCCCATTTGACCCCTAGCCTGGGAACCTCGACATGCTGAGGGTGCAGTCCTGAGAAGCAAAACATAAATAAATAAACAAATAAAGCCTGTTAAAAAAACACAAACAAAAACAAAAACAGGTAAGGTGGAACACCATTAAATGAAATTGATTTTGTTTTGTATGCTAAAATTAGATTGATCGGTAGGTGTGAGTTTCCTGAGCCAATGAGCACAAGTTGATTAAGGTCTCTACTTGGCTACAGAGCTGGTGAGAACATGCTCTTAATTTGACCAATCTGCTTTTATTATGTGCTGTGACATTGTTTTAAATACTCAAACATATTATGGATTGTAGTGTATAGTTTGGGTCAGTCGTTCTCAAACTATTGCATGTTCATCAGAATCAGCTGGAAGACTTGTTCAACTGCAGATTGCCTGCCCCCACATTCACAGTCCCTGATTCAGTAGGTCTGGAGCAGGGCACTTTGCATTTCTTACAAGTCCCCAGTGATGCCTCTAGAAATCATACCTTAAGAAGAAACCAATGGTTTGGAAATCACTATAATTTGCTTTTTAATTAAATTATTTCCATAAATGCAGGTGAAGTTTTCTTCTTTCTTGGGTGACCATTGCTTTTTCTTTTTTAATATTTCATTATTTAAAAAGTTTATTTTATTATTTCACTTTTTTTTAATTTTTTTTTTTTTTTATTTTTAAGGCCACACCTGCGGCATATGAAAGTTCCCAGTCTAGGGGTCGAATCAGAGCTGCAGCTGCTGGCCTACACCACAGCCACAGAAATGCCAGATCTGAGCTGCATCTGTGACCTACACCACAGCTCATGGCAACACTAGATCCTTAACCCACTGAGCGAGGCTACATATCAAACATGCATCCTCATGGGTCCTAGTCAGGGCCATAACCTACTGAGCCACAATGGGAACTCCATTTTTTTTTTTTTTTTTTTTTTTTTTTGGTCACAGCATATATCAGCTTGATGTGGGGTCTCGGTTCCCAGACCAGAGATTGAACCCAGGTAGCAGTGATGAAAATGCTGAATCCTTACCACTAGACCACCAGGGAACTTCCTCCCATCCTTTTTCTATCACGATGATATACTAAGTTCGTGCTGAAGAGATCAAAATTAGCAAAAGGAAAGACTTGCTTGTCAAGAAGATGCTGCACCACACCAAGGTAATCATTCACAAACCAGTAGGGCCAATGGGCTATATTGGGTTAAGTAAGTGAACTGACACTCCTAAGAATAGTCAAAAATACTATTGAATACATTGAAATCTGGCTTATGTCCAGGGCTGGAAGGAGTGTTGTTCCCAAGCTTACAATTTTAAAAGTCAGAAATCAACTTCAAAATCAAGACTTTTTTCAAAACTATTGAAGAGCAGAGGTCACTGAGAAACCAACTGAGCCAACATGTTAGAGGAGGTGACAGTGGCATCAGGGATAATAAAGTTAAGAGGAGGCACTTACCTACAGTAGGTGCAACCAGACACTCATAAGGAGAGTTAAACTAAAATAGTTGATGAAGGCTAGTGGGACAGGCAAAATTCCTGGGACAGGTACTGGAGGATCTACACTATCTTTCAGGCTTTGTCTACATGAATGTACTGAGAACTCCCAGGGAGATCAGAACAATTCCTAAGAAGTGCAGCTGTGATTCAGACTTGGAGGGGAACAGCAGCCCTGAAAGTAAAGCAAGAAACTCCTTTCAGGTCCTCTTTTCCCATCTGCCCTGCAAAAGACTTTATATGTGGGACATGAGTAAGATATCAATATTTCTTTAATCTGAAAAGGAATGATATATGTATATGTATAACTGAACACTTTGCTGTACACCTGAAACTAACACAATGTTGCAAGCCAACTATACTCCAATAACATTTTTTAAAATTAAAAAGATAGCACTTATTTTATTTTAAATGGTAGTACCCATGGCATATGGAAATTCTCAGGTCAGGGGATGGAATCTGAGCTGCAGCTGTGATCTAAGCTCACCTGCGGCAGTGCCAGATCTTTTAACCACTGTTCTAAGCTATGAATCGAACCCACCCTTCCTCACTGACCCAAGCTGCTGCAGTTGGATTCTTAAGCCACAGCAACACAGAATCTGAGCTGCATCTGTGACCTACACCACAGCTCATGGCAATGCCAGATCCTTACCCACTGAGCAAGAGCAGGGATCGAACCCACAACCTCATGGTTCCTGGTTGGATTTGTTTCCACTGCACTATGACGGGAACTCCAAGAAATACTTCTTTAATCCAGGAAAAGATGTCTACAAAAATCCTACCCTATCCTTATACCTATTACTGATAAAACTAACCTTTTTTTTTAAAGACTGGAAATAAGGCAATACTGCCCTTTCTCACTGCTCCCTTTTAACATCACTCCAAAAGTTTTTTTTTTTTTTTTTTTTTTTTTTTTTTTTTTTTGTCTTTTTGCTATTTCTTGGGCCGCTCCCACGGCATATGGAGATTCCCAGGCTAGGGGTCCAATCGGAGCTGTAACCACCAGCCTATGCCAGAGCTACAGCAATGCTGGATCCGAGCTGTGTCTTCAACCTACACCACAGCTCAAGGCAACGCCAGATCATTAACCCACTGAGCAAGGGCAGGGACTGAACCCTCCACCTCATGGTTCCTAGTCGGGTTCGTTAACCACTGCGCCACGACGGGAACTCCACACCAAAAGTTTTAACATAGCAATATAAGAAAAATAAAATAAAAGAATGGAATTTGAAATGAATAAACAATATGTTTATTTTTGTAGAGCACATGGGATAGCTGTCTAAGTAGAAAACCCCAAAGAATCTGCTAGAAGTAATATGTCTAGTAAGCTTATAGACCATAACAGCTAATAAAAAAATTAATTGAATATCTACACCCTAGCAATAAGCAATTGAAATGTAAACATTTTAAAACATATCATTATAAAGTGAAATGTTTCAATATAATCTAACAGAAGATATGAGATATAACTATGTGGAAAAGTATAAAACATTTTTTTTAAAAAAAGAAGTCCTAATAAAAGGAGGCAGGTACTGAGGTCATGAATTGGAAGTCTCAGTGTTGTTAAGATGTTAGTCTTCCACCATTGATTCAATAAAAGTTCTAAGTCAATTCATTAGTAATTAGAAATGTTTTTTAAAAATGCCTCAAGAACAATTAGCTAATCAATTGGATAAATATTATAAATGTATAACAGTGAAAATTGAAAAGATAATAGTTGACTCTTTAAAAAAGATTGAGTTGCCCATCTTCTCATGATATTGACTGAGAAAAAAACTTTGGAAAAGGAGACTTGAACTAGAATAAATTAAAAATGAGTCATGAATACAGATGCTGGAGACATTAAAATTATAATAAGGAAATATATACCTTTGTTTCCAAATCTTTAGATATTTAGATAAACAAATGAAACTTCCATAGTGTGTAGAAGTAGTAGAAACTGCCATAAAAAGACAATACAGCACAAATGAACCTTTCCACAGGAAAGAAAATCATGGACTTGGAGAATAGACTTGTGGTTGCCAAGGGGGAGGGGGAGGGAGTGGGATGGATTGGGAGCTTAGCGTTAATAAATGCAAACTATTGCTTTTGCAATGGATTAGCAATGAGATCTTGCTGCGTAGCACTGAGAACTATATCTAGTCACTTATGATGGAGCAGGATAATGTGAGAAAAAAGAATGTATACATGTATGTGTAACTGGGTCTCCATGCTGTACAGTAGAAAAAAAAATTGTATTGGGGAAATAACAATTAAAAAATAAATAAAATTAAATTAAATTAAGACAAAAAAAGACAAAACATAGTCTTATAGTAATTTAAAAATTGAATTAGTAAAAATTTTTCTGCAAAGAGAACTCCAGGCACAAAGGGTGTTACAAGTGTTATTGACCAAATATTAGAACATTTCATCCCAGTAAATGATTCACCCCCCAAATTCTACTCTCACAAAACTATTCTAAAAGGCAGAACAATTCATTAGCTATTTTCTTACTTTGTGATAGCTAATTTTATGTGTCAGCTTGATCGGGTCACAAGATGGCCAGATATCTGGGAAACATTGTATCTGTGTATGTCTGTGAGGATGTTTCTGGATGAGATTAGCATCTGATTAGTGAACTGAATAAAAGAGAGTGCCACATGCCTTGTGGATGGTCACTATCCCATCCATTGAAGGACAGCATGGAATAAAAAGATGGCTGAAGGTTGAATTCATGCTTAGCCCTACTGTTGAGCTGGGACCATCTTCTGCCTTCAGTGATCTAGATTCTCAGGCCTCAGTTTGGACAGGAATCTAGATTTGGCTTTTGGCTCTCAGGGCTTTAAACCACATCACTAGCTCCAGCTTGTAGAAAGTTTCCAGCTTGTAGAAGATTAAGCTGCAGGACTTCTTGGCCTCCACAATCATGGGAACCAATTCCTTATAATAAAGCTCACTTAATATATACACACTATTTGTATATATATCTATTTGTTCTGCTTCTCTGTAGGACACTGACTAATATAGACTTGTCTGACTTTGATATCCAAACCCTGCAAATAGAATTTCAAAAGGAAAATCACAGAGCCATCTTACTTATGGGATAAGTGTAAAGACCCTACACAAAATTTTAGCTGGCTGAATGGAATAGCATTATGAAAAGTATAATTTATTATTATTAATATAGTTTATTTTAGAAATGAATGTTATTCAATAATACAATAGCTGAGTAGAACAGTAACCCTTAAAATCATTTCATTAGATTCAGTAAAAGCATTTGAGAAAAACAGTACATTCTTTTATGAAAAATCTGTAGAAAAATATTAATAAAAGTGAACACCATTAACCTAATTAAAGATATCTACAAAGACTTATGACAGACATCACCCTAATAATCAAATGTTAAAAAATAGTTCTGAAAGCAAAACTGAAACAAAGGCGCTACTTCATATACTTTTACCCATAATTTTATTGGAGGTTCTAGGCAACATAGTTGGCCAAGGAAAAGACATACTTGATATAAGAACTGAAAAAAATATAACGAGGCCATCACTTATATATTCTAATTGCAAAAGTATTATAACAATACCATTGGCTATTCATTAGAATATTTTAATTAGTATGTAACATATTGTTTAACAAATAACTGAATCATGGAATACTCATGGAGATATATATTCACTTTTCCTATGAAATAGTCCAGCATATGCTTATATAGTGTTAATATCACCAAACCATGAAAATTAACAGTTATCTTTGAAATGAATCAAGGTACCAACCCAAACTATCTCATCATTCTCCCTCTGTGTGTATATGTTGTGGTAGAATCTGAGCATCTTTGAATGCATAACTTTGCCACTCACTAGGCATATAAATACTCACTTACCTGTAAAATATAGAGAGCATATTTACCTTACAGACTTGTTGCAAGGAAGGAATAATATATTGTATACCATGTTCCTTATTCATAATATATACTTATGTATATGACTGATATTATCAGTTATAATAATTATTATTTTCAGATTTAATTTTGGTTTCCTTTACCATAATTCAGCCAAAGAGTTAAAATATTTTACTTAAACATAAATGTCCATAAGGTAATTTTCATGTTTGTTAATCTCAATTAAAATAAGTCTGCAAATAAAATCAACATCTGTTTTTATTCACTTAGGATAAAACAAACAGGCTAGGATTGATTTTTAACATTTGAGTAAAGTTATAATTGGCTTTAAAAATGTTGACTTCTTTTGTTTTGATTTAATATCAGGTTGAAAGTACAACTGTGAACATTGAGAGATAAATGGCTTATTTCCTATCCTGTCTGCCTTTCCTCCTGCCTACCCGAGAGATTTGTCTAGTTTCAGTCTGTTAGCACAGCTGTTCAGCTGGCAAATCCCTCACCATACAGACAGATATCTGGACCCCAACCCAAGCATCTCCTAAACTGCCACCAGTGCATGCTTTTCTATTGAAGCCAAATTGCTCAACTTACACAACTCCCACATTCTCATCTGTCTAGGTCATTGAGTTTGCTACAATATACCTGACACATAATTTTATATTACTTCTACCCTTTTGCCATTCCCTTTACAACTTCAGCTCCCACTTCACAATAGTTCAACATCCCTGATCTATGGCCACAGACTGCAACCATACTCAGAGTGTTCTTCCTGGCTTGACAAACCTCTTCCTACAGGAGACACTCTCTCTCACCTGGCTCACTCTATTCTTCCAGGTAGAACTGGAGAGACAAGTTAAATTAGCAATATTTGCAGTGAGACGAATCATATAAGAAATACGTTGTGCTAGATCAGACACAGAATTTATCTATAGTGTTAAATTAAGTGTACGCAAAGTTGGTCTCTCTAAAGACTATAATTATACTCATTGTAGTTCATAACTGGCTATTATTTCTTGCCTTACCCTACCTAGTAGGGAAAGGGAAGTAAGAAAAATAAGGACTAAAGGATGGCCAACCCAATGGTTTATCCATTCTAAAGTACTTAATTCCTACTCTGCTCCAGGAGATAGTTGCACATGGAATGAGTCCTCTCTGTTTTGATATCTTCTTTTTTAAAAGAATCCTGATATTTAAAGTGAAATACCCTAATGTTTTATTGTTCGTAAGTAATTAAGTTTTTTTTTTCTTTTAATCTCACTGCAAGACAAAACCATGTCAATCAAGTTTGAGTAGTGGACCACCAGTTTGAGGTCTCTATTTTAGGAGTTAGCCTAAGGGCAAAATCTGTTTTCTAGTATCCCAAAGGATATTTAACCCTCCATATCTTTCTTTCTGTAGAAATATCAGAATATAACAGCTATAGTTCCATTGTTCCTCTAAATGCTTTGAGCATGGAGGGGATTATTTTTGTTTAGGCTGATGTATGGCCTTGGTCCCCATCATATTTATCATGAGTTTATGCTAAAACATCCTTGTCAAGCTGCTTGCAACATTAACGCTTTATATGAGTTTGAAAAATGATCCATTTCTAGTTGCCAGGTTTTAACCACTAATATTATTGTTTTCTGGTGTAACTCAGTTTGTGCCTGAATCCTAATTCACTTTCTAGCACTTGAAGATGTGACAGCAGTACAAATGAGATTATTATAATGCATTAAGGAATTCTAAACCTCTGTAATGAGAAAAATTCCCTGACACAAAGGACAGATATAAAGGAAGGAATATATTTTTATGGTTTCACATATTCATCGAGTTTACTCACCACACAAAGGACAGAATCATGACTTCTGAGTTCAAATGTATTCAAAATTAAACTGTTATACCTATAGTAGAGCAGCAACCACTATGTAACTTGGGAAAAAGACTTTGGGGTAATTTCATCGATTTGCAGGTTTAAGAAATTTCTATGCATCTCCCACTCCATGTAGGTCAAAGAAGAAGGATCTGAATGTTGCTAAATAAAAGCCTAATATCAGATAATCATATGAGGTTTGAAATGTGCAGTGAATATAAGCAAAGTCTTATAGGTCATTTCCACTATTATTTGTAATAATTCAAGAAAATCTTTATTCTTTAATAAAATTTTTAGACAAGTTTCAACTTTATAATCAGTACCTTGGGGCATTTTATGCTACTTCCTTATGATTATCATTCAGGGAGACTTATGATTTAAAATGCTCCTTGTCATCTTCTACTCCTAAGAATTTGACTAGTGAAAAATCTTCTTAGCAATTCTTCTCACAAAGCCTCTTATTAAAATTATCATTTTTGAAATTTCAGAGAAGTTTGTGTTCAGTCCAAGCCTCCTATTTCCCTTTTTGAAGAATTATGCTGGAGACCTGAATTGTATGTAAAAAGCTAACTATAGGTTAAGAATCTGAACTCCAAGTAAACTCCTAATTTCCATCAAATAAATCCAGTTCACCTAAACATTTCCAGACTTGTAAAACAATAAACCAAAATATTCCTCCATCCTTACTTTCAAAATACATTTTTTTTTTCAAACTGTGGTTTCCTCCAGATATATGCCCAGGAGTGAATATAGTATGGAGTTCTATATTTCATTTTTTAAGTAACCGTCATACTGTTCTCCATTGTGGTTGCACAAATTTATGCTTCCACCAACAGTGAAGGAGGGATCCTTTTCCTCTACACCCTCACCAGCATTTATTATTTGTAGATATTTTGATGATGGCAATTCTGAGTGGTGTGAGGTGATACCTCATTGTAGTTTTGATTTTTATTTCTTTAATAATTAGTGATGTTGAGCCTCTATTCATATGTTTTTGGCCATCTGTCTATCTTCTTTGGAGAAATGTTTATTTAGATCTTCTGCCTATTTTTGATTATTTTTGATTGGGTGTTTTGCTTTTTTTTTTTGATGTAAAACTACATTAGATGTTTGCATATTTTGGAGATTAACACCTTGTTTATTGTTCCATTTGCAAAGATTTTCTCCCATTCTGTGGGCTGTCTTTTTCATGATTCCCTTTGATATGCAAAAGCTTTTAAGTTTAATTAGGGAAAGATACATGCACCCTAATATTCATTGCAACATATTTACAATAGCCACAACATAGAAACAATTTAAATGTCCATCAGCAGATGAATGGATAAAGATG
The DNA here is from genome assembly GCF_054392235.1 of Sus scrofa. Lineage (NCBI taxonomy): Eukaryota > Metazoa > Chordata > Mammalia > Artiodactyla > Suidae > Sus > Sus scrofa. The sequence goes on from NC_139383.1 coordinate 89,145,290, forward strand.
TGGTACATATAAAAAATGGAATACTGTTCAATCAGAAGAATGAATAAAATAATGTCATTTGTAGTAACAAGGATGATTCTAGAGATTGTCATACTAAGCAAATACTTATGACCTTACTTATATGTGGAATTAAAAAAAAATGACACACAACAGAAATGGATCCACAGACTTTGAAAACATGGTTACCAAAGGGGGAGGGTGTTGGGGAAGGGATGGATTGAAGGATGGGGATGGCAAAGGCACACTTTTGTATATGGAATGGATAATCCATGGGGACATGTGGTATAGCATATGGAAATCTATTCAATGTTCTATGATAATCTATATGGGAATGGATATGTGTATATATAAGGCTGAATCATTTTGCTGTACAGCCGAAATTAACAAAATATTGTAAATCAAATTGAAATGGAGTTTTAACTAAAGAACAACCCCCCTTGGCTAAGAAGGCAGCTGCAAGCCTTTCCAGCTATGCTCGTCACTATACCATCCTTCTTGTAATAACGTAACTACTCTGTGCCCTATGTCCAAACCAGCATCCCTGCTAATCAGGTACCCAACATTGCTTATCAGTTCTGCTTCTGTAACCTTGCTTGCTCAGTTTCTTAGGGAGGAACACTGTCTGCTTGGGGATGGGGGAGGTCCGGGATGCTTACATGGAAAAATCAAGACCTTGTAGTGTATAAAAGTTACTGAGAACAAAGACCTGGTGCTCAAACTCTGGAGGTGACTCCTCTGAGCCCACACCGGTGCTGAATAAACCTTACTTTTCCATATCTCCGAGTGCTGTTTGTCTCCTTCCGTTGCCACAGTTTTTGCGGTTTCTGCAACATTTTGTTGCATTGGCCGGGAAGCCGACAACCGAGCTGGCCTCTTGTGCCAGGACAGGACGTCGGACTGGTGAGTGCCCCGGGGACATCTGCCTGAGTCAGGACCTGCCATATGGCGGAAGGAGAGACTGATCACCTCTCAGTGACCAAAGGGTCACTCAGGTCAGGGTTTGCTCCCTTGGGATCTGAAGGGTTGTCAATTCTGGTGTGTGTGTGTGAGTGACTGGAGAGAATGAGAGCCCGTGCTCCACTGTCTTTGGACTACGGAGCCAGAGTGAGTCCTAACCTGCAGTTCCGCGGCGACCCTCATATGGCTTATGGTGGTCCTCTTCGGGGGGATCCTGATGTTGGTGTTTATACAATCCCACCTATGCTAAGAGGCGCCTGAAATATCTCCTCCGGGGGAGCGGTCAGGTGGACAAAGCAATTGTTACCTGAGGCCTTTCCCTCACTGTTTGTCTTGTGTCACTGGCACAAGGTGGGACTTCACACAATGAGTAAATTGGCTTCCAAGCCCACTGTCTTAGAGTATATGGTTAAGAATTTTAAGAAAGGATTTTCTAGAGATTATGGTGTTAAGCTGCGTCCTGGAAAACTGTGTACCCTCTGTACCCTAGAGTGGCCCTCCTTTGGTGTTGGCTGGCCTCCAGAAGGGACCTTAGATGTGTTCACAGTTACAGCAGTATATAATGTTATAACAGGAGATCCTGGACACCCAGACCAATTTCCGTATATTGATCAATGGTTGGAAATTGCCTATTTGAGGCCCCCATGGGTTCGGTTCTGCACCACAGACCAGGGACAGTGTAGGGTGCTAGTAGCCAAGTCCAAGAAGAAAACCTTGTCTCAAAAAAAGGTGCCACCTATTTATCAAGGGGAACCTGAGGACTCGCCCCCTATGCCACCACCTTATGTGCTGCCGGCCCCACCTCCAGGAGCCGAAGGTCCCCAAATCTAGATGGCCCACCACCTTCTGTTTCTCCTCCTCCTTCTGCTTCTGAAATTCCCGAGGTGATATCACCCCCGCAGCCAGATTCTCCAGAACCTATGAGCAGGTGTCTCTGTTCAGCTCAGGGAGCAGTCACTCCAGCATGGCAAATGCCCCTATGGGAGACACAGGGACCACAGCAAGTTGCCCCCAATGGGACCATACAAGAGGGGGGACGTTTTTATTATTACCAGCCCTTTTCCACTGCTGATCTCCTCAACTGGAAACACCATACTCCCTCATATTCTGAAAAGCCTCAGGCGCTGATTGATCTCTTAGAATTCATTTTCCAGACACACTGTCCCACCTGGATAGACTGCTGGCAACTCCTTTTTACTCTGTTTGACACTAAAGAGCACTGGCAAATTGTAACAGAAGCCCAAAAATGGCTTCAGGCCAATGCGGGGGGTCAAGCAGACTTGACAAGCTGGGTGAGGGAAGTCTTCCCAGAAGAAAACCCCCACTGGGACTATGACACTGAAGAAGGGAAACGTAACCTAGAGGGGTACCGGCAGGCCTTCCTACAGGGGCCAAAAGCTGGGGCTAAAAGGCCCACTAATATAGCTAAGATCAGTGAGATACTACAAGAGCCGAATGAAAGCCCAGCCAAATTCTATGAGAGACTATGTGAGGCTTTCCGAATCTACACCCCTTTTGATCCCGAGACCGCTGAGAACCAACGGATGATAAATGCTGCCTTTGTGGGACAAGCCCAATCAGATATCCGTAAAAAGCTACAGAAATTAGAAGGATTTGCAGGAGAGAATGCCACTAAACTATTGGAAATAGCCAACAAGGTTTTTATTAACCGAGACCAGGTGGCCTGCCGTGATGCAGAAAAGAGAATGAAACAAAAAGTGACTCTTCTGGCAGCCGCCCTGTCAAAACCAGTGCCCCCAGTGGAGCCACCCCGTAGGGGACAAGGCACAAGGCCAGGGAAAAGGAGTCCCCTGGAACATGACCAATGTGCTTATTGCAAAGAAAAGGGACATTGGAAAAATGAATGCCCCAACCGTCCTGAGAAAAAGACCAAGGCCCCACCTAGCCGGTACTGATCTGAGCCATTCAGCACCAACCTGATTGGCCTAGCTGAGCCTGATTAGGGGGGACCAGGCTCTCTCCAACTGGGCCCCCGAAAGCCTATGGTCAGAATTCAAGTAGGGGGCCACCCCATAGACTTTATGGTTGACACAGGTGCCGAAATTTCTATGGTTACACAACCTGTGGCTCTCCTCTCGGGGAAAGAAACCACCATTGTTGGGGCCACAGGTAACCAAACCCACAGGCCCTTCTGCGGTCCTTGACGATGTTGATTAGGAGGCCATGAAGTAATACATGAATTTCTTTACCTGCCTGACTGCCCAGTCCCCCTGATGGGAAGAGACCTGCTGGCTAAAATGGGGGCACAAATTTCCTTTTCTACTGATGGATTGGCCCAACTTAAATTGACAGAACCCCTCCTCTCCTTTAATCATGGCTCTTGCTGTAAAAAGAGAAGAGGAATGGTGCTTGTACTCTTCCCCTTCAGAAATGAGGACCATTCCCCCAGAACTAGAGACTAAATACCCATTGGTTTGGGCTGAAGGAAACCCACCAGGACTGGCAAAATGCCATGCTCCTGTCTTGATTGATCTAAAATCCAGAGCTCAATCGGTAAAGCTACGGCAATACTCAATTCCCAGAGAAGCTCGACTGGGAATCCAGGTTCACCTGGATAGGCTGCTTCAGCACGGACTGTTACCCCTTTACTGCCCATGAAAAAACTGGGAACATAGGACTACCACCCAGTACAGGACTTGAGAGCCATAAATGAAGCAACAGTCACATTACACCCATCCGTCCCTAACCCGTAGACCCTGCTAGGGTGATCCCCTCCACTGCTGAGTGGTTTACTTGACTGGACTTAAAAGATGCCTTTTTCTGCCTCCGGGTGGCACCTGCCAGTCAGCCCTTGCTTTTGAATGGGAAAATCCACATACAGGGACAAAGGAACAGCTCACCTGGACTAGACTCCCACAAGGATTCAAAAACTCTCCCACTCTTTTTAGCAGCGCCCTAGCTGCTGACCTGGCTGAATTTCCTGGACAGAAACTGGGCTGTGTTTTGCTGCAGTATGTTGATGATGTCTTACTGGCTGGCACCACAGAGGCTCAGTGCCTAGAAGAAACAAGAGCTCTCCTTTCCCTACTGATGGAGGCAGGTTATCTGGTATCAAAGAAAAAGGCACAAATCTGCAAAAAAACAAGTCAAGTATCTGGGCTTCAACATCATGCAGGGCTGACGAATGCTGGGGACTGAAAGAAAGCAGGCAGTTTGTGCCATTCCTGTCCCTACCACCTGCCAGAAGGTTCATGAGTTCCTAGGGGCAGCAGGATTCTGCCGGATATGGATCCCCAGGTTTTTCAGACTTGGCCAGGCCTCACTATGAGGCTCTAAAAGGAGAAAAAAAGGCTCCCCTTGAATGGGGACCAAGCCAGGAGGCAGCATTTCAGACAATCAAAACCAAACTCACTGAGGGTCCAGCCTTGGGACTTCCTAATGTAACCAGAGAATTTAACCTTTTTGTTCATTAGAAAAATGGGATGGCTTTGGGAGTCTTAACTCAAAAATTTGGGCCTTGGCAGAGGCCAGTGGCATAGCTGTCTAAACAAATTGACTCAGTTGCGGCCGGATGGCCTCCCTGCCTCCTAGCACTGGCAGCTACCACCTTGTTGGTGAGAGAAGCTGACAAGTTGACCCTGGGACAAAACCTCAATGTTAAAGTCCCACACTCAGTTGTAACCCTAATGGATAACAGGGGCCACCATTGGCTCACACATGCATGAATGACTCAATATCAAGGGTTACTATGTGAAAGTCCATGGGTAAAACTGGGGGTTGTACGAACTCTGAACCCAGTCACTTTTCTGCAAGATGGAGCAGGGCCCCCAGACCATAACTGCCTGGAGGTACTAGATGAGGTGTTTCCCAGCAGGCCTGACTTGACTGATAAACCACTCCAAAATCCTGACCTGGTTTTATATACTGATGGCAGCAGCTTTATGGAGGATGGAAAAAGGATGACAGGATATGCTGTGGTATCTGACTTAAAAGTGATAGAAGCAGAGGTGCTTCCTCAAGGCTGGTCAGCACAGAGAGCAGAATTATGGGCCTTAATCAGAGCACTGGAACTCAGCCGAGACCAGTGAGTTAATATCTACACCGACTCACAATATGCCTTTGCAACCTTACATGTCCATGGAGCCTTATATAAAGAAAGAGGGCTCCTCACTGCTGAAGGAAAAGGAATTAAAAACCAGGCTGAAATCTTAAAGCTCCTAGAGGCAGTATGGGAACCTAAAGAAGTTGCAGTTATCCACTGTAAAGGCCACCAAAAGGGAGGTGACCCAGTGACAAAAGGAAACTGTAGTGTTGATGCAGTTGCCAGACAGGCAGCCTGGGGACAACAGCCAGACAAACCTAAGGTCTTGTTGGCCCCAGAAGTGCCAGCTGTCCCCAGATATTCTCCAGAGGAAGAAAAATGGATAAGGGAGGAAGGAGGAACTAAAACTAAAACGGGATGGTGGGTCACACGGGACCACCGAGTTTATGTTCCAGAACAGCTGGCCTACAGACTAGTCCACCAACAACCCGCATGGGCAAAACTGCCTTAGAGACCCTACTGGGCCGATACTATCTCATTTCTCATCTTCCTGCACTCTGCTCCTCTGTCTCCCAAAGATGCATAACCTGTTTACAGAATAATGCCCGCCAGGGGCCCCACAGACCAGCTGGGGCACAGCACTGTGGACTGTCCCCATTTGAGGATATGGAAGTGGACTTTACTGAGGTCACCCCTAGTAAGGGGTACAAATATTTACTAGTTTTTATCTGTACTTTTTCAGGATGGGTAAAAGCCTTCCCTACCTAAACTGAAAAGGCAAGGGAAGTAACCAAGGCACTCCTGAGAGACATTGTTCCCAGATATGGGATGCCTCTGACCATAGGGTCAGATAACGGACTGGCATTTGTGGCTGAAACAGTACAACAGGTGGCAAAAGCTTTACAGATCCGATGGAAACTACATTCTGCTTATTGCGCTCAAAGTTCAGGGAAAGTAGAACGCATGAACCGAACCCTTAAACAGACACTGGCAAAGTAATGTCAGGAAACTGGCTTGCCCTGGATAGACATGTTGCCGGTGGCCCTCCTAAAAGTGAGATGCTCACCCCGAGTGGGAATAGGATTCTTGCCATTTGAAATCTGATATGGGAGGCCACCTCCACTAATCAGTTTAAAAGGAAACACCAGAGAGTTGGGAGACTTGGAATTACATAAACAATTACAAGGATTGGGGCTCACTATTTCTCAGATACATAAATGGGTCACAGACAGAATACCTGTGTCCTTAGGCATAACAGTACACCCCCACAAGCTGGGGGACCAGGTGTGGAAAAAGAACTGGAAAAAGGAGCCTTTGAGGCCGGTATGGAAGGGTCCCTATACTGTAATTCTAACCACCCCCACTGCTCTTAAAGTAACAGGAATAGATGCTTGGATCCATCATTCCAGAGTTAAACCAGCTGGCCCAGCTGACAGCTGTGGAGAGTGGGAGACTGCCCTTGATCCGGAGAGACCTCTTCGCCTGACAATACAGAGAAGGAGATGACAATCTCAAAGCCCTGCTCTGAGCACACTGGAAGTTGGTCAGTCAATGCACGGCTGAAGCTTGAGGAATTGGCTGCCTGGTAAAATAAACTGCCTTACTTCCTTTCCACAAGAGACTTTCTTACTGTCATATACTGTTGTCTTATGACCAACATGAATGTTTGCTGCCTGTTGCTGTTAATCTGGTCCCCTTTGGTTCTGCCAGGATCCATTTCCTCATGTGACCCATGCATTCGAGTGACCCAATCAGATCAAGGGGTTACATGGACTTTGCTTTACTCCACTCATTTCTCCTGTTCCGGAGAAATTCATGGAAGTTGTACTCACAACAGGACCACTTATTCTGTCTGTCAACAGGGGGACCAATATACTTGCTTTGATCCACAATACTCACCAACTGAGGAATTGTTAGAAGTCCGGAGCTCTCATAAATCAGGGAAGCTAATTAATCAGACCCAAATTACCAAACCCAATTTGCCAGTATCAATATTTTTTGATGCCTGTGAAGCTATGAATGGGTCATGGACTTCTACTAGACCATGTGGAAGCCCATCATGGGAAAGAAAATATAGGCTCCAGCATAAATATATGTGCTGGGGGACCACCTGGAGCTGTTGCCAGAAATGCACTTCCTGTAGCTGCGTGGCCTGGACAACCTAAAATAAGGGAGACAAAACAGCTATCCTTCAAAATGGTACAGCCCCTCCAGACTGTCAGACTAAAGCTTGTAACCCAGTTAATTTCACTATTTTCAATTCCAGTAAGCCCAAATGGAAGGGGTTTCAAAATAAGCATTTGCACTGATGGAAGAGGGCTTGACCCTGGAGCTGTGCTACATTTCCAGAGAATCACGTTTGCGCTCCAAGCTTCCTCTCACAGTGTCTTTCATTCCTTTTATGAAGAGATAAGAAACACCCCACCTCCCATTCTGGCCACAACTAAGAACTTGTTCTTAGCCCTGGCAGAAACTATTGCACAAACTCTCAAGGTCTCCTCTTGTTATGTATGTGGGAGAATGAACACAGGAGACCACTGGCCTTGGCAAGCCAGAGAACTGAACCCATTAGAGCCTCATAATGAGACTGCATACCCCCAGCTCACCAATGGGGTATGGCTCCTCAGAACTGCTATTATAGGGAGAAATTGTATGGCGAGGCGGGGAGGATGGTTTAATGTTTCAGTTGGAAGCCTAACATGTTTAAGGCCTAAGGTATTATAATCTGACTGCCCAAAAGACTCAATAGTGGCTATCCTCCAATCTCTCAGAGTCCAAGCCTAATCCCCTGTCTAACTTTTCCCACCTCCAACGAGCATGGGAAGATATCAGTGCTAATATCCAGTGGCAGGCACCAAAGGGATTATATTGGATTTGTGGAAAAGTGGCCTATTCCATACTCCCCCTGAATTGGGCTGGGGCATGTGTACTGGGAACAATCAGACTTTCCTTCTTCCTGCTCCCACTGTCACTAGGGGAGCAACCGGGAGTTCCTATATATAGGGCACAGGGTGTCCAGAGAAACCAGAGGGGTCTCCAAATTGGAGACTGGAAAGATGATGAATGGCCTCCAGAACAGATAATTCAATATTATGGGCCTGCCATCTGGGCAGAGGATGGTTCTTGGGGATATCACACCCCTATCTATATGCTGAACCACATCATCAGACTACAGGTGGTTTTGGAACTTATAACAAATGACACTGCAAGGGCCTTGACTATATTGGCCCAACAATAAACTAAAATGCACAGTGCAATCTACCAAAATCACTTGGCCTTGGATTATTTACTTGCTTCTGAAGGAGGGGGTTTGTGGAAAATTTAACTTAAGTAATTGCTGTCTACAAATAGATGACACCAAAAAGGTGGTAAAGGAAATTGCTGACCACATGACTAAACTTGCCCATGTACCTGTACAAACTTGGAAAGGATAGGATACAGACAGTCTCTTTGGTAAATGGTTCTCTTGGTTGGGAGGAATTAAGACAATGGTCGGAATAATCATGATTATACTCGCAGGGTGCGTACTTGTTCCCCGCCTTGTACCTCTCCTGATAAATATTATAAAAGGTTTTATAAGAACCATGGTTGAAAGAAAAACAGCCTCCCACCTGCTACTTATTAGAGGCTACCAAAGGGTTATGACTGATGATGATCTGTAAAGGGTGCAGATGCACCCTGAACATCAAGAGGGGGGAATGAAATGGAGTTTTAACTAAAGAACAACCCCCCTTGGCTAAGAAGGCAGCTGCAAGCCTTTCCAGCTATGCTCGTCACTATACCATCCTTCTTGTAATAACGTAACTACTCTGTGCCCTATGTCCAAACCAGCATCCCTGCTAATCAGGTACCCAACATTGCTTATCAGTTCTGCTTCTGTAACCTTGCTTGCTCAGTTTTTTAGGGAGGAACACTGTCTGCTTGGGGATGGGGGAGGTCCGGGATGCTTACGTGGAAAAATCAAGACCTTGTAGTGTATAAAAGTTACTGAGAACAAAGACCTGGTGCTCAGACTCTGGAGGTGACTCCTCTGAGCCCACACCAGTGCTGAATAAACCTTACTTTTCCATATCTCCGAGTGCTGTTTGTCTCCTTCCGTTGCCACAGTTTTTGCGGTTTCCACAACAAAATATACTTCAATAAAATTAAATTATAGTTGGTTTACAATGTTGTGCAATTTCTGCTGTATAGCAAAGTGACCTAGTCATTCCTTTTCTTATAATATCTTCCATCATATTTTATCCCAAAAGACTAGATATAGTTCCTTGTGCTGTATAGTAGGACATCATTGCTCATCCATTATAAATGTGATAGTCTGTATCTGCTAACCAAAAACTCTCAGTCCATCCATACATACACTCCATACATAGAATACTACTCGGTCATAAAAAAGAAGCAAAAAATGGCATTTGGAGCAACATCAATGCAACTAGAAATTATCATGCTCGTGAAGTAAGTCAGAAAGAGAAAGACAAATGCCCAATGATATCACTTACATGTGGTATCTAAAATATGGCATAAATTAACTTTTTACAAAAAAGAAATATATTACAGATATAGAGAACAGACTTGTAGTTGCTGTGGAGTGGGGGTGGGAATACATTGTTTTTCTTTACAGGTTTCTACTGAATGAATGTTTAAATTCTAGTAATACCTACATTCTTGAACACTATGTATTTCTCTCAAGTGTCACTGATTGAAGGAAAAATGATAAAATCACAAATAAACTATATTAGTTTTTTTAATGCCTACTAAGAATATAACTAGTTGCAACTCTGTAAAGGCGGTGCCATCCATATGGGGAGTATAGCCCCCAGTTCTATAGTTACCTCACTGGGATGATAATCCTGCTGTTATTTTGTGGAACTAAACCTATTCCTTTTACCATGGAGTTGTGGGTTTCTTTAAATCTCTGGCCATTCTTGGGACACTCTTATTAACTTATGGCTCTTATGGCTAATACAAGGTATTCCTAGCTCATGCATTGATTTTTTTTTAATTTAGTAGGTTGAAACATAAGGCAAAACTATGTGCTTCTGTGTTTTGATAATCCCTCTTGGAACAATATTTCAGACATATATCCCTATCTCTATCAACTGGACAGTTATTTTTCAATATATCATATTGTATGTATTTTTGAATCATATTTAATTATTTTGGTCTCTATGTATTTGGTTCTGAAAGACTCTTCCAAACACATTGCTGGCATATAAATGTAAATGCTGGTGGTGCTTCAAACCATCATCATGTCAGATTTCAGCTTAAGATGTAGGCATTAAGTGGTTTCTTTCCTGTAGTTTTTAAATTTAGTCCCTTTCTCAAACACTGGCTCACTCATAGGTATATCCTCACCTATACATGCGTTTTGTCTGAAACAAGTGTCATGCCAGAAAGCGACTTCTGTTCTGGGTTATTCTGGCCTCTTCTCTCAAGATCAGATGATGCTTCTCAATATGCTCATATCGTCTTCATCTCAGGGAGTCTGGACCGGGAGTAGCCTCATTTCAGTGTACTAATCAGTATTTAGAAACGGTGTTAATCTTTGTACTTATAAAGGCTCAGTGTTCACAGTGACCATTGATTTATAGGTAAATACAATATACTAAGAATTCTCATAAGTCTTTCTGATATATTGCTTTGATAAACTGTGACATATGGACTAGAAATACTAGCATCACCTGAGAGCTGATTAAATGTGCAGAATAGCAATGCCCGTACCAGACCTACTATATCATTCAAGGTTTAGTAAGGAGACAAAAGACATCTGCCATCTTAATGGGCAGAATTTAGTACTAAGAATAAACCAGAATTAGGGGTTTTACATAGATAACTAAAAAAGAAAAAAAGGAAAAGACAAAGGTATTATAATTAATAGTTGTAAGAAGCATATCTTACACCTTGAGCTGGTTAGAATTGTTAAATACTGGGAACATAGAGAAGCTCCATGGAGCTGAAATGCAAAGCAAAGAGGAAGGAGGGCTGTTAAGCTAATTCTGGTGACCTGAACTGGGAGGGGTGACCACACTGGGCTGGGATCCACAGCCCTGAGGAGAGGCAACTGGGCAACTGGAGGTAGCATTCCAACTCAGAGAAGGGGATCAGTGAACCTGAAAATCACATCTCTGAGAGGGGAGCTTTAATGGACTAGCAGGATGGTATGGGGAGGCAGTGAGACCAGTCAAGCAAATGTTACAAAATCCAAGCTGGATTTAGCTGCTATGGCTAGTGTGAAATGGTATTGTTAAAATGGCATTCACAGGAGCAAGAAGTGGGCAGGAAAGACAAAGAAGCAAAAAGGAAACTCACTTTGTCCTTGTAGTCTATATTTCCTGCCTTATTGGCAGAGAGGAACATAGACCAATCTGATAAGCATAGAATCTTGAAGAGTGGGTTGAGGGCTCAGAGTCAATAGATCACCCACAGACTAAGGGTCTGTATTTAATGAGATCCACCTCTTCATACTATTATCTGGGATTCATAAGCACTTTCAAACATGAGAAGTTCTCATTCAGTGGATGTTCTAAGTACACTGTCTTATTTGAAAAATCTAAATTTAATTCTTTCTTAAAGATTAGCAATTACTCTAACTTACCATTGTTAGCCCTTACCTACATATCTTAAGCAACATCATTTTCTTAAATATTAGTCTACATTTCTGTTTTTTGAAACAGTGAAGCTGATCAAAGATTACCTATTTATGACCTCATATAACAATTCATGAAGATATGGTTAACTTATGCAGATAGTCTGATATTTTTATAATGGGAGTAACTGCAGTGTTGTCTCTGAATCCTCAGTTTTGTGCATGAATGCCTGAAACTCTGTTGTAAGATCCAGACACACTTTGCTTATGGATATTTAGGTTGTATTTTTGTTTTCATCACTGAATTGTTTAATCCTTTGGGTAAGCCCATTAACTTGTGCTACCACATAAATAGGAAAATGACTTATTTGCTCTATATCTCAGATGCTATGTAAGGTCATTTAGACTTTCAAGTTATTCAGGCTTCTCAGAAGCACTGCATGTGTAAAACTGAAGTGCAGCTATAAAGAAATAGTAGTTTGAGCAAGAATTCCAGACTTGATTTATTAACTTCAGTAACTTTGTCACCCTGTGAAGGTATAATGTTTGGATTGTCTTAACTAAGACTGTTCCTGGATTTTGGATTTTGGATTTATAGAATCAGCATTGGTTTCAGAGGGAACTTGTCTAAACATTCGTGGTGGTGGCACATTGTCTTTTGAGCAGGATATTTGAAAAAGAGGCCCCCTCAGTTCTCTTATTATGTCAGCACTCCAAAATAATAGGAATACATAGGTCTTGATTTCTCTAATTCCAGTGCTAAATTTGGGCCTGTCATGTAGAAAGCTGCATAAAGATTTCTTAAATTATAGAATAAATGAATGGTTCAATCCCAGAATATAAGTGAGTAGTAAAATTTAATTTTAACCAAGGCGTAAATGTAAAATTGTTATAAATATGGCTAGAAAGTAGATATAAAGTATTTCCTAAATAGAAACTCAACAACTACTTTAAGGAGTTACCACTGTGGTGCAGTGGATTGAGAATCTGTCTGACTGCAACAGCTTGGGTCTCTGCAGAAATGCAGGTTGAATTACCAGTCAGCTCAGAGGGTTAAAGGATCTAGCATGTCTTGGATTCAAGCCCTGGCCCAGGAACTTCCATGTGCCACAGATGTGGCCATAACATTAAACAAACAAATAAAAGCTACTTTAAGCAATGGAATAAATGTAGAACTGCAATGGAAATGGAAAGTATTGACCTTGAATGACAATTTCTGTTAGGTTTGTTTCAATAAGTCTTAATTAATAATCTACCTATTTATTATGCACAACTTAGATACATATTTTAAGTTTCTATACATGCAGGAAAAATAATGGCTAGAGGTTATTTTTGTTACATTAGTCATCATCTCTCTCAGAATTGTTTGAAAAAATTGCTCAAGTGCTTGGGAATCAGCTCAGATACACTAAATTCTTAGTAAGTACCATTAGCTTTTTTTAGTATAAGTGGCTAAATTTTGTGTCAAGCCAGGATTGGTCAATAATTGAGTTTGTGATCTCAGCAGCTGAGAATTCCATTTAGCAGTAGTGAACCACAGAAGGTCAAGCCATTCCAGGATGCAATAGCTGTTGGAGATCTTGGCAGCTGCAGCCTGACCTCGTCAAAAGAGATGGTATTTGGCCAGCTAAGGCTTATGTCTGGGAATGATTTAGGTTGGAAGAAAGAGTTCCCTTAAGATTGAAGTATGGAAACACTCCATGGAAGGCCCTGAGACTTTACTAGATCTACATGGCAGAGGCAATGTAGTGGCTGGAGCTTCAAAGATGGAGGGAGGGCCCTTTTCTGTGAGTTCCCTGGTCCACAAGAGCTTAGGACACCACTGAGGTCATTTTGACATGAAATGGTCAACTGATGGTATAAATATGCTGAGAGAACCAAAAGATAAACACATTTGGAGACATGGGAATTGTAATATAAGTATTTTTATCTGGTGGCTTAAAGGACTTATGTATTAGTGTTTATTTTCTAGAGATACTCTGAGTCACTTGTCCCTAGACTCCTGATGAATTATTATGTGACAAACTTTTTCTCATTTTGGCTGGATATATAATAGAGCAATGAGATGTTAAAATGACTGTCATAAGTGTTGTCTTCATTATCGTCATCTTTCATGAGATGAAAAAGTTTTTCTCTGGCTGGCTTTAGGCAACGTTGTGAAATAAGCCTATCCTTCCTTCTCTTCCTTCTCATCAAAGGATGAATGCAATAGCATGAAATTGTGTGAATGATGAAAACAACCATTGAGAAGTTACTGAAGACAAGTGCTCAGCTTTAAGAGCATTAACAACTTTATTCTCACTCAACCCTGGATGATACCCACTGTCTTTACTGCATTGTACAGATGCATTTTATATTGAGACAAGGGCAGGTTAAACAAGTTGCCCAAAGCCCCTAAACCAGGCAGTGGAGAATCAGACATTGTGACTCCAGAGTCAACACAAGCTCCAGCTGGTGTAGCACATGCCTTTGAATGAAGACATTTGCATATTAACAGATTTAGTTCATAAAGTCTCCAAGGAAACAGTCTAGGAGATTTCATTCCAAAGAATTCATTACCTAAGTCTGAACCAAGTCAGGAACTGTTTCGACTGGGAGAGGCCTCCTTCATGTTCCTGGAGCAGCATCCCTTGCTTAATTCAGAGTCTGCCTATTCATGGCCATGGAAATAGAAGCAAACAGTGAGTCCCATATCATTGTCTTTTCCCATGTGGTCTGTTAAAAATCTTTTTCTGTGGCCTTTGTTGTGTCCTTGACTCTGGAGAGATGAGCGCCTTGGTAGCACTCTTACAATTTCTTCCTCTTCCCAGAACAAGCTAAGCACTCCCTTCCCCCAAGTCCCCAGGCCATGCTCCCTTCATTTATTAAGCACTTCCTCTGTGGTATTGATGCCCCTTGTTGGATGATTCTTTCCTATTAGATGTGAGTGAGTTCTCCAGTGCAGAGACCACACCACCCTTCCTGGGTAACCAGCCTCTAGCACAGACCTATATGTGCCAGGGACCAGGACTCACAGGAGTCTATGACACAGGTATTTACAACAAAAATTGAATGAAGACATGCTGCAGATAGGCGGTATCAAATAGTGCTTATTTCACAAGTGGAATAGAGCTTAGAGGGTAATAGTATTAGAGATGGACTATGATAGTGTAGGTCAGCCTAGATCTATACAGCTGCTAGCTCTAAGAAACTATATGCAAGGCTGATGAAGATGAAAACAGAAAAAGTTAGAAAAAGAGAATTATAATAAAGTGTGGCATCCTCTCTTTTGAAATAGAAGTCTAGGCTAAGTCAGTAAGAGTCTCCTGAAGGCTGTAATTTTTGTGCCTAAGTATTATCTATTTGAGACAGATCATTTATAAAGCATCTTAGACAATAGACTTTAAGTTAAATGCATGGATTTAAATTTTTTCACTCTAAAATTATGCAAAATTTGTTATAAAAGACCACTTCAGTTTCTCCTACTTAAAGCACTTACCAATTTTTATTAAAGTATAGTTGATTTATACTGTTGTGTCAATTTCTGCTATATAGGAAAATGATTCATGCACACACACATATATATTCTTTTTATGTTATTCTCAGTCACGTTCTATCCAGGAGATTGGATATAGTTCCCTGTGCTATACAGTACGATCTTATTATCTAGCCATCTAAATGTAACAGTTTGCATCTATTAACCCAGCTCTAACCAATTTTTAAATTTAGGATTTGTGGAGTTCCCATCATGGCACAGCGGGAAAGAATCCAACTAGGAACCATGAGCTTGAGGGTTAAATCCCTGGCCTCACTCAGTAGGTTAAGGATCTGGCATTGCTGCCATGAGCTGTGGTATAGGTCACAGATGTGGCATGGATCCCACGTTGCTGTGGCCTAGGCTGGCAGCTGTAGCTCTGATAAGACCCCTAGACTGGGAACCTCCATGTGCTGTGAGTGCGGCCCTGAAAAGCCAAAATAAGTAAATAGATAAATAAATAAATTTAGGATTTGTGCTATTGATATTTCATGATTCTTGCTCTTTTCCTCATGGCCCTATCGTGTATTTTGTCTCTCAAGCACACACATGAGAACATCTTATTCTCATACTGGAATGTCACAAAGCCACATTCCACCTAAATAGATCATAAGAAAAGTTAACATTTATTGAGGGATAATTAAATGTGTCAGACCTTAAGCCTACTACTTTATGTGGGATATCTTTATCCTCATAAAAGTTTTGGAAAGTGCCTGCTATTGTTATTATCATCTTACAGATATGAACACTGAGAGGGGAAACAACTCGGCTGAAGTTGCTCATCTCGCATTTGGTGGAGCAATATTGATTCCTGAGCATGCCGAACTCAAGGAAGTTACGTCACCCCACTTGATCTCCACCAAGAGTCATGTTCCATTCTTGGAAAGCATCACCCATAACTTAAACACATAAACCCATCTGAATGCAGCTGAAAAAGCAGACTTGGAACAGAGTCACAAGGTTACATCACAGCCTTTCCTTTGTTCTGTTTATATCAGGGCAGCTTGGCTTGTGATAAGGATAAAACTGTGAAGTGACACACGGGAAGTGGTGTGAAGCTTGAATGGGCCTGTGTGTTCCATAGTCCTGACCATCTTTTTATTTGTTATTTTTTTATATGTGGGCATTTATTTTTAAAATAAGAAATTATATATATTTAAGATATGAAACATGATAATTCAATATACATAGTTGAATGACTACTACAGTCAAACCAATTAACACATCTTCTTACATAGTTACCATGTAAGGACATGAGTTCTTACATGAGATGAGATGAGCGGAACTGAGATCTACTCTCTTAGCAAGTTTCCAGCACTTGGTAAAGTAGTATTAATTATAGTCATCATAATTTACATTAGATCTCCAGTCTTACTCAACCTACATAATTGCTACTTTGTACCCTTTGGCCAACATCTTCCCTTTCCCCCAACCCCCCATCCTTGGTAACCACCATTCTATTCTCTTCTATATATTTAGCATTCTAAAAAAAATTCTGCATGTACATGAGGTTGTTCAGTTTTTTTCTTTCTACATTTGGTTTATTTCACTTAGCATATTGTCTTTCTGGTTTAACCATGTTGTTGCAAATAACAAGATCTCCTTTGTTAAGGCTTAACAATATTAATAACTTAATGATATTTATTTACACAAGTCCTGAATCTCCATTAACGGTAATGTATTACATGAGGAAGATGTAACTTAGATGAAACTTTTAAAAATGTAAAAAGAAAGAAACACTGAGAGTTCCTATTGTGGCTCAGCGAGTTAGAAACTCGACTATTATCCATGAGGATGTGGGTTCAATCCCTGGCCTCGCTCAGTGGGTAAAGGATCTGGTGTTGCTATGGGCTGTGGTGTAGTTTGCAGACGCAGCTGGGATCCCACATTACTTTGGCTGTGGTGTAGGCCGGTAGCTGCAGCTCTGTTTTGACTCCTAGCCTAGGAACTTGAATGTCCATATGCTGCAGGTGCAGCCCTAAAAAAAAAAAATTCTTAGTAATTTCTCACACTCTCTAGTGTTGCTTGGATTTACAGCTCTAGGTGGAGTATTATGAATCACTGTTACAAACTATGAGAAATACAAACTTAAGTATCCAAATCAGAGCCGTCTGCTCAAATAAATGTTTATGCCAAGCTTGACCCTGATCACAGCTCTGCCAGCCACACATCCCAGTTGTGTGGGTGATGTGGTTAGCTGGCCTGGAGCAAATCAGTGAGCATACACACAGGTGACTACACTTACCCAGTGGAAGTTAGTCTGCCTGAGGTTTGACTGCAGAGAGATGTAGACTAAGAGGATTTGCAATACATCACACACAAGAGAGCATATTAGATCTCATTTACATAAATAAATCAAGACCCAGAGCTGGTGAATACATTGTCCAAAGTCTCATAACTCAACAGGGACAGAACTCCAAACTTTTACCTCATTCCTCACTGCCTCTGGGTTTGTGTCTTTCCTTAAAGTCAAAAGATGTACTTGATTAATTTAAAAAGGATTTTTTTTGTGTGAAATTCAGATTTCTTCTTTCTCATTATGCATTTTCTTCATTGCTATGTGCTTCCCCCCCTTCTCTTGGTTCCGTTTAGCTGTGTCAAGTGGCTCGCATTGGTATGGTTGTTGGTTATGAAGTATCGATTTAAACAGGGAAAAATAGTACTGAATTTGCTTTGGACATGAAAAAGTATAGTGTTACAATTGTATTCAAAATACAAAAGATTACAAATAAATATGATATATGAAAAAAGAGGACATATCTACCATCCCTCTGGAATATGCTTTGAAACACCATCCTTTCTCTAATTTGTCTTGAAAGACTTTCTTAGTTGATGTATCATTTTAAAACCCTCCAATAACAGTATCCAGCAAACAAAATTAAACCTGCCAGCAGACATTAAGGATCACCTCATTTGATTTCTCAAAATTGTAGGTCACACTCTCCTTCTACCTAGAGGCATAATAAACACTGGCTAAGTGTGATGCCAGCTGTGGTTGATGGATATCAGATGTACAATCAAAGGAAATCTATGGAAAGTAGCTTTGTGATCTGACACAAAATCCAGCTGGCTTTGGCAGTAATATCAGTAAAGATGCTTTTACTGGCAAACTGGCTCTAACAATGAAAAACATGTACTAAATGCCATTATTGTAAGTTGGTTGACATCAGTGTTGGTTGATTCTTTTGCTTAGCAATGAACTGAATTCTCCCCATCTCTCTACTAGGAACAACAATGTTGGCTTCCTCCATAGTCTAATGGCTGAAGAAGTACCACTTACCACATCCAGAGAGGAACTATATCCAAGAGACTAATTTTTAAAAACAAATTTTCTTATTCTATTACTAAACTGTCTAGGAAATTTTTCATTACTGATTCATCCTTCTTATGCTTAAACCAAATTCCCAGTGGGCAAATGGATTGATCTCTTAGGGCAGGATATCTAAAGAAGGAAGGGGTGGGTTTTATGCACAGTGTTGACTACAGCAATATTTTAGATCGAAAGATCCATGGAGTCTAGCTTAGGAAGTTCCTGAGATAAATGGAGAGTATGGACACATTTCATTCCTCCTCCATCCTTGATTGCTATATGTTACTCATTCCCAACTTGTTGTTCTAGGATAATTAAATATTTAACATCAAATATTTCCAAAGTAGCTCCCAATACATTCCAATAAGTTATCTAATTTTCCCTCACAAAAATCATGTGGTCAGAGAGTGTATGAGTTTCTGTGTCTGCTGTAACAAATCACCGCAAATATAATAGCTTAAAATTAACATAAATGCATTATATTACATTTCAGAAAGTCAGAGGTCTGAGGAAGGATCCAATGTTCTAAAAGCAAGGTAGTGGAAAGGCTAATTCCTTTTTGGAAGCTCTAAGGAGAAATATGCCTCCTCATCTTTTCAGGTTCTAGAGGCTGCCAATGTCCTTTGGGTCATGCCTGCTCCCATTTTCAGAGCCAGCAGCATCAGGTTGCATCTTGACACTGTGTAACTCCAACCTCACTTCCATTGTTAAATCCATTTCTCTCTTCCATCTCCCTCTTCCACTTTTATAGACCTTTGTGGACACTGTGCTAATCTGGATTACTTCCTCATTTTAAGGTCTGTTTTTCAACAACCTTAATTCTTGCCGAATCAAGGGTACAGCAAGAATTAAGGTTGTTGATACCCTTCATTTCCCTTTGCCATATATTCTCAGATTCCTAACATTTGGACATGCACATTTTTAGAAGGGCACTACTCTGCTCACCACAAATAGATGTTATTTTATACCCACATTTTCCAAATAAAAATACAAGGAGACAGAGAGTTTTAACATTTGCAAAAAGGTCAGACAACTAATAATTGACAGAGTTAAGTATTCTCCTCATTTACTCAGACCTCAAACTAAGTGATTACTTTAGAAATGAGACATTTGTTCCCAAATGGCTTTCTAAAGATCGCTTTATTTTCAGTATTCACATTGCATGAAAATATGAAATAGAAGGTTCTGAAAGTATAGTGGGAAAAAGTCTTTATGCTGGATGCATAAATATTAATTTGATCACAGCTGCTTTGAAAAATATAGAGGGAAGAATGATCTTTTTTTTTTTTTTGTCATCAGATTCTCAGCTCAGAAATATTTCAGGCAGGCCATCCTTAGGTCTAGACAGTGGCCCTCACACTCATGCCTTTCCTTTATTATATCTCCTGTTGTTTTTCTCACAGTACAGGTCACTACATGAAATTATGTTATTTTTATTCAGGTTTTATGCACCTCTCTCCTCTAACAAACAAAAGGATAACTTTCCTGAAAACAGGCACCATATCCCTCTTGATCATTTCTTTATCACCACAACTAAAACAGAGCCTGGTATTTAGTAGAAAATCAGTAAACAGCTGTTCCATGAACCATTGCCAAAGTTTTTTCCATGAAATAGGACAGATCAGAGTGGGATAGGACTGGTTCTTGGACCGGCCTTGCTCCAACATTACACATTCTGCAGAACTGGTAACAACTCTATCCAAAAAATTTATTTCATCATCTCCTTATGTTACCCAACCAAGCTTGGATCTGCTTGCCTCAAACATAATGCCAATCTACCCCTACAAGTTTGAAGGAGGGTATAAGGTTTACTGAAGGGCACCAAACTAGTGCTTAAAAATCTGAATTTCCAGAAGGTTTTCAGAGAAAGACTTTTAAAGATAGGGTGAGGGAGTTGGGTGTGGGATGCATGATCAGCTCATGGACATTCTTCTGATTGTCTAGTGGTGAGCTGATCAGGAGTCACATTATTAGTCTTCTGGTTCCAATGGGCCTGGGTCTATGTGCTTGTGGGCAGCATAGAGTTTACTTCTTCCACCTGGTGGGGGTTTCAGTATCTTTAAAAAAGTTCCAGGGACATGGCTCAGAATATTATCTATACATCCTTTTTTCTCACATTATCATGCTCCATCATAACTGACTAGACATAGTTCCCAGTGCTACACAGCAGGATCTCCAAAGGCAATAATCTGCATCTATTAACCCCAGATTCCCAATCCATCCCACTCCCCCCACCTCAGCAACCACAAATCTATTCTCCAAGTCCATGATTGTCTTTTCTGTAGAAAGGTTCATTTGTGCCGTATATTAGATTCCAGATATGTGATATCATATGGTATTTGTCTTTCTCTTTCTGACTTACTTCACTTAGTATGAGAGTCTCTAGTTCCATCCATGTTGCTGCAAATGGCATTATTTTGGTATTTTTTATGGCTGAGTAGTATTCCATTGTGTATATATATACGACTTCTTCTAAATCCAATGATCTGTTGATGGACATTTGGATTGTTTCCATGTCTTGGCTGTTGTGAATAGTGCTGAAATGAAATGCGGGTGCATGTGTCTTTTTTAAGGAAAATTTTGTCTGAATATATGCCCAGGAGTGGGGTTGCTGGGTCATATGGTAGTTCTATGTATAGTTTTCTAAAGTACCTCCATACTGTTCTCCATGTGGTTGTGCCATCTAATAGTTTTCTAGAAAGGTTGCATCAAATCCCGTTCTTACCAGCCTACGAAAGAATCTCTGTAATCATATTCATGGAAACAATGAGTACTTTTTTTCTTACTTTATTTATGTTTTATGGAAGCATATTTTATTTATAATATTATATCAGTTTCAGATATATAGTATGATGATTCAATATTTTTATTGAATTTATACTCCAAAGTTTTACAAAACAATGGTTGTATTTCCAAATGCTATACAATATATCTTTGTTCCTATCTATTTTATACACAGTAGTTTTTATCTCATAATCTTACACCTGCCCATTCCCTCTTTCCTCTCCCTACTGGTAACTACTAAACAGTTCTCTCTGTTTATGAATCTGTTTCTGTTTTTTTATATATATTGTGTGATTTATTTTTTAGCTTACACATATAATATCATACAGTATTTTTTTCACTTATTTCTAAGCATTATAATCAATAGGACCATCAATATTGTTGCCAATGTCAGAATTTCTATTCTTCTTATGGCTGAGTAATATTCCATTGTGCATATATATCACATCTTATTTACTCATCTGTTGATAGACACTTAGGTCACTTTCATGTCTTGACTATTGTAAATAATGCTGCTTTTAACATTTGGGGTACATTATCTTTTATGCTTTTAAGGGCTGCACCTGCTGCACATGTTTAGTGGTCGAATCTGGGCTACAGCCTATGCTACAGACATAGTAACATGGGATCCGAGCTGCATCTGTGACCTATGCCACATGGCAACACCAGATCCCTAACCCACTGAGAAAGGCCAGGGATCAAATTCACATCCTTATGGATACTAGTCAGTTTTGTTACCACTGAACCACAACGGGGAACCCTGTATTTTCTTTTTGAAGTAGTGTTTGGTTTGGTTTGGTTTGGTTTTTTCCTTTGCATATGCACCCAGGAGTGGAATTACTGTATCATATAGTAGTTGTACTTTGAGATTTTAAGGAATCTCCATATTGTTTTCCATCATGGCTACGTAAATTTACATCCCCACCAACAGTGTGAAATATTCCCCTTTTTTCCTTATCTTTTCCAAGATTTCTTACTTGTGATCTTTTTGATGATAGCCATTTTGACAGGTGTGAGATGATATCTCATTGTGGGTTTTGATTTGCATTTCTCTAATAATTAGTGATGTTGAGCATCTTTTCATGTGCCTGCTGGCCATCTATGCATCTTCTTTGGGAAATGTTTATTTAGATTTTCTACCCAATTTTTATCTGGTTGTTTTTTGATATTGAGTTATATGAGATGTTTATATAGTTTAAATATAAACTCCTTATTGTCCATGCCATTTGAAAATATTTTCTCCCTTTTAGTAAGTTATTTTTTAGTTTTGTCAATGGTTGCCTTTGCTGTGTGAAGTTTGTAAGCTTAATTAGGTCCATTTGTTTATTTTTGCTTTTGTATATTTTACCTTAGGAGACAGATGCAAAATATATTGCTGAAATTTACAGCAAAGTGTGATCACATTCTTAGAAACAATGAGTATTGACTTTTAAAATATTTGCTAGTCTGAAGAATCAAAGAAAGAGAATCTCATTGCTTCTATGGGAAGTTATTTTTCTCTAATTACTAAGGAGCTGCACAGTTTTCACACTACCTATCTGTTGTAAATCTATTTATAATCTCATATGTTACAAATTACTTGTTCATGTCTTTGACTTTATTATTTTTTATAATAAAACTCTACCATTTTTATATTCATAGTGTTTTCAATAGATCAAATATATAAATCTGTTAAATCTGTGGTTTTTTCCTATTTTGTCACTGATATTTTTATATGCAAAGAATTTTGTTTTTTTTAGACCCCCAGAAATATGTTGATTATACTCCTCAGCTTATGACGTGGCCATCATCATCAACCTGTATAAGACACCTTTATTTCTTCCTTAATATGTGTTTGGTGCATGTGTACTTAGAAAACATACACTGCTTTATTTTATGCATGTGTTTTTGTTTAAAATTCATTTTATTTAAAAATTCATTATTTTTCTTAATTTTTATTCAACTTATTTTGAAAGCTACTACAATATATGCAAATACAGATAATGACAGTGCAGTATTAAATCATATGTTATGATCATTGTAGCAGATGCTGTTGGCATTCTGCCTATCCCCTCAGTCAATGTTACCATTTTTTGTGTTTACCAGACAGATCTCTGATGGCCAATACTTGAAGCTTCACCAGGGGTTTGCCCTTGGGCTGCAGAAATTCACCCTGCTAAAGTGCATTCCTGGCAGTAAAGTCTAGAAATTAACATCCACAGGGCAGTGCTGGTGGGTTGCATTTGGCAGTGCTGGTGGGTTGAAGTTTGGGTGGATAAATGCCTTTACTCCCTCACCCTTGGCTGATATGATTCTGTAGTGTGTGTTCTGCACAGTTTTCCAGAGTGTGTCTATGGGATTAAGCTTTAGTTGTCTACTGTAGTAACTTGCTTTAAAACAATCTCTCATTGGCTGATTCCCTAGTAAGGCGGCCATATTTTTTCTTATCTATATTCCTAGTGGTAGACAGATTGTTTCCAACACCTTGCTACAACAAACAAATATTGTAATAAGCATAATTTTACACCTCCTCATGAATCTATGTGGGATTTCTCTAAGCTGTATTATCCAACATTGGATTTCATAAATATAAGGTATATTATCCAGAGCCATTGTATTAAATAAATATATAATTTCACTCTGTACTTTCAGTTTGCTTTAAGAATTGCTGCCAAGTTATAGTATCACAACTACACAACTACAATATGTCTTCTCCCTTCCCCACATCCTCACCAGCATTTTACACTCTGCGAATTTCCAGATTTTTTTTCCGTACTGATGTGTATCAAGCAGTATTTCATTATTGTTTAAATTGTATAACTACTTACTAGTGAAGTTAAGCATCTTTCTGTCCTATTCTTAGCTGAAGGACAGGTCTATTCTATGAATTCTCTATTTCTCTCCTTAGCCTGATTTTTTCCACAGAGCTTCCTAATTTTCTTGATTGTCTGCAGACACTCCCATATAATCTAAATGCAGATTCTTTTGTGCTTTTCTGATATTGCAAATATCTTTTTCACATTCACATTGTGTGTAGTGTTATTCATGGAACAGACATCTTTAAATTAATTTAGTAAAATGTGGCAAAATTTTCCATTATATCTTATGCTTTGGGGATCTTAAGAAATCCTTCCTTATCCAAAGGTCACAAAGATATTTTCTTACAATTTTTCTGACACTATTTAGAATTTTTATACATTTAATATATATATATATATATGTGTGTGTGTATGTGTGTGTGTATATATATATATACATATATATATATATACACACATATATATAGTGTATATATGTGTGATGTAAAAATTCAATTGTATCTTTCTTTGGATCATAAGTTAACTTCCTTGATATCCTCAGCTATATAAGACTTTTTTTCCATATTGATTTGTCATGCCATTCTATACTTTCCTGATTTTTCTAGTTTGTTAAACAGGTCTATTTGTCAGCATATTTATTAATATGACACTATTTTAATCATTTTTACTTTGTAATATCTAGAAGGGAAAACAGCTTTCCCTAGGCCTTAGCTCTTGATTGTCAAAATTGTTGTAGATCTTCAAAGCCATTTTATATTTTTGATCATTTTTGTCAAGTTCTCAAAAAAAAAAGCCCCAAATGAAAACAAACACCTTTCAGTCTGTTTAATTGAATTGCATTGAATTATAAATTAATTGGTACAGAATTTACTCCATGGTAATTGGTCTTATATTGTCTTTTCCCATCCTGAGAGCAGGTGTATACTCACATATATCTTTAAAATTCTTAGTGATTCTAATTTTACACATTTATGTTTAAAATTTAGTTTGGTAAGTTGTGGGAGTAAATATTTGATCACATTTTTGTAATAAGCTAATTACTATTTGTCTAATGGCTTGTCACTATTTTATGATTAAAACATTCAATTTTAATATATTGCAGTGCAATGATTGTTTTTTCTGTTATCTATTCTGTTGCAAACGCCTGTTGACTGCATCTTACAATAATAACATATTTAATATATTTTGTCCTCTGAAAGGCAAGAACTCTGCTCATTTTTTTCCTTAACATTTTAGGAAGCACTTCTTGTTAATTTATTCTTTTATATAAACAATTGAAATAACTTGTCAACTTTAATTTAAAATTCCCATTAGAATTTTGGTCATAATTGTATTGAACTTCAAATTAATTTGTGAAATTACATATTCATATCATTCTATCTTTTAATTTGCATTTTTCATTAATCAAAATCTTGTTTTATGTCACTTATGTGTGCTTCATATGTGTCTGCCTTAGAAACAATTTTTCCAAAGTGGTTTTCAGTCTCTCTCATGATGGCAGAAGTTGATTACAATGGGGGATTTTTTGGAGAGATTGTGTCAAATTCAATATATTGCATGAGAATATCTTTGAATGTTAATGGTATTGACTTAGGGATATGTAACCTCTAAGATTGATTGTGAGGTATTAATAAGAAATACCACTTATTCAAAATCAATATATAAATAATCTGTGTCTTAACTGGGAAACTGACTTTGTACAAAGAAGGTACTTGATGATTAAAGAATTGAATGACTAAATGCTTCAACTTTAAGCCCTGTTTTTCTAAATTTTATACACTAAGAAAATTTAGTTAATGGTGTCACAGTATTGACCTATCACTATTTAAAAGTATTCATTAAGAGGTCCTATCATATCAATGCAAATAGTTATCCTTCTGGTTGAACTAATTAAGCTTTGCAAACCATACATTGTTTGCATTGGTTTTAATTTAACAAAAGCTTCAGAAATGTTGCATGCTGCAAATATTCTCTACACATGACTTCACTAATCATTGTTTTGCTGGGAAAGACACAAAAATACTTGATCCCAATGCTGCTTTTTGTTGCAAATCTTCATGTGTAGTGTGTTCCCCTTTATTTTCCATGGTGTGTGTTATTTAATGATTTTAACTGCATTGTAGAAGTCTGCATAGATTGAGTCAGAAAAATAAGATTAAGGAGATCCCTGAGTATTAACTCTCTAGGCAGCTCATTAATCTTTACCTAGGCAGCTCCTGTTACAGTGGTGATTCCAATCAGAGACTAGGGAAAACCTCAAATGAAAGTTTGGAGCAGCAACAAAGTTATCAGGTGAACCATTCATATGCCTCTCTTCTGACAGCAGTGTCTATTCTAAGCATTGGGAGAGCAAATTTTCCCTTTCATCTAGAACTACTGGAATCTCAGATGATTTACCCTAAGAATCCTTTGAGTGTCCATTGGCTATGATAGAGAAATTACTGCAATACACATGAAATAATTTAAGTTCAAAGAATTTTAAACGCAGAGCTACAGATACCTATTCCTTTTTTTTACTACTAGTAGATATGTAAGTGCCTAAAGTGGATTAACACCTGCTAACTTCCAAACCATGCTCCATTCTAAGGCTGGAGGGAAAAGTGCCTCTAAGTCAACTCAGTGAATGTTTTCTTCCTTTTTATTTTTTTTACTTTTTTTTTTCTCTTTTTTATTTTATTTTTTTTTAGGGCCGCACCTGTGACATATGTAGGTTCCCAGGCTAGCTGCAACCTATGCCAAAACTCATGGCAATGTTGGATCCTTAACCCACTGAGCAAGGCCAGGAATTGAACCTGTGTCTTCATGGATACTAGTCAGATTCATTTCCACTGAGCCATGACAGGAACTCCTTCTTCCTTTTTAATTTTAATACCAAATAAATTTCTTAGTTCTAAGTCTAATAATCAGAGACACAGGAACTGAACAATTAAGTTTGAATCAAAGTCTCAATGGCAAATGTTAACACTATCAGAACCATGGTCTGCCTTTAGATGTAGGACCATGTCTGGCACCAGCTTTGTATCTTGCTTCCTCAGAGAGGGAATTTCCCTAAAAAAAAAAAAAAAATCAACTACCTTAGGTAAGAGAGAGCAAAACAGAGAATGTAAAAATAAGACACAGAAACATGCAGCCTCATTTATGTGACTTAGGGTGTGAAAAGCATTGGAAGCAAAACTGAATTTGATTGAGCAAAAGATAATAAAACCTATGAGTTTCCAGTTGAGAAGGGATTTGTTATGTCCTTTCATTTATAACTGCAATTATGGAACGCATTATCACAAACAAAAGGAAATTATCTTCAGTCATCAAAAAGTATTATATCTGGCTGGCCAGAGTTCAGGAAATTCAGAGGCAGTTACAATAAGATACTGCACAGAAAGTATCATTGATTGAAAAAAGCCGAAAATAGAATAAACTATTCAAATGGTTTAAAAACAAGACAAGATAAAATTTAAGCTACTTCTGATATTAGGAAGATTTCAAAGTAAAATAAACAAAACATTTAAACGTATTATCATTGAAGGATCAAATAACTGAAAACAAAACTTAGTGGCAGATGTTGGAACTTTTCAAGTAAAGATGGTGGAGAAATTTTTCAAATAAGTAATGGAATGAGATATGACATCTGGAATAGTGACATAAACTAAACCTCTGAGATTTTGTTGCATGTAAGGCGCCAAACACCTCCATTGACCCAGTCTGTGAGCTCTCCAAGAAGAACATATGTTGAGAAGCTCCCCATGGTAATAATTTAAGTGCCTCAGCTTTTAAGACAAAGGCCACACCAGCTATTCCTAAGCTAAATTTGGGGTTACTCTTCAATCTGCCTATATCCTATCAGTACGCTTAAAATGATCTAAAGGATAACCTATCAGGAAAGTCATTCTAACTCAGAGCAATGATAACATAGCTATGGTTACCTTTTCTCTCTTCCTACTACCTTGAAATTCACATATACTTCTTAAGTTCGAAGATTTGACTTCCTTCTCTATGAGAGACCTTAGATGAAGTACATATCCCAGAGGAATAATAATAAAATGAGAAAGTCGTGCTGATTCCAGCCCATGTTGAAAGAGGAGACAAAAGCCAAAGTTAGTAAAAAATGTTTGTTCTTGGAGTTCCCATAGTGGCAAGGTGGAAATGAATCCGACCATGAGGTTGCAGGTTCGATCCTTGGCCTCACTCAGTGGGTTAAGGATCTGGCATTGCTGTGAGCTGTGGTGTAGGTCACAGAAGTGGCTCAGATCTGCTGTTCCCATAGCTATGGCATAGATCAGCAGCTGTAGCTCTGATCGGACCCCTAGCTGGTAACCTCTATATGCCATGGGTCTGGCATTAAAAAGCCAAAAAAAAAAAAAAGTATGTTCTTGAAAAAGCTGTCCTTCCTAATATTTATCAAATTATGGTCATATTTGATGTTATTTGTATTTTCCTTATTAATTGATAAACTGAAACTTGGCTGTTCCATTGATAGATAGATATATATTTATTTATGTTTATATATATATATATTTATGATTAAATATCATTGAGTGCTGGAACTTCCCTAATTCATGTAAGTCAACAATGAAATTGATCAGGTAAGCTGGGAATTCTAATGCAAATTGACCAATGAAGCCTGAGCAGCCAAGACAATGTAAGAGAGGACACAACAGAATGGAGTTCAAGGAAGAATTTAAGGCTAACAGGTAAAATGAAATAATTCCATAATATAAATTAAAGTTACGTTTATTTAGGGACCTTAGACATCCTTTAGTCCCACCCTCACACCCTCTCAATCAGCAAATGAGAGACTCAGGCTTACCCAGAAGTCAGATTTGGACAAAGTCAAAACTAGAAACTTGATCTTCTCACAAAGTAATATCCATTCCCTTCTAACAAGCTGCTTCATTCAGACATCATGTGATTAAGTTGCTCATTTTTAGTAGGAAATCTGAGGGATAGAAGATTTGTGAAACAAAGTTCTAAAGAGAAGAAAACTTGAGTGTTTTCACTGGGGAATAAAAGATAAGCATTATGAGGAATAAAAAATCCTATCTTCACTGAAAAGAGGAAACCAGGAGCAATAGTGAAAGAGGAGCATGAGAAAGAAAAGCCTCAAAAGGCCAGTCTGGGAGAGCTGATGGGACTAAGAAATAGAGCCTTATTTCTGCATAGAACCCTCAGGTACCAGTTGAGTCTCCTCTTGGCCATTTCACAACCCAAACCTACTTCCCTCCTGTCAGACAGTACCTACAACTTTTTGAAAGCAGGTAACTTAAGTATAAAGGAGAGAACTTTGTGTCACAAAGGCTCCCAAAGACCTAGGAACACCCTATGAGAGAGATAATCATGAAACATGAGTTTTTTAACCAGTTGGAAAAAAAGCAAGAAGTGGTACAGGCAGAAGACTGAGGGCAATGTGAATGTTAATTGAATGAATATTCGATAACCTATGAACAGCAGGTTGCCAATAGCCAGTTAACAGGACTGCAGCATGGCAGAGAACATCTCTGATAACATGCAAGGAATCCACTTCCCTCCTCAGGCTTCTTAATGGAAAGAGATAAAGAGCTAGAAAAAAATCTCATAACACAGGAAAACAATCCATGTATTCATAGGAATGTCAGGAAAAGGGTATTGCAGAGGGCTAGGATTCTAAACAAAACAAAACAAAACACTACCTGGGGTGTTTGTTTAAGTGTGATGCTTTTTTATTCACAGGCCATGTAGTGTTGTTCATTTGGTTATGCCTTCATGTGAACATTGGTAATGGAGAGAAGACAGAGAAAAAAGAAAGAAAAGATAAATAAGCATGAAATAGCAATAGCACCATTTGAAGCTATTTAGTATAGGCCAGCAACTCCATAGAACTGACGAATTCTCCTTGCCTGACACAAAAAGTAAATTCCCATTCCAGCAATTCTTTATGACATAAAGTGGTTAGAATAGCTCTTCACTTTACCTACAGAGTTCTAGTTTTTTCAATGTGATTTCCTTATTTCTGTGATTAACCAAGGAGAAAGTTGCTAATAGCCTTTAACACCTCTTGATCTCCCTTTTTACAGGAAAAGTTGAAAACATTCAGAAGGTGTGGTTGCAGCTTGATAGCAGTCATCAGAGCAAGTTAAGAATGGAAGCCATACAAATCATTACACTGCCTTTATCTGAGTTGACAAAAACCTTCCTCTTGGAGCTTCCATAGTGGCTCAGTGGAAATGAATCCAACTAGTATCCGTGAGGATGTGGGTTTGATGCCTGGCCTTACTCAGTGGGTTAAGGATCTGGTGTTGCTGTGAGCTGTGGTGTAGGTCGCAGATGTGGCTTGGATCCTAA
Organism: Sus scrofa; assembly: GCF_054392235.1. Classification (NCBI taxonomy): domain Eukaryota; kingdom Metazoa; phylum Chordata; class Mammalia; order Artiodactyla; family Suidae; genus Sus; species Sus scrofa. The sequence goes on from NC_139383.1 coordinate 89,175,554, forward strand.
ATTGCTGTGGCTGTGGTATAGGCCAGCAGCTGTAGCTCTGACTAGACTCCTAGCCTGGGAACTTCCATATGCTGCACAGGTGTGGCCCTAAAAAGCAAAACAAACAAACAAACAAAAAACTTCCTCTTTCTAACTCCTTCCTTTAAGGTAACTAGCCAGGGATTAGTCTGTATACCATATAGGAATTTGGAGTGTGGGGGACATAAATGTCTTGCCTGATACTAATCTAACTCCACTTTCTGATGCAGATCACTGCAGAAGTCTGCATCTGGACAGGATATGCTGGGATGGCCCAGTTTAAAATAAAATGTTTCACACTTCCCCTTGGCTGAGTAGCCAGTGCAGGTCTCATTTGAGGACGACACACCACCATAAGGAATGGTAATTGACAACACAGAATTTGATGTTTTTTGGTTCCAAATTATTGTAATATTTGATATAGGTTGAATTGTGTCCCCTCAAAGAGAAAAGATATATCAAAGTCCTAATCCTAGGCACCCAAGAATGTACTCATTTGGAAATAGGGTCATCATGGACATAACTGATTAAGATAAAGTCATACCTGGAGTAAGATGGGCCTTTAATGCAGAATGACTGATATTCTTATAAGAAGAGGATATTTGGTGTCCAGAAACAGAGGAGACAGTCATGTGTGATGACAGGCAGACATTACAGTGATATATCTATAAAGGAATAAACTTGATGGATTGATGGAAGACACCAGAAGCTGGGAAGGGGCAAAGAATTCTCCCCAGAGATCAAGATGACAGCAGACTAGGAGGGCCTGGAGTTTGCCTCTTGCTACAAATACTCCAGAGTACATCTACAAATGGAACAATCTATATAGGACACCTACTGAACACTGAGAGAAGGACTCAAAACTCCTAAAAAGACAAGAGGGGTCTCCATGTAACTAGGTAGGATGAAGCAGAAAGAAAATAACAAGAAGGATAGAAGTGGAAGTGAGTTGGGACCTGCACCTCTGGGAGGGAGCTGAAGAGGAAGAGAGGTTCCTACAACCAGGGGAGTCCCCTCACAAGTTGGGAGGTCAGCTGGGACAGGAAAGGAGCTTTGAAGGCTCAGAGGAGAACACAGCAGCCAGTCTGTAACAAGCAGGATAGAATGATATGTATACTGATGATGCCTGCCCCCACCCTGAGCACCCCTGCCTGAGACCCCCCATCACTGATACAGGTGGGGGGTAGGGGCTGGAGTGTGAGGCTTAGGTAGCAGGTATGAGGATAGAAGCACAGCTGGCTGTGCAGAGGCAACCAGGAAATTTTGGAGGGCAGAGCTCTAGAGCCACAAAAGTTCTGGAGGGAGGTCCTGGTTGCTATAGAGGCTGAGTGCTATTATTGAATGGCTTTTGAGGGGTAGGACCTCCATTGAAGTCACTTTCCTCATGAAGGTCCCTGCAAACCCTAGGAGAGGCTTCCACCAGGGCTGGCATGCCCTACCAGACCATTGTCCCAACCTCCTGCTGTAGTGAAACTGCACACCTAATCTCCAGCTCACCTTCCTTTAGAGTTTATTCACTTGACTTGTGCTCTAAATGTATATGCATGCAACATAAAATCACCACAATAAACAGGGAAAATAGAGAAATTGACAATAAGAGTGGGGGATTTTAAAACCCCACTTAGATCAATTGACAGATCATCCAGAAAAAATCAAGGAAACACAGACTTTAAATGACACACTAGACTTGATAGACTTAATTGATACTTATAGAACAGCCCATAAAAAACCAGCACAGTATACATTCTTAACAAGTGCACATGGAGCATTCTCTAGGATAGACCACATCCTGAACCATAAATCAAGCCTCAATAAATCTGAGAAAATTGAAATTATATTCAACATCTTTTTTGAACACAATGCTATGAGACTATAAATCAAATACAAGAAAAAAACAAAACAAAAAAATTCAAATTCGTGGAAACTAAACACTATGCCACTAAACAATCAATGGATTATTGAAGAAATTAAAGAGAAAATTAAAAAATACCTAGAGATAACTGACATTGAAAATATGATGACTCAAAACCTATGGGATTTAGCAAAAGCAGTTCTAAGAAGGAAGATTATGGAAGTACAATCATATCTCAGGAAACAAGAAAAATCTCAAGTAAACAAAGTAACATCACACCTAAAGCAACTAGAGAAAGAAGAAAAAAAACACCAAAGTTAGTAGAAAGAAGTAGATCAAAAAGGTCAGAGCAGAAATAAGTGAAAGAGAGACAAACAATAGAGAAGATTAAAAAATAAAAAAACACAATGGAATACTACTCAGCCATAAAAATGAATGACATAATACCATGTGCAGCAAACTGGATGCAACTAGAGACTCTCATACTAAGTGAAATGAGTCAGAAAGACAAAGACAAATACTATATGATATCACCTATAACTGGAATCTAACATCCAGCACAAATGAACTTCTCCACAGAAAAGAAAATCATAGGCTTGGAAAATAGACTTGTGGCTGCCCGATGGGAGAGGGAGGGAGTGGGAGGGATCGGGAGCTTGAGGTTATCGGACACAACTTAGAATAGATTTACAAGGAGATCCTGCTGAGTCGCATTGAGAACTATGTCTAGATACTCATATTGCAACAGAACAAAGGGTGGGGAAAAAATGTATACATGTAAGGATAACTTGATCCCCTTGCTATACAGTGGGAAAAAATAAATTAAAAAACAGTTCTTTGAAAATAGCAACAAAATTGATAAACATTTAGTCAGACTCATCAAGAAAAAAGAGAGGAGGGCTCAAATCTATAACATTAGAATTGCAAAAGAAGTTACAATTGACACCATAGAAACAGGATCATAAGGGAGTACTACAAGCAACTCTATGCTGATAAAATGGACAACCTAAAAGAAATTAATAAATTCTTAGAAAATTATAACATTCCAAATAGAAAAAAAAGATATATATATATGTCTATAGATATATATATATATATATAGTCTATATATATATATAGTCTTTTTGCCATTTCTTGGGCTGCTCTCGCAGCATATGGAGGTTCCCAGGGTAAGGGTCTAATCAGACCTGTAGCTACTGCCCTATGCCAGAGCCACAGCAATGTGGGATTCGAGCTGCATCCACAACCTACACCAGAACTGACAGAAACGCCGGATCCTTAACCCACTGTGCAAGGCCAGGGACCCAACCTGCAACCTCATGGTTCCTAGTCAGATTCATTAACCACTGCGCCACGACAGGAACTCCTCCAAGTAGAAAATATTAATAGATGAATCACAAGTACTGAAGTTGAAGATACGATTAAAAACCTTCCAACAAACAAAAGTCCAGGACCAGGTGGTTTCATAAGCAAATTCTATCAAACAGTCAAAGAAGAGTTAACACCTATTCTACTGAAACTCTTCAAAAAAAAAATTGCAGAGGAAGAAACACTCCCAAGCTCATTCCATGTGTCTACCATCACATTGATTCCAAAACCAGATAGAAATACCACAAAAAAAGAAAATTATAGGAAAATATCACTGATGAGCATAGATGCAAAAATTCTCAACAAAATATTAGCAAACTGAATCCAGCAACATATTAAAAGCATCATAGGAGTTCCCGTCGTGGCGCAGTGGTTAACGAATCCGACTAGGAACCATGAGGTTGCGGGTTCGGTCCCTGCCCTTGCTCAGTGGGTTAACGATCTGGCGTTGCCGTGAGCTGTGGTGTAGGTTGCAGATGCGGCTCGGATCCAGCGTTGCTGTGCCTCTGGCGTAGGCCGGTGGCTACAGCTCCAATTCAACCCCTAGCCTGGGAACCTCCATATGCCGCGGGAGCGGCCCAAGAAATAGCAACAACAACAACAACAACAACAACAAAAGACAAAAAGACAAAAGACAAAAAAAAAAAAAAAAAAGGCATCATACACCATGATCAATTCAAACTTATCCCAGGGATGCAAGGATTCTTCAAATCAACCAGTGTGATACACCACATTAACAAATCAAAGAATGAAAAGCATATGATCATCCCAATAATGCAGAGAAAATCTTTTGACAAAATTCAACACCCATTTCTGATTAAAAAAAAAAAAAAAAAAAAAAAACTCCAGAAAGTGGGCATAGACAGAACTTACCTCAACCTAATAAATGCCATACATGACTAACTCACAGTTATCATCATTCTCAATAGTGAAAAATTGAAAGCAATTCTACTCAGACCAGGAACAAGACAACAACGTCCACTCTCATGATTTTTATTCAAGTAGTTTTAGAAGTCTTAGTCATGACAATAAAGGAAGAAAAAAAAAATAAAAGGAATACAGATTTTAAAATAATTAAAACTTTCACTGTTTGCAGATGACATGATGCTATTCATAGGCAATCCTGAAAATGCTACCTGAAAACTACTAGAGCTTATTAGTGAATTTGGTAAAGTTGCAGGTTACAAAATTACTACACAGAAATCTCTCCCTTCCTATTCACTAACAATAAAAGATCAGAAGAGAAATTAAGGAAAGAATTCCATTTATCATCTCACCAAAAGGAATAAAATAGCTAGGAATAAAGCTACCTAAAGAGACAAAAGACTTGTACTCTGAAAACTATGAGATGTTGATGAAAGAAATAAAAAATGACACAGATAGAAAAATATACCATACTCTTTGATTGGAAAAATTAATATTGTCAAAATGATTATAACACTCAAGGCAATCTACAGATTCAATGCAATCCATATAAATTACCAAAGGTATTTTTCCAGAAATAGAGCAAAACACTTTTATATTTGTGTGGAAACAAAAAGACCTTGAATAGCCAAAGAAATTTCGAAAAAGAAAAATGGGACTGGAGGAACCAGACTCCCTGACTTCAGACTATACTGCAAAGCTACTGTCATCAAAACAGTATGGTTGTGGGGGCTCCCCCCCCCCCAAAAAAAAGAAATCTAATTCAGAAGAACAAGATAGAAATACCAGAGATAAATCCACACACCTATGGTCAACTAATCTATGACAAAGTAGGAAAACATATATAATAGAGAAAAGAGAGTCTCTTTAATCGTTGTGCTAGGAAAACTGGACGGCTACATCTAAAAGAAAGAAATTAGAACATTCTCTAACACTATACACAAAAATAAACTCAAAAGGAATTAAAGATATAAATGTTAGCCTGGATACTATAAAACTCCTAGAGGAAAAAAATAAGCAGATCATTCTTTGACATAAGTCACAGCAACATCTTTTGTGATACACCTCCTAAAGCACTGAAAATATAAATGAAAATTTTTAAAAAAGATCAAATTAAGCTTAAAATCTCCTTCACAGCAAAAGAAACCATAACAAAATAAAAAGACAACCCACAGAATATAAGAAAATCTTTGCAAATGAAGCAATTGACAAAGGATTAATCTCCAAAATATACAAACAACTCAGGCAGGTTTATATCAGAAAAATTAACAACCCAATCCCAAAATGGTCCAAATGTCTGAGTAGACATTCTCCAAAGATAGATAGATCACCAAAAAGCACATAAAAGGATACTTAGCATCACTAATTACTGATAAAAATGCTTGTCAAAACCACAATGAGGTATCACACTAGTCAAAATGGCTACCATCAAAAAAGTATGCAAATAATAAATGATGGAGAGAGTGTAGAGAAAAGGAAACCCTCCTTCACTATTGGTGGGAATGTAATTTGGCACAACCACTATGGAGAACATTATGAAGGTTCCTTTGAAAACTAAATATAGAACTACCATATGATCAAGCTGTCCCACTCCTGAACATATACCTGAAGAAAACCATAATTTGAACAAATACATGCACCACAATATTTACTGCAGTACTATTCACAATAACCAAAACATAGAAACTACATAAATATATTTGCAGAAAATGAATAAAGAACATATGGGAAACCTGGACAGCTGCATGCAAAGCAATGAAATTAGAACACACCCTCACACCATGCACAAAAATAAACTCAAAATGGTTGAAAGACTTAAATATATGACAGAACACCATCAAATTCCTAGAAGAAAACATAGGCAAAACACTCTCTGACATCAACATCATGAATATTTTCTCAGGTCAGTCTCCCAAAGCTATAGAAATAAGAGCAAAAATAAGCCAATGGGACCTCATCAAACTGAAAAGCATTTGCACAGCAAAGGAAACCCAAAAGAAATAAAAAAGACAACTTACAGAATGGAAGAAAATAGTTTCAAATGATGCAATGGACAAGGGCTTAATCTCTAGAATATATAAGCAACTTATACAACTGAACAGCAAAAAAGCCAAACAACCAATGGAAAAATGGGCAAAAGACCTGAATAGACTGTTCTCCAAGGAAGATATACAGATGGCCAACAAACACATGAAAAAATGCTCAACATCCCTGATTATAAGAGAAATGCAAATCAAAAGTACCATGAGATACCACCTCACACCAGTCAGAATGGCCATCATTAATAAATCCACAAATAACAAGTGCTGGAGGGGCTGTGGAGAAAAGGGAACCCTCCTGCACTGCTGGTGGGAATGTAATCTGGTACAGCCACTATGGAGAACAGTTTGGAGATACCTTAGAAATCTATACATAGAACTTCCATATGACCCCACAATCCCACTCTTGGGCATCTATCCGGACACAACTCTACTTAAAAGAGACACATCACCCGCATGTTCATTGCAGCCCTATTCACAATAGCCAGGACATGGAGACAACCCAAATGTCCATCAACAGATGATTGGATTAGGAAGATGTCATATATATATATATATATATATATATATATATATATATATATACATACACACACACACACAATGGAATACTACTCAGCCATAAAAAAGAATGACATAATGCCATTTGCAGCCACATGGATGGAACTAGAGACTCTCATACTAAGTGAAATGAGTCAGAAAGACAAAGACAAATACCATATGATATCACTTATAACTGGAATCTAATATCCAGCACAAATGAACTTCTCCACAGAAAAGAAAATCATGGGCTTGGAAAATAGACTTGTGGCTGCCCAATGGGAGAGGGAGGGAGAGGGAGGGAGTGGGAGGGATCAGGAGCTTGGGGTTATCAGACACAACTTAGAATAGATTTACAAGGAGATCCTGCTGAGTCGCATTGAGAACTATGTCTAGATACTCATATTGCAACAGAACAAAGGGTGGGGAAAAAATGTATACATGTAAAGATAACTTGATCCCCTTGCTGTACAGTGGGAAAAAAAATTTAAAAAAAGATTAAAAAAGGAAAAAAAAAAGAATATATGGTACATGTACACAATGGACTCAGCCATTTAAAAAGAATGGTATAATACCATGTGCAGCAACATGGCTGGACCTAGAGATAATTATATCAAGTGAAGTAAGTCAGACAAAGATAAATATCATCTGATATCACTTATACATGGAAGTAATCTAAAATTATTCCAAATAACTTATTTATAAAACAAAAATGAACTCACAGATTTTAAAATCAGAGTTACCAAAGGGGTAATGTGGTGGGGTGAGGGGATAAAATGATAAAATGGCAGGATGAGATTTATATATATATATATATTATGACCAACAAGAATCTACTGCATAGCACAGGCAGGTCTACTCCATAAAGTTAATACAGCATTGTAAATCAACTATACCAGAATAAAATTAAAAAAAAAACAGATTTCTCCCATAGAGCCAGCAAAAAGAGAATTGCTCTTTCAATGTTGGTATTAGACTTTTTGATCTTAAGACTTCCCACCTTCAGAACTGCAAGAAAGTGAATTTCTGTGGTTTTGACCCAGGGAATTTTTGGTTCTTTTTTTCCAAAACCTTGGAAAGTAATATTTTGTGGATACTCAAAGCAATGGTGTATCTGTTCCTGAGTCTAAACTCATACTGCTTGCCACATGACAGGCCAATAAATTGAGAGATGTGTTGTTGGGACATAGAATAGTGATTTTGCTTGTAAAGCCAACTGACCATGAAGATGGTGGACTAGTGTCCCAAAGAACCATCTTACCCAGGTAAGATTTAAGGTTGCTTCTATACTAAAAAAGGGAGGGGTTGTGGCTGAGTGTTACAATCTTCTTGGTGTAGGAATCCTTTGTTCTTACAGCTGCCTGCATAGGTCACAATGGTCAAGACTAGTTTTTTCCTCTTCTGCAACTTTTTATCTCTATATAAATGAAAAGTGTTATACCTTTAAAGGTCAGAGCCTTGAGAAAGGGCTATCCTGTATATTTCAGGCTATTGGCAACATTCTTTTTTTTTTTTTTTTTTTTGCTATTTCTTGGGCCGCTCCAGCGGCATATGGAGGTTCCCAGGCTAGGGGTCCAATCGGAGCTGTAGTCTCTGGCCTACACCAGAGCCACAGCAACGCGAGATCCGAGCCGCATCCGCAACCTACACCACAGCCCAGGGCAACGCCGGATCGCCAACCCACTGAGCAAGCGCAGGGACCAAACATTCTTAATTTACAGCAAAAGCAATGGAATACAAAGGTTACCCATAAAAGACACAGATCTAATACAGAGTCATATTTGTTCTTCCCTATTACTTATCCCTTCACTGATAACCCTTTCTTTAAGAATATTCCTCCATTCAGGAATTAATCATCTTTTTCAACCAGTACAAGCTTCAGGCCAAATCTGGCCCCTTGTCTGCTTTTGTAAATAAACTTTTATTGAAATACAGCTACGTTCATTTGTTTATGAATACTTTATGGTTACTTTTATATTGCAACAGGAGAGTTGAGTAGATGCAACAAAATTTTATGCCCCAAAAAGCTGAAAGTATTTATTATCTGGCTTTTGTAGGAAGTTTGTCAATCCCCTCTTTAAACCTAGCTACAATTTGATTTTTTTTATCACTATGTGTGATAGAAGTATTATGACACAAAAATATAGAAACCACTGACAGAATTTTGCAAAAAAAAAATAGTTTATTCATTTTTGTCACAATATTCCCCCAAAACTTAGTTATAACTTCTTCCTGAAAGTAGAAGCTCTAAGAAGTCTGATCAGTCCTAAGGATTTGAGCTACTTTAATCATGTAGAAGACAGACAGACAGTCAGTGCCTGCCCTTTAAAGCTGAACTCTGCAGGGAACTACCAATCCATAATAATCTGACAAGTGGAGAGAGTCTTGAACTTCTTGTTCAGTGTTGGGGTTAAGGGAAAGGATGTTGTGGCTAAATGACCAGATGTACTCACAGCTTCCCTGGAGTCTAATCCTGTTAGTTCTTGCTGAGAAAAATACTTGCCCAGGCAATGTTACAGACCTTAAATAGTAACGGCAGTAGCAACAAAAACAAAAGCATTTCCTAAATAGAGAAAGGAGAGACAGGACTCCTGAGCAAAGGCATTGAAAATGTAATCAGTGCTTTCTTACCACAAACATGAAAATGTCTGTCGTCTTATCATATGTTTTGAAGCATCTTATGTTATTGTTTCAAAATACCCACAGGGAAGAAGGAAGATAAAATTAGATGGTATCAGGAAGTCTGTGAAAATTGGAGCAAGTAAAAACACTCAGTGAATGAATAACATTGTTCATCTAGTATTCATTCTACTCTTCTTTTGCAACAAAATTCCAATTTTACTCAGACAGTAAAAAACATAAAGAACAACGTTTCCCAGACTCATTTATAGCCAGTTTGGCTACATGATTATCTTCTGGCCAAGGAAATTTAAGGAAAAGTTGACAGGATCATTTCTTAATGGGAAGCCAAGATATGTGGTAAACACTCTTTTTAGTCCTTCATCCCTTTCTCCTAATTCTCATTTTTTAAATTTTATTTTTATTTTTTGCTTTTTATAGCCACACCAATGGCATATGGAAGTTCCCAGGCTAGGGGTCCAATTGGAGCTACCACTGCTAGCCTGCAGATCCGAGTTGTGTCTGTGACATACACCACAGCTCACAGCAACGTCGGATCCTTAACTCACTGAGCAAGGCTAGGGATCAAACCGGTATCTTCAGGGATACTAGTCAGATTCATTCCTGCTACACCACAACAGGAACTCCCTAATTCTCATTTTAAAAGCTGTATTTTGGACAGTCATCTTAGACCATTAGTTACCCTTTATGGAAAGGAAAGGAATCATATTTTAAGCTCAACAAACTAGATATGTAGAAGAAATTTGAATCCCCAGGGAGCTTCCATACTGTATTTCATGCTATTTGAAGTTAAAGAACTCCCTGAATCTTGTTTAAGCTACAATTAATCTTGTTAATTGTAATTTCTATGATATGTATCCCAACCCCACCACCTTATTCCTGGTATTGGAAATGAAATGACTTAGTACTGTTCACCATCACTCAGACCAACTCTTTAAAAAGAGAATGACTAACAAATGTACTTTATCAAGGAAAAAAACATTCAGTGATACATAAAGCAATGATAAGAAATAATAAGTATTAATAAATATAAATATGAGAATGAATTTGGGTATGGTACTGGGAACTAGAAATAGCTACTACTACTCTAGATTTTAATATAAAATTGTTAGTTCAAGATAACCACCAGAAGAATTAAAATAAAATGTGTGACTTTTAAACATTTTAAAACTGTTATTACATGTGTCTACATAATAATCAATTCTATTTTGAATATATAAAACAGAGTTGGATAAAAAGTAAAACATATGCCCCAAATATCCTAATATCTATACTACGTATTGATTTAATTTTCGTAACCATTTATACATTTGATCTATATATCACCTATTCTAACCATGTTCACATAACAGAAAGTAATATAATTTTCACATATAAAAAATATAAAATTTTTTTGTTTGTTTTTTCCAGTTGAACGGATGTCAGCCATTTGGGAGGATGCAGTATTATTTTAAGCTCCATATTGCCATTTGGGTCACAGTGCAATCAATTAATTACCAAGTTTAAAATTCTGGCTGGTTGAATTGATTTAAAATTGATTAGGCCAAATTAAAACAAATCTGACTATTTAGAACATTAAAGAAAAATCATATGGAATATTTTAAGTTTGGGCTCAGGCTTATCACTGATAGACAATGTTATTTTAGAATCATTGTGATTTCACTTATTAGCAGAAATAATTTTAAAAGAATGTTTTCTCCACATACTATTTGCTTACTACATGGTAAACTTCAAATGGGAAATATGCTTTATTTTTGTTTACACAGTTTTCAAGGGAGTGGATTGCTTCCTTGTCATCATCAGAAGGTAATTGTTTTTTAAATTAAAATCTCATTGATATTTATTAACTTGCAACACATTATAATTTCATATTTACAAGAAACCTCAAATCTGTCTACTATGACCACTGGGGCCTCTTCAAATTGACATGGTGTCTCTTTGCAGTGAATCTAGTTATTGTTAACACTCATGTTTTACAATTCCTGCTACCGACTTGGATCAGCCAATTATCCAAAATGCCCTTATATTTAATAATATTTAATGGGAAATGGTGTTTTAAGAAATCAATGAGAAAGGGCATATTAATTTTTTAAATGTAATAGATTTATTGTAGTTTCAATTTCTTGGTTTAAACCATGAAATGGTATCATTTTCCCTACTAATTGCTACTAATTGTTTTCTATTTTTCTCCCAAAATATTGTTATAAAATTTTTCAAGGATGCAAAAAATTGAAAAATGTTTACAGTGAATACCCATAAACCCATCACCTAGATTCATCAGTTTTTTATTCTTGTTTTGTTTCATATGAATTCATACAATACCTCTACCTATGCCAAAGCCCCCTTATTTATTTATTTTTAACTCCACATGTATACATTTAGCTTTATTGGTATACAATTTACATAACATAAAATTCCCACATTGTAGGGGGAGTTTGATACATTTTAGCAAATGTATACAATTATGCAACCACCCCTAAAATTTGCTCTTATAGCACTTCCATCATCCCAGCAAGTTTCCTTATTGATGCATAAATGCTAAATAAAATACACAGCTGCTCAATATATAACATCTAAAATAACAATACTTAACTAAGCCTCATCTTTTAGTTAGTTGGTTTCAATCTTCAGTGTGATGAGCATCTGTAAAACAAATCATGTTCTTATTTCTCACTACTGTATATAAAATAGATAAGTAACAAGGACCTACTCTATACCACAGGGAAATCTATTTAATATTCTGTAATTAACCTATATGGGAAAAGAATCTGAAAAAGAATAGTATATGCTTATGTATAACTGATTCACTTTGCTATATACCTGAAACTAACACAACATTGTGGATCGACAATATTACAATAAAATTTAAAACAACAATAACAATTATATATTCTGAAGATAACTATATATATCACTGTGTAGGGATTTTCCTTGTTCCTTTTTACAGTTCCCTCATACTTCATTATGTTGATATACCATAGTTTATTAATATGTTCTCTATTAATGATAAAAAATCATGTTTTAGTTTTATCTTATGATAGAAATGTTCAGATTTTGGTGGCTACATTGTATGAAGTTCAGTGGAGATATTGACATCCAATTAATAGTCTTAAAGAGAGAAAGACTTATTTGTGTACAGGTTCTTAGCTGTATTCTCTGTGAAGATATTAAATAGGCATTTCTTGTAAAGTGAGATGTCACATATTTGTTTCATGTATTTGAGTCATATTATTCTTCCAACAACATAACATTCAATTATATGTTGAACATATAATCAACTCTAAATAGGTATTTGATAATGAACTGGAAATATCCTTTCTATAGTTGTAACTTTAGTGCTTTTAAATTGAAAGGAATATAAGAAATATGTTTTCCATTACTTATAGATACCTCATCAAGCCAATAAACTAAGCATGATGGCTGTCACTAAAGAATCACTAGAGTGATAATATGAATATTTACTTTAGGTTACACATAAATATTTTACGTATTACAGGATATCTTATTTACACACTTTCTGTTAAGCATGATATAGATATTTTAACTTATTGTATTCACTTTGCTTAATTTAATATCATAAATATATTTTTTTTGAAAAACAATTGCTTTTGACTATGTCAAAGGGTAGTTTTGAAGCTTAATTTATATTATAAAGAATGTCTCCAGTGCTCTGTAAACTCCTTGGGGTTCACATAGGAAATGCCCCTCAGGCATGTGGTTCTGCTCATTAACTTGGAAGTATTCATTACTGTTTGTGAGGTCATAATAAGTGGTCAGATGATCTTGTATAAGAAATGCTGGAGGCACTGTTTACAAAAGTCTCTTACATTTTTTATTAATTATGAAAGGCATAAAGCAATTCTAAATATCAGGAAAGGAGTTCCCATACTGGCTAGGCAGGAAATGAATCCGAGTTGTAACCATGAGTTTGGGGTTTGATCCCTGGCCTTGCTGAGGGGGTTAAGGATCCAGCGTTGCTATGAGCTGTGGTCTAGGTCACAGACGAGGCTTGGATCTGGCGTTGCTGTGGCTGTGGTGTAGGCTGGGCGTCTATGGCTCTGATTCGACCTCTAGCCTAGGAACTGCAGGTGAGGCCCTAAAAAAACTAACTAACTAACTAAATAAATAAATATCAGGAAAAAATGTGTTTAATCAGTGCAGATTGTAGTACTCAAATTCTTTATCATGTCCACTTAAAAAGTATACAATTTTTATATGTAACCAAAAAGTAAAATCATATTTACTTTTCTTAAATATAAATTCCTCTTTGGCTCTATACTACTTATAGCTAAGCTTACTTGTAGGACCAATTTTATTAGATTTAGTTTTTTTTGTTAATGTGTTAGAGGAAAATCAAACTCTTTCCAGGGTAATATGATTTAAAAATATATTTTATCCATATCATAAACATATGGCAATATCCGATGTCATCTTGAACTCCAAAGGTAATAATACAAACTCACTTTCCTACTATTTTCTCTCAGACTTTATTTACAGTCATAAATTTTGTGCACATTTTTTTTTCCATTGCCAACTAAAAATTGGTACTTGCCATCTACTTCTACAAGGATGAAGTCACTAGCCACTGCAACTGCTGACCTTCAACACATCCTGAAAAGAGTTCAGGGGTGAGGTCAAGAATGAGGCATTATGTGCTCTGGGAAAAAGGTGGCAGAATAGGTCTTCAGATTGATATTTTCAGAAGATTTTATGAGCCCGTGTTCTTGCATCTCCTCATATCTAGCAAGGCACTAAAATCACTTACCACTCCTTGTGACTAGAAGTGAACCTGTGCAAAATGTGTGCCTGACAGCATGTATCCACCTTCACTAAAATCATATGTAATATGATGTCTCCCCATACCTCTTCAGAGCAGTTCTTCAGGACTGAGATGTTGTCTTCCAGACTATAGCCCTCATTTTGCGCTCAATAATCCTTAACTCAAAACTCTCAGGTTGTGCTTTTTTTTTTTTTTTTTTTTTTTTCCTTGTGATCACTGACCAGCAGTCAATTATCTTCCCATCAGAAGAAGAAAAAAAAAAATTACCCAGTGATTTCTACAGAAGAAAACTGCAGATAGTATCAAAATATCTTTTAGCACTTCTTTAACCAAGATGGACATTTCAATAATAAATGTTTCATGGTTAAGTTGGGTAAAACACCTGAATAAGGGCAAGGCATTTGTAGTATGTGACAGTGTTGAGTGTGACAGAAAATGATCATAACTAAATGGATTAAACATTTGAAATCCTCTTGTTTCCATTTCAGATATACCTAATCTTCAAAAGCATTTTATAATGTAGGAGTCCCAGAAGTAGGAAATTTAGTTAATAAATTTTTAAATACATATTTTCAGTGCACTTTATACTTTGACTCTGTGACCACAAGCCTAATAAATTATGTAAACAAAAATTCTGAATCTCTTAGAAAAAAAATAATTTTCCACAACCAGAAATTTGAGGATTGAATTACATGATCATCAATTTTAGACAAGTAAATTATAAGATTTAAAATTACTATTGGAAGTGAAGTAGCAACACCTAAAATCTCCTGGACTGTCATAAATTTTGAACGTATTAGAGCCATCAACATTCTATTCATATGTGGAAATTTATTAAGTCTCTGTTGTGTGCCAGGAATTCCTCTGTCTTGAGGAAAAGACCAGATCCTTGATGTGAAAATTTCTTTGGTTTTATCAATTCAAATACATTTATTTTTCCATCAGGCACTTGGGGTTTTGTCATTTACTTATGATAATTTTCTCTTTCTATTATTCCAAAGATTTGGTTCTTACTTTTACTTGCTTGTCAAAAGGATTTAGTTTCTTGTCACACTATTCAGACACATGAACTAAGTGCAATATCTCTGTTTCAGGCATTGTTTACATTCTATCCTCTTTTTATCTTTAATTTTATTGTGTTACATTTCAAAATGTTCCTGGGTAGTCTTACATATAATACAATTTTTATTTTGCTCCCTTATATTCATATTAGGAAATGTGGATGTAGAGAATTCACATTATCAAATAAATTTCTTTTTATAAGAATATTTTGAAATTTCATATCTCTAGACAATTGTTGTCTCTAATAGCCTGAATATAATGTTTATATTTTTCTAAAAATGGATCAAATTATTAAGAAATTTCCGTTAACAAAAAAGAAAATTAGTAAAACATTTGTAAACCAGTTCCCCTAGTAAAAGAATACTTCAGTATTTTGCTTTTTTTTTTTTTTTTTTCAGGGCCATACCTGTGGCATATGGAGGTTCCCAGGCTAGGGGTTGAACTTGAGCTACAGATACCAGCCTATGTAGCCACAGCAATAAAGGATCTGAGCCATGTCTGTGACCTATACCACAGCTTGTGGCAACAATGGATCTTTAACTTCCTGAACAAAGCCAGGGATCAAACCCACATCCTCATGGATCCTAGTTCGGTTCATTAACCCCTGAACCATGAAGGGAATTCCTGCATTTATTTGTTTATTTGTACAGACAAAATCTAAGAAGCAGTGAGCAAAGTGTTAATTATATCAAAGTGAAATTGTTGACATTCAATGAATGAATGGCATATTATCTAAAGATATTAAGTGACACATTGCATTTCACTATTAATATGCATAATTAGGAGTTCCCCTTGTGGCTTAGTGGTTAACGAATCTCAGTGGTTAGGAACCATGAGGTTGTGGGTTTGATCCTTGGCCTTGCTCAGTGGGTTAAGGATCTGGCATTGCTGTGAGCTGTGGTGTAGGTCACAGACACAGCTTGGATCTGGCTTTGCTGTGGCTCTGGCGTAGGCCAGTGGCTACAGCTCTGATTAGACCCCTAGCCTGGGAACCTCTATATGCCATGAGTATGGCCCTGGAAAAGACAGAAAAGACAAAGAAAAAGCTTAATTATCAGATTTCTGGACTAATCTTTAGGTTGAAATATTTTTATTTAAAATGTTTTTATCTGTATTTTATTTATTTATGTTTAACATTTTATTTATATAAATCTTACTTGGAAGTGTGAATAGTATACATCAGAGAGATTAATTTATATGTAGAATTTTTGCTGTGGTCTGTTTTGTTCAAAGCTAATGTGTACCAAGATAGCAATTAATACCTCTCTTTTCTAGGAAAAACATTGTTGCATGTCTGTTTAAATAAATCAGATTTACATTTCTATAGCCTCATTTTACTGGGGGCATGGCAAAATTACTTTACTATGAGCTTGCTCGTTATACCTGTAGTATTTCCATTTATAAAGTTTCCTTACACATTCTCACATTCCAATTATTTAAATAGTATCCACTATCTCTCTCTCTCTCTCTCTTTTTTTTTTTTTTTTTTTTTTGTCTTTTTGCCATTTCTAGGGTCGCTCACCGTGGCATATGGAGGTTCCCAGGCTAGGGGTCTAATCAGAGCTGTAGCCGCCTGCCTAAACCAGAGCCACAGCAATGTGGGATCCAAGCCACGTCTGCAACCTACACCACAGCTCATGGCAATGCCAGATCCTTAACCCACTGAACGAGGCCAGGGATCGAACCTGCAACCTCATGGTTCCTAGTTGGAATCATTAACCACTGATCCAAGACGGGAACTCCTCCACTATCTATTTCTGAATAAATTCCTACCTGCGAATTGTCAGGAAAAATTTAATTTATCATCTTTACCTGACATGGGCTCTGCTTCCTTCAGCCCCTGGGAAGCTGTGATTCTCCATGGTTCCCCTTTACCCACTCCTTCTCACTAAAATTTTAATAAAAATTTTGAAGGTCCCTTCTAAATAGTCATGAAGGAAACTAGTCACGTTTCCTGCAATTTCAGACAATCTTTACTAATGGGGTCATGAAATCGACCTCTACCAGATTTCTTGAAACTGGGCTCACTAACAGAGTTTCACCTGGTTGACAGCCACCATCCTCTCATTCAAATGTTGACCAAGATTCAGGATCTTAAGTTAGAGACTCCAATCTCAGGCCATTGCCATGTTCTATTAATATTTTTAGCTATTCTCTTGAGTTTGCATGTTTTCCTTCATCTGTACATATGTCCCAATCTATATTCTTGAATACTGACAAGGGCATTTCAGTGCACTGAACTTTTTGATATTCCTCAAACAAGTTATCTTAGGACATTAATGGACTCATAAATAATATATTTATTTTATTTTTTATTAAAGAATAGTTGATTTATAATGTTTCTTCAATTTCTGTGTACAGCAAATTGACTCAATCACGCACAGTTCCCTCTGCTGTACAGTAGAGCCCCATTGCCCATTCATTCCAAATATAATAGTTTGCATCCAAAAACTGCCCATCCATCCCTCTCCCTCCCTCCTTCCCCTTGGAACCACCAGTCTGCTTTCCTTGGCCTTGATCGATTTCTGTTTTGTAAATAGGATCAACAATTTAGATTCCACAAATAAGTGATATCATATGGTATTTGTCTTTTCCTTTCTGGCTTACCTCATTTAGTATAAGAGTCTCTAGTTCCAATCATGTTGCTGCAAGTGGTATTAGTTTGTCTTTTTCATGGCTAATATTCCTTTGTATATATGTACAACATCTTCTTATTCCATTCATCTGTCAATGGACATTTATGTTGTTTCCATGTCTTGACTATTTTGAGTAGCACTGTGATGAACATAGGAGTGCATATATCTTTTTCAGTGAAAGTTTTGTCCAGACATATGCCCAGGAGTGGGATTGCTGGATAATATGGTAGTTCTATATTTAGTACTTCCATACTGTTTTCCATAGTGGTTATACCAATTTATGTTCCCACCAACAGTGAAGGAAGGTACCCTTTACTCCACACCATCCCCAGCATTGTTATTTGCTGACTTGTTAATGATGACCATTCTGACTGGTGTGAGGTGGTGTCTCATTGTAGATGTAATTTGCCTTTCTATAATAATTTGTGTTGTTGAGTAGTTTTTCATTTGCCTTTTGGCCATCTGTATGTATTCTTTGGAGATTTGTCTAGTTATGTTTTCTGCCCATTTTTCAATTGGGTTGTTTGTTTTTTTGTGATTGAGTTGATGTGTTGTTTGCATATTTTGGAATTAGGCCCTTGTCTGTTGCATCATTTGCAAGGTTTTCTCCCATTCTTTGGGTTGCCTTTTCATTTTTTTTAATGGTTTCCTTTGTTGTGCCAAAAGATTTTGCATTTAATTAGATCCCATTTGTTTATTTCTGTTTTTATTGTGATTATTCTAGGAAATGGATCAAACAAGATGTTGCTTTGATTTATGTCAAAGAGTGTTCTGTGTATGTTTTCCTCTAGGAGGTTTATAGTATCTGGCCTTATATTTATGTCTTTAATACATTTTGAGTTTATTTTTGTGTGTGGTGTTAAATAGTGTTCTACCTTCATTCTTTTATATGTAGTTTTCCAGTTTTCCTAGCACCATTTACTAAAGAGGCTATATTTCTTCCACCATATGCTCTTGCTCCTTTGTCATAGATTAGTTGACCATAGGTGCTTGGGTTTATTTCTTGGCTTTCTATCCTGTTCCATTGATGAATATTTATGTTTTTGTACCTGTACCATATTGTCTGATAAGATAGCTTTGTAATATTGTCTGAAGTCAGAAAGCTATTTGGGGTCTCTTATGTTTCCATACAAATTTTAAAGTATTCTTTTCTAGTTCCTTGAAGAATGCCCTTGGTAATGTGATAGGGATTGCATTGAGGAGATGGGATTAAGATGGCAGAATAGAAGGACTGGAGCTCAACTTCTCTCATAAAAACAACAAAATTACAACCAAATGCTGAGCAATTTTCAACCAAATGGACTGGAAACTTTCAAAAAGATATCCTACTCCAGAAGACAAAGAGGCCACATCAAGAAGTAGGGAGGATTACATGATATAAGCAACCCCATACCTCCCAGAGGGGAAGACCCACAGACTGGAGAGAAACTCTATCACAGAGATTCACCAACAGGAGTGAGAGTTCTGAGCCCCACATCAAATCCCCATGCCTGTGTATCTAGCACTGGGAGAAAGAGCCCCCAGAGCATCTGGCTTTAAAGGCCAGTGTGGCTTGTGTGCAGGAGCTCAATGGGACTGGGGGAAAAAGAGACCCCATTCTTAAAAGGTGCACACAGAATTTCACGTGCATTGGGACCCAGGGCAAAGCAAATGCTCCACAGGAATCTGTGTCAGAACTGACTGAAGATCTTGGAGGATCTCCTGAGCAAACAGGGGGTGACTGTGGCTTGTTGTCAGGGGAGGGCATTGGAAGCAAAGCTCTCGGGAATATTCAGCAGCAGTGCCTTTCTCTGGAGGTAGCCATTTTGGGAAAATCTGGAACTAACCATCAGCTCTGAGAACTCCCAGGCCAAACCACAATCCAGGTGGGATCACAGACCCACCCATCAGTAAACAGGCTGCCTAAAGAACCCCCAGGCACATAGCTACCTCTAATCTCACCAGAGACAAAGCCTCACCCACCAGAAGGAAAGGAATCAGCCCCATCTACCAGAGTGCAGGTACCAGTCCCTCCTATCAGGAAGCCTGCAGCAAGCCCCCGTACAGTCTTCCGCCACAAGGTGGGCAGACACCAGAAGTAAGAGAGGCTACAACACTATTATATGTAAAAAGTCAACACATCAAAAACCTATAAAAAAGAAAAGATAGAGAACTATAACAAGATGAGGGAGAAAGAAAAAACCCCAGAAAAACAGCTAAGTGATCAGGAGATTCTCAGCCTCCAGGAAAAAGACTTTAGACTGTTGATGCCAAAGATGATGCAAGACATTGGAAATAAACTGGAGGCAAAGATGGATAACTTACAGGAAACACTGAGCAAACAGATACAAGATATAAAATGTAAATAAGAAGAGATGCAAAATACAATAACAAAAAATTCGTTAGAAGCAGCTAACAGCAGAACACAGGAGGCAGAAGAACAAACAAGCGAGGTGGAGGACAGATTAGATGAAATTAGGAATGCAGAACAGAAAAGAGAAAAAAGATTGAAAATAAATGAAGACAGTCTCAAAGAACTCTGGGACAATGTTAAACAAAACAACATCTGTCTTACAGCTATGTCAGAAAGAGAAGAGAGAGAGAAAGGGACAGAAAAAACATTGAGATAATAGCTGAAAACTTCCCTAACATCGAAAAGGAACCACTCACTCAAATCCAGGAAGCACAATGAGTACCATATAAAATAAACCCAAGGAGGAACACCCCAAGACATATATTAATCAAACTGACCAAAATTAAAGATAAAGAGAAAATCTTGAAAGCAGCTAGGGAAAAGAAACAAATAACATACAAGGGAACCCCGATAAGGTTATCAACAGGCTTTTCAGCAGAAACTCTGCAGGCCAGAAGGGAGTGGTATGATATACGTAATGTGATGAAATGAAAAAACCTCCAACCAAGATTACTTTACCCAGCAAGGCTCTCATTCAGATATGAGGAGAAATCAAAACCTTCACAGATAAGCAAAAGCTGAGAGAATTCAGCAACACTACACCAGCTTTACAGAAAATACTAAAGGAACTTCTGTAGGGATTGCATTGAATTTTCCTGGGTAGTATTGTCATTTTGACAATATTGTTTTTTCCAATCCAAGAGCATGGATATCTTTCCATCTGTTTGTGTCATCTTTGATTTCTTTCATCAGTGTCTTATAGTTTTCAGAGTGTAAGTCTTTTTCCTTTTTATTTAGGTTTATCCTAGATATTTTATTATTTTTGATATGATTGTAAATGGAATAATCTCTTTAAAATATAGTTTTTTTGACCTAAAAGACGCAAAATGAATTGAAGATAATGAGACTCATAGCGTAGCTGGGGGTTCCCATTAAAGGCTACTTCTTCCATCTTCCTACCAAAGATGATTCTGAGCAGGAGCAGCTGGAAGGTGGAAATACCTCTGAAATTTCCTTGTCTCGTTTTATCACATTTTCTTTCTTTTTATGGCCACATATGAGGCATAGGGAGGTTCCTAGGCTAGGGGTCAAATATGATCTGCAACTGAAGGCCTGTGCCACAACTGCAGCAACACTTGTTCTGAGCCACACCCATGACCTACACCAAAACTTGTGACAATGCCAGATCCTTAACCCACTGAGTGAAGCCAAGGATTGAACCTGCATCCTCACAGACTCTATTTTGAATTCTTAACCCTTGAGCCACAATGGGAACTCCTAGCTTAATCATATCATTATGAAAACTTTTCTAATAATGGTTCCAGTCAGATTAGAGACTAAACCTCACAAATGCATAAGCCAAACTCACTCCAGCTTTATGGCATTTGTTCTTGCTATTTCCTTTGACTGCCTTTTTTTCTATGCCAAGATACTGGAGAGAGGTAATTTCTTTTCTTCCAGCTCTTTGTTCAATGCCCACTTCCTCCACCAAGCCTTCCATATTCATTCAAGAGTACTTTCCATCTCTTAGTAGTCTCTCTTTTACTGCTCTATTTATTTTTTTAATTTCTTCTTGATATAACTGAATTATCCTATTTGTGTTCATATTGTCCGCCAGTTCATCCTCATCAGAATGGAAGTTTGTTAGGGCAGAGAAAGTGTCTGCCTTGTAAGGTTCTCTGCCAACTTTCTAGATGTTCAATAAATAGTTTTGAATCAATGAAATAAAAATTCCCATGATTTCCTTTTCTGTGGAAATGTTCATTTGTGCCATATATATTGAATTTGGAATGGATAAGCAATTAGATCCTGCCATATAGGATGGCAGGAATTATATCTAGTCATTTACAATGGAGTATGATAATGTGAGAAAAAATAATGTATACATGTATATGTGACTGGGCCACCTTGCTGTACAGTAGAAAGTTGAAAGAACACTGTTAACCAACTATAATGGAAAAAATAAAAATCATTATAAAAAAAGAAAAATTCAATTAAACTAGTAAACTACCAAAATGCAATGTTTATTTTGAAAATAAACAGTGAAATTAAAAACATTTTTGGAACCCAAAGCAATACACATATTTAATGTGATCCCTATCAAATCACCCATGACACTTTTCACAGAACTAGCACAAATAATCCCAAAATTTATATAGAGCCATAAAAGACCCAGAATTACCAAAGAAATACTGAGGGTAAAAAAAATACAAGGAAGGAGACATAACTTTCCTAGACTTCAGACAATATTACACAGCTACAGTAATCAAAACACTGTGGTATTAGTGCAAAAACAGACATACAGATAAATGGAATAGAATAGAGAACCCAGAAATAAACCCAGACACCTACAGTCAATTGATCTTTGACAAAGGAGGCAAGAACCAAAATGGGAAAAAAAACAAGTAGTGATGTGAAAATTGGACAGCTGCATATAGATCAATGAGAACACACCCTCACATCATGAAAAAAATAAACTCAAAATGGCTTAAATACTTAAAAATAAGATATGATACCATAAAATTCCTAGGTGAGAACATAGGCAAAAGATTCTCTGACATAAATTGTACAAATGTTTTCTTAAGTCAGTCACCTGACAATAGACATAAAAACAAAAATAAACAAATGAGTTACTCAAACTTATGAGTTTTTCACTGCAAAAGAAACTATAAACAAAATAAAAAAACAAATGATGGGGGAAAATACTTCCAAATGACACAACTGATAAGGTTCTTAATCTCCAAAATATACATGTAACTCAAAAACAAAAATCAAAAAACTCAATTGAAAAATAGGCAGAAGTCTTAAATAGATATTTCTCTAAAGACATATGGAAGATGCTCAGTGTTATTAGTAGGCAAATCAAAACTACAATGTGGGAGTTCCCATCATGGCTCAGTGGTTAACGAATCCCACTAGAAACCATGAGGTTGCAGGTTTGATCCCTGCCCTTGCTCAGTGGGTTAACGATCCAGCGTTGCCGTGAGCTGTGTGTGGTGTAAGTCACAGACGTGGCTCAGATCCTGCATTGCTGTGGCTCTGGCATAGGCCGTCAGCTACAGTTCGGATTCGACCCCTAGCCTGGAAACCTCCGTATGCCATGGGAAGCGGCCCAAGAAATGGCAGAAAGACAAAAAAAAAAAAATAATAAAGCAAAAAAAACCCCTGCAATGTGGTGCCACCTCACACTAATGAGAATGGCCATCATTAGTAAGTCTACAAATAATAAATGCTGGAGAGGGTGTGGAGAAAAGAGGCCCTTCTTACACTGTTGTTGGGAATGTAAATTTGTACAACTGCTATGGAAAACAATATGGAGATTCCTCAGAAAACTAAATATAGAACTACCATATGATCCAGCAATCCACCCCTGGATATATATCCAAACAAAACTATAATTCAAAAAGATACAAGCCACCACTATGTTCATTGCAACACTGTTCACAATAGCCAAGACGTGGAAACAACCTAAATGTCCATTGACAGATCAATGGATTAAGATGATATCGTATGTGGAATACTACTCAGCCATTAAAAAAATGAAATAATGCTATATAAAAAGAAGGAAATAATGCCATTCACAGCAACATGTATGCTAAGTCAAAAGGAGAATGGTAAATATCATATGATATCACTTATAAATGGAATCTAAAATATGGCACAAATGATCCTATCTGTAAAACAGAAATAGACAGATATAGAGAACATATTTGTGGTTGCCAAGAGGTGGGAAGAAGTGAAAGGGATGGACTGGGAATTTGGAGTTAGTTGATGCAAACTATTACATTTAGAATGTTTTAGCAATGGGGTCATACTGTATAGCACATGGAACCATATTCTATCTCCTGGGATAGATCATGATGAAAAATAATATTTAAAAACTATATATATATATAATATACATATATACAAATGAGTGTGTTACATTGCTGTACAGCAGATATTAGGACGACATTATAGATCAACTATATTTTAATTAAAAAATTTAAAAACTATTTTTGAGAGTTCCTATTGTGTTTCAGTGGGTTAAGGAAATGACTATCATCCATGAGGCCAGGGTTTGATCCCTGACCTGGCTCCGTAGGTTAAGGATCCAGCATTGGCACAAACTGTGGTATAGGTTGGAGGTGTGTATTGGATCTGGCATTGCTGTGGCTGGGGTGTAGGCTAGCAGCTGATTTGACTTCTAGCCTGGGAACTTCCTTATGACACAGGTGCAGGCCTAAAAAGCAAAAAAAAAAAAAAAAAAAAAAAAATGGGGGGGTCTATTTTCTGTGCTTCTAAACACGTCATTTTTCAATTATTACAAACTGTTCTTATTGAATGTAATTATTCATGGTTTATCATTCTTCTTGGAATTACAGCAGTGCAAGTGTCATGACTTTGCCTACACTGTGGCATCTTGTCACAGTTCCTGGAAACAAAGAGGAGCTCAATCTATTTGTTGAATTACTGAGTGGGTAAATGAATTCACCTAGTATTTTTTATTTAGTACTGCAATTTATTTATCAACTTTTCTCAATAACCTTATCATATTTGTGAAACTAATCATTAATAGATATCAAATTTAATATATGAATCTCCAAGTTAATGTTTACGATGTCTTAGAAACTTGTTACTTAAAACTTACAGACTATGTCTATATACCTTTAATTTCTATGGGAGAATGAATGAAATGAATGTAAGTACTAAGGACTGGTTAATAATTACTCACTGACCTTCTATCACCTAATTTATGAAGTGTTCCAGGGTCTTTGGGATCCTTATAAGCTTTCAGATTCCCTCAAACAAGCCACCATTTTTATGTGTACCTCCATGCAGCAAATATGCTGCATCTTTATCAGGTCAAAACTTTTCTTCTGTTTTCTTTACTTTCTTTACAATCATTCTGATAATTTTATAGATACAACTTTTTTATGTTTACGTATTTTTTTAAATTTTATTGGAGTATAGTTGACTGAGTTATACATATACATATATCCATTCTTTTTTCCTATGCAGAATATCTCAGAATATTGAGTAGATTTGCCTGTGCTATATAGCAGGTATTTGCTAATTATACGTGTTATGTAAGGTAGTGTGTGTATGTTATACCCACCCTCCCTATTTATCTCCCCCCTCCTTCCCCTATGGTTACCCATAGTTTGATTTTGAAATCTGAGTTTGTTTCTCTTTTATATATAAGTTCTTCTAGGAAAAAAAAAAACCATTTATTTATTTATTTATTTATTTTTGATTTTTAGGGCTGCACTTGCAGCATATAGAAGTTTCCAAGCTAAGGGTCAAATAGGAGCTGCAGCTGCTGGTCTACACCACAGCCACTGCAACACCAGATCCAAGGTGCATCTGTGACCTACACCACAGCTCATGGCAACATCGGATACTTAACCCACTGGGTAAGGCCCGGGATCGATCCTGAATCCTCATGGGTACTAGTTGGGTTTGTAACTCATTGAGCCACAACAGGAACTCCTGAGTCTTAAATTTTTTTTGTAACATTTAAAATTTAACATTACATGTTCCTAGTTTTTTTATCACTGTTGTTATTATGATCATTTTCTTTGTGGAGAGCACATCTTTTCTACATCAAAGTCTTACCTTAAGTGCATCTTGGGCTATGAAGTGGCAGGTTAACTTGCCCTTACATCTCACATGCAGTGCTAAGGACACTGGAGTGGGAACACGTGCCATTCCTAAAAGCTTTTTGAACACATTGCTCCCAGGTGAGCAAGTTTCCTCTTCAAACCACCTTCAGAAATCTGAGAAAAGGGAACTTGCAAGCAAAGGGCAGGAGGATTTCAGCTGGTACATCATGCCCGGCCATCAGAGCTCTTTTAGGATGTTCTAGATCAGTTGGGTCACATAGAACCTGGAAGGTGCAAAAAAACTGATTCACTGGGTAAAAATTTGAAGGTTTAAACAAATAAGTGCTGTAGAAAGAAATCAATTTCCATGAAGGAGCTAAATGGGGTGACTATGGAAACAAATAATTAGAATGGCAACACTAATCAGCTGCTTTCAGTGTTTTAATAATAAAATAATTATATTACCATAGTATGAATGTCAGAGAAAAGACACATACTATAAATGAAAAAATGAAGTTTACTGACTTTTGAAAGAAGTCCAAATGGCTTTATTCTTTCTTTCTTCCTCCTTCTGTCCTTCCAACCTATCTTCCTCTCGCTTCTCCTCCCTTCCCCTACACTCTCCTTCATTTCTTCCTTTTTGAAAAAAAGTCTTTCAATTTCATTTTAAAAGAATGCTTTTCTCTCTTTCTTTACTCCTTTCTCTCTTGCAAGTTTTAAGAAATTGGGGGCAAAAAGATACTGTGGAGATGTAATATTCAAATCAGGGACATGAGTAAAAGCTATTTTGCAGGGCATAACACCTCAGATTAAAGTGCAGATAAACTGTGGAATCCTGGGTGACGCACAATAAATGATGAATAGTTGTTATTAATCATTTTTGAAATTTGTGGTGATAATGAGATACAAGAAATGTAAATTTTATTTTCCCAGGGCTGCAATCTTTAATTTCACTGTACTCAGAAGTGTATCCTCTCTAACTGCAGTATTTCACAGGACTCTGACATGAATTTTTTCCTTGACAGAACATGTGTCGGTGACATTTCATATTTGTCTAGTTTAATAATTATTTTTACTAAATGAAATATGAACACTTTATGCCAACAAACCCATTTTGAATAATGTTTTCCATTTTCTTCTTCTTCCTTTTTTTTTTTTTGTTGCCCAACAGGCTAAAGGAGTCATTTAACAATGTTTTCTAGAACACTTTCATTCATCCATTAATCCATCTAGCCACACATCTGTCTGTCCACTTATCTACTACCACTACATAAAATATCATCCACTATTTTCTGAGTTGGGTAAAGACTCTCCTTTAATGAATTGTACTCATGTTCTTCTGAGGTGTCTTAACTAGGCCTTGACCTGACCTCTGTACTGTTTTCAGCTTGCCAAGCCCAGTTTTAGCACCCGTGGTGTCTAAACAATAATAAGAATATATTATACATTTTCCCAAATACAAGAAAAAGAAATTTTCTTGTCCCATGTATCTTTGTCTGTGAGATATGTAAAAAAAGTGAAATAATGCCATTGGTAACAACATGGATAGACCTAGAGATTGTCCTCCTAATGAGGTAAGTCAGAGAAGGATAAATATTTGATATCACTTGTATGTAGAATATAATAAAAATTATACAAAAGAACTTATTTATAAAACATAAATAAACTCAAAAATTTCAAAAACAAACTTAGTTACCAAAGAGAAAACTGCATGGGCAGATAAATTGAGAGGATGGGATTAACACATATACACCACTACATGTAAAATAAATAACTAACACAGACTTATGCACAGAGGGATCTACTCAGTGTTCTTTAATAACCTATATGGGAAAATAAAATACATATCCATGTATGTCTAACAGATTCATTTTGCTATATACCTGAAATTAATTCAACCTTGTAAATCAACTACTTTCCAATAAAATTAAAAAAAAATCACAGGGGGTCTCAGTGAACTGAAACTTCCCTTCTTAAACCTCTGCCACTATAAGGCTGACTCTGTCCACTTTTTATCTCATTGACATGCTTTTACTAAGAATAATTTAGAACTTCATTGCTTCTTTAAGATGCCTAAATTTTCCCAAACTGACTCATCTGAGACCATCTCATCACCTCCACTTCACCTCCTTTTCCCATCTTCAATCTTCCCTTTAGTTCCCTTGCATTCTTCAAGGTACCACCCTTACCACTCCATTCACCCCTGTCAGAACCTCCCTGTCCACCTCCAGCTCCTCAACTCCTCACAGTCAGTTGAAATTTAGGCCTCTGTCCCCAATGGGAGCCCCAATGGTCTTGGGACTCCCAAAGGAGCTATATATTAGCACAAATAAAAATCTTGAGTCTTTTCCACAAATAAGTTTTTATTGATTTTTGTCACTATTAAAAATACATATGTATTATTATAACTATTTATTGGGCTATGTGTTTAAAATTTGCCCATGCCTCCATTTTTTAGAAAACTGACAGCAAATGTGCTTTTTCACATAATACCCTATTGGCTTCCTAGTTGGCATATAAACATTTCTTGAAGTGTGATTTAATTCAATCAGAAATTACTGATTGCCCTCATTAGACTGTCATGAATAGCTGTCTCTTGTTACTGGAGTTGATTCAGATCATTTGATTGTCTGGCAGCTGGTCCCTTACTTCCTCAGCTTCATGCCACTTAAAGCTGCTCTGTGCATTGAAGAATATGAACTTGCCCAAGGGAGCTTTTCTGAGCATATTTCTGGATACACCCAATTAAAATCTACATGGACAGATAAAAAATCTTTAACTCCGTAGATAATTTATCTGACTTTAAAATTGTTCTGCATTTGCTTTACTTAATGATTATTATCGTGAAGAAGTTCATAATGTGTAAAGCCATAGTATTGAATGTTCAAAAATCTTTCACCATTGTCATAAATCATTAACAAGAGTCCTTAACTTTTAAAATAAATCAAAGCTGAACTACATAAAATTAGAAAGAAAGAATGAAGCAAAAGTGCATCCTATTTTATTATGCTTTTATTTTTCTCATCATAAAAATAGTATATGGTAATTGTAGGAATTTTTGAAAATTTAAGAAAAAGTGAAATAAAATGTAACTAAAAATTGTACCATCCATTTGACTACATAAAAGAGTAATTCTCTCCTATTTGTCAATAGCCATCCTCACAACTCAAAAAGGTGATATAGGCCAAATATAATAATTAGAATACAGAAGATATTATACATTTTTCTAAATATAAGAGGATTTTACTTATCACATAAAAGTTAAAAAATGATGGATCATTTTTTTTCAGTAATATCTTTATGTATTAAGGAAAAATTGAAAAAATGTTGGTTGTCAATGCTTTTACATAACTTTGTAATAATGAAAACTAATTTTTATCACTTCAGAATTTCATTAAATTAATACCTGCTATTTTGCTTTCTTTTTTCACCCTACATGAAATTTTTTAAAATGATGTGAAGACTCTTTTAAGTTTTGAAAGTGTAAATAATGTATTTTCAAGCATTTACTACTCAGGTCCCTTTATCTCTCTGTCTTTCTCTGACTCTGTCTCTGACTCTCCATTTCTCTTTCTTCTCTTCTCTCCTCTCCTCTCCTCTTCTCTCCTTTCTCTCTCTCTTCTCTCACAGACTTTATTCCTATCTCTTTTTCTATTATTCAACTTTCAACTTCCTTTCATGAATTGTCAAAATATGCTTGCATCTCACTTCCACTGAATGTACATGTAATAAAACAGTATTTCCTATTTTCTTCCTATGTCACTTGTCTTTTACTCCATCTGTCAGTTACATACCTATTTAACATCTTCATTTTACTGGGCTCTTGCTGCTTCAGGGTCACTAGTTCCTACTACCCTTTTTGTTGCATCTCTTCAGGGACTGTATGGCTTCTCTTCATTCCCACAGAGCACTTTTGCTGAGAAAAAAACAGATCCAAGCTCTACCTTTCATTGCTCCTATTGACACCAATTCAGGCTTCCTTTATGGCATCTGTTCTTCTTTTGGAGATGGGGAGATTATACATCCTGGTTTGCACTTCTTTATAGCAGCACCCCTTCCTTTTTAATATTTGTCTGGTATTTTTCATCCTTCAACAAAAGGGAATTTTAGTTTTAAAAAGAAACATTTATTTTAAATTCCTTTGATTGAGTAACTATAATAACTGAATCACTCTTCTTTTGGCTTTCTTTTCCTTTTTGATTTTTATTCACTTAGTACTGTATTTTAGACAACCTTGTATTTTTAAGTTTAATCCTAGACATTAAATAAGAGGGAAAAAAGCCCTTGGATGATATCATCTTCTTCCAAAAGGGATTATTTCTCTTTTCAAAAGCTTTTAGAATGTCAGACATATTCTTGATCATCTTAAAACCTGGATTTTTCAAAGATAGCATGTACTCTTTGCCTTTATTCCTAGGCTGTCATTTCTCACTTCCACCGTGTGGTCTTTTTGGAGCCTCAACAAAAACCCCAGGGATTTTACCAAGCCCACTCCGTCCCACATTGGCAAGGTTTGAATCTCAAAATCTGCCTCTCAAGCATTTTGTGGCTGCTAAACCATGTCCTTGGCTCTTTAATCTTCAATTCACTGTTTCTACCTGATGTTACAGACATCTTATTCTGTGCATTAACTTAGAAGTAAGTCAGTGCCTAGAGATGGGGGTTGAACATGGCTTATAAGTTTCTGCCCTTAAACATTCTCTTTTCAAGTTCTTACCCCTAAAGTCTTAGATGCTTTAGCATATTTAAACTCCAAATTCTCTACTCCTCCCAGTAAAACTATACATTTTCAAATGAATTTTACTCTTCATGTTTTAGATGGAAAAAAAAAAAAACACTTTTTTAAAGAAAAAAAGTGTAGGTGGAATTGGAGCTCCATCCAGTGTGTTCCTAGCTCAAATTTCATAGGCCCTAAAATCTTGCCTTGATTACATCCAGTAATTTCTATCTATTTGTTATAATGTTTCCTCAGTGAGAGGACTATTCTTTCATTTTTTTTATTAAAGTATTGTTGATTTACAATGCTGTGCCAATTCCTGCCAAAAGTAATTCCATCATATATATATATCATATATACATATATGATATATATACATTCATTCTTTTTTCTCATATTATCTTCCACTATTTTCTACCCCAAGAGATGGGATATATTTCCCTATGCTGAACAGTAGGAGTTCATCGCTTATCCATTCTAAATGCAATAGTTTGCATCTACTAACCCAAAACTCCCAGTCCATCCCACCCCTCCATCATCCCCCTTGGCAACCCTAAGTCTGTTCTCTATGTCTGTGAGTCTGTTTCTGTTTTCTAGATAGGCTCATTTGTGCCATATTTTAGATTCCACGTATCAATTATATTTGGTATTTGTATTTCTCCTTCTGACTTACTTCACTTAATATGATAATTTCTATTTGCATCCATGTTGCTCTATATGTATACCACATCTTCTTAATCCATTCATCTGTCTATGGACATTTAGGTTATTTCCATGTCTTGGCTATTGTGAATAGTGCTGCTATGTACAGAGAGGGCTATTCTAATGGAGCTATTCCAGTACAATAAAAAAAAGTGACTTAGCTTGTTTTAAAGGTAAATTTTTAAAATAATTACAACCTACTGGTGGATTGACTCTTTGGATGACATAAAATGTTCCTCATTCACTGAACTCATGCATCTTGCTTAAAATGAATTTTATTTGATACATTCAAAAAGAGTATATTACAATCAATATATATGCCTCATAAATAGGAATACCCAGATACATATGACAAATATTAACAAATATAAAAGGAGAAATTCATGGGAATACAATCATAGTAGGATATTTTAACATCCCAGTCACATCAATGGACAGATCCTCTAGACAGAAAATCAATAAGGCAACAAAGATCCTAAAGGAAACAATAGAAAATTAGACTTCATCCACATTTTCAGGACATTACATCCAAAAAAATCAGAATACACATTATTCTCAAGTGCACCTAGAACATTCTCAAGAATTGATCACATACTGTGGCACAAAGTTAATCTCAACAAATATAAGAGTATAGAAATTACTTCAAGTATCTTCTCTGACCACAATGGCATGAAAATAGAAATCAACCAAAGGAAAAGAAATGAAAAAAAAACTTACTACATGGAGACTAAACAACATGCTACTGAAAAACCAATGGGTCAAAGAGGAAATCAAGAAGGAAATTAAAAAAATACCTTGAGATAAATGATAATGAAGACACAACCACTCAAAAATCAATGGGACCCCACAAAAGCAGTGCTCAGAGGGAAATTCATAGCAATACAGGCATTCCTCAAAAAAGAAATTCTCAAATTGACAACCTAACCCACCACCTAAATGAATTAGAAAAAGAAGAACAAAAAAACTCGAAAGTCAGCAGAATGAAGGAAATCATAAAGATCAAAGAGGAAATCAATAAAATAGAGATTCAAAAAACAATAAACAAAATCAATCAAACCAAGAGCTGCTTCTTTGAAAAGATAAACAAAATACACAAACCTCTAGGTAGACTCACCAGGATAGAGGATAGAAAGAACCCAACTAAACAAAATAAGAAATGAAAAAGGAGAAATCACAGCAGACACTGCAGAAATATAAAAAACCATGAGAGAATACCTTGAACAATTGTATGCTAACAAATTTGACAACCTAGAAGTAATGGACAACTTTTGAGAGCCTTATAGCCTGCCAAAACTGAATCAAGAAGAAACAGATCAACTGAACAGACTGATCACTATAAATGAAACTGAATATGTCATAAAAACACTCCCTACAAATAAAAGTTCAGGGCCAGATGGATTCACAGGTGAATTCTACCAAACATACAAAGAGGAACTGATGCCCATCCTCCTGAAACTTTTTCAAAATGTTGAAGAAGAAAGAACACTCCCAAAGACATTCTATGATGCTGCCATTACCCTAATCCCAAAACCAGACAAAGATATCACCAAAAAGAAAACTATAGACCAATATCTTTGATGAATATAGATGCAAAAATTCTCAACAAAATTTCAGCCAACGAAATCCAACAACATATCAAAAAGATCATACACCATGACCAGGTGGGATTCATCCCAGGTTAACAAGGATGGTTCAACATACACAAATCAATCAACATCATGCACAACATTAACAAAAGAAAAGTCAAAAACCGTATGATCATCTCAATAGATGCAGAAAAAGCATTTGACAAAGTCCAACATCCATTTATGATAAAAACTCTCACCAAAGTGGATATAAAGGGAACATTTCTTAACATAATCAAACCCACAGCAAATGTAATACTCAATGGAGAAAAACTGAAAGCTTTCCCACTAAAATCTGGAATAAGACAGGGATGTCCACTCTCACCACTGCTATTCAACATAGTATTGGAAACCCTAGCCACAGCGGTCAGACAAACAAAAGAAATAAAAGACATCCAAATAGGAAGAGAAGAAATAAAACTGTCACTCTACGCAGATGACATGATACTACTTTATAGAAAACCCCAAAAACTCAACCCAAAAACTACTTGAACTGATCAACAAATTCAGCAAAGTAGCAGGATATAAGATTAACGTTCAGAAATCAGTCGCATTTTTGTATACTAACAATGGAATATTAGAAAGGAATACAAAAATACAATACCTTTTAAAATTACACCCCAAAAAATCAAATACCTGGGAATACACCTGTCCAAGGAGGTAAAGGATCTATATGCCAAGAACTATAAATCATTAATCAAGGAAATTAAAGAAGATGTAAAGAAATGGAAAGATATTCCATGCTCCTGGATTGGAAAAATTAATATTGTAAAAATGGCCATACTACTCAAAGCAATCTATAGATTCAAAGCAATCCCTATCAATTACCCATGACATTTTTCACAGAACTAGAGCAAACAATCCAAAAACTTATATGGAACCACAAAAAACCCAGGATTGCCAAAGCAATCCTGAGAAACAAAAACCAAGCAGGAGGCATAACTCTCCCAGACCTCAAGCAATATTGACTTATATTTCTTAGGAATATTTAAATCCCATGCTTGATAATACAAATACAAATATATATATATATATCCATATAGACCTAAGTGTTTGTATTCTCTATTTTTCTCTACTGTTCGTACATTTTGTCTTATTTCTTATTTGCTGGGTAATTTTTAATTAAATGCTGGACATAGTGTTTAAAAATTTATAGTAATATTAGGAGAGTATAGATAATGTTCTGTTTTGCTAGAGACTTTTTATTTTATCTGGCAGTTGGTGTTGGGGTTGTATTGGTGTGGTATGGTTATCCCACACCAATACCGCAAGAGACTGAGCTATTTTGAGGCAGGTCTTCAGACTTTGTACTGGTAGAGTGCTTTCCACTTAGCCCTATGCATTTCAAAGGGAACACTGAGTGTTTATAATATCTCCTCTTCTGTGATTAATCCAACTCTGAAGTTTGTTCCATATCCCTACTAAGTTGGCTCACCTTTTCAGCACTCTGATCTCTTATTTATACTTGGCTTTCTTGCCAATTAAATTCTCTACTACTGGGTTTATTTAACAGTGACTATCAATCTTTAGACTGAAATTGTTTAAAATATGACAAATGTCTTAAGGTAAATAATGGCTCTGAATGTCAAGATCATTCCTACATTTTGCTTTACTTTTGAACCTTGATCCCTCAAGATGTGGATGGTTCAGTGACTATTAAATATAATTTAATTTAATAATTTTAAGTAATAAGATCATATATATATTTTTTTTATTTCAAAGTTAGTTGATAAAGAGCCTTCAACATGGGCCATAGTAATGCCTCTTATAACATAGAAGAGGACCCCAAGCCACTAAAAAATATAATATTTGTTTTAAAAGTCAGTGCTTTATAATAGTTTGACAAATGCAACTATAAAAGCTGTATTACATACTATTATTATTTGAATCTTGTTTTCTAGTTCAGATCAAATCATTGTTATTCTTAATTTCACTTATTTTTTAATCCCAAGAATTTTTGTGTATGCATAGAAAGGGAAGTGAAAACTGCAATTTGTTCAATCCATTAACAGAAAGAGAACATTTCAGACCATTTCTACCTTTGCTACCTGCCATAAATTTGATGTTTGAAAATGATCAAGCCTTTGAAGAACAGCTTTGTAAATGTTTCTTACAAAATTTGCAGTAGTGTCTTCTACGATTTGAACATTTTTACAAAATTCTCTGGTCATTGTTCAACTGTTATTTTAAAATATTTAATTGACAATTTAAAATCTCCAAATAATTCCAGCTTTTCCAATTTTTGGTAAGTTTCAATTACAGAAAAAAAAGCTTATAAGTAGCAGATATCTAAACCTGTCCCTAAAAAAAAAAAAAACAGAAATTGAACAAATTAAACAGTGGGAGCTCAAAAGGTGAATACTATTTAATTTTAAGAGATTATAATTATGCTTTGAATATTTTGACTTGTGAGAAGAATATTTCAATGTAGCTCCAACATTTACTTGGATAACTACTTATTTTGTTCTAGAAAGAAATGGAATTCAGAAGGCCTATGATTTTACAATCTCCAAACTTAACAAAGTGCGGAAAATGATGATAAATAAGGAAAACTTAAAGTT
Organism: Sus scrofa; assembly: GCF_054392235.1. Lineage (NCBI taxonomy): Eukaryota > Metazoa > Chordata > Mammalia > Artiodactyla > Suidae > Sus > Sus scrofa. Next base: position 89,210,995 of record NC_139383.1, read on the forward strand.
TTGTTCTCTAAAAGGTTGTTAAGAAATGGTATATTTAGGTCAAATATTGGAACTTCTATGAAAAAAAAGTTGAAATTAATGTTATATTCCACTTAGAATTCTCTTTGCATTTCCTTGGGTCTTAACACCTGTAAAAAAAATTTTTCTTAAGTAAAAATGTTTTAGCCTACAGAGAAGAATCAGTTAAACATATTGACACATTCAGTTCTACTAAACAACAAAAACGTGTGTGTGTGTGTGTGTGTGTGTAGAGAAGACGTTGAAGAAAATTAGAGACAAATTCATTTAAAAAGTGACTATTTCATATAAAAAATAGTTTCTTCAGAAAACATCATGGACATGAAATTGGCTAAGAAACTGATTAAAATATATGTAAATGTAACAAGAATAATTGCTCTATTTATGTTTTCTTAGAAGTTCTAATAATCAAATTAATGAAGCTCTATAATTTTGCTTTAATGCTAATTAATGTCTTTATTTTTTAGAAACATATTATTTGTTAAAATATTCTTTAAATTGATATATTAGATTGTCATTCCATGAGTAAATTGAATTAATTTCAAGAATGATCTCATTTTAATTATTTTCATATCTAATTTTTATTGGTAAAAAATATGAAATATAGCATTTTAAATTCTTAGAGACAATTATAGTAGTGTTAACTTTAAATACAATGCTGTGCGGCATCTCTCTAGAATTTTTCTCATCTTGCATGACTAGAATTCTGTATCCATTGAGTAGCAATACCCTATTTCTCCCACCTCCCGTTACAGTGATTGGCACTGAACACTTTGTGTAGTATGAACATCTAACAGTATTAACTCTTCTAATCCATGAAGATGGGTGTCTCTTCATATACTTCTGTCTTCTTTCATTTCTTTTAGCAGTTTTGTAGTATAATCACATCCCTGGCCTCTGTGACCATAGAACTTCATACATAAAGGAAATGCAGACATTTTGCTAAGTTAATAAATATACAAATAAAAGTGAATGAATATATCAATTGGTCAAAAATGAACAATGCCTTCACAGCTAGATGCATAAAATTTTTAAGATGCCACTTTTACTCCATGACTGGAATACTTTACTTTAAAGACAAACATTCCTGGTCTCTGCCTAGACTCTCAGCTCCCTCAGTCTAGACTCTCAGCTCCCTTAGGGCAAGTTTTTTTTTTTTTTTTTTTTTCCCACATCAGTCTATAAATCTTAAATCATAGCCGGTAGAATGGGCTTGGTAGAAATTCCTTGACCAACTAACTGAATAATAAACTCTTGTGAAAGGAAATGCAAAACTGTGGGCCTGGTACTTGTTCTCCTGTCTGCTTTCCTTATCTGTGTTGATGTCTCTGCTAACCTCCAAGAGACTGTCTCCCAGAACTTTATTATCTCAGTCAGCTTTGTGCAGCACTCTGCTCAAAGTCAAGAGATGTTCTGACACTAATAGAGTGATTGATTATAGAATGTGCTGAATTTTTGTGCCATTTTATCATTTTTTAGTAGTTTGGGGTGTGATAATTTTTTATTACGAGTGTTCTCTTAGAATACCATTAATCAATTATAATTATAGAAAATATCAAAATATATTTTTTCTTTTTAAAGCCATTTCCTCTTTTTTAAAACATAGGACACTTTATTGGACAAAGTATCTAAGAGAAATCAATTTTACCTTTCTACTAAGGTTAGGTTCTCCTTTTAGCTAATGTTGCATATTCATATTGCACATACTATTTTTCACTTTCAAATTGATGTTGGAGTTCCCTTGTGTTGTAGCATGTTAAGGATCTGCCATTATCACAGAAAAAGCTTGGATCATTGCTGCAGTGTGGGATTTGGTGAGGATAATGCTGGTGAGGCCAAAAGAAAAATTCACTGGAGAAACAAATTAAATCATTTCCCACAAATACTCATTTAAAATATTTTAAAATCAACTGAATTATGAGTTCCTGTTGTGTCTCAGTGGTAACAAACCTGGCTAGTATCTATGAGGATGCAGGTTCAATCCCCTGACCCCGTTCAGTGGGTTAAATATTCAGCTATGCTATGATATGTGGTGTAGATCACAGACTCAGCTTGGATCCCATGTTGCTATGGCTTTGGTGCCAGAAATGAAGTTTTTATTTCTCTAGGAATAAAATAGCTGGGTAGTAGGCTATGCATATATTTAATTCAATAAGATATTGGCAAGGAGACTATACCATTTAACAATGACAATGATAGTATATGAGTTAACAGTTGTTCCACACCTCGTGTACACTTAATATTGCCTGTATATTTACTTTTCTCTATGCAGATGAGTGTGAAATTGAATCATATTATGGTTTTAATTTGCATTTACTTGATGGATAAAGATGTTGAGCCTGATTTCATGTGTTTATGATCCACTTATATATCTGCTTGTCTATTTAAGGTTTTTAACAACTTAAAAAATCAACCTGTCTTTTTTTACTGATTTTTTTTATATAATCCAAGTACAGTTCCTATTTCAGATGACATGCACAGCACATTTTTTTTTCTTCCAAGTTTGTGGTTTACATTTTCTTTTTCTTAATGGCCTAAATTTGTTAGGCCTGAATTTGTTAGTCTGATGAAGTACATTTTTTATGAGTTAAGGGATCTTTACCTAACTCAACTTGGTGATGATTTTCTCCAACTTTTTCTTAGAACTTACATAGATTAATATTTATTTTAAGTCCATTTCTATTTTAAACTAATTTTTGTTTATAGTGTGATTTTAAGGGTAAGGTCCATATTTATATCTAATTGATTCAAAACCATTTGTTAAAAGTATTATCCCTTTTCTTTTGAATCAATTTGGTCACTGGTCAAAAATATTTGACTTATATGAGTGTTTATTTGTTGATTATTTAGTATGTTCCATTAGTGTATTTTTGTTTCATTATACCACTATAACACTATCTTGAATATTATAAAATGATAAATAATTCTTGAAATCAGGTAATGTGAGTTCTCAAACTTTGTTCTTCCTTTCCACCTTTTTTTTTCTGAAGTTGATTCGGCTCTTCCAGGTCTCAAAATTCTCCATAATTTTAAAATCAGCTCATCAACTTCTGTACACTAAAACCATGCTGGGATTACGTTTGAGGTTATGTGATTCCATTTACCAATTATAGGACAATTAATATCTCTAAGTCCATGACTATGATATTTTAAAAATTTTATTTGAAATTATTTTGTCTTAATAATGTTTTGTAGTTTTCAATCTGTTGTTAAATTTATTCCTAAGTGTTTCTGGGTTTTTTTAACATATTATTTAATAGTAATATTACTACTAATACAACTAATAATATTGCCCAATGGTTTGCATGAGCATATAAAAATTTAAATTATTTTTATATTGAGCTTATAGTCTTCAACCTTATTGTTTATGAGGTTAACTGGGTTTTATAGATTTCTTGAGTTCTTATCTAGATAATATGTCATATACAAATAAAGACAGTTTTACTACATCCTTTAAACATTTCAAACATTGTCAGATGACTTCCTGTATATATTTAATTGATCATGTAATTTTTATCACTTAGACTTAATAACAATTGATTTTTAAATATTGAATTGATTGCAGATTTGGGTTGTGAATCAAACTTGGTCATTATTTATTAAGTTTTTACATATTGCTAAATTCATATTTCAAATATATTATGAAGATTTTTTCATCTACATTTGTGAGGATTATTAACCTTCAATATATATTCTTATAATTTATTTTTAAGATTTTCTTATCAGGATTATACTAACCTCATAAAACAAGCTGGAAAGTGGTTTCTCTTCTATTTTGTAAAATTATCTATAAAATTGGTATTATTCCTTCCTTCACTTTTTTTTTTTGTCTTTTTAGGACTGCACCCATGGCATGTGGAGGTTCCTAGGCTAGGGATCAAATCCGTGCTGTATCTGCCCGCCTGCACCACAGCTCACAGCAATGCTGGATGCTTAACCCACTGAGCAAGGTCATGGATTGAACCTGCATCCTCATGGATACTAGTAAGATTTGAGCCATGACAGGAACCCCTCTTCCTTAACTGTTGCTAGAATTCACATGTAAAATTATTTGGGCCTGAAATGGTTTGTGCTTTTTTTTTTTTTAAGTATTTGTATTAATTCAATTTCTTTAACAGATATGGAAACAGTCAGATGTTATTTCTTTTTCATTATTATTAAATTGTCTTTTTAAATAAATTTCTCAGTTGCTTTTTTTAGTACCTGAATGATTTGTACCAATATTTCCCTCTTTTTTAGTTTATATAGGTACTTTTTGTTTTACCTCTTTTTTTTTTCTTTCTCAGTCTTCCCGAGGGCTTATCCATGTAATTAAGATTGTTCAAAGAAGCAAATTTTGACTTTGTTAAGTGTCTCTATTGCTTGTTTTGTATTTCATTAATATCCATTCTTGTATTTATTATCTTCTTTCTTCTATTACTTTCAGTTTAATTTATTTCTCTTTGTAAACTTCATGTGGAAATATATAATTAATTTAAAATTTATTTTATCCAATAGCATTTCAAGTTATATATTTCCCTCTAATCCCCACTTTGTCTGCATTCTAAAAATTTTAGAGTGCTTTTTTAAATTTTTGTATTATTTTAAAATATTTTCTAAACTCTAGGGTGATTTCTTCTTGAATCCCTAGAGTATTTAGAACTGTGTGTTTAATTTACAATTATTTGGGAATTTTCCAGATGTATTGTTGATACCACCGTTATTTTTTAGATTATATGAGGGCTAGCAATACTCATTCTTAAATTGTCGTTGTCTACTAGATTCAATATTGTACTCCACTCTTCCTAGATAATCATTTAATAAGGGCCCTGGTTACTGCATCCCGGTTTTTCTAATAATGTGAGCCATTAATATTTGTGCATCTCAACTTGAATTTTGAGAGCTTAATAAAAGCTGGCTATCACCTTAACATATCCCAAAAAGTACTAAAAGAATGGCAGAAATAATATTTTATTTCAGACAAAAGTATGAGAACAGTCTTCTCCCAATACTTCAGTTTTTTTCCATGTTTTTTTTCTTTTGAGTGGTTTGCTGTCTGTTTTTCATTCTGTTTACTTTTAACATGACGCTCCTTCAAAATGACAACTATGTTTTGAAATCATATATCTCAATTACTCTTAGTGTTTAATAATATTTTCTATGAAAAAAATAAAGCAGGCCTATTGTCTAGAAAATCTAATGAACAAGTAAGACTGACATCATTAACTCCAAGGTCTCTGTTAGCTACTGAGATCTGAAGTTCTGGATCCCAGCATTTCTCCCAGGTTCTAGATTGACAGTCCCTGTCATCAATGCTCTTGTTTTCTTCCTACCATTCTACCTATAGGCACTTCCTTTGTTCAATTCAGTCTCTGTGGTTGTTCATATTTTCACTGCCTTGCTGCTGCTGGCCTACGGTCACTGACTCATTTGATCTTCCAAAAATAGAAAGTGCAATCCCTTTATCTTACCTCAAGTGCCCTGGAATTATAGGTATTAATGTTTATTTGGAGCTCAACTACCTAAATTTAGTTTCATTCCTTTACATTGTGATTCCTTGCTACTCAAATTGTTCCAGAAAGAAATACGTCTTATTTTCCAGTAAGTTTTCTGCTCTTACTGGTCAATATTCCTAGAAATTTTGTTTACAATTTTATTTTGTTTTGACATGTTAATCTTAAAAATTTTTGATTTTCATATTTGTTAGTCCTCTTTCTCTTAAAAAACATTTTTTTTCCTTCAGTATCCTGAAGTATCAGTATATTTCAGTATACAGTATCAGGCAAAATCACGTCTAACGACCTGCTCTAATTTCCTAGTGGTTCTATGCAAGTATATATATATAAGGCCCCTATTGTTGCCCTTGCCACAATCTGAAGAAAAATAGTAATAGTAATGATTAGGAAATCATGTTATTTTTTTCAGTGCTTACTGTGCACCAGGCATTGTGCTAAGCAATTTGCATGTGGCAACTCTTTTAAAACTCACATCAGTTCTGGAAAGTAAGCTCTGTAAACCCTACTGTGAAAAGAAGTAATATGTCCAAGATAATTTTGAACCATGCAAGAACTAAACTTCAAATTCAGATTGGTCTGGTTGCAAAACCTTCTCCTAACCCTAGGTTATATTTTTATAGGAAAATCACAGTAGCCTTAATTCTTGTACCCACTCACCTATATATCAAAGAAACACAAAATCACCCTAATGATTGTCTCACACATAAAATAGTGAAGCTGCACATGCCTTATGTCTGTCTTGATTAATGGTCTTAGAGAAGGGTAATGAAATCACTTTGCTGAGCAGAGGTTCATTTTGTGTTTCCATTCCTTAAGTTGCACCAATTCTGATCTTAGCTTTCAAATGTCTTGCTTTAGGACCAGAGGTACTATTCCTGAATCTTGACAGGGATTAGTGTTTAACTCATGTATACTTTTGCCTAGACCATGAACTGGTCTTTTAATATTTGTAGATATTTTTTTAGTATCCACAGTGGCCCCCAAATCTCTACATTACCTTGTATTTTACAAAGAGATCTGGGATATTTGCTTACTGTTTATTCCTTTATTTAATCCCTTTCTATTAAATATGTTTTGGCAAAGAATTTTCCTTCATCTAAGTTTCCAAATCATGGTTCTTTTTTCCAAAAGTATGTTCTACTGGATTATTACATTATTACCAATGATTATACTAACTCTTGCAAGGAAAAAAAGAAATTTGGAGGCCAATCTTCTTGGGGCATGTTATGAAACAAAAATAGTAATAATAATCACCAAACATTAGTTACTTTAGGTCATTTGACCAAAGGACCCATTATATAATTCAATACAATCATACAACCTTAAACACTTCAAAAGTGTGGTGATTCACCCCACAGAGATCATAATAGCATCTAATCTACTGTATTACAGATTTAAGAAATGAAAAAATAGGAGTTCCTGTTGTGATGCAGCAGAAATGAATTTGACTAGGAACCATGATGTGGTGGGTTTAATCCCTGGCCTCTCTCAGTGGGTTAAGGATCCTGTGTTGCCATGAGCTGTGGTGTAGGTCACAGATGCCACTTGGATCTGATGTTGCTGTGGCTGTGACATAGGCAGGCTGGTAGCTGTAGCTCCAATTAGACCCCTAGCCTGGGAACCTCCATATGCCTCAGGAGCAGCCCTAAAAAGCAAAAAAAAAAAAAAAAAAAAAAAAAGAAAGAAAGAAAGAAAGAAATCAAAAAGAAACTGACCCCTAATATATTGACTAAGAAAAATAAAAATGTATTCTTAATTTACCTGTGGAACTAATAGGTGTCTTAATCTCTCTTAAAAGGGAACTCTTTTTTTTTTTTTTTTTTTTTTTTTTGTATTCTTGTCTATTCTAGAGCTGCTCCTGAGGCATATGGAGATTCCCAGGCTAGGGGTCTAGGACCCTACCCTCATGGTTCCTAATCGGATTTGTTAACCACTGAGACATGACAGGAACTCCAAAAAGAGAACTCGATATCTACACACCCTTATCAAATCTATTCTCCTTGTCTCAATTAGCTCAATAAATAGTACCACTATCCATTTGGTTGCCCAAGCCAAATTGCACACTTACATTTGAATTTTCACTTTTCTAATCTTCACACCAATAAATCCTATGTATCTGTCTCCTTTTCCGTTCTGTTACTCATCTTAGTCCAGGCAGTGCTGTCTTTGCAGGATTACTTCAGTAGCCTCAAACTTTTCTCTCTAATTTCATTCTGCAACCCACTCTAAAAACTTTCACTAACATGAATAAATTGATACTACTCTTCTAATATACAACCTCCAATAAATCCACATTGCATATAAAATATAATCCAAAATCTAACCAAGACTTTATCCTCTAATTTTTTTTTTTTTTTTTGTCATTGACCTAATCTTATACTACTCTTCTATATGTGCATCATGCTCTGGATACATTGACTTTTCTTTCTCTTTCTGGGATACAGTAAACTCAATAGCATCTTAAGACTTTACTCTTAGATACCTTTGCTTGGCTGGGTCCTTCCCTTTTTTCAGGTATTAGCTCAAATCAGTTCATTTTTTTGGCCACACCCTTGGTATCCATGCCACAGCAGCAACCCAAGCTGCTTCAGAGACAATACTGAATACTTAACCCATCTGAACAACAAGGAAACTCCTACAGTCAATTCTTTAGAAAGAATGTCTCTAATATTCAAAATAAAATGAATGTCATCAAAGTTCTTCTATCACACCAATCCACAGGCATTAAATATTTTGTTATTTTTTGCTTATTTATTTTTTGGGTTTCTTCCTCCATGAGGGCTAGGACCAAATCTCTTTTTTAAAATGATTTTTATTTTTTCCATTATAGTTGGTTTACAGTGTTCTGTCATTTTTCTACCATACAGCAAAGTGACCCAGTCACACATATATACATTCTTTTTCTCACATTATCCTCCATCATGTTCCATCACAAGTGACTAGATATAGTCCTTAGTGCTACACAGGAGGATATCATTGTTTATCCATTACAAAGACAATAGTTTGCATCTATTAACACCAGATTCCCAGTCCATCCCACTCCCTCCTCTTCCCCCTTGGCAACCACAAGTCTGTTCTCCAAGTCCATGAATTTCTTTTCTGTGGAAAGGCTTATTTATGCTGTATATTAGATTCCAGATATAAGTTATATCATGTGGCATTTGTCTTTCTCTTTCTGACTTCACTTAGTATGAGAGTTTCTGGTTCCATCCATGTTGCTGCCAATGAAATTATTTCATTTTTTTATGTCTGAATATTATTCTATTCTGTATATATACCACATCTTCTAATCCACTCATCTGTCGATGGACATTTAGGTTGTTTCCATGTCTTGGCTCTTGTGAATTGTGCTGCAATGAACATATGGGTGCGTGTATCTTTTTCAAGGAAAGTTTTGTCCAGATATATGCCCAAGAGTATGAGCACATAACAAAATGTTCAACATCACTGATTTTTAGAGAAATGCAAATCAAAACTACTATGAGGTACCACCTCATACCAGTCAGAATGGCCATCATTAATAAGTCCACAAATAACAAATGCTGGAGAGGGTATGGAAAAAGGGATACCCTCCTACACAGTTGGGAATGTAAATTGGTACAACTACTATGGAACACAGTAGGGAGGTATCTCAGAAAACTAAAGATAGAACTACCATATGACCCAGGAATCCCACTCCTGAGCATATATCTAGACAGCACCTAATCTCTTTTAGTCAGCATTATGCCAATAAACACTTCCAAGATAACTGAATGAATAAGTGAACAATTCACATATAAATATTAAGACACAAATGGAAATTGTTAAATTGAAAATTAGGGGATATTAATCACAAGAAATATTTTTTATGGTTATGAGTCTAGTGGCTTAAAAAGATTTCATGGAGGTACTAACAAGACTAATATACAGACATCTGTTATTTTTCTATGCACTATTAATGAACTATCAGAAAGTGAAAGCAAAAATACAATCCAGTTTAAAATTGCATCAAAAAGAATAAATAGCCAGGAATCAACTCAACTAAGGAGCTGAGAGATCCATTCTCTTAAAACTATAAAACATTGATGAAGGAATTTTAAAATGATACAAAGAAGTGGAATCTGTCTTTCTCTGTTGTATATTCTTGACTCCTTGTGGTAGAATAATTTACCATAAGTGCATTTTTACTTCTGGACTTTTTATTCAATTCCACTGATCTATGTGTTTGTTTTTGTGACTATACTATGTTGTCATGATTACTGTTGCTTTGTGTTATAGTTTGAGGTCTGGGAGTGCGATATCTCCAGGTTTTTTTCCCCTCAAGATTTTTCTTGGCAATCCAGGGTTTTTTATGGTTCCATATAAATGTTAGGATTATTCCAGTTATTTGAAAAATGATATCAGTAATTTGATAGATATTGCATTAAATTTAATGATTGCTTTTGAGAGTATGGACACTTTAACAATATCAATTCTTCCAATCCAAGAGTAAGGGATATCTTTCCATTTCTTCATAGTATGATAGCTCTAATTTTTATTATATTATTTCACCTATTAATGTGAAAATATTGCATGCCAAATAATGTGGGAATAAAAAGCATATTAATGCAGTAGGGGCTTATCTTAAGAATACTAAAGTAACCCATTTATTATGCAGTGCTTAGGCTATGACAACACTCTGTCAAGATAACAAAATCAACTTAGTCAAACTACAACTAAAAGGAAGAGAGGTTGAATCTGCTATTGAATCATAATTGACTTGAGGGCACACTAAATTGACCTGTCAATTCTTTCAAAAAAGCTTATGTAGTAGTTCTACAAGGAACTTTTACCTTCCTTCGTCATAAAATAAATCTAAATAATACCTTTGTTTTTCTGGAATATTAAGTACTAAATTTTGTGTTCCAAATAATTATTACATTTTTCTGTTTCCCAAAAGATCATACTCAACTGCATATTATTATTCTAGCTAATTACATTTGCATGTACTTCTCAAGTTTTATCATTCTGCTAGCTTGTTTCAGACAGGGAAAAACTAAATCTGTTAAATTTGTTTTATTTTTCAGTTTAATGATACAAAATATAGTAGTGAGGCATTACATCTAAGTTTAAATGATAAATAATGGAAAATATCATTATAACTAAAAAATAAAATCAAAGGAAAGCATCGTTTCCCATACTAATTCATCAAGTAAATTATGCCACTGAAAAAAATGACTAAACATCAAATCAAGTTCTGCTTAAGTTTCCCAGTGACAGCAAATTAAATGTTAAGAAAATATCTCAAAAACAAAATTGACAAAATTGGAGAATGAAAAATGATGTAGTAAAAAGGATGTAAACTGAATTTTAAAATGTTAAAACAATATGCTTGTATAAGGAAAATGTATGAATCCTAGAGCAGATTTAGAAGAATATAAAGAAATAGTGACACCTGACAAAACACTGGGTCTTCAAAATGACTTAGAAGGGGCAAGGGAAATAATTAGTAACATAACATGTCAGAAGATCAAATGACAAACTCATCAAGAACTTATTCACAGAAGGATGTCAAAAACCAAGTAATAACACACTATAGTCATTCAAAGAATCTGGAATAGCTCTTCACTTTCATACATTTGAATGGCTTCCCTAGATTGTATAACATGAGATAAAATTATTAAACATTCTTGAGTTGAGGAGTTGGGGTTCTGGCCTACAGTCTTGTTGAGATTCCATTGGATTGGGAAAGTCTCCCAATTCTAGTCAGGTTATGGCAACAGAGGAGGGACCAAGGCAGGAATAGGCCATTAGTGTCTGGAAAAGTTATGCATGAGTTGATTTTGTTCTTGGTGAATTCATTCAAAGGAAATAAACTGAAAAGACCTAAGCACTGCCTTTTAGTTAACAGATCTTTTAGTGTTCCACTTTGGGAGGCAGTGTTTGTTTTGTTTTGTTTTTGTAATTCAGATTTTTTTGGACCTTACACAAAACCTCTTAAATAAGAACTTACTGGGTTATACACCATCAATTAGCATTTTAAATAAACATCTGGTGGTTCTGAACCACTGAAATGAAAACACAACGTTGGAGGATCTGACAAACTTGATGTGTTACTTGTACAAGACTTCATGATGGTGGACCAAAGAGAATCTAAGATTTAGAAGTAGATACTGTAAATGGAAGTAGGATGAGATGTGGGCATGAGGATTGCATTGGCTTTGCTACCAGAATGCAGTGATGTATCATGCCAAGAAATCATAGAAAATCTAAATCCAAAGTTTAAATGATCAGATTCATCCTTGGAGACAGGAATAAATCTGGGAATAAGAAGAACATATAGGTCAGAGTAACAAGGAGATTGATCTTGATGCAAATAGAAAGTAACTGAAAAAAATACACTCAACAAAATCTACCCCGCAATGATTTAGTGTCAGTGCAACAAAATCATAAATAAATAATAACTGAACAATTGAAAAATGATAGAAATAATGAATTAAAGTGAATTAGGCTATTTTCTATAATTAGCAATACCCACATCTCAGTGGCTAACCATAACAATATTTATGTTACATTGCAATATAATTGCCTCCAGAGAGAAAATGCTGAGCCTGGGGTCCTGTTCCAATACCAAGAGGCCTACTGTAAATGGGTGAAAAGAAGAAAAACATTCCCATCTAAAATGAGCCACAGCAAAGTTTACTGCCATAGGGAGAAGTGACAAAAACTCTAAGAAAACAAACAAAAGCCCAGTACCTACTGGCATGCTCACTAGGGCCAGTTAAGACTGATGCTGAACCTGCTCATCAAACCCCAGCCCCAAGAAAGAGCAACATCAGCCCACTACTAGGAGGGCCCAATACCATGGACAGCATCACCACTTCTAGTACAAGTGTAAGATAACCAGAGGTTTAGGGAGCTTAACTCAGGACACAGCCATGCCAGAACAACAACAAAAATTAATATGATAATATATAGTAAGTAATTATATGTTTTAAATGAAAGTATGACAAAAGAATAAATACCCTGAAATTATTTTTTGTTTTTTTTGTTATATAAGTGCTGTTAATTAATCAAAACATTGATGTGCATTTAATAGAAGCAATTAAAGTGTGAAAAACTATAATAAATATAAAAATATTTTATAATGCTTGTAGTGTCTGCTATAGCAGTTTGTTTTAACTTGTTTTTTAACTTGATATTCAAATTTCATAGATTATATTATTTTGTAATAGACATTTTGTAGACACATCATTTCAGTAAGTATAACATATAATTATGCATTAGATAGAGAATATAAATTAGAAATCTAAATCATCTGGAAGAATATCAATTAAACAAATATATATATATATATATATATATATATAAAATGACAGCATGTTTATTTTTCCCATAGTACAGTGGATTATTTTTACTCTTTTCCTTTTTTCCTTTTCTGACCTGCTCTGAGCTATTTAAAAAGTCCTTTTTATCTTTAATGTAATGGTAAAATTTAATATAGTCAATCATAAAATTTACTCTGACTTTGCTTTTATCAAGTTTACATTACATTGCTTTCTGATAGGAGTCCAGTATAACATCGAAATAAATATTTTCTTGAAAAAGTATTACTGTATGGGACAAATTATCTTACTAGCCACAGCACATTTTTAGACTTGTGGGAATTAGTTTCTAGCTCTCCAAACCTGACCACCCACTTTGCATCTACATGCTAGTTTTTGTAGACCAGCTCTTCGTCAATCAGGTTTTTTGGATCTGTATGTTCATAATGTAAGCTGTCCATGTCAAAAATGTCCAGTATTTTAAAATACTCTGAAACACATTGAATGTAATTACCAGTTAAACTCTTTCTCAGGGGTAATTGTTTTAAACTATAAATGTAACCTGAACATGTGAAATTTGAATTCCTAAATAGTCACAGTTTTACCAAAGAAATGAGAAAGGTGTGCTAATTTTTCTGCCTTTATCTGGTGACATATTTTTGAATTCTGAAAATTGTTTGTTTCTTTGTGAGCTGTTGCTTGTTTCTTTGTGAGCTGTTGCAATCTACATACAACAACATATAACTCAAGTGCAATAACTTTACCCTTTCCTTGGCACCTTATGGACTCTTTTAAGATCATCAGTTTTGGATAAGTATAATATAAATTTATGTTTTATTGTAATCTTCTTCTTGATTCTTATATTCACTACATTTCCAAATTAGACATTTTTGTCCCACACTTTAAAAATGTGATTTTGTTACAGACCAATATTTTAAAATCTTTACTGTGGTAGGCAATAATAACCATTGTATAGACTCATGTCTAAGATCATCTCCTCTCACTGAAATAAAGTAAAATAAATTTCACTAAATTCATTTTGAGAAAATGAAAAACTGTTGCAAAAACTTCAAATGTTTTGTTAAAACCGATAAAACTAAATACACCCTTTTTTGGAAGTGACGTGTACAAGGAATGTAGAACATCTATTACATAATTTTTGATAATAAATTTACAGAGTGAATTAAATTTGCCAAAATTTAATTTTTACTGTCTTCCAAATATGAAGAGAAGCAAATGTATTTTGAGAAATTTGACAGAATATCAGTAATCTTTAGTTTTATGTTTTCTTAAATTTCATTTTAATCTTCATAGAAATCAAGAAGGTAATTTGAAACGCTATTTTTCCAAACTAAAGTTTCTTCTAAGAGCTAGAGAGGAACATTTTTTGTTTCTATCGTTTAAAGAATCACTTGGTATAGTCTAGAAGTGTGATCATTATTAATATTGGATAGAATCAACTCTAAATTTTAAAGGATCACTACATCTGTTATTTGTTCTTCTACAAGACATTTTAGCTGCAACTTCTGAATGAGGAAATGGATCTTTATTGAGTTTTATTGAGCAGTCAAAGGAAAAGTACAATAATGTGTGTTTACTCATTTGGTATACCCCCAAAAATCCAGTGGCTCCTATCTTCAACTGAGCATTCCTATCTTTGTGGGAGATGAAAGGACTTTTGTGTAGTTTAGAAGTATTTGTCTATCTCCCATTAGACTTTTAAGAATCGACATTCATGTGTGTTTTCACACTCCCTAATCTAACATATCCAAGCCTAAATTCTCTTTGGAGTATTCTGTGTGTTTGTTATTTACCTTCTTAACCCAGTTGTATGTTCCTGCCATCTGTTATTTAAATAACACATTCATTTATCCTTTCTCAGTATGTCTGCCTCCTGCTGGTTTTGGCATTTCAATTTTTTTCATAATTTTCACTCTTTGCAAACATAACCACAATATTCACAACATTAGGAACTAAAGTAGCGCTTTCTTTATACAAAGCACAATAGTTAATCCATCCATAAAGTTAAAGATGAACTGTTAAAACTCATTATTATTAAATTGCATACAAGTTACAATTAGAGAGATGAAATAATCAATCAGTGGACCGGGCCAAATACAATTACAGCAATTACAGGATTTAGATTCCTTTCAGACATATGGCATTCCTTTCAGACACTAAGGGTTTCAGTATGAATTTTGTACATTTCTTCCAACTTTCCTCCTTCATCATCAATAAGCCAGAAGTTACATCTTCCTAGGAAGGGGTATATGGGAAGCAGGACTGCAAAAACTGGGACAGTCTTGGGAAAACTGGCAGAGCTGATGACCCATGAGGCATGCAAGAACTGTGAAAAACAGGATGGAGTGCGACACTGGAAAAATCTCTCTTAACAAATTAATCCAGCAGTGACATGAACCACCCTTGTACACAGTATAGACTTTATATATATATTTGGATTGTTTTTGCTAAATTTTCTTAAGAAATTTGTGAGAGATCTTTGTACTTGCATGGTCTATAGTTTTATTTTCTTATAATGTTTTTGTCTCATTTTTCAATCCAGTTAGTATTGGTTTCATAATATGAGTGGGGAAATGAATGGGTCTTCAGGATTCACCTAGTCCCTCGGCTATTCAATTCATTTTTATCCAGATCCTATTCCATGTTCATTTCACCAACATGTTCGTTTTCAGCTATTTGGATTCACTACTAAATTTCTGGTCATCTCATCTAGTCCCACGTGCATTACATTGTCAAGATGTACAGTTTTACTCTTGTACTTTATGGATGCCAGATAGCCAATATAAAAGAATATAAATTGCTTAACCTCATATGTAACATCATCCTCCATCATCTGTAATTTTCCTTCCAATCTTAAAATTGTCCATCCCAGAAGTTCTCAAAGCCAAATATGTATTAAAATCCCTTGGGGGACATTTTTAAAATACTGATCTTGTCATATGGGAAATTATGTTATTGCAATGGTGGCCTCCAAGTATGGGATCAAACAAACTATTTCAGAGGTCAGAGAATGGTAAGGTTCACAGATAAAATCAAAATACTCAAATGGCATTGATACTAAAACTTTTTTTTAATTTTATGGCTGCACCTGGGGCATATGGAAATTCCTGGGCCAGGGATTGAATGCAAGCCACAAATGTAACCTACGCAGCAAGACTGGAATTGAACCCACACATTTGAGCCACTGCAATCAGATTCTTACCCAACGCACCACAATGGGAATATCACTAAATCAGCTTTATTATTATTATTAATGTTTCTTCAAGTTTTTTCAAGTGACTAAATCACACACACAGTTCACTGTATTGTACAGTAAGGACCCATTGCCCAACCATTCCAAACATAAGTGTTTTCATTCAAAAAACCCCCCAATGCCACCCCCTCCTCCTTCCCCTGTGGGAACCCCAAGTCTTCTCTCCTTGGCCATGACCTGTTTCTATTTTTTTCAGATGGCATCATAAGTTCCATATTTTAGATTTCACAAATAAGTGATATCATATGGTATCTGTCTTTTCTTTCTTATTTCACTTAGTATGAGAATCTCTAGTTCCATCGATATTGCTGCCAATGGCATTAGTTTATCTTTTTTATGGCTGAGGAATATTTCATTATATTTGCATATTACATCTTAATCCATTAATTTGTTGATGGACATTTATGTTGCTTCCATGTCTTGGCTAATGTGAATAGTGCTACAAAGAACATAGAGGTATATGTATTTTTTCAATGAAAGTTTTGTCTTGATATATGCCCAGGAGTGGGATTGCTGGATAATATATTAATTCTATATTTAGGTTTGCTGAGGTACCTCCATACTTTTTCCCATAGTGGTTGTACAAATTTACATTCCCACCAACAGTGAAAGAGGGTTTCCTTTTCTCCAAACCCTCTCTAGCATTTGTTATTTGTCGACTTGTTAATGATAGCCACTCTGACTGGTGTGAGGTGTTTTGATTTGTATTTCTCTAATAATTAGTGATGTTGAGCATTTTTAATATGCCTTTTGACCACCCATAGGTTATCTTTGGAGAAATACTTATTTAGGTCTTCTGCCCATTTTTCAATTGTGCTGTTTTTATTTGGTGTTGAGTTACATGAGTTCTTTGCATATTTTGGAGATTAGGCCCTTATCTGCTGCATCATTAGCAAAGATTTTCCTCCACTCTTTGGATTGTCTTTTCATTTTTTTTAATGGTTTCCTTTGCTGTGCAAAAGGGTTTTGTGTTTAATTAGGTCCCATATGTTCATTTGTCTTTATTGTCATTATTCTAGGAGGAGGATCAAACAAGATGTTGCTGGGATTTATGTCAAAGAGCATTCTGCCTATGTTTTCCTCAATGGGTTTTATAGTATCTGGCCTTATATTTAGGTCTTTAATCCATTTTGAGTTTATTTTTGTGTATGTGTAGTGTTAGGTAGTATTCTATTTTCATTCTTTTACATGTTGCTGTTCAGCTTTCCCAGCACAACTAATTAAAGAGACTATTATTCTTCTGCTGTATGTTCTTGCAACCTTTGTCATAGATTAGTTGACTATAGGTGCTTGGGTTTATTTCTGGGCTCTCTATCCTGTTTCTTTTATATGTAATTCTGTTTTTCAGCCAGTACCATACCTGTTTTGATGAATGTAGTTTTGTAGTAAAATCTGAAGTCAGGGATGCTGATTTCTCCAGTTCTGTTTTTTTGTTTTCAAAGTTGTTTTGGCTATTCATAGGCTTCTGTGTTTCCATACAATTTAAAATATTTTATTCTAGTTCTTTGAAGAATGGCATTAGTAATTTGATAGGGATTTCTTTGAATATGTGGATTGCCTTGGTAGTATAGTCATTTTGACCATATTTATTCTTCCAATACAAGAAATTATGTATTTTTCCATCTGTTTGTGTCATCTTTGATTTCTTTCATTAGTATCATACTTTTGAGAGTACAGGCTTTTTTCTCTTTAGGTATGTTTTTTCCTAGGAAATTTATTCTTTTTGATGTGATGGAAAATGGGATGGTTTATATGGTTTCACTTTCTGAACTTTATTTTAGTATATAGAAAAGCAATCCATTTCTGTGTATTAATTTTGTATCCTGCAACTTTACTGAATTCATTGATAAGCTCTCAGTTTTCTAGCAGGTATAATATCATGTCATTTGCAAACAGTGATAGGAGTCCTCTCTCTTTTTTTCCTTGATGAGTCTGGCTAAGGGTTCATCAATTTTGTTGATCTTCCCAAAGAACGAACTTTTAGTTTTATCTTTTCTGCTGTTTTCTTCTTTTTTATTTCATTTATTTCTGCTCTGACCTTTATGATCTCTTTCCTTCTGCTAACTTTGGGTTTTGTTTGTTCTTCTTTCCCTAGTTGCTTTAGGTATATATTTAGGTCGCTTTTCTGAGATTTTTTTCTTGTTTTCTGGGGTAGACATATATTACTATAAACTTCCCCCTTAGAACTGCTTTTGCTGAATCCATACATTTTGCATTGTTGTGTCTTTGTTGTCATTTGCTTCTAGGTATTTTTTTAAATTTTCTCATTCATTTCTTCAGTGATCCATTGGTTGTTTAATAGATGTTGTTTAGTCTCCATGTTGTGTTTTTGCAGTTTTTTTTTTTTTTCTTATAGCATTGTGGTCAGAAAATATTCTTGACGTTATTTAAATTTTCTTAAGTATACCAATGCTTGATTTATGGCCCAAAATGTAATCTATCCTAGAGAAAGTTTCATGTGTGGTTGAGAAAAATGTGTATTCTGCTTCTTTTGGATGGAATATTCTATAAATATCTTTTAGGTCCACCTGGTCCAATGCATCATTTAAGGTTTGGGTTTCCTAGTTGATTTTCTCTCTTGATGATCTTTCCATTTATGTAAATGGTGTGTTAAAGTCTCTCACTTTTATTGTGTTGCTGTTTATTTCTCCTTTTAAGCCTACTAGAAGTTGCCTTATATATTGTGGTTGTGGTGCTCCTGTTTTGGATGCATATATATTTATAATTGTTATATCTTTTTCTTGGATTGATCCTCTGATCATTATTTAGCATCTTTGTGATCTTCTTTATTTTAAAGTCTATTATGTCTGAAATGAGTATTGCTACTCTCACTTTTCTATGATTTCCATTGCATATAATACCTTCTTCCATCACTCCCTTTGAGTCTGCATATTCTCTTAGATCTGAAGTGTGACTCTTACAAACAGGAAATATATGGGTATTGTTTTTGTAACCATTCAGCCAGTCTGTGTCTTTCAGTTGGTGTGTTTAACACATCTGCTTTAAAAGTTTATTATGGATATGAATGTACTTATTCCCATTTTCTTAGTTATTTTAGATTGCTATTTTGGGTCTTTGTTCTTCCCTTCTTCTTCTGTTGTCTTCTCTTGTGATTTGTTGAACATTGTAGTTCTGTGTTTAGATTGCTTTTTTCTATTTAATGTATGTGTCCATTAGAGTTTTTTTTTTTTTTGCTTGTGGTTTCCATTAAATTTTGATAAAACCATCTACAGGTGTACAAAATTGTTTTTGGTTGGTGGTCTCAAAATGTAAACTGCAAATTCAAAGTTCTGCATTTCTCCTCTCCTCTTCTCATGTTTTCTCTCTTGATATCATATTTCTCAAAGTGTGATTTCCTAATTTTATATTGTCTTTGCCATTACAATAAGATTTTTTTAAGTTAATCAATGAATTTATTACATTTATAGTTGTACAGTGATCATCACAACCCAATTTTATAGCATTTCCATCCCAAACCCCAGGAACACCCCCCCACCCCCCCAACTTGTCTCCTTTGGAAATCATTAGTTTTTCAAAGACTGTGAGTCAGTATCTGTTCTGCAAAGAAGTTCGTTGTGTCCTTTTTTCACATTCCACATGTAAGTGATAGCATTTGTTGTTGGTGTATAATTGTCTGACTGACTTCACTTAGCATGACAATCTCCAGATCCATCCATGTTGCTAAAGATGCCATTATTTCGTTCCTTTTATTGGCTGGGGTTCCCATTAAATTTATCCCGTTGTGTATATGTACCACTTCTTGATCAATGTCTGTCAATGGACATTTAGATTGTTTCCATGTCTTGGCTGTTGCAAATAGTGTTGTAATAAACATCGGAGTACATGTGTCTTTTTGAGCCGTGGTTTTCTCTGGCTAGATGCCCAGGAGTGGGATTGCTGGGTCAAATGGTAGTCCTACTTGCAGTTTTCTGAGGAATCTCCATACTGTTTTCCATACTTGTTGCACCAATTTACATTCCCACCAAAAGTTTAATAGAGTTCCTTTTTCTCCACAACCTCTCCAGCACTTATTGTTAGTAGATTTTTTGATGATGGCCATTCTGGCTGGTGTAAGGTGGTACCTCAGAGTGGTTTTGATTTGCATTTCTCTAATAATGAGTGATGTTGAACATCTTTTCATGTGCTTTTTGGCCATCTGTATGTCTCCTTTGTAGAATGGTCTGTTTAGATCCTCTACCCATTTATTGATGGGGTTGGTTTTTTTTTGGTAATGAGTGGTAGGAGGAGTTTATAAATTTTGGAGATTAATCCCTTGTCAGTTGATTCATTTGCAAAGATTTTCTCCCATTCTGTGGGTTGTCTTTTTGTTTTGTTTAGGGTTTCCTTTGCTGTGCAGAAACTTTTAAGTTTAATTGGATCCCATTTGATTATTTTTGTTTTTACTGTCATTAATCTAAGGGGTGGATCTGAGAAGGAGTTGCTGTAATTGATGTCAGAGAGTGTTTGGCCTATGATTTCCTCTAAGAGTTTTATAGTATCTGCTCTTATATCTATGTCTTTAAAAATATTTTGAGTTTATACTTGTGTATGGTGTTAGGAAGTGTTCTAATTTCATTCTTTTCCATGTGGCTGTCCAGTTTTCCCAGCACCACTTATTGAACAAGCTGTCTTTTTTGCCTTGTATATTCTTGCCTCCTTTGTCATAGATTAGTTGACCATAGATGCATGGGTTTAATTCTGGGCTTTCTATCCTGTTCCACTGATCTATATTTCTGTCTTTGTGCAAGTACCACATGGTTTTGATGACTATTGCTTTGTTAGTATAGTCTGAAGTCCAGGATCCTGATTTGTGCAGCTCCATTTTTCTTTTTCAGGATGTCTTTGGCTATTCTGAGTCTTTTCTGCTTCCAAAGAAACTTTAAAATATTTTTTTGAGTTCTGTGAGAAATGTCCTTGGTAATTGGATAGGTATTGCATTGAATCTGTAGATTGCCTTAGGTAGTATAGCCATTTTGAAAATATTGACTCTTCCAATCCAAGAGCATGGTATGTCTTTCTATCTATTTGTGTCATCTTTGATTTCTTTCATCAGTGTCTTATAGTTTTCAGAGTATAGGTCTTTTGGCTCTTTAGGTAGATTTACTCCTAGGTATTTTATCTTTTGGGTGTGATGGTAAACAGGATTGCTTCCCTAATTTCTCCTTCTGATCTTTCATTGTTAGTATATAGAAATGCCATCAATTTCTGTGTATTAATTTTGTATACTGCAGCTTTGCCAAATTCATGGATGAGCTGTAACAGTTTTCTGATAGAGTCTTTAGGATTCTCTAAGTAGAGTATCATGTCATCTGCAAATAGGGATAGTTTTACTTCTTCCTTTCCAATTTGGATTCCTTTTACTTCATTTACTTCTCTGAATGCTGTGGCTAGGACTTCCAAAATTATGTTGAAGAGTAGTGGTGAGAGCAGACATCCTTGTCTTGTTCCTGATCTCATTGGGAATTCTTTCAGCTTTTCACTATTGAGAATGACGTTTGCTGTGGGTTTGTCGTATATGACCTTTATTATGTTGAGGTAGGTTCCCCCTCTGCCCACTTTCTGAGGGTTTTTGTTGGAAATTGGTGTTGGATTTTGTCACAGTCTTTTTCTGCATCTATTGAGGGGATCATATTGTTTTTATTCTTCAGCTTGTTAATGTGGTGTATCACACTGATTGATTTGCAGATATTGAAGAACCTTGCATCCCTGGGATAAATCCCACTTGATCATGATACACAATTCTCTTCATGTGTTGCTGGATGTGGATTGCTAGTATTTTGTTGAGGATTTTGGCATCTATGTTCATCAGTGAAGTTGGTGTGAAATTTTCTTTTTCTGTGGTATCTTTGTCTGGTTTTGGTATCAGAGTTATGGTGGCCACGTAGTTTGGGAGTGTCCTTCCCTCTGTGATTTTTTGGAATAGTTTCAGAAAGATAGGTATTAGCTCTTCTCTAAATGTTTGATAGAATTTGCCTGTGAAGCCATCTGGTCCTGCACTTTTTATTATTGAAAAATTTTTAATCACCGTTTCAATTTCGGTACTTGTGATTGGTCAATTCATCTTTTCTATTTCATCTTGGTTTGGTCTTGGAAGATTGTATTTTTCTAAGAATTTGTCCCTTTCTTCTAGGTTTTCCATTTTATTGGCTTATGATTTCATATAGTAGTCCCTTATGATCCTTTGTATTTCTGTGATGCCCATTGTTTCTTCTCCTTTTTCATTTCTAATTTTATTGATTTGAGTCCTCTCTCTTTTTTTCTTGAGATGCCTGGATACGGGTTTATCAATTTTGTTGATCTTTTCAAAGAACCAGCTTTTCATTTCATTGATCTTTTCTATGAATTTCTTCATTTCTATTTCATTGATTTCTGCTCTGATCTTTATAATTTCTTTCCTTCTACTAACCTTAGGTCTCATCTGTTTTTCTCTCTCAAGCTACTTTAGATGTAAAGTTAGCTTGTTTATTTGAGGTTTTTCTTGTTACCTGAGGTAGGCTTGTATTGCCATAAACTTTGCTCTTAGATCTGCTTATGCTGCATCCCATAGGATTTGGAGTGTCAGTTGTTTCTAGGTATATTTTAAATTTCCTCTTTGATTTCTTCAGTGATCCATTGGTTGTTTAGTAGCATGTTGTTTAGTCTCCACGTGTTTTTGTCTTTTGCAGTTTTTTTCTTGTTGATTTCAAGTCATATAGCATTGTGGTCAGAAAAGATGCTTGATATGATTTCAATTTTTCTAAAGTTACTGAGGCTTGATTTGTTGCACAGGATATGATCAATCTTAAACAATGTTCCATGTGCACTTGAGAAGAATGTGTATTCTGTTGCTTTTGTATGGAATGTCCTATAAACATCTATTATGTCTATCTGATCTAATCCTTCATTCAGGGTCTGTGTCTCCTAGTTGATTTTCTGTCTGGATGATCTGTCCATTTATGTAAGTGGGGTGTTAAAGTCCCCCATCATTATTGTGTTATTGTTGATTTGTCCTTTTAAGGTTGTTAGCAGTTGCCTTATATATTGTGGTGATCCTGAGTTGGGTGTGTAGATATTTAAAATTGTTATGTCTTCTTCTTGGATTGATTCTTTAATCATTACATAGTGACCTTCCTTGTCTCTTAAAATATTCTTCATTTTAAGGTCTATTTTGTCTGATATGTGTATTTCTACTCCAACTTTCTTTTGATTCCAGTTTGCATGAAATATTTTCTTTCATCCTCTCACTTTCAATTTGTATGTATCCATAGAAGTGAAGTGGGTCTCTTGAAGACAGCATATATATGTATCTTATTTTTGTATCCATTCAGCCAGTTTGTCTTTTGGTTGGGGTGTTTAGTCCATTAACATTGAAGGTAATTATTGATATGTATGTTCTTATTGCCATTTTATTAATTGCTTTGGAATTGTTTGTGTTGCTCTTTTTTCTTTCTTCCTTCTTGTTCTCTCCTCTTCTGGTTTGATGACTATCTTTAGTGTTGTATTTGAGTTGATTTTTCTTATTTGTTTGTATATCATTTGTAGATTTTTGGTTTGCATTTACTCTGATATTTGGATATGAGTCTATATAAATACAAGACTCTTTTAAGCTGTGGTCTCCTAATTGCAAGTGCATCTCCAGTGTCCTGAATTTGTACCCTCCTCTTCTCACGTTTTTTGATTTTGGTGACATAATTGCGCATGGATGATTTTGTATCTTTACTGTATATATGACTTTACTGGTGAGCCTTGTCATTTGTAGTATTTATGTTGCTAGTTGTGGCTTTTTCTTTTCTGCCTAGAGAATTTCCCTTAGTATTTGTTGTAAAGCAGGTTTAGTGTTGCTGATTTTTCTTAGCTTTTGCTTATCTGTGAAGGTTTTGATTTTTCTTCCAACTCTAAATGAGAGCCTTGCTGGGTAAAGTAATCTTGGTTGGAGGTTTTTTCCTCTCATCACATGAAGTATATCATGCCACTCCCTTCTGTCCTGCAGAGTTATGCTGAAAAATCTGCCAAAAACCTTATCGGGGTTCCCTTGTGTGTTATTTGTTTCTTTTCCTTAGCTGCTTTCAAGATTTTTCTCTTTATCTTTAATTTTGGTCAGCTTGATTATTATGTGTCTTGGGGTATTCCTCCCTGGGTTTATTTTATATGGTACTGATTGTGCTTCCTGGATTTGAGTAAGTGGTTCCTTTCCCATGTTAGGGAAGTTTTTGGCTATTATTTCTTTGAATATTTTTTCTGTCCCTTTCTCCCTCTCTTCTCCATCTGGCACCACTATAATATGGATGTTGGTGCATTTAACATTGTCCCAGATTTCTCTGAGACTGTTCATTTGTTCTCAATCTTTTTTTTCCTTTTCTGTTCCACATCCGTGATATCCACTAATCTGTCCTCCATCTCACTTAATCATTGCTCTATCTCCTGTATTCTGCTGTTGGCTGATGCTAATGAATTTTTTATTTCAGTTATTGTATTTTGCATCTCTGCTTGCTTAAATTTTATATCTTGTATTTCTTTGCTCAGTGTTTCCTGTAAATTATCCATCTTTGCCTCCCGTTTATTTCCAATGTCTTACATCCTCTTCAGCATCAACTGTCTAAAGTCTCTTTCATGGAGACTAAAAATCTCCCAGTCACTTAGCTGTTTTTCTGTTTTTTTTTTTCTTTCTCCCTTATCTGAGATATAGTTCTCTGTCTTTTCATTTTTATAGTTTTTTGTTGTGTTGACGTTTTTACAGATAATAGAGTTGTAGCCTCTCTTACTTCTGGTGTCTGCCCCCCTTGTGGCTGAAGTTGGTACAGGGTCTTGCTGTAGGCTTCCAGATGAGAGAGACTGCCTGCCCACTGGTAAGTGGAGCTTATTTCTATCCCTCTGGTGGGTGTGGCTTTGTCTCTGGGTGAGATTAGAGGAGGCTGCGTGCCTGGGGATTCTTTAGGCAGCCTGTTTACTGGTGGTTGTGGCTGTGGATCCCACCTGGATTGTTGTTTGGCCTGGGACTTCTCAGCTCTGATAGTTGGGGCCAGATTTTCCCAAAATGGCCACCTCCAGAGAAAGCACACTGCTGAATATTCCCAAGAGCTTTGCTTTTAGTGCCCTTCCCCTGCAGTAATCCACATTCACCCCCTCTTTTACTAGGAGGTCCTCCAAGAACTGCAGTTAGGTCAGGCCCAGAATCCGATGGAGACTTTGCTTTGCCCTGGAACCCAGTGCATGTGAAAATCTGTGTGCACCTTTTAAAATCGGGGTCCCTGTTTCCCCCAGTCCAATGGAGCTCCTGCTCACAAACTCCACTGGCCTTCAATGCCAGATGCTCTGGGGGTTCTTTCTCCCAATGCCATATCCACAGGCATGGGGATTTGATGTGGTTCTCATAACTCTCACTCCTGTAGGTGAGTCTCTGTGATACCATTTCTTTCCAGTCTGAGGGGCTTCCCACCTGGGAGGTATGGGGTTGATTATATTGCATAATTGCCCTTCCTAACTCTTGATGTGCCCTCCTCCTTGTCTTTTGCTGTAGGGTATCTTTTTAAGAGTCCATTTGCTCAGCATTTTGTTATAATTTTGTTGTTTTTATGAGAGAAGTTGAGCTCCAGTCCTTCTATTTTGCCATCTTAATCCCGTCCTCCTACCAATGAGCTTTCTAATTTTTAATTTTCTTGTTTATAAATATGGCTTTTTCTTTCCTGACCATAGAATTTCCTTTGGTTGTTGTAAAGTTGGTTTGGAGGTCCTGAATTCTCTTAGTTTTTTCTTGCCTGAAAAATTTTGATTTCTCCATCAAATATTTTTTTTTTTTTTTGGTCTTTTTGCCATTTCTTGGGCTGCTCCTGGGGCATATGGAGATTCCCAGGCTAGGGGTCTAATCAGAGCTGTAGCTGCCAGCCTATGCCAGAGCCACAGCAATGTGGGATCCGAGCCGCATCTGCAACCTACACCACAGCTCATGGAAACACCGGATTGTTAACCCACTGAGCAAGGGCAGGGATCAAACCTGCAACCTCCTGGTTCCTAGTCGGATTGGTTAACCACTGTGCCATGATGGGAACTCCTCTCCATCAAATCTTAATGAGAGTCTTTCTGAATAGAGTATTTTTGGTTCTATTTTCTTCCCCTTCATAACCTTAAATATATCTTGCCACTCCCTTCTGTCTTGCAGTTTTTGCTGAAATATCAGCTGTTACCCTTATGGGGCTTCCTTTATATGTTATTTGTTGCTTTTCCCTTGTAGCTTTTAGTATTTTTTTTCTATGTGTGTAATTTTTGTATGTTCGATTAGTATGTGTCTTCCTGTGTTTCTCCTTGGATTTTATTCTGTATGAGATTCTCTGTGCTTCCTCAACTTTACTGTTTCCTTTCCCATGTTAGGGAAATTTTCAGCTATAATCTTTTCAAATATTTTCTCTTTCTCTCTTCTCCTTCTGGAACCTCTTTGATGTGAATGTTGGTACATTTAATGTTCTCCCAAAGTTCTCTTAGGTTCCCCTCAGTTCTCTTCATTTTTTTTTCTTTATTCTTTTCTGTGGCAGTGATTTCCACCACTTATATTCCACCTTACTTATTTGTTCTTCTGCCTTCTTTATCCTGCCATTTATTACTTCTGGTGTATTTTTTACTTAAGATATTATGCTATTCATCTTATCTTGCTTGCTTTTAAATCCTCTTTGTTAAACATTACTTGTAACTTCTCTATCTGTGCCTCCATTCTTTCTCCAATATTTTGGTACATCTTTACTATTATCACTCTGAATTCTTTTTCAAGTAAAAACCTATCTCCTCTTCATTTAGTCTTTTTTGTGTGTTTTTGTCTTATTCCTTTGCCTTAAAGCTACTTCTCTGTCATATCATATTGTCTACCTTTCTATGTTTATCATCCCCTTGACAGCAGGTATGTAGAACCAGCAGCAGTTTCACAGTCCTGGAGTTCTCAGGGGTGATGGAGTCTCATGTGTACCCAAAGCATGTGATGCGAGAAGGAGTATCACATTATATCTCCTGATGCTGGATGGCTTCTAGGGATGGGATGCATGAGGGAGGTGGCAGTGATTCCATGTTTAGAAGATTGTTTTTGTAGTCAAGGATGGGGGGCAGCAGTGTTTCCTGCAACCCTTCCTGCTACCAGGAAGATCTCAGGCCTAATTCAGTAGCTGGTCATGTCAGCAGCTGCTCCTGCAGTCCTTCCCTTTGCTGGAGAGGCTCTAAAAACTGCTCTCTGTAGCTGAAGGGAAGGTGCCATCCTGTAGTCACTTACCTTGTTGGATGCTCTAAGGAGCTCTCTCTGTATCCCTAAGGAAGGGGGCTGGTCCCTAACTGTTAATAAAAAGTGCTCTCTGTAGCTGAAGGATGTGTGCTTTCTGGTGGTTTGTCCTTCCCCCTGTTGGGCTGCTGGCAGGAGTGCTCTCTGAAGCCACCTTTGTTTGGAATGTATGCTGAAGTGCTTCTTCATGGCTCCTTTGCCCAGTTGAGCAAATTGTTTTTCTGCCACAGTCCCCTGCTGCTATACTGGCAGGAACCCCAGAGCTTGTGCTTTTCTCCACAGTCAATTCACACTCAGTGGGCATTTTGCAGCTCCCACAGATCCTTTGGTCAACCAGGGAATGAGTGGCAGAAGGCCTGTTGTGGTTCCTTTGATGCACAATATGATCTGCTGATGCCAGACCCTACAGGACCACTTATAGGAGCCTGGAGCTTGTGCTATTTCCCCCAGCAGTTACTCTGTCTGCTCCATTTTATCTGTAGCCTTAAGGGCAGTGCTCCTCCCCAGCTGTCACTAGGCAGCAGCAGCTGCTGCTAGATGACTCTCTGAGCTGAATCAGTTGGTGTCCTGTATCCTGAGCGTGTGCACAGGGAACAATGCTACCTTTTCCCTCCAGGGACCCTTAACAATGGTGCCTAGCCTCTAAGCCCAACCCAGTTTCCTCAGCTTACACCCTCAAATGTGGTTGCCCTATACTCTAGTTCCTAGGGGGTTTCTGTCTGGCCAACCCAAGTGTTTTTGTTTGTTTGTTTGTTTGTTTTTCCCACTTAGCCAATCACAGCTCTCTCAAAAGCTGCGTTTTCGTTCACAATCCCTGACCATATCAGCATATGGTTGGTACTGATGGTTTTTTGGAGGAAAATTTCTGTTTTAAGTGATTCACACAGATTGTTTTCTCCTCTATGCTGTGGAGTTCCTCCTCTGTTCAAGCTGATCTCCTTGCTGGTGGGGGGAACTTCCCATGGGGGGCAGGTCTTTTCCTCTTTCTAGCTCCCTCATGTGGGTGCAGGTCCAATCTCTCTTCTTTTCTCATTTTCTCTCTCTTTTTTCTTTCCTTTGTCCTACTCAATTTCATGAAGTTTTTCTTCTTCTATAAGAATCTTAGGGCCTTTTGTCAGAGTTTAGCAAATTTCCAGTGTGAATAGTTCCACATGTGGGAATGGGTGAGGCTCACATCCTATTACTCTGGCATCTTCATTCCCACAATTTAATTTTAAATAACCTTGCATATTTAGTTTAGAGATAATAGATTTTTGCTAAAAAATATTTGAAAGACATATTTGTATTAACTTCATTATGGCATATACTGTTTTCATCCAAATTCTCAGCAGCACAAAATAATATAGACAATGTCACATACAATACTGGAGCAAAAAATGAAAAGACTTGTGACTAAAGCTCTATTTTAGATAGCATTAAAGAAAACCTATAGTCCTGAGACTAGGCTAGCATTCAGAAAACCTGTAGTCCTGATTTATTTTTTATTTTTATTTTTTGAATATAGCTTATGAAATTATCTAGTACTAAAGGAAATTTTATTATATTACACAGGTTTTAGAATTATCTACTTGATTTAGTGATAGAGCTGTTTTATTTAATTAGTAAAAATATTATCTTACTATTTGAGTTTGAAGATACATTTGATTGAGATGAGCCTGTTTATTCAAATCCAGTGAAATAAAACTTCAGTGGAATGTCAGGCTCATTATCTGTATAAGGAAAAAAGACATTCCCGAAGGGTTATTGAGAAATAGAATATTCTGTTAGGTTTTCAGAACTATTGATCACAACTACTGCTGTTACATTCCACATGGCAGGAAACATTAAGTAACTGCCGTTCACAAAGTGCTACTAAACAGACTCTTGACCTGTCAGTGAGCATCAGGGAAATACTTGAGGGTGCTTGGTCTTGGTTAGACAGTAGGTAAGTTATTAATTCACTTTGTCAACAGTTGCTATGTATTGCATATGGATAGAATGAAAGGTTCCTCTATCATTACTGATTTTCTCTATTCTAAGCAATTAACCTCTTTAGATTTTTTTAATGTTCTGAATTTCTGCAGCAAGTGGAACATTTTAAATCACACTTCTCTGCTTGAATTAGTATAACCATTAAAGCACAAAAGCTAATAGATCTGAAAATTCATCAGGATTA
This sequence comes from Sus scrofa, assembly GCF_054392235.1. Classification (NCBI taxonomy): domain Eukaryota; kingdom Metazoa; phylum Chordata; class Mammalia; order Artiodactyla; family Suidae; genus Sus; species Sus scrofa. The sequence continues at coordinate 89,240,453 of NC_139383.1, forward strand.
TAACATAGTATGTTTATCTCATTTTGTCTGAGCAAATCTGAATTTCCAGTAAAAGTTGAAAGTTGTTAAATTTTAATGCCAAAGTAAAGCCAAATCATATGGGCATTTGGATAAATCAGAAAATTATGTAAGGGACCATAGCTGGCTTATTATCAGTGGAAATTTGAATTTGTGACAAAGACATAACATACAAATTTTGTGATTGTTCAAATTAGTTTATAGTAATGAAAATTTTATTAATTCATTTATTGTTTATAATAAAGCAATATATGTTACAAACTCATCTTTTATGGAATGTCCAATTTCTTTATTTTGATCCTTTCTGTCCTGATATGAGAAACTCCCTTAAACTAACAGATCAGCTCAGCACATGTCACTTATTACACAATGAAGATTAAGGAAAGTCACTAATCTATCTCCTTTTTTCCTCCCATTCTGGTACCTTTTAATCTAAAATATTTTATAAAGCCTTATTTTATGAAGTAATGTTTTACATTACATTGTTATAGAATCACACACAAATTTATCATCCATTAGGGGAAACATTTACCACAAATTCTCATTGTTGTGGTTTTTCAAAAGATATAAAGTCTACAAGTAATAAATGTTAGAGAGGGCGTGGAGAAAAGGGAACCCTCCTATACAATGATGCGAATGTAAATTTCCATAGCCACTTTGAAAAACAATATGGAGTTTCCTTAAAAACTAAATAGAGTTACCATATGACCCAGCAATCCTATTCCTGGGCATATATCTAGAGAAAACCATAATTGGAAAAGTTACATGCACCCCAGTGTTCATTGCAGCACTGTTTACAACAGCCAAGACATGGAAACCACCTATGTCCTTTAACAAAGTAATGGATAAAGAAGTTTGTTACATATATACAAAGGAATATTAGCCATAAAAAGAATGAAATGTCATTCACAGCAACATGGGTAGACAGAGATTATCATACTAAGTGAAGTAAGTCAGATAGAGAACAACAAATATGATATAATATCATTTATATATGGGATCCAAAATGATATGAATGAACTTATTTAAAAACTGAAGTAGACTCAAGGGCATAGAAAAATAGTTTTTAGTTACTAAAAGGGCAAGTGAGGGGGAGATAAATTAGGATTTGGGAATTAACAGACACACATTACTACATATAAAATAGATAAATGGCAAGTACCTACTGGTAGCACCAGGAACTATATTCAATACCTATAATGGAAAAAATCTGAAAAATAATAGGTATTATATAACTGAGTTACTTTGCTGTATACCCTAAACTATACATAAACTTTAAAAAATCCTTTAGTATTTATATTCCTCCTTCATTTATCTAAGCAAACAGTTTAGATGTAGTGTTAATAAGGATATAATTTTACCATTTGGGGCCAAAGATAAAGGATATTATCTGCTCCTGAAGAAGTTGTTCAGAATCAAAATTACTTTTGTAAATCTAATTACTTCTCTGACCATATGGCCTCCTAGCAGTGTTCATATCAACACATGCTGAGAGAAAATATCAAGAGAATCAACCTTGCACTTCACACCTCAAAGGACACTATCAAGAAAGTGAAAAGACAGATCACACAATCAGAGAAAATGTTTATCATAACAGAGGATTTGTATATAGATTATTTAAAGAATTCTTAGTAACAAAAAGACAAATAGCTCAATTAAAAAATGGGCAAAATATTGGGGTAGACATTTCTCCAAAGAAGTATGCAAATTACTAATAAGCACTTGAAAAGTGCTCAACTTTATCGGTTTATTAAGGAAATGAAAATCAAAACCACAATGACATGCTAAATTACCCCCACTCAGATAGCTAGATATCAGATATCAGATATACTCAGATATCAGATAGACTGATAAAAACAAGTATTAGCAAGGATGTTGATAAACTGAAACTCATATATGTGACTCCTGGGTTTGCGAAATGGGAAGCCACTTTGGGAAACATTTTGACAGTTCCTCAAAAGGTTAACCATAGAGTTACTGTAAGACCCTGTAACTTTACTTGTGGAGGTATATCTAGGAGAATTGAAAATGTGTCCATGAAAAAACTTGCACATAAATGGTCATAAGATCATTTTTTTTTTCTCTTTTTAGGGCCACATCTGCAGCTTATGGAAGTTCCCAGGCTAGGGGCTGAATTGGAGCTACAGCTGCTAGCCTACACCACAGCCAACCACAGCCATAGCAAATGGGATCTGAACTAAGTCTGTGACCTACACTATAGACCATGGCAACACCGAATCCTTAACCCACTGAGCAATGCCAGAGACCAAACCCACATCCTCATGGATACTAGTCGGGCTTGTTAACACTGAGTCACAACAGGAACTTCCTAAGATCATATAATAGCTCAAACATGAAAACAACCAATATATCCATCACCTGATGGTTGGATAAACAACATATGGTATATTCATACAGTGGAATATTATTCAGTCATATAAAGAAATAAAATACTGACACATGTTACAACATGGATTACTCTTCAGAACCTCATTTTGAGTGAAAGAAACCAGACACAAAGGCTATATATAGTGTGATCCATTTTTATAAAATTTCCAGAACAGGCAATTCCATAGACTACAGCTGGAATAGGGATTGGCGACTGACCGCTAATAAATATGGGGTTTCTTTTGGGGTGATGAAATGTTCTAAATTACAAAGAGAAGATGGTTCGGCCATCCTGTGAATATAATAAAATCTCTGAAATATGCAGTTTAAAGTATAAATGTTATAATGTATAGATTATATTTAAACAAAATTATTACAAATTTATATATATGTATATACATGTATACATGTATATACATATATATATATATGAAACTTAGGGGCTTAAACAAATATTTTATTAACCTCTTTAAATCTGTGGGCCAGGACTTTAGGCCAGTCTTTGTCAGAATGATTCACCTTTGTTTTGTGATTCTAGGGCTCCTACTGAGTGTACTCAATTGGCTGGATGTGATTATGGCTAGGGACTAATCATCTGGAAGTATCTTCACTTATATGTTGGTCAGTGGATACTGATTATGTTCTGAGATTTGAATGAGGCTGTCAGTAACACTTACTCATTGCTTCTTCATGTGTCCCTGCTTTTTCACCATGCATGGTGGCCATAAGGTTCTCAGACTTCTTATAATGGCAACTCAGGGCTGCACAAGCAGGTGTTCCAGTGAAAAAGGCAGAGATTATATTGCCTTCTCTGACATATTATCATAATTTTTGCATCATTCTGCTATGTCTTATTGATTTCAACTGAGTCAAAAACCCATGTGGATTCAAAGTGAGGGATTAGAGAGCCTTCCTCTCTGTGAAAGTCAAAGAATCTGTGGCTCTGTGTGTGTGTGTTTATGGCAAAATATATATAACATAAAATTTGCCATCTTAAATTTTTTTATTCACAGCTCGTCATATTAGGTACATTTAAATTGTTGTACAGTCAATCTCCAGAGCTCTCCTCATATTAACAAACTAAAAAAAATCAAATAACAACAACAAAAAAAAAAACCCCAAAAAACTCTATACATACTTATCAACAACTTCCCATTCCAACCCTGGGTAAACATCATTCTATGTTCTATCTCCATGAGCTTGACTATCCTAGGTACACCATATAAGTAGGAGGGATCAAAGTATTTTACTTTTGTGACTGACTTATTTCACTTAACATAATATCCTCAAGGTTCTTCCTTATAGCATGTATCAGAATATCCTTCCTATTAAGGATGAATAATATTCCATTGTATGTATACAGCATATTTTCTTTATCTATTCATCTATTAAAAGGTCACTTCCACTTCTGGCTACTGTGAATAACATGGCTATGAACATGAGCAAACAAATATCTCTTTGTGTTTATACTTTCAATCTGGGGGATTTATATACTCAAAAGTACAATTGTTGGATCATATGTTAATTCTATGATTTTTTTTTTGAGGAACTGCCATAAAATTTTCCATAATGGCTATTTTTGTTTGTCTATTTTAATTTATAGTAGTCATCCTAATGACTGTGAAAGGGTGTGACTATATTTTTAAACAATAATTGGATGAAGGAAGGTTTTTACCAATAAACAGTTTACTTGGCTAATCAAGATAATTTATTACATTGATTTTGAGCTAGGCCTTGTGACTCACCTTGGCAGAGAAATAGAATGCAAGGAGAGGAATATTATAAGACTTCAGAGAAATCTCTATGGTCATTGAAGTAGCTTTCATCACTGTCTTGGAAATCTATCCTAGGACCACCAAGTAAAGACCCATGTTAGCCCACTATAGCATGAGGATGCATATGTGAGCACTACCCATCAGACAGGTGAATGAGAGCATCTCAGTCCATCCAGTCCCCACTCAGATGTTAACTGACTGCAATTCATAGGTATAGTGTCTCAGGACTGGTCCAAGACACTCTAGAATTATAAACAAATGAGCTTTTGTTTTAAGCTGGTAAGTCTTAGTTTCTTCTGCCTCAATAGATGCTGGTACTGTCAAGTCAGTGGTGTGCTTGGAGACTTGCCAGATTATAAAACCCAAGTGTGTTCAACTTGACTCAGCTTCACACAGTCCATATTTAGCAATGTCAGATTGCTAGCATGAGATTATTTATGCTATCAGAGTTTATCTATTTATGTATAGAAATCAGAAAACAAATTGGACCTTGTTTTAAAAAGAGAGAGAGCTAGTAAGGAATTTTAACACAACTAGATACAGTCATGTAGATGCTGAGAGGATAAAAGCTTTTAACCAACAAGGGAACAGACTGGAAACACCTTGCCAGGGCTGCTGACAAAAGCAACTGTTGGGAACTACCAGAGCTGCTGTTTCTGGCTATTGAGGTATCTAGAGCCTCTGCAACTGCTTAGAGTTGTACTGCTGGAAGTATATTAGCTTGAATTGCTGGTATTGTAGCTCATTGTGTTTGTGGGAGCCACTGCATTTTGACAATATCCACTAGGTCTGAAAATTGCCATGGAACTACCTGCACACAAGGCAGGTATACTGCATAAAATTTTGCACTGGATGTAAGCTAAGTTTCTGTAACAAAGTGATTGCAAACCAATGTTTCATATGGTTAGGAAGTGTATCCTCAAAGTCTAAGAGGAGGTAGACAATAGAATGTAAGCATGTGGCTTTGCTTCTTGAGGTCTTAGAGATACCCAGTTTGTTCCTACTGTGTTGCTCTTCCATCTGTCAGGATCTGGTAGTTGCCTGCACACCATAAGTGGCCTTATTGGCACCACTTCTGATATTTAGTCTAGAGATAAGAGCATGGAAATAAGATGTGTATTTTCTTTTTATTTCTAAAAAATACAGAACTTACACATATCATTTGCGCTCCTAGACTGCTAATAAAAACTTATTCACACAATCCAGCCTGGAATATTTATAAATGTGTGTATTACTGAGCAGCTGTGACTGGCTCATGGAACTGATGTTTATTACTGAAGGCAGAGGGGAAGAATAAGATTGGGGAATGATTGTCAGTCCCTGATACATCAAAATGACAATTTATAGGAGTTCCCTCGTGGTGCAGTGGGTTAAAGATCCAGAATTGTCACTGCAGTGATACAAGTCACTGCTATGGTGTAGTTCCATCCCTAGGCTGGGAACTTCCATGAGCCACGGGTGCAGCCAAAAAAGACTATAGAATAATCCATTCATCCAACAAACATGAATCAAATCCTATCATGTAGTTGATACTATATTAGGTTCTCAGATCATGGGGAAGAAATACTCAGTTCTCAAAATTCTAATAGTATGAGATATTTAAGTAGATGGAATGTAATACCATGTGAAGTTTAAAAAGTACTGTGAGCAAAATATGGTGGGATCACAGAGGAAAAATCAAATAACTGCCTGAGGGGGTTATGAAAGGTTTTATTGAGTTGGAATATAAATAGAACCTTGAAGAATAACTAGACATTTGTCAGACAGAAAAAGAAAGGCCTTCTAAGCATCTAAGTCCCCGACATTCACAGCATGTCCAAAATTAGTTGAACTTAAGATGAATCCTAAGAAATTGGAGGCGTGGAAATGCGGCCTTCAGGATTATGGAGGGAAATGTAACTTGAAGGAAGGAAAAGTATCCTAAATGTATAATAGCAGTTGTTTAAGATAAAACACATAAATCATGTATTTATTTATTTATGAAGTTAATTTAAATCATCAAAAAATTTAGCTATAAAATGTGACACTCTAAATTTTAAACATGAGAGGTGTAAACAAGGTATTGTGTCCTGAAGCCTTTCTAGACATTGCTACCTTGGTTCACATTCCACTCATTGCTCCATTATATTACTTCAATAATATTCTCACACAGACATTTTCTGATATACTCCACAGCTCTAAAGCAAGCCTTTGCTTAAGGCTTAACCTCTCCTATAAGTTTAAGAGCATTATTAAATTTAATTTAATAACATATGTATGTACTGCAGTTTTGGGAATCATATCACTAGGGTGATACATCTAGGAGTCAGTTACTAAATTATTTTCTTTTTAATCAGATGACTTGAAAATAGAATTTCATGGACATATTGAGAGGAAAGAATAATAAAAGCTCTAAAATAAAATAATATGAGGAAGAAGAATATCCAGATTAATTCACCTTGATAAACTAATTATTTCTGCAGTTCCTGTTGTGGCTCAGTGGTTAATGAACCCGAAAGTATTCATGAGGATGTGGGTTCAATCCCTGGCCTCACTCAGTGAGTTAAGTATCAGGCATTGCCATGAGCTGTGCTGTAATTCACAGACATGGCTCGGATCCTGCATTGCTGTGGTTATGGTGCAAGCCGGCAGCTACAGCTCTGATTTAGCCCCTAGCCTGGAAACATCCATATAGAGGGGGTGTGGCCCTGAAAAAAAAATAAACTGATTATTTATACTTCTAATTCTAATCAACCCCTCAACCACTTCTGATGAAACAGTTTTTGTAGATATAATCAATGCCCAGCAGTTTTAAATTCTTGATAATTTTTTTAAAAGGAACCAAATGCCAGTTGCACTGTGAACCATATTTGATAAAGTAGCTTTGTCTGATATTTCACTAAAGACAGTGGAATAATAAAACTATGAGGAAATTCATATTTTGAAAGCCTTAATTAACTTTGTGCTATAAAACCCTGGGAGCACTTGAGCAAAGCAATTTGACCACACAATTCTAAGACAATTATTTCTGTACTTCTAGTAGTAGGAAAGGAGAAGGGAGGTAGTTGACAGGCTTTTATTGAGTGGGTGCATGTTTGGAAATGGAGAATAAGATTGCATTGATTCTCCAATTACACAGTAGAATAAATACTCAATATGCCTAATGAAGTGAAAGAGAATGAGTAAAATTTGCCTTAGTGTTCTAAAATTATTTTCAATAATGATTATTAATGCATCTTGGTATTACATTTTGTGGGATTTGGAAGAAAGTCAAATTCTATATTGCTGCAGCTTTCTGCATTCTTTAAAAAATGTTGACAAAAATGTTTATAATTGAGTAATCATTAGAAACAATCCTAAACAAATTAAAATATAAGTAACCGAAAATTTGAAAAATGCATTTTAATGTATATCCTTCTGTGTGTGTGAATTGCTTTATGTCATATTGATATATGTTGCATGAAATATTCATCTAGAAACATTCTGATGAGTTTAACAAATATATAAAAAATATAGAACTCCCATCACAATCAAGACATTAATTCAAAAGGTTTTATTTTGTTTGCTTGTCTTTGTGGAGTTCCCATTGTGGCTCAGTAGTAACTAACCCAACTACCTGACTAGTATGCATGAGGATGCTGGTTCAATCCCTGGCCCTGCTCAGTGGGTTAAGGACCTGGTGCTCCCATGAGCTGTGGTGTAGGTCACAAATGTGACTTGGATCCCATGTTGTTGTGGCTGTGGTATAGGCTGGTGGCTGTGGTATAGGCTGGTGGCTGCAGCTCCAATTCTACCCTTAGCCTGGGAAATTTCATATTTCATATGCTACAGGTGTGGACCTGAACAAAAATTGTACACTCTATCCCAATTATAGTGTTTGGCAATTTCTTATATGCTTAGAGTCATTATAAAGTATATTTATCTTTTCTAGAGATACAGGTAAATGGAATGACATAATATTTGCTCCTTTCTCTTTAGCTGCTTCCTCTCAGAATAACTACTTTTGTTCTTAAGTGATGTTGTATGCAATGAAAAGTATCACTGTTTATTGTTGAGAAAAATTCAATTCAAGGAGTAGAGTATATAAAAATGTGTTTATCTATTTACTTACATTGGAGATTGCATGAAGAAGCTGATATGAACTTTCATGTACAAGTCTTTCTTAAGGCATTTGTTTTCATTTCACCTGATAAATACATAGGAATATAATAGCCAAGATATTTTAAATGTATGTTTGGCATCCAAGTATTTTCCAAGGTGGCTGTATTGTTTTGTGTCACAACAAGCAACATATGAGAGTTTCAGTTGCTTTACATTCTGGCTAAAGCATAGTGTTTTCAGCCTTCTTAAATTTATAGCCATTCTAAGAGCTGTAAATTACTATATCATTATGAATTAAATAGATTTTTTGGAAGGCTAATGACATTAAACATGTTACTGACCATTTGTGTAGCTTCTGTTCTGAACCATGAATTCAAATATTTTATAGATTTTATTATTTTGTTTTATTTTATTTTATTTTATTTTATTTTATTTTATTTTATTTTATTTATTTTATTTATGTTTTAGGGCCACACGCGCAACATATGGAGGTTCCCAGGCTAGGAGTGTAATCAGAGCTACAGCTGCTAGCCTGTGCCACAGCCACAGCAATGCCAGATCCAAGCCGTGTCTGTGACCTGTACCACAGCTCACACACAGCAACGCCGGATCCTTAACCCACTGAGTGAAGCCAGGGATCAAACCAGCAACCTCATGGCTCCTAGTTGGATTAGTTTCTGCTGTGCCATGACAGGAACTCCAGTTTACAGATTTGATTAGTTTATCTTCTTGCTAATGAGTTTTAGGGTCCTCTGTATTGTTCTTTATTAGATATGTCAGTTGCAAATATTTATCCCAATCTATGGCTTTACTTCTCATTTCAATATATTCCAGAATGCAATTTTTAAGTTTTTATAAATAGCATATTACCCATTTGAGCGTGTGTGTGTGTTCCACATTTTCTGTTATGTATAAGAAATCTTTTCCTACCACAATGTCACAGATATGTTCTGTGTTTTATTTTCTTTTAGAAGTTTTATACTTTGAGAATATACTTTTAAGTTGATAAAATATTCAAAACAATTTTCTGTATTGCAAGGTATAAAGGTTAAGTCTCTTTTTTCCAATCAACTGTTCAATTACTCCAGCACCTTTTGTTGAAAACATCATTCTTTCCATAATGAATTACTTTAGAAGCTAGAGAAACAAACTCACAGATTTCAAAACCAATCTTATGGTTACCATAGATGAAACCATTGGGGGGAGAGAAGAATTGGGAGGGAATAATGTATATACACTACTTTATAAAATAGATTAATAAGAACATACTGTATAGAACAGGGAAATCTACTCAATAGTTTGTAGGAAACTATATGGGAAAAAAGAATGGATATATGTATATATACAACTGATTCACTTTGCTGTACACCTGAAATTAGTAAAACATGGTAAATCAACTATACTCCAATAAAATTAAATTTTAAAAAAGTATAAGAGCATGCAGAATCTATAAAAAGTTTCTGGAACTAAAAAGTGCGTATAGTATGCCTAGAGGATCTAAGGTTAATGTAAAAAATTAATTTTATTTATACATACTTTCAATATATAATTGGAAATTGAAATTAAAATATACTGTTTATAGAATTATCAAAAAATAAATGGTTAGGAATAAACTAAAGGAATACATTTCAGATCTTCAATGAAAGCAACAAACATTATCAAGAATAATTAAAGATCTACATTAATAAAAATATATCTTATTCACAAACTGGAAGATTGAATATTAAGATGCCAGTTATCCCTAAATTTATATATAGATCCAAACAATTCCCAGTTGAAAACACACCAAATTTTTCTTTAGAAATAAATAAGCTGCTTCTAAAGTTTATATGAGGAAACAAAGGATCTAGCATTACCAATATAAACTTGAGAAAGATTATAGAACTTACATTACTTATTTTAAAGTAAAAGCACAGCAACTATCCCAATATAACATTAGCCTAATTAAAGACATAAAAATCAATGGGACAGCATAGGAGGCCCTGAAATTGACCCACACTTATATAATCAAACTTTGGTAATTTATATCCTGATTAATGGTTACTACATAACAAAAATGGGTTTGTGAGTATTTTTTTATGATTTTATCGGAATATTCAAGGACTTCACAGATCTTAAAAAGGATTCATAAAGTTAAGTCAAGATAAATTTGGTTATACTGTGAAAACCAACAACTAGAAAACTCCCAATGGTTTGAAAGAGCAACATTTATTTATTTCCCAACCTACATGCCCTCTGTGGGTTGGCAAGGTTGATAAGGCATCACCTTGACACAATCTTCCATGACCATAAAATTAGGTGCAAGAGAATACAGCATGCCATGCTCCAGTACTTATACCTCTGCCTGGAAGTGGTACACAGTGTTTACATTCATGTTTTATGGGCCAAGAAGAAAACAAGGCAACATCTGACTTCAAGTGGCAAATAAGTCAATCCAACCATGTCTGGAACGAGAGTACTCAACATCTGGGAATAGCGGTGATGACTAATAGAGCCAATTCTGTGTTGTAAACATCCAGGTCCATATTCTTTCCATATGCAATATACACTGACTTCCCCAGGAGGAAGGAAACCTGGAAGTCCCAACTGAGTTTTAGTCATTTCAGCCTACAGTACTTTGAAATAATTTGTATCAAGTCCAAGAAGACTTTTCTTGGTTTGAAAATCAGAAAAAAAATTATCTACTCCTGAAAAATACTATGTAATTCGTAAATCAGGGGAAAGAGTGGTGATGAAACATCCCTATTCTAGTGCTAGAGATAGCACTTGGAATTTTCACTGAGCAGGTGTTTTGAATAATCCCTACTCTGGATAGAGAGTAGAAGGGAAATGGTCCTGCATCAGGATCCTAGTCTACTCACTGAGGACAGAGAGTAGGACACTCTTATTCTATGACTCCATGGTTGGTCACTGGACACCCTTATTCCATGACTCCACGGCTGGTCACTGGACACTCGTATTCCATGCATGACTCCATGGCTATATCCTTAGAGATGGGCAGCTTTCTCAGTTGTCTTACTGCCACTACAGGACTGAGGTCCTGAGATTTATCATAAGTACTTAATAATCATAAAATTTGGGTTCAAAATGTTGACATCTTAGTAAGTACACTAAGTCTTTAATTCTTTTAAAAACTTGTTTGTGGGATTTCCTGTTGTGGCTCAGGGTAAATGAATCTAACTAGCAACCATGAGGATGCAGATTTGATCCCTGGCCTCACTCAGTGGGTTAAAGATCTGGTGTTGCCAAAAGCTGTGGTGTAGGTCACAGACATAGCTCTGATCAGGCTTTGCCGTGGCTGTGGTGTAGGCTGGCAGCTGTAGCTCTGATTTGACCCCCCTAGCCTGGAAACTTCCATAAGCTTTGGATGTGGCCCTAAAGAGCAAAAACAAACAAACAAAAAGATATTTGTATTATTATTTTTTTAATTAATTAATTTTTTGTCTTTTTAGGGCCACAGCCATGGTACATGGAGGTTCCCAGGCCAGAGGTTGAATTTGAGCTGTAGCTGCTGGCCATAGCCACAGCCACTGCAATGCAGGATCATAGCCATATCTGCAACCTACAGCACAGCTCATGGCAATGCCAGATCCTTAACCCACTGAGCAGGTCCAGGGATAGAACCTGCATCTTCATGGATGCTAGTCGGGTTTGTTAACCACTGAGCCATGATGGGAACTCAAACTATTTGTATTCTTATCAATTTATAGTCAACTCCATGTTATATAACAAAACTTATAATTCTTTTAGACACATACCTCTCAGTCTAGATTTAATTATGGTGTTTTGAACCTCTCAGGTGTCCATGGTGTGACTAAAACGTTTTTCTCTTCTCCCTGAGCCATTACTGAGCACTACTATCCCAAATTTAGAGAACTTCACAAAATGAAGGCTATATCCCTCATTTAATCCATTCTGTACAGCCTGATTTTTAATCAGTTGTGTTGAAAAATTTGTTTTTCAATTCAAGTGCTAGACTTCTGAAAACTCTGTGTCCTGCTAAAAAATTTACTATTTTTTGAACACACTTTCCAATTCTGTAAATAGCATTTATTCCATGTTACAGATATTCTGTTGTACAACATTTTCACCTAAAGTCTCAGACTCTAAATTAGACACATTTTCTTTATTTTAAGTTATATCAGGTAATCATCTTATAAATATTTTGCAAGCATAAAGCCTATTATTATCCTTGTGTATAATAATGATGTGTATATCTATTCATATACTGATAAAAATAAGATATATCCATTAACTTATTTACCAATATATTCAATAATTTATGCTCAAATATGTATTAGGCACTTATCCAATATTAGATGTATCTCTGAAATGAAAATCATATATAATAGTGAACAGCAAGAAATAAGATGCTTCCCTATCACAAATATCATAAAAATAGCGTGAAGGAACATTGTCAATGAAAACTTGAATGTTTTCAAACTATTATGTATTGATTATTATGTACCAGACATGATTTACATGCATTAACTCATTTAATCAAAACTGAAGGCATAACTGAATGCTGAATTAAAAAAAGTAAAGTTCTGGGTTATTTTAAAATGTTCTCTTCTTGAAATATATCATGAAATTACATTTAATAGTGTTGCTTTTAGCAAAATACAGTCTTGAACTAATAATGTCAAATTATGCATACATGTTTGCTTCTAACCTATTTTATCTATTTAGTTATATTTAATATTTCCACTGATTTTTAGTGTTTGTTTTACCTAATTATTTATTAATACTAGGATAGGGGTTATCAATCAGGGAAAATGTTTCCTAGGGGACATTTAGCGATATCTAGAGGCATTTTTTGTGTGAGGGGAGGAGATTATTGTCATTTAATACATGGAGGCCAAGATACTGTTAAATATGCTATGATGGCCTCCAAACAAAGAAAAATCCAGGCCAAAATCTCCGTATTTCCAAAACTGAGAAACTATACTAGAGGGTTCTGCTTCTCTTGACCTTTAATGTAGTTCTCTGATCCTTGGAAGTGGAAGGTGTTCCAGGAAGTCTCAAAGGCTGCAATTAAGATACAAGATACTGAAGTTCCCATTATGGCACAGCAGAAACAAATCCAACTAGGAACCATGAGGTTGCGGGTTCGATCCCTGGCCTTGCTCAGTGGGTAAAGGATCTGACATTGCCATGATCTGTGGTATAGGTCACAGATGTGGCTCAGATCTGGCATTGCTGTGGCTGTGGCATAGGCCAGCAGCTGTAGCTCTGATAAGACCCCTAGCCTGGGACTCTCCATATGCCATAGGTGTGGCCCTAAAAAGACAAAAGACAAAAAAAAAGAAAAAAAAAAAGATACAAGATGCATACATCATACAGAGAACATTGGGAAAATTGAATCTGGAAAAAGTGGTTCTCAGGGCTTTATATCCTGTTTTAAGATTCTAAGTCCTATGGATGTTCTTTGAAAAACAAAACGAAACAAAAAACCAACAAAAAAAAATAGATGCTTAACTTTGGAAGAAATTAACTAATGTGATCAAGACTGATCTCTCACCCACCTGTGCAATGATACCTCTGTCCCACCATCACTTCTCCCCCCAAATCAAGTGATCCTCCAATGAACACTTTCAGTAACACCACTGATCATCTATAAAGCATTTTCACTTTCATCAAGCCCAATTTCTCCTTTACTTCCACCCTTTGAATCCAGAGTGAGTATAAATTAATTTATTCTCTACGTTGTAAGCATTATATTTGAAATTATCTGTCATGCTTACATGACTTATTCATACCAGTCTTCTTGTTTCCTTTTCTGTGTCCATATACCTTCAGGACATGCTACCATTTCTCTAATGTAGCACCACTATATCCCTCAAACCTAGTGCAATATAAATGTATGTAATGGCTATCTATTAGATTTTTGACAAACTTAATAACAGGCTTAGCAAGACAAATAATATACAAGGATTTAATAACTGTTCATTTTGCCAGTGGGTGTCTGGACATGGACACAGGTTCTACCCATATCCTACACACCCCCATTTTAGTTATTGTGGATGTTTTTGAGTCCTGATATAATCTGTAGGAATTAAAACTCTCATTGGCTAGAAGTATCTTAAGAGATTTTTGTTGAATACATGGGTATTGAAATTATTCACTCAGGTTTAAAAGCAAGGCTATTAGAATGGAGCTGTTTCTCCAAAATCCCTTTTGTTTTCTATCACCATGGCAATGAGAGTAATCAAAGTGGAAATAGTTAGTTCTGTGGTGTTGTTTAGGGCTCTTGGTTCACTCTGTGATTTGCCAAAGTCTTTGCCACCATAAGTAAGTTATCCTGTATGCTTTGGAAAGCAAATTTCCTTAAATTTATTTATCATAAGCATTGGTTTCCATGAGAGACTTCAAGAAAGAATTTTGGAAATACCAGTGGTATTCTGAAGCATTAAATTAATGAATTTGATTCAAATCAAAGTCATAAGGAAAATTTTTATGTAAATTTATGTCTGTTTAGTATCATGCCATAGTGAGAAACCTTGGTAGATACACGAAGATAATAGAGCAGGAAGTGTTCATGTTGCATGATTTAGTAGATTAGTTACTAAAAATAACTGTCCTCCTTATTCATCTTAGTGCTATTCCTCAATATATGTGATCCAGTTCCTAATTAGGAAAATTAATGCAAAATTGGGTCCAGAAGCCAGACTCCTGGAACCTGGAATGGAGCTGAATATTGGAAATCAAATTCAGGCAGGGGCATAAGTAAGGATGTAGAAATCCAGACAGGCAGAAGAAGAAAAGGAAAGATTGTGCAAGCAGGAGAAATATAAAAAATTTGGTCTCAAATACAGTTTGAGTTGAGCCATAAATTAATTAACATAGAAACAATGTATGTTTATATTCAGGGCTCTGAAATTAGACTAGATTATGTAAAGTCATAGATAGATAGATGAGTGGATAGATAGATATATAGTTAGAAGATGGGTAAAAATAGATTAAGTTAAATTGTATTACATTAAATTTAAAAATTTCCCACCAGACCCAAACAGAATTATGGACTCCTATAGCTGCTATCTAATTGTACTATTTTAGGAGTTCCTGTAATGGCTCAGTGGTTAATGAATCTGACTAGGAACCATGAGGTTTTGGGTTCAATCCCTGGCCTTGATCAGTGGGTTAAGTATCCAGCACTGCCGTGAGCTGTGGTGTAGGTCACAGACATGGCTCAGGTCCCGAGTTGCTATGGCTCTGGTGTAGGCTGACAGCTATAGCT
This sequence comes from Sus scrofa, assembly GCF_054392235.1. Lineage (NCBI taxonomy): Eukaryota > Metazoa > Chordata > Mammalia > Artiodactyla > Suidae > Sus > Sus scrofa. Next base: position 89,255,951 of record NC_139383.1, read on the forward strand.
CCGATTTGACCCCTGGCCTGGGAACCTCCATATGCCATGGGAGAGGCCCAAGAAAATGGTAAAAAGACAAAAATAAAATAAAGTAAAATAAAATAAAATAAAATAATTGTACCATTTTACCTGTGCCACTTTGATACCCTATGTGTACCCTCTCACTGCTGTGATATAAGCATCCACACAAACCTCACCAAGAAACACTAAGAATTTCTTGATAGCAATCTGTGCCTTTTCTGTCCTTCCTATTAGAAGGAAAGCTAAAAAATTTGGTGATTTTGTGTTTGCTCACCACTGAATCCTCAGTGCCTACTGCAAATTCTTGCATGAAGTGGAATGAATGAACTAAGAAAGAAACATATCTATTTCCTATCTGTTCAATGTCATATTTTAACAGACTTCTGCTGGCTGTAAATGAGTAGCCCTCAAGAAGCCATCATTTCATAAGCTACCACATCTTAATGTAGCTAATGGACAATAGCACAAAAATTGCTTACAATTCATTTTCCACCATAGCAGATACCACTGTTGACCTCTGGCATCAACACATATTCATAGTCCCCTAGTAATTTGTCATCACCCAGACATATATTTTGTTTAAATATAGCTTCACATGCCTTCTAATTCCAAACTTCTGCCATGCTCTGTGAAACTCAAATTATATATTCATCAAAATGAATGAAAATATCCTTGCCTTTAATTATTTTTCCTAAAGGACTTTCCTTGTAACTTTTTCAAGGATGGCTGTCTTAGTCTATCTTACAAATTTTTGCCACTTCACTATTACTCCCACCTTCTGTCAGACTTTTATTGGACACAGGGTCTTCTCATGAAAGGCATGGCCAAACACCTTGGTTCATGGAACTCCCTTGAAGTGTTGGTAAATCTTTTCCTACTGAGAATATATCTTCTAGTTTGGGAACAATCTTCAGACCTATATTCTATTGGGACATCCTTTAAATGTTTAATCATAATCTGTATTCCACCATCCTCTTTCAACTCTCATTTTGCTTGCACGCCTATACATTTGCTTTCACATTCTGAACTTTTCCCTAGCAACAGAGCCTCAATCTTGACAATTAATTACTGTGGCTGGTAGCCTTGGTTAATTGCTTCAATTTCTTTTTCCTTAGTAATAACCCAATCATTATTATGGTCAGAGTGTATAATGATTGTTTCATTTGGAGATAATTTCCTAGTTTGGATAAAAGAGTTGAGAAGTACAGTTACTAAAATGCATTTCTTAATGTGCTATCCAAGGCAATTAAACAACCCAAATTCTTGTTGATTATAACAGTGAGTGTCCATTTATTTGAGCTGTTTCATATGGGTACTATTGACCAAATGAATGATTATTCAACTTAAGGCTTTCAAAGTAATTTTAACATAAAACAACATATTCATTCATCAAACATGATCAGAATTTTTCATTTATTAATTGATCAGATGCTAATGGATTTTAGGAAATTGTAGTGAACACCAATTTTTGTTTTAAAATATTTAGTCTTATAAATTTAGTATGTGTTGATAATGGGCTAAACCGGTATCAATCTTTTAAGACACAAGGATTTTTTGCTATTGAAAAATTATATAGTTCTAGCATAAAACATAGTAGTCATGTAGCAGGACTCAGTTCATTGAAAAAAAAGTAGATACTCAATACACTGTATTTCCAATTTTCTTACCAAAAATAGTGGATGACAGCAGCATCCTTTCTTTCTTGCAACCAAATTCCACCTGTTCTATGTTGGAAGTGTTTCTTCTGATATGTCCTTTCTTATTTTGTAACACTCAAGCTTCTTTTCATCTGGTCCCTATTTTATAACTTTTCATTTCAAGAATGTTATGTAATGGAATCCTGTAGTATATAATATTCGGGTAATGACTTTTTTTACTCAGCCTAATCATTTGGAGATTCATCCAAAATTTTTTAACAACGCCTTGCTCCTTTTTATTGCAGATTAATTTTCCATAATATGGTTGTTTCACAATTTGTCTACTAATTCACAAACTAAGGCTTTTTAGACTATTTCTGGTTTGAGACTATTATGAATCAAGTTTTTCTCAATATTCATTTACAGGCTTTTGTGTCAATATAAGCTTTTGTTTCTCCATTGCATGTTTATTTTTTTTAAGAAACTGCCAAATTGTTTTTTAGATAAGCTGTATCATTTTTATTCATCCTTCCAGTTTCACCTCCTCACCAACATTTAGTGCTGCAACTACATTTTACTATAGTCATCCTGGTAGGTATGTGGTGATAACTCACAAATATTTTAATTGTATTCCCCTGATGGTTAAGAATATTGAATACATTTACTTTTTGCATTTTTGCCTTCTCTGTCCTCTTCAGTGAAATATGTTTTCATGGTTTTGCCTATTTTCTTATTGGATTATTTTTAACATTGTTTTTTGTTTTGCATTATATTCTAGATACAACCATTGTTGGATATCTGATTTTTAAATATGTTTTTTCTCAGTTTATCGTTGGTCTTTTCATCTTTTTCAACAGTCTTTTGCAGAGCAGAGTATTTGGATGAAGTCCAGACTATCAATTTTCCTTTATATGTATTGTGCTTTTGGCATCAAAGACTGTTTGCCTAGCCATAGATTCTGAAGACTTTCTCCTATGTTTCTTTTATAAAGCATTGTAGTTTTATACTTGACAATTAAGTCCATTATCCATCTTGAGTGAATTTTTTTCATAAAGTATGAAGTATGAAGGTAAATTTTGAGGGTTTTTTTTCCTAGTACAAATCAATTGCCCTAGCATTGTTGAAAAGGCTTTCCAACTTCCAGTGACTGAATTTGTGCTTTTATCAAAAATCAATAGGCCATGCTTGTTTAGAGCTTTTTATGGGCTCTCTATTATTTTTACTTTATCTATGTCTATCCCCCTACCAATACTGCAGTGTTGTTTACTATAAGGATACAATAAAGCTTGAAATCAGTTAGACTATTCCTCCCACTAATTTTTCTTTTACAAAATTGTTTTATCTATTTGAAGTCCCCTGTTTTTCTATATAAATTTTATTTTCTTTTCCTTTTTTAAAGTTTTAATGAAGTAATTGATTTACAGTGTTATGATCATTTCTGCTGTACAATGAGGTGATTCAGTTATACATGTACACACATCTATTCTTTTTCAGATTCTTTTCCATATGGATTATCACAGAATATTGGGTAGAGTTGCCTGTGCTGTACAACAGGTAACTACAAAAAATCTTGCTGGGGTTTACATAGGAATTATGTTAATTTGCAGAGAATTGAGATCTATACTCTCTTAAATCTTCCAATCCATGTACATATTATGTCTTCCCATTATTTACATCTTTGTTTTCTTTCATCAGTAAGTTGTAATTTTCAGTATGCAAGAGCTGTCCATATTTTGTTAGGATTATTCCTAAATATCTTATCAATTCTGAGTGATGTTCAATGGTACAGTCTTTAACTTCAGTGTCCATGTGTTATTATCTAGTGTATATATAATCTAGTGTATATATATGTAATTAATTTTTCTGTCTATCTTATGTTCTGTCTCTCTGTTGTTCAGGGTCTTAGCTTATTGTTAGAAATGCTATGAGCTAGAAATGTCTGAGGCAGTCACCTGTGTCCATTCTACCTTTTGTGAGCTTCTGCAGATATTTCCCTGATAGGAGCTAATATGGCTGGAACAGCCCTTGTGGCTTCTACTCTGATTGCAATAATAACCTCAGTACAAAAAAAAATCAGAGAGCTTTGGAGAAACAAAATTTATTACTCACAGATCCTGGATGATACAAAGCACACACCTGAGGGCCACAAGGCAAGGTTCCAGGTAGAGAAGTAAGAAGCATTTGCCTGAAACTCTGCCTTTATTAGGGTGGGGTTGGAGTGCCTTTGATTTCATAGGTTCACTCTTTATTAGCAAATTTAAAGTGTAACACTCAGAATAGGGCACAGTAAGGAAAAAGCACGGTCTCTCAGGCTTTCAGTAATCTAGGTTACTCAGGGCTTTCTGAAAGGGGAACATCTTGAGTAGAGGCAGCCTGGTGTCTATTTCAATTGTTTTGCTGGTTGCTGTGTTGTACAGCTAGCAATATGTTTATTAAAGAACTATGTCTTTGAGATGGGATTAAGATGGTGGAATAGAAGGACTGGAGCTCAACTTCTCTCCTAAAAACAACAAAATTTACAACTAAATGCTAAGCAGTCTTCAACCAAATGGACTGGAAACCTTAAAAAGAATATCCTACTTCAGAAGACAAAGAGGAGGCCACGTCAAGAGGCAGGAGGTGCGATTGTATGATATAAACAACCCCATACCTCCTGAGTGGGAAGCCTCAGAGACTGGAAACTAACTGGTTCACAGAGACTCACCTACAGGAGTGAAATTTCTGAGCCCTACATCAAGCTCCCACATGTGGGGATCTGGCATTGAGAGAAAGAGCCCCTGGAGCATCTGGTATTGAAGGCCAGTGGGGCTTGTGCACAAGAGCTCCATGCGACTGGGGGAAATGGAGACCCCATTATTAAAAGGTGCACACAGATTTTCACGTGCATTGGGTCCCAGGTCAAAGCAAAGTCTCCATAGGAATCTGGGTCAAACCTGACTGCAGGTCTAGGAAGAACTCTGGCAAAAACAGGGGGTGAATGTGGCTTGTTGTGAGGGAAAGATATTGGAAGCACAGCTCTCAGGAATATTCAGCATTGTACCTTTCCCAGGAGGTGGCGATTTTGGGAAAACCTTGCCTTGCCATTAGTGCTGAGAAGCCCTGGCCAAACAACAATCGAGGTGGGATCACAGTCCCACCCCTCAGTAAACAGGCTGCCTAAAGACCCCCCCAGGCACACAGTCACCTCTAATCTTACCCAGAGACAAAGCCATCCCCACCAGAGGGATAAGAATCAGCTCTACTTACCAGTGGGGAGGCTTAAGTCCCTCCCATCAGGAAGCCTACAGCAGGACCCCTTACCAATTTGAGCCACAAGGGGAAAGACACCAGAAGTAAGAGAGGCTACAAATCTATTATCTGTAAAAAGGTCAACACAACAAAAAACTATTAAAATGAGAAAACAGAGAACTATAACTCAGATGAGGGAGAAAGAAAAAAACCCAGAAAATCAGCTAAGTGATGAGGAGATTCTCAGCCTCCGGGAAAAAGACTTTAGACTGTTGATGCTGAAGAGGATGCAAGACATTGGAAATAAACTGGAGGCAAGGATGGATAACTTACAGGAAACACTGACCAAAGAGATACAAGATATAAAACTTAAACAAGAATAGATGCAAAATACAGTAACTGAAATAAAAACTTCACTAGAAGCAGCTAACAGCAGAATACAGGAGGGAGAAGAAAGAATAAGCGAGGTGGAGGAGAGATTACTAGAAATTGCAGATGTGGAAAAGAAAAGAGGAGAAAGATAGAAAAGAAATGAAGAGAATCTCAGAGAACTCCGGGACAATGTTAAATGCAACAATATCCATATTATAGGCATGCCAGAGGAGAAGAGAGAGAGACGGGGACAGAAAAAATATTCCAAGAGATAATAGCCAAAAACTTCCCTAACATGGTAAAGGAACCACTCACTCAAATCTAGGTAGCCGAATGAGTACCACATAAAATAAATCCAAGGAGGAATACACCGAGACACATATTAATCAAAATAACTGAAATTAAAGACAAAGAAAACATCTTGAAAGCAGCTAGGGAAAGGAAACAAGAAACATGCAAGAGGACCCCAATAAGGTTATCAGAGATTTTTCAGCAGAAACTCTTCAGGCCAGAAGGGAGTGGCATGATATACTTAACATGATGAAAGGAAAAAACCTCCAACCAAGATTACTGTACCCAGCAAGGCTCTCATTCAGATTTGAAGGATAAATCAAAACCTTCACAGATGAGCAAAAGCTGAGAGAATTCAGCAACACTAAACCAACCTCACAACAAATACTAAAAGAACTTCTCTAGGAAGAAAAGAGAAGACAGCAACAGGAAACAAAAATGCCACAAATGACAAGGCTCGCTAGTCAAGGTATATATACAGTAAAGATACGAAATCATCCATGCACAATTATACCACCAAAATCAGAAACCATGAGAAGATGTGGGTACAAATGCAGCACACTGGAGATGCACTTGCAATTAAGAGATCAACAAGTTAAACCAATCTCATACACATAAATACTCTTAAAACAAGACTTCAGAATAACTGCAAGTCAAAAATCTACAATTGATACACAAGAAAATAAGAAAAATCAATGCAAATTCAACACTAAATATAGCCATCAAACCAGAAGAGGAGAGAACAAGGGAAGAAAGAAAAAAGACCAACAGAAACAAACCCAAAGCAATTAATAAAATGGCAATAAGAACATACATATCAATAATTACCTTAAATGTGAATGGACTAAACCCCCCCAACCAAAAGACATACACTGGATGAATGGATACAAAAACAAGACCATACGTATGCTATCTTCAAGAGACCCACTTCACTTCTAGGGACACATACAAATTGAAAGGGAGCGGATGGAAGAAAATATTCCATGCAAATGGGGATGAAAAGAAAGCTGCAGTAGCAATACTCATAACAGACAAAATAGACTTTAAAATGAAGAATATTTTAAGAGAAAAGGAAGGTCATTATATAATGATCAAAAGATCAATCCAAGAAGATGATATAACAGTTTTAAATATCTACCACAATATATAAGGCAACAGCTAACAACCTTAAAAGGACAAATAAACAACAACACAGTATAGTGGGGTATGTTAACATCCAACTTACAGCAATGGAAAGATCAACCAGACAGAAAATCAATAAGGAAAACCAGGCCCTGTATGAAGGATTAGACAAGATGGACCTAATAGATGTTTATAGGACATTCCATCCTAAGGCAGCAGAATACACGCAACAGAATACACATTCTTCTCAAGTGCACATGGAACATTCTCTAAGACTGATCATATCCTGGGCTGCAAATCAAACCTCAGTAACTTTAAGAAAATTGAAATCATATCAAGAATCTTCTCTGACCACAACGCTATATGACTGGACATCAAAAACAAGAGAAAAACTGCAAAAATCACAAACAGGTGGAGACTAAACAACATGCTACTAAACAACCAATGGATCACTGAAGAAATCAAAGAGGAAATTAAAAAATACCTAGCAGCAAATGACAACAAAGATACAACAAAAGTTGTTGTATTGGATGGAGCAAAAGCTGGATGGAGCAAAAGCCGTGCTAAGAGGAAAGTTTATAGCAATACAAGCCCACCTCAGGAAACAAGAAAAAGCTCAAATAAACAAGCTAACTTTACATCTAAAGCAGCTTGAGAGAGAACAGACAAGACCTAAAGTTAGTAGAAGGAAAGAAATCATAAAGATCAGAGCAGAAATCAATGAAATAGAAATGAAGAAAACCATAGAAAAGATCAATGAAATGAAAAGCTGGTTCTTTGAAAAGATCAACAAAATTGATAAACCCCTAGCCAGACTTATCAAGCAAAAAAGAGAGAGGACTCAAATCAATAAAATTAGAAATGAAAAAGGAGAAGTAACAATGGACACCACAGAAATACAAAGGATCATAAGAGACTACTACATGCAACTATACGCCAATAAAATGGAAAACCTAGAATAAATGGAAAAATTCTTAGAAAAGTACAATCTTCCAAGACTAAACCAAGATGAAATAGAAAAGAAGAATGGACCAATCACAAGAACTGAAATTGAAACTGTGATTAAATAACTTCCAAAAAACAAAAGTTCAGGACCAGATGGCTTCACAGGCGAATTCTATCAAACATTTAGACAAGAGATAACATCTCTCCTTCTGAAACTGTTTCAAGACATTGCAGAGGAAGGGATACTCCCAAACTCATTCTATGAGGCCACCATCACCCTGATACCAATACCAGACAAAGACTCCACAAAAAAAGAAAACTACAGGCCAATTTCACTGATGAACATCGATGCAAAAATCCTCAACAAAATACTAGCAAACTGCATCCAACAATACATTAAAAGGATTATACATCATGATCAAGTGGGATTTATCCCAGGGATGCAAGGATTCTTCAATATCTGCAAATTCATCAGTGTGATACACCACATTAACAAACTGAAGAATAAAAACCATATGATCCTCTCAATAGACACATAAAAAGCCTCTGAAAAATCCAACACCCATTTCTGATAAAAACCCTTCAGAAAGTGGGCATAGTGGGAACCTACCTCAACATGATAAAGGCCATATACGACAAACCCACAGCGAATATCATTCTCAATCTGAAAGATTTGCCACTGAGATCAGGAACAAGACAAGGATGTCCGCTCTTGCCACTACTCTTCAATATAGTTTTGGAAGTCCTAGCCATGGCAATCAGAGAAGTAAAAGAAACAAAAGGAATCCAAATTGGAAAGGAAGAAGTAAAACTATCCCTATTTGCAGATGACATGACACTATACCTAGAGAATCCTAAACACCCTACCAGAAAACTGTTAGAGCTTATCCACGAATTTGGCAAAGTTGCAGGATACAAAATCAATACACAGAAATTGATAGCATTTCTATATACTAACAATGAAACAGCAGAAAAGGAAATTAGGGAATCAATCCCGTTTACCATCACACCCAAAAGAATAAAATACCTAGGAGTAAACCTACCTAAAGAAACAAAAGACGTGTACTCTGAAAACTACAAGCCACTGATGAAAGAAATCAATGTTGACACAAAGAGATGGAAAGATATACCATGCTCATGGATTGGAAGAGATAATATTATCAAAATGACTATACTACCCAAGGCAATCTACAGATTCAATGTAATCCCTATCAAATTACCAAGGACATTTTTCACAGAACTCGAACAAAACATTTTAAAGTTTGTTTGGAAGCACAAAAGACCCAGAATAGCCAAAGACATCCTGAAAAAGAAAAATGGAGCTGGAGGAATCAGGCTCCGGGACCTCAGACTATACTACAAAGCAACAGTCGTCAAAACTGCATGGTACTGGCACAAAGACAGAACTATAGCTCAGTGGAACAGGACTGAAAGCCCAGAATTAAACCCATGCACTTACAGCCAACTCATCTATGACAAAGGAAGCAAGACTATACACTGGATAAAGGACAGCTTGTTCAATAAGTTGTGCTGGGAAAACTGGACAGCCACACCTCCCTAACAACATACACAAAAATAAACTCCAAATGGATTAAAGACCTAGATATAAGACCAGACACTATCAAACTCCTAGAGGGAAACATAGGCCAAACACTCTCTGACATAAATGACAGCAACATATTCTCAGATGCATCTATCAGATTATTGACAATAAAAAGAAAAATAAGCAAATGGGACCTAATGAAACTTAAAAGTTTCTGCACAGCAAAGGAAACCCTAAACAACACAAAAAGACAATCCACAGAATGAAAGAAAATCTTTGCAAGTGAATCGACAGATAAGTGATTCATCTCCAAAATTTATAAACAACTTCTGCAGCTCAATACCAAAAAAACAAAAAACCCCATCCAAAAACGGGCAGACGATCTAAACAGACAATTCTCCAAAGAAGACCTACAGATGGCCAAGAAATACATGAAAAGATGTTCATCTTCACTCATTATTAGAGAAATGCAAATCAAAACCACAATGAAGTACCACCTTACACCAGCCAGAATGGCCATCATCCAAAAGTCTACAAACAATAAGGGCGGGAGAGGGTGTGGAGAAAAGGGAACTGTATTACACTGTTGGTGGGATTGTAAATCGGTGCAACCACTGTGGTAAGCAGTATGGAGATTCCTCAGAGAGCTAAACATAGAACTACCATTTGATCCAGCAATCCCACTCCTGGGCATCTATCCAGAGAAAACCACGACTCGCAAAGACATATGTACTCCAATGTTCTTTGCAGCACTATTTACAATAGCCAAGACATGGAAACAACCTAAATGTCCAATGAAAGAGGAGTGGATCCATAAGATGTTGTACATATACACAATGGAATATTACCCAGCCATTAAAAAGAACGAAATACCGGCATTTTTTGCAACATGGATGGACCTAAAAACTATCATGGTAAGTGAAGTCAGCCATACAATGAGACACCAACATCAAATGCTTTCACTGACATGTGGAATCTGAAAAAAGGACAAACAGAACTTCTTCGCAGAACAGATACTGACTCACAGAATTTGAAAAACTTATGGTCTCCAGAAGAGATGATTTGGGGTGTGGGGGGATGTGCTTGGGCTGTGGGATTGAAATCCTGTGAAATTAGATTGTTATGATCATTATACAACTACAAAAAAAATAAAAATAAAAATATAAAAAAGACTGAAGGGGAAAACGTGAAAGCGATTGTAGTTTGGAACAGGAATTGAGAGAGATAACGTCTGATAATTTTGTCTCCTTAATGGAGTAAGATACAGTACTGACTGTAGAGAGAGAGGGACAGGACTTGACAGGGTTTGAGTAAGGTGTTTATAGAGTGGTGGAAGCTTGGACCAGCTTTAAAGGGGAATGGGTGAGAAACTGGCCAGGAACAGGAGAGCTGAGACCTTGAGAGTAGGTGGAGGCCAACTTGCCAGTCCATTTTTATTTTGTAATTTCTTCCTAATTGTGAGATTTCAGCCCTGCCAAAATCCCTACCCAACTCACTGGCAAGGAACAATGCTAGGTGAAAGCACTGCTCAGAGATTAAAAACTTTATTTACAGAGAAAAAAACAGGAAGAGGTTGTGAAGATGGAGAAGTCAGACATTGGAAGTCTGGAAAATATAGATATCACTGCAGAAAGATAGGTGATCTGGATTAAAAAGAGGGACATTGTGGCGTTCCCATTGTGGCTCAGCAGTAAAGAAACTGACTAGTATTCATGAGAACTCGGGTTCGATCCCTGACCTCACTCAGCGGGTTAAGGATCTGGCATTGCCGTTAAGGATCCGGCCTTGCCGTGAGCTGTGGTATAGTCTGCAGACACAGCTCGGATCTGTGGTATAGGCCAGAAGCTGCAGCTCCAATTTGAACCCTAGCCTGGAACTTCCATATGCTGCAGGTGTGGCCCTAAAAGGAAAAAAAAAAAAATAAGACATTTGAAAGAAGTAAATCAGCTTTTCCCAGTGATGCCACGAATTGGCATGTGTGGTAGATTCAACTGGCTACCACTTCTTTGAAGCTTCTCTTCACTCTGAGTCTGAGCTGGCCTTTAAATTTGCTTTGATCATTAGAACACAGATGAAGTGAAGGTATGCAAGATCTGGAGTCTAGGCCTCCAGAGGCCTTATGGCTCCTGCATGTCCCTTCTTTGAACACTGCCCTGGGGCTAACATGTCATAAAAATCCATGATAAAATACCTGGGAAAGAGAGGCCCAGCCAACCCAGCTGTGTCAGCCGAGCCCACCCACTGTTGAAGAAACATAGCCACAGTCACGAACCCTGGGGACACAAGCAGAATGACTGCCCAGTCAGTCAATAGGCTGATGCAAAGTAATAAATATTTATAAATAGTCATATGTCTGCTAAGGATAAATAATCCTGGCATGTTTGAAGTCCAGTTGGTCATCCAGAGCAAGCAGAAGATGAGATCAAAGAGGACAATGGGGAGAAGAAGGCAGTGGTCATTCTTAGAAAGTATTGGATTTGATTCTTCAATGCAATTTAGACAGTCAATGAATTTACGTGAAGAAATGAGATGATCTGACTTGAGTTCCCAAGGACCACTTTTATGAGTAGCAATGATAAAACATTACATATAGATGGGGTATGATATTGCTCTATCTATAAATTCTCTGAAAACTGGTTGGAGTATAGAAAACTGAAAGTACAAACTTGGCAGACACATTAATGGACTATAGTTGACATCTAAATTGGATACTTTGAGTCAATATAGAAATGTCGGCTTCCATTTTCATGAACTTAATTTTGCATCTCCAAGCTTCTAAGATAATTTTCACTGTTCCTGCCTGAGTTCATGATTTCCCAAATCCTCCAAAATAGAGTCTGGATCAAGTAAGAAGCTATAAAAATACATCTTTACGTGTAAAAGTAATTATGTTCTAGATTTCAGAGTTGTATTCTATAAATATAACCAAATGAAATTGTTTTTTACAAGTTAGACAATTTTCAGTGGCTCTCATAAAATCTTTATTACTAAATTCTGTCAAAGTACAAAAAAAGAACACAGTAATAGGCTGATAGAGGGATATAGAGCTAAATGAAAGAAAATGATATGTAAAGGAACTAGAAAATGCTGGATCAATTTAATTTTTATTTACAGTCTTCCACAGTGACCTCTCCTTGAATGTGACAACAGCCTAACAGATAAGTTCTATTAAAATCAGTTACAACAACCTGCCCTTTGAACAGCAAGACTTAATGTCATATTTCATTTTTATATTCAATTATCTATGCCTAACAATATAAGAAAATGCTGAGTTTAAGTTTGGGCAATATGATCTCAATAATGCATTTTGCACAACTCTTTCTTAAAGCATTATCTCAGATTTCTTTCGTGAAACCAAAGAGTTGTTGGGAAGAATCCTATGTGATTATAGAAATGGAAGGAAAAGAGATTTTTAATATGAACTTATAAATCAAGATAACATTTGAAAGTACAAAACTCAAGAGTCTGGGAGGAAATACATGTTCAAAAAAATCACTTTAGCATGATTTTAACACATTTCTCCAAGACTCAGGCAAATATCAGTAGAGGGGTAATATGTTAAAATATAAATTTTGGGAGTTCATATCATGGCTCAGCAGAAACAAATCTGGCTAGTATCCATGAGGACAAAATTTGATCCCTGACTCACTTAAGGTTTAAGGATCCACCATTTCTGTGAGCTGTGGTATATAGGTCACAGATGTAGCTTGTCTCTGGTGTTTCTGTGGCTCTGGCATAGGGCAGAGACTGCAGCTTGGATTCAATTCTTAGAATGGGAATCTCCCTATGCCACAAGTGCAGCCCTAAAAAGACAAAAAAAAAAAAAAAAAAGAATTTTGTGTGTTACACGTTTTTCCCACTCTTATATTTAAGGCTTTTAAAAATTTTTTGCCCTAGATAATTTTGCTGTTAGCAAAGCAGAAGTGGCTATTTTAGAGACTTTTGGTATCAATGATGCATTGCTTTGCTGAAAGAAAAAAAAAAGAGGAAGTCTTTATTATTACTTTTTATGCTCTGTGAGAGTTTAAATAACATTGGAATCTGCTCTGTAAACATTTGGTGGAAGTGCCCTCTGGGAGCAATGGGACTTAGTGCTCTGGAAGGGAGGGTTTTAGCTCATTTGCAAATTTCCCTTTCTGTCTACGGAAATTGTATCTTTTAATCTATTTTAATAAATTGCAGGCTGCTTTAACAAATTACATTTTCCTTGAAAATTATCCATTTCATCCAAGATATTTTTCACAGAATTGTAAAAAGTAGTTTTTTATGAGAAGAAAATTTTCTCAGTTTCTTTTATCTTCTCCCATTTCTTTTTTTCTTACATGATGTATCTGTAATTTATCTTATTTCTCCCTTGATGAGGTAACCTAGTACCTAGTGGTGCAACTATTTTACTGACTTTCAAAAAAGCAGATTTTTAAAATTTATTCTACCATTTTTCTTGTCCTAACTTTAAAGATCTCTAAGTTTTAATATCTTTAACCAGGAGGATTTTCTCCCCTGATTTTTAGAAATGTAATTTCTATTTTTATTATGCGTAATATTTATTTTTATTTACTTGGAATTTTTAAAAATATTTGCTTTATGGCTTTATATTTGATTCATTTTTGAATATTTTCTAAGGGCAGGTAAAAAGACATATACTCTAATATTAAGATATGATGTTTAATATATACCATCCCTCAGATTTATCATATTGATTTAATATGTTTTCTATATATTTAGATTTTTAATTCAATTTATTTGCCTTGGAATACGAAAGATAAAAGCCTCCTACTATTAATGTTTCTGTTTTTTAATATCTCCTTTAATTTCTGCTTTGTAATTTTTTTATTAAAGTACAGTTGATTTACAATGTTTCTGCAGTTTCTATTATACAGCAATTGACCTAATCATTGCTGTACAGTAGGATCCTATTGTCCATCCATTCCAAATGTTACAGTTTGCATCCACCAATCCCAAACTCCCCGTCCATCCCACTCCCTCCCCCTTTCCCCCTGGCAACCACAAATCTGTTCTCCATGTCCATGATCTGTTTCTGTTTTGTGGATAAGAACATCTGTGCCATATTTTAGATTCCATGTATAAGTGATATATGGTATTTGACTTTCTCTTCCTAAAACTTCGCTTAGTATGAGAATCTCTAGTTCTACCCATGTTGCTCCAAATGGTATTATTTCATCCTTTTAATGGCTGAGTAGTATCCTGCTGTATATGTGTTCCACATGTTCTTAATCCATTCATAATTTTTTTAATATAGTGCTTGGTTCAAAAATATTTACAGATGATATATTACGATCTCATCTTTTTGGCATAATAATCTGTGTTTCTTTGTCTAAATTAGCAATTTTTGGCCCAAATTTTCATTAGAGAAAGACCCCTGACTTGTTTTATTACATTTGCTTGGCATTTGACTGTCCAAACTTTTTTGAGACATTTTGCAATAACTTTGTTTAGTGTGACATTGTATACAACAGTTGTTTATTTGCTTCATGATCCAATATGAATTTTTTTCTTTTAATAAGTGATTGACTAATTATATTTATTAAACCAATACTTCCTTGACTTTATCTCTGTCATTTTATGTCGCATTTACTAACTTTAATTGATGTTTGATTCTCTATTCTTAAAGATTTGGAAATTAACTGTATCATTTTACCTAACATAACCAATTTCTCTTTTTTTTCTCATCTTTTGATCATTGTATTTCCTCTTTTCATATGGCATGTATATTTCATTCTGTCACTCTTATTATACTTTTACTTCCTCTTAGATTTCAGCTTAAATATTGAAGATTCTGTCACAGACTTTTTGCTATATTTTCCTGAAAATATCTGTTTGACTAAATGTTCTCAACTTTTATCACATAAGAACATTTCCAAAGTTCTTCCTCCCCATATCCACTGGCTTTTTTGCCTGAAGGATATTAAATATGGTACATACTAGGTGGTCCCAGTAGGATGGAGGAGAATGAAGAGTAATAAGCATAAGAATGTGAAAAAGAGGATGTATAATAAAATGACATAAATTGCAGTTAAAACAATATTAAATGCTGTACCTGAGGCACTCCCTTGTATGATAGGAGATGTAATAATATTAGATTGCAATAAAAATGCCTGTGTAAATAATAGAATACTTCCCATCCAGGTCTGCCTCTGCGTTTTCCTCTAGGCTGAGCAGAGTGCTTTGTTTATGTTCCCAGATGTAGGTGGTCAGACCTGAGTGGCAGAGAGGGAACTGGGTCATAGAGAAGACTGGTTATCTGCATGGAGATCTGCATCTGGTCTCCATGAAATGTTACCCCTTTAGTGAGATGCCTCCAGGGCCCAGCATAGCATGTTGCGTACAGAGAGTGGAGTTTCATGCTTGTTTGGTCCAGATCGGTGTGCCACTCTCTCTTGTGTCTCAGTCCCCCTAGTGTTTCTGCAGTGTCAGCCTCCTACAGAATGCTTTCCTTCAGTTCTCTCCCCTGAGCTTCATACAATTTAGTCATGTCCTAAATAACTAAGAAGTGGAAAATGGATGCACAGGGATTGGCATTTTCTGCCCAGCGGTTGAAAATAGCGTGCCATCAAGATGTGAAACCCAGCTAAGAGTCAATGTCAATAATGTGAAGTAGCAGGAACAGGTCAAGGAGAGCAAGAGCCCTCCTGTGCCTGCTGCTGGAGGTTGGAAGCCCACACCCCTACAGAATCCTATGACCCGAGAGATAGAAAGGACATCACATATCAGCCAGAACTTTCCAATTCTATCCTTTCTGCATGGCCTGAACTGAAGGTCATCCAGGACATTCTGGAACATTTTCACTGAAGAAAGAACAGGTAGGTGCAGTGCCTCTTTTCCCTGGAAGTTAATTCCCCTGGTCTGTATGTGGTAACTGAGATCAAGGGACCAAATGCATATAATTCACTACATGTTGTGGTATAGAAAAATCTATTTGTAATATATCCATAAAATAGAATTATTGAAGCAATGACAAATTTGAATTTAAAAAAAGACAGCTTTGCCTGAAATACATGGAGTATTTTATACCTATATTATGTGAACTAATCACACCTTGTTTGCAAAAATAGCATTATAAATACAAGCAGTTGCACTTGATTTCTAAAACCTCATCTTGTTTTTCAAAAATTTTTTAAACTGACACACAATATAGAAATACATAGTTTTTTAAAAAATTACATCTTGGTAAAACATATACACACACAACCAAATTTCAAATAAAATCATCACATAACAATACCCACCCTTAGCATTACGCAGCCTAATGTTTTCTATCATTTGCTATTCTAGTCTAGTCTTGTTTTATGCTCACATCACGTGTACATTTTAAGTCAGTTTTGCTACATGGTGTCGTCACCCCTTTTTTCTTTTCTTTTTTTTAATTTTTTTTAATTTTTTTTTGCTTTTTAGGGTCACACCCATGGCATAGGAAAGTTCCCAGACTAGGGATCCAAGCAGAACTACACTGCTGGCCTAGACCACAGCCATAGCAACACAGGATCTGAGCCATGTCTGCCACCTACACCAAACCTCACCACAATGCTGGATCCAAGACCCACTGAGTGAGGCCAGGAATCGAACCCTCATCCTCATGAATACTAGTTAGATTTGTTTCCACTGCTCCACAATGGGAACTCCCAGGTTCTTAAGGCTTCTGCCTCAAAAGTGAAATATTCCACTCATATGCATTCTCCAAAGCAGGTCAAAATGCATGGTGAAGTCTGATGTCCTTGGCTGGGAAAACAATCTCTTCAGACACAATTAGCAGATATTTGTGAAATACAATGTAGCCTGCTTTAGAGTTTTCAATACATTTGTGATTTCTTATACACCTTAAAGCTATTAGGTATTATTAGGTATTATTCACCCTAGTGAAATTATATTAGGTATTATTCACCCTAGTGAAATTATAACAAAAATGAGGCTCATAGACCATAGAACTATAAAATGACAAAGCCTGGATTCAGAGCATATCTGTGATATACAAGCCCAATCTCCTAGCATGTATTTTTTTTTTTATGGCTACATCTATGGAACATGGAAATTCCCAGGCCAAGGACTGAATCCCAGCCACAGTTGTGACCTATGCTCCCACTGGGGCAACACCAGATCCTTTAACCCATTGTGGTGGCCCGGGATTAAATCCACCCCTCTACCAATTCAAGCCACAGCAGATTCTTAACCCACTGTGCCACAGCAGGAACTCCAACCTGTATATTTTTATCATATCTCAATAGACTGAGTTCTTTTACAAGCTCTCCCCAAACCTAATAATTATGGTAATAAAAACATAAACTTAATCATGATATTCCTATTCTATCATTTAAAAAGAATGACTGTCCCGCCACTGTAAAAGATTCAGCTATACTGTTTGGAAAACATTGTTTCATGGAAGCTTAAAGAGGTTTGGAATGTGGACAAATGTCTTTGTAATGACTGATTCTAAAAAGTAATAGTACATTGAGAAACTAATATTACAGAGCCTTGAGATACCGCAAATGGAGGAACTATCACTATCCAATTCTATACACTGGAGTGCAAAGTAATCCATAGTTTAAATATTCAAGTTGTTAGCAATTGTCTATTTTTTACACTTTTCTTGACAAATATCTTTGAATAACAACATTTTCTAGCTCTTTTGAGCAATTTTAGTGGGTGAGGTTCTAAGTCCTTTACATAATTTATCTCAATTAATCCATGAAATAATTTATAAGGCAAGGCTTAGTATTACCTAATTTGACAAATTTGGGAAAGGAGGGCAGAAGTGAAATAACGTGCTTATGGTCATAGCTGGTGAGTGGGAGGGTAGAGTCACACTCAGGCTCTCAAACTCTAGAAAAGATATTCTATTTTTCTAACTATGATAACGTAAAATCATTAAAAGTGAAACTTTAGGGAGTTCCCATCGTGGCGCAGTCCAGTAGTTAATGAATCCAACTAGGAACCATGAGGTTGCGGGTTCGATCCCTGCCCTTGCTCAGTGGGCATTGCTGTGAGCTGTGCTGTAGGTCGCAGACACGGCTCGGATTCCAAATTGCTGTGGCTCTGGTATAGGCTTGCAGCTACAGCTCCGATTGGACCCCTAGCCTGGGAACCTCCATATGCCTCGGGAGCGGCCCAAGACAATGGCAAAAAAAAAAAAAAAAAGACCAAAAAAAAAAAAAAAAAGTGAAACTTTACCTGTGTTTCAGTGCACAGTTCAGTGGCATTAGGTATGTTTGTTTGTTTGTTGTGAAACCATCGCCACCATCCACCTCCAAGGCAATTATCATCTTGTAAGTCAGAAACCCTGTCTCATTAAACCATAACTCCATGTTTTCCTCAAAAAAAAATGTGCTGGGGGCTTTCTTTTTTTGCTTGGTTTGTTTGCTTGTTTTCTTGTTGTAAGTTTTCTCTGGGCCAACCATAAACCAGAGTTGCAACCTCAAGGTCTTAGGTCTTTTCTGAGTCTGCACCTTCCCCTGGGAATGTGCAATGATTTTCTAAATTCCCCTTTAAGTGTGATTTCTTTTGAATGTTCTAACCCTTAATTGCCTAGCTCTCAAAAGAGGAAAAAGAGAAAGATGAAAGGGGCAAAGATAGACACTGGATCTTTAAGTCCCCTGGAAGCCACTTCAGCAGGAAGGGGAAAGGTTGCAAAAATTGCTGTCCATCCCTGTGTCTGATCTCCGCAATCAGAAGCAGCAATCAGCAGTCAGGACCCTTACTGAGAATTCCCATCATGGCTCTGTGGAAACAAATCTGACCAGCATCCATTAGGACACAAGTTTGATCCCTGGCCTTGCTCAGTGGATTAAGGATCTGGCATTGCTGTGAGCTGTGGTATAGGTCTCAGACCCAGCTTGGATCCCAAGTTGCTGTGACTGTGGCATAGGCTAGTGTCTATAGCTTCCATTTAACCCCTAGCCCGAGAACTGCTCTATGCCATGGGTGTGGCCATAAAAAAAAAAAAAGGAAAAAAAAAAGACCCATAGTATTTAGAGGACAAGATTCTTATTGCCACTTCAGGTCTCACAAGCTGCACACAAATTGCTTCAGGAACATGTTCAAGGCTGCCTGCCATGTAGCTGTGGGACAGGGGAAAGGCAGATGCTCTGGTCTGCTGCCCAAGATGTGACAAAATAAAGGGTGATTTACCATCCAGGACTTTCTTGAGGCATTGCAAACTTTCAATAGATTCCACAGATCCCAGGTAGTTAAATCAGACAGATGTTGTCATTGTGCTCCAAGCAGAGCGTCAGGTCCCTGGTGTTTTTCTCCTCTGGCATTTTAACTCTCTAGAGAATACCTTCTTCACTCCTGTATGTTGGTAGTTTCTATTTTCTTCTTGTGAGAAGACTTTTTTAATTGTCTTCCTTGTACTTGGAGTACATGGAATGAGGAAATGATTGTATGCACAGATAAAAATGAATTAAACTATGGACCTCACCCTAGGCTTCTCTCTTAATCTGGGAAACATCGTAATTGCCCAGAACCTGCTCCTATAGTGCTACAGCCTCAGCAGCCATTTTTCTCCTTGGAGTTAAAATATGTCTCACTATGCAAATGATTAAGGAGCTTCACTTTATTTCCTTATTTCCCTAAAATTTCAGTTGTAATACTCATTTCCCTTCCCATATCAGAAAGGAGTTTGAGTGACAAGGGAGAGAGGGGGGTCTTTCCCAAATGAGAAGTTTTGAGTAGAGTTCTGGTGATTTAGTCTCCTCAGTGTCTATTTGTCCCCTTCTCACCATAACACCTACTAGTTCTGTCCTCAGCCTGCCCTTCCTGATCACAGTCCTTAACTGTTTCCTTTGTCTCCTAACTGCTTTCCTGGGTCCACACCGCCCCCCACAGATCTTCAATACTAGTACAAGCACGATCTTTCAAAAACACATATCTGATCATGTTACTCCTCTACTTAAAAACGATGCTTTGGGGATGCAGCTAAAAATTCTCATACTATGTGAAGTCAGAAGGAGAAAGACAAACACTATATGATATCACTTATATCTGGACTCATATATGCACAAATGAACTTATCTACAAAATGTAAACAAACTTACAGACATAGAGAATAGATTTGTGGTTGTCAAAGTTGGGGGAGGGAATGGGATGAACAGAGAGCTTGGGGTTAGTAGATGCAAACTATTGCATTTAGAAGGATAAGCAATGAGGCCCTACTGTGCAGCCCAGGGAACTATATCCAGTCTCTTGGGATAGAACATGATGGAAGATAAGAAAGGGAATGTATGTATATGTATAACTGGATCACTTTACTGTATAGCAGATATTGGGACAACATTGTAAATCAACTATACTTTAATTTTAAAAATTAAAAAAAAAACCTGTATTTGGGGAATATAAACACAAATATTCACCCGGTGCTGTCTTTGATCAATATGAGCTGATGTAGCCTGACTCTCCATCATTGGAGATGCAAGTGGGTGATATGTTGAGAAATATAGCCCTCTGATGAGCATTTTCCTTGATACAAGGCAGGGAAAAGAGACAAATGGAGCAGCCATGGTTGATTTTAAAAATTACATTGAAGGAGAAGAGTCAGAAACAGAATGAAACAACGAGGAAAATGTCATATATGGATATATATAAAACACATAACCCAAAATATATTATTGATGCAGCATCCTTGAAAAATGTTTAACTGAATCTAACCATGAAGAAACAATCAGGAAAATTAAATAGGTGGGCTTTCTAGAAGAAAGATGGTCTGTTCTCTTCAAATATTTAATATTATGATAAATAGAGCAAGAAAGGGTGAGTATTGTTCTAGATTTTAGACAACTGGAGAAAGAGCTCATGAGCTATTAATGGAAGTGTATTAATGGCATTGTGTGAACTTTGAAGATATTTCAGGTCAGAAAAACACACAGACACACACAGAGCTATAAAATTCATTGTGGGATAATTTGGGGCATTAAAATATGGCTATCGCTCCACAATATTGCATTAATCTTCATATATTTAGAATCAGTGAATGGTCTGGGAGGGAGTTAGAACTGGCTCATGAAGATTAAGGGGAAAAATAAGATTTGCCTTGAACCAACAATATTTTGCACCTCAAATTCAGCTAGAAAACAAAAGGCCCATTGTGGCTCAGTGGTAATGAGTCTAACTACTATCCATGAGGATGCAGTTTTGATCCTTGGCCTCTCTCGGTGGATTAAGGATTCAGCATTGCTGTGAGCTGTGGTGTAGGTTATGGATGTGGCTCTAATCTGGTGTTGCTGTGGCTCTGGTGTAGGCTGGCAGCTGCAGCTACAATTCAACCCCTAGCCTGGGAAACTCCATATGTCCTATAGAGAAAAAGAAATCAGCTAGAAAACATCTAAATGGATAATAAAAATCTGCTGTGATTCTTGCAGGCCACTATGCTCATTCCTGTTTCTGTTGCCTTGTTCATGCTACTTTCTCTGGTGACAATGTTCTTCTCCTTTTGTACATAGCACAGTCTTACTCATTTTTCCAGACTCAAGGACATATTGAAATTTTCCTACTTCCTTCTTCTTCTGTTATTTTTTTTAAATTCTAACCTAAACATACACATCACACATACACATACACACGCATATACACACAAATCCCCACCTTAATGATATCCTAGAATTCATAAGTGTTACTTTCACTAATCAGTTTATGTGTCCCTCTTCCCTTTCTAGATTGATACACCCTTAATTTGGAGCCATATATTATTCACGATTGTTTTCCCCAAACTGAACATAGTGACCAATAGACAAGTGTTCAATAAAGATTTGTTACATAAATGAATTGAGGAAGAAAGAATATCATGGTCTCCTCATGTGCTCAGACTGCTGACCAGAAAGGTGAATTATTTTTCATTGTCATCAAGCTAACCAGTGAGTCAGCACTAGCTAAATCCTAGAACACAGCTCCTTGATACAGTGAATTGTGTAATCATATTATCTTCATCCATTTTCAAGCGTTCACTGACTGACCACAGTGTGCTTGAAAGTGTTCACAGATGTGGGAAAACAAAGATATGAGGCACAATTCCTATGCTCAAGTGTCTTATTAAAATGTAGAGGAAATAATAAAACATCACATATTTACAATAGTGCAGGTAATATGAAAGAAAAAAAAAAGGTTTGAGAGGTTTAGAAGAGGGGATAGTCCAAATTTAGTGTAAGGAAAAGAAAAGTTTAAGAGCAAATTTTGCGTAGATCTTAAAAGATGTATGGGATTTAGGCATGTGTGAAGAGAAGGGAAGAGAAGAAGAAAGAATGAAGGGGATTCCACAGAGGCAAGACAGACCATGGTAGAAGGCAGGTGAAGAAGAGGAGGGAGTGACTACTTCTACTTTTTCCTTCCTTCCCCATCACTACAGCCACTTTCATGGCCTTAGTTCAGAACCTCATTATGTCTTGTCTGGTTTACTGGCTACTCTGTCTCCATTTTGCCTCCATTCCCCATATTCAACACTCTTTGATTCATTTTTCACTCTCCATATAAATTACCTTTCAAATGAAAAAATCATAACAATGAAATTTTGCTTAAGATCCTTCAGGGAGTTCCCTTTGTGGCTCAGTGGTTAATGAACCCAAATAGTATCCATGAGGACACAAGTTCGATCCCTGGCCTCGCTCATTGTGTTAAGGATCTGACATTGCTGTGAGCTGTGGTGTAGGTCACAGTCACAGCTTGAATCCTGAGTTGCTGTTGCTGCAGTGTAGCCCAGCAGCTGTAGCTCTGATTTGACCCCTAGCCTAGGAACCTCCATATGCCACCAGTGCGGCCCTAAATAAAAAAACAAACAAAAAATCCTTCAAAGAGTCCATTTTCCCTTCAATTAAAAGTCGCACATCTTTGCTTATTATAGGAAGTTCCTCGTGGTGTCCCTGCTGCCTCCTGTCTAGCCTCAACTCTTGCATATTTCCAACTTGGACCTTATGTGTCAATCTTATCAAACTCTTGAGTTTGCCTGAAAATCCTAAACTCACTGTCCTGAATTATAGCACGTATTGCCCCCTTAGACTGCATACTCTCCATTCACTGTCCTTTTCTATGTTGTCCAAACTTTCATTAAAACACACACACACACATACACACACACACACACACACACAAATATTTACTGAACATCGACTATACTGAACAGGTATAACATTAGATGTAGAGGTATAACTGCAAACACGATGTAGTTCCTCTCCTCATGGAACTTGCATTGTCCTTTATAAACATGTTCTTGCTCTCCCCCCACCACAAGTAAGATTAAAGTCATCTCCTTTGTGCCTCCAATTGCACCTCATGTTTAAAAATACTTTCCTGTTTTCTGCATTAAAAATATTTTATTATAATTATCAGTTTATTTTGTCTACTACTGATTGTTATCCTCTAGGACAGGGATTGTGTCTTTTTTTTTTAATCTCTGTTTTCCAAGTATTTTAAACATCAAAATAAGTGAACAGGAGTTCCTATCATGGCTCAGTGGAAACAAATCTGACTAGCATACATGAGGATGCAGTTTAGATGCTTGGCCTTGCTCAGCGGGTTAAAAGATCT
Source organism: Sus scrofa (assembly GCF_054392235.1). Classification (NCBI taxonomy): domain Eukaryota; kingdom Metazoa; phylum Chordata; class Mammalia; order Artiodactyla; family Suidae; genus Sus; species Sus scrofa. The sequence continues at coordinate 89,279,624 of NC_139383.1, forward strand.
GGTGTTGCCATGAGCCATGTTGTAGGTCATGGATGTGGCTCCAATCCCACATTGCTGTGGCCCTGGCATAGGCCAGCAGCTACAGCTGCAACTGAACCCCTAGCCTGAGAACCTCCATATTCCATGGGTGCAGCCCCAAACAGATGAAAAATAATAATAAAATAAAATGAATAAAAGTTTTTGAAGTGAACGAATAAAAAAATTATTCCTGGATTCATTTCTCAATTCTTTTATTCATGCAATAGATTTTTTTTGTTGTTGAGATACAACTATGTGTTCTTTATTATTCAATATTACCAGTTTATAAAAGAGATCAAATCCCATATGAATATGGGATTTACATTCTGTTGGGAACATCTTAGATTATCTGTGCTAAAATTATGTAAGGCCAGATACTTACTCAGTATGTTGTTTCCCTTCCTCCTTACTGACAGAAATCTATATTTTGAGAGTGGAAATTTATCCAAATATAAACTCTTTTTCAGTTCCCTTGAATACTGGGGTGATCAATGTTATGTAAAGGAAAATTGTAGAGTGAGGTCTCCAAGAAATCTCTTTGAGGAGGCTGACTCTGCAAACCCATAATATCATTTACCTTCCCCTTCCCTCTTTCTTTCTGGAAAGCAAATATGATGGCTGGAGCTGCAGCCATCTCACTACCTAGAAGATTAAATCCATGCTCTAAGGATGGTGGAGAAGGAAGATTGAAGAAGTCTGAGGCATTGATAATACAGTACAGCCACTGCACTGTATCTGGACTACTTGCCTCCAGGTTTAAGAGAGAAGGAAATACCTCTCTATCTACAGAAAAAACAGGAGACTAGAATGATAACTTGATTGTCTTAGAGTTGTCTGGGAAACCATAGAGAAGAAAACATATGCAAAGAATAGCCCAGAATTTATCTGAAGGAGCAGACAAAGGAGAAATCAAAGACAAGATGAAAAATATTGAAAGTAGGTTGGGATTATTGTCAAGTTGTTGAGAGGGATATTATTTGGTAAGGCAGAGTCAAAGTCATTTTGTCTAAACTGGTATTGAGAACCCCACAAAGTGTCCAGGAGGTGATGCCCATAAGGCATAGAAACATTTGAGAATGAAGTTAAGAGAAGTCTAGATTCAAGATTAATATTTGAGTTAACATTACTGGGAGAGTGAAGAAACAGAAAGTGGATCCAGTCCTGGTCCTTAAGGAGAAACACCATGAAGAAGCAGCAGGAAGAGGAGAAGCCAGAGATAGCATTTTTTAACAGAAGAACCAGAACTCAGTGTTACATAACAATGACAACAAAAAGTAGAGTTTTTTCTTTGATTGGTATAGTGAGGAAGGAAAAATGGAAATTTAAAATATATTCTATATGGCTTTAGCTTTAACTCCAAGCATCTCTAGATTGCTCTGGTCATCAATCTTTCCTAAGGTGATAGCTAAAGTAACAGGGATTCTATCCTATTATTTTAATATATGACTAGGTTCTGAGAAAAATACCTTCTCCAAACATACCTGTAAAATATCAGTAAATGTTGGAGTTCTTGCTATGGCACCATGGGTTAAGGATCCAGCATTGTCTCTATGGTGGCTCAGGTTGCTGCTGAGGCACAGTTCTATCCCCAGCCTGGCACAGTGGATTAAGGATTGGGTGTTGCCACTGCTGTGGTATAGTTCTCAACTGCAGCTGGGATTCTGGCTCTGGAACTTCCACATGCTGCATGTGTGGCAGAAAAAAAAAGAAAGAGGAAAGAAAGAAGGAAGGAAAGAAATCAGTAAATATTAACATAAGTAGACTTCTATAAATATGGACCTGACTTTTAGCCACATCTAAGTTCCCTCATTTTGTAGATAGGAAAAATCTTTCTCTAAAATGGTATGGATGGGAATTGAGAATTTTCCAGCCTTGTACCATAAAGAATAATAACTTCAGAGCATTTTTTATTTATATATATTATAGGCTCCAATAATATATAATTTTTATATATTAATCTTACGTGCTTGAAAACCTGCAAAAACTGTACATAACAGAGGTTCACATAATTTTTTGACTATAATCCATTTTCCTTTATAAACCACAATTCTGCTATCCTGAGCCCCTGGGTCCTTCCTTGGATTATTATAAACCATCAAGTTATGTCTATCTCCTCCAGTGTCCCTGAATGTTAGTTCTATAATAATCTGTTAAAAAGAAGATAATACAGGAAAATACAAAGATTTCATCTACACTACAGAAAGACTCTTTTGTGGTATTTTTTGCTTTGTTTTGTTTTTTGGTGTGGTTGCTTAACCCCTTGGGTAGCTATACCATAATTACTGAGAATTTCAAATTTCCTGAAAGTTGGTGGAGTTATTTGACATTTGTTCATTCCTGTAGAGCGGAAATTAGGAGTCCAAAATTGGGTTCAAATCTGTGTTCTTCCACCTACTTGGCCATGAGACCTAAGGTGAGGTATTTTATCACTTTGCTGATAAGTTTTTCTCAACCACACAATGGAGACAAAGCAATATTCAGACTAGGAGTTTTGCAAGTATTAATATATATAAAGCTCTTTGCAGAGGCATTTTCTGGATCAGAGTAAGCCCTCATGAATTTTTAGCAATTGTTCTTTAAACATTTATTAAATTATTTCTATTCATAAGCCATATGGAAAAGAAAGATCAAACAGTTCATTGGTCAGCCCCAATCATGATACCTCAGTTACAATAGTGATGTTGCTTCTGAAATACTTCATATTCAAAATCTTCAACCATGTACTACAACATTAATAATCCAAAACAAACATCCTCACAGAAAACAAGCTGTGAGACTATCATGACAATCTCCAAGTGGAAGAAATCTCAAACCTGAATGTTTATTTCATTTGCATTTATATTAAAAGTTGTTTTTGTTTGTTTGTTTTGCTTTTTTTTATTTGTTCCAAAAGAGGATACTATTGCCAGTAAATGAGGCCTCATTATTGATAGCATGGAAGGTGTCATTTTTATAGTAGTTCTTTCTTAAGAACGTGCCATTTTTGCAAAGCTTTGTTTTTATACAAATGTTTAAGTGTGAATTGCCAATTCTTTACAGCTTTTTCTCAGCCTATTCAGTGTTAATACTCTTTTTGAGTGGACCCTCAGCAGAAAGTCTCTTGATGGTCCCAATGCACTGATTTGACAAAATGGTTTCCACTGGAATTTTATAAAATCAACAGGAACAAGCTGAATATAAGTAAGATATGTTAGAAAATGGTAAGGAGAATAAAATCTCAACAGGCTCAGTCAGTATATTTTTAAAATTATATCTCCTTTAAGTCCACAACTCCCTATACTCTTTAGGAAGATTTCAAAGAGGACATTTAAATGCATGGTCTTTTTGATCTGAAAATTAGCATGCCATGCAGCAGATGAAAATTCATTTCCTTTCTTCACATGTGGAATATTCATCTTGCTTTTGTTTGCAATAAAAATTAGGATGAATACTTACCTTCCATGCTTCAACTCAAATGCTTTTTAATATATGATGATAAGTTCCATATCCAAGAGCTGTGGCCACCAGAGAACAGTGTATAGATTTTCCTTTACATTTCAAATGTAGAGACATAATGTTTCAAAGTCAGGAAATCCTTGAGGTTGTATGTTTTTCATTCACAGAAGTTAGATATTCCTCTGAGAAATACGTCTAGAAGACTATCAGGACTTCAGAAGCAAAAGTAAATGGCTCTACACATTATTTGTATTACATACATTTGTAAATAAACCAAACAAAATGAATTTGGGTGAAGATGATGATTTAAAGCTTTAACAGAAAATGATGTATTTATACATTCTTTCAATAAAGCTTGTCAGTAGGTTTTAGGTGCTGAAAATAAAATGGAAAATAAGACAGAGAATTGCTCCTCCTGGAAATCAGCATTGTAATGACAGTGATGTCTAAAAAGTTTTGAGGTACTTTCACTTAGGTGATTTAAGATGCCCAAGAGTATTTTCATGCTAAAGGATAGAATTACCTTAAATTCTATTGTACTACTTTGGTGCACTGAATAAGCTGTGGACCTTTCTATATAAAGGTAAATATCAACTAATAAATGAAAACACTATCTTTTCTGTCTTTAGATTTATAATGTCTGTATATAGGAAGTATATGTAACAGAAGGTTACAGTAGTAACATTTTCAGATTTTTTTTTATGTTTCTATATGTAACCATGTTTTTAATATGATAAAAGGGTAAGGTCTGGCATAATGACAATAACCTATTCTCAAGTAAAAATGAAGACGTGATATGAGTATTAGAAATAGAGAGGGTAATTATATAAGAACTAGTGATTTCAATGCAGATGTGATGTCTGGACTGTAGCAGCCACTTGTGACTATGAAGCAACAATCCTGATGAAAAAGAGCAGAGGTGATGAGAATGGTGGAAATAAATAAGTTAACTCTCAAACATCTTGCTGTTTAGGGGTGCCCACCCTTTAGTGCAGTCAAAAATCTAGGTACCTTATGGTTAGCCCCTAGTAGATGTGGTCCCTCCATATGTGAGATTCTGAAACTTTGGATTTAAACAACTCATATCCTGTAGTATTATGATATTGATTATTGAAAAGAAAATCTGAGTATAAATTAATCTGAGCAGTTCAAGGGTAAACTGCAAACTGATTTGTTTAAGCCATTGCCCAAGAAGTGTTTTGTTTTCTTTTAAATTTATTTTTATTTATTTATTTTTTGGCTGCCCTGCAGCATATGGAGTTTCTGGACCAGGGATTAAATCTGAGCTGTGGGTATAATCGACCTGCAGCTGCAACAATGCCAGATCCTTTAACCCATTATGATGCATTTGCTGGGCAGAGGATCAAATCTGCATCCTGATTCTGCAGACACGCTGCAGATCCTATTGTGCCACAGTAGAAACTCCGAAGGGTGTTTCCTTATTTTCATCTGAAGGAGTTCTTAAGGGTTACATCTAGCATGCAATAAAAGCAAGGTTTGGATTAAAATTTTTTCATACCTTGACATGAAGTAAGTTTAACATGATGGCAACCATGCCTATGCCATGGTTTGAAAGAGAGGAACCTGTTTATAGATCCTATAGGTGAGAATCAGCCTAGGATATGGGGATTTGCAGCAAGCAAGAAGACAAGACTGAGATTCTCACAAGGGGGGCAGACACCAGAAGTAAGAGAGGCTACAAATCTATTATGTGTTAGAAGGTCACCACACCAAAAAACTACAAAAATGAAAAGACAGAGAACTATAACAGATGAGGGAGAAAGAAAAAACCCCAGAAAAACAGCTAAGTGATCAGGAGATTCTCAGCCTCTAAGAAAAAAGACTTTAGACTGTTGATGCTGAAGAGGATGCAAGACATTGGAAATAAACTGGAGGCAAAGATGGATAACTAACAGGAAACACTGACTAAAGAGATACAAGATATAAAACTTAAACAAGAAGAGATGCAAAATACAATAACTGAAATAAAAACTTCACTAGAAGCAGCTAACAGCAGAATCCAGGAGGCAGAATGAATAGGCAAGGTGGAAGACACATTAGTAGAAATAATGGATGTGGAACAGAAAAGAGAAAAAAGATTGAAAATAAATGAAGAGAGTCTCAGAGAACTCTGGGACAACATTAAACGCACCAACATCCATATTATAGGGGTGCCAGAAGGAGAAGAGAGAGAGAAGGGGACAGAAAAAATATTCCAAGAGATAATAGCCAAATCTTCCCTAACATGGGAAAGGAACGACACACTCAAATCCAGGAAGCACAACAAGTACCATATGAAATAAACCCAAGGAGGAATACACCGAGACACATATTAATCAAACTAACCAAAATTAAAGACAAAGAGAAAATATTGAAATCACCTAGGGAAAAGAAACAAATAACATACAAGGGAACCCCAATAAGGTCATCAGCAGATTTTTCAGCAGAAACTCTGCAGGCCAGAAGGGACTGCCATGATATACTCAACATGATGAAAGGAAAAAACCTCCAACCAAAATTACTCTACCCAGCAAGGCTCTCATTCAGATTTGAAGGAGAAATCAAAACCTTCACAGGTAAGCAAAAGCTGAGAGAATTCAGCAACACTAAACCAGCCTTACAACAAATACTAAAAGAACTTCTCTAGGCAGAACATAAAAGACAGCAACAGGAAACAAAAATGCCACAAATGACAAGGCTCGCTAGTCAAGGTATATATACAGTAAAGATATGAAATCATCCATGCACAATTATACCACCAAAATCAGAAATCATGAGAAGAGGTGGGTACAAATTCAGGACACTGGAGATGAACTTGCAATTAAGAGAACAACATCTTAAGACAATCTCATATACATATAGATTCTTATATCAAAATTTCAGAATAACTGCAAACCAAAAATCCACAATTGATGCATAAACAAGGAATCTCTGGAGAAGAAATATATCTCGTAGTAAATAAGTGCATAATCCACCATGAAGGGGGTCATTCGACATCATTCTTGGAATGCTGAAGTCTTCTTACATCTGATTCTGATTTCCTCTCCATCAAAGAATTTATGATAATTATAATTAAATAATGCAACTGTACAATTAAATAATACAGTTCTACAATTGTATTATTAATAACCATTTCTCTCCATGGCACAATGTAAGGTCTTGTTTATCACCTCACCTAGAATGGTGTAATGCCTATACTGAAGAATCAATAAGATGTAACAAATTGTGAGGATATATTTATATAGTTACACTGTTTTTTAACCAATTTACGCATTTTATATTTTACTTATTTTCAGAGGGTGTATTATTTTTGTTATTCTTACCAGTTATGTTATTCTTTTTATTATGCTATATAAAATATTTAATAGTATATAAGGCTTTCTTTATAAATTTTAGTTGCATAATATACACAATTTTAATATGATGCTAATATTTAGAGAAAAATTGAAATGTAATAGATAACACTAAATAGTAAAGATGAAAGCCGTACAAAATGGGATAAAGTATAGAATAAATTTCATATTTGTCTCAGCATATTTTCCATTCCACTTCTCCAGAGGGAGTCACTTAATCTGTTTCTTAAGATCCATGATATAATAATCTGTGTGAATATAATTGTGTTTAAATATATGTATTTTATTCTATAAAATAAAATTTAAAAAAAAGACTGAGTTTCTCATACATAGTGAAAGTAGCCATTTGCTGAGGTAAAGGAAGTTCAGAGACGGCTTTGCCTCTGTTGAAGACTTAAACATAAGGGGAAAGGATGAATCCTTTGGCAGTGGCATTCTTTAATCACCATTTCATCTCTATGCTCTGTACATCCAACTGCCCAGCTAATCAAGCTTTCCTTTCCCTTATGTGTGTGTTCATTTCTTCCTTGTATTAATTCACATGCAGCATTGATTGCATCAAGCAACAAACCTTTAAGCAGTAAGCATTGTTTTCTAACTTGGAAAGAGTAAAATTAATTAACACCTTTGGCATTTGAAGGCTATAAAACTTGCCTTAAGTCACCAAAAAATGAGCTCTCATGGGTCTTTATTAGCCACATTTTGCTTAGTCCACTGGGTACCTTAGGTCTATTTTTGTCAGAATTTTTAAAGAAATAAATTATTTTTATCCTAATTATAAAAAGTTAATATTTCAGCTCATTATTAAATACAGCCCCAGGAATATATCAACCTATGAAGTAAAACGGAATTCCTTTGAATATAGTAAGAATCCAATATTTTTTGGGGGGGAGAAAAAATATGAGATGGTAGAGTTTATAAAAGTAAATATATAAATAAAAAGATACATTTTCTTAAAAACAAAAGCAAAAACAACAGAGTTCCTGTCATGGCTCAATGGTTAACAAATCTGATGAGGAAACATAAGGTTGTGGGTTCGATCCCTGGCCTTGCTCAGTGGGTTAAGGATCCGGCATTGCTGTGAGCTGTTGCCTGCAGCTGTAGGTCACAGATGCAACTCAGATCCCGTGCTGCTGTGGCTCTGGTGTAGGCAGGTGGCTACAGCTCCAATTGGACCCCTAGCCTGGGAACCTCCAGATGCCACAAGAGCGACCCAAGAAATGGCAAAAAACAAAAAAGATAAAAAAAAAAAAAAAAAAAAAAAAAAAACAGGAAAACTAGGAAAGATCCTTAAGATTGTACGCTGCATTCTAGATTGAATACTAGAAAGATTTAGCAGCTTCAGAAAGAAATCACACAAACATCTCTTTAGTTTATCATTACAAAGAGAACATTGAATGCTTAAAGATTTCGTAAATTCCTTCCAGGCAGTAGATTGACTTTGACTGAGCTCTTTGATAAGAATTAAGAATGTTGCAAATATAATACAATCCCTAGTGGGATCTGTATTGTCATACAAACTCTTTCTTTCAGGAATATTGCCAATGATTTTGTTTTCCCCTAGAAACGTAGCAAGAGAAAACTAATTCCAAGTCCTCAGTTTATCATTGATTTTCCTTTATTTGACATAAACTTTCCTATTAAAAGAGCTCTCCAGAATGGTCAGGAGTGGAGTGAAGGGGACAACAATGTAATATATCTATTCATAAAAGCTTGCAATTAGCATTCCAGACACAACACCATTTGAGAACAATACTATATTGCTAACTGCCACACTTTCTTCTCCGTTCAGTACATGGAATTTAAAGGAGTATAAAGGGTATTAAATAAAAGGTAGAATAGGAACATAAGCAGCCTATAACTCATTGACAATTAATCCAAAAGTAAAGAAAACATTGCTCCCTTTCATACCATCAACCAACCTGAAATAGTCTTTAGGCCAGTATGCCTTCATCTATATACCTCAGTCATCAGGAAAAAATTCATTTTATATAAGTGCTACATTATAAAACTACATTTTATGATTTGGGGAAAATTAAATCAATGCCTCACAATTTTTAAAGGATAAAAGATTTTCCTTAAATAATGGCGAGCCTATTGTTATTTGCAAATGACAGGAAAATGCTGATAAAAGCCAACATACAAAAAGGAGCAACTGACTAAATAAAATTTCATCACCTCACCAGGTGAAATACTGTGTAGTATTTAAAATGTTAATTTAGAACTCATGTATTTTTCAAGAAAGAAGTACACTGTATCTTAAGCAGAAAAAAAAAAAAGATTTTTGTCAATACAACCCCACTATTTATAAAAGAGAGAGTTTGATTTGTAAAGAAAAAAAAAATGTTGCTTGCCATTCCAGTTGCACAAGAATCAAGCCATTAGCCACCATGGTGGTCCCTGTTGACAGAGTACTCACCTGAGGGAAATGCAGGATGGAGAAAATGTCTTCTATGCATCTTCCCACACATATTCCCTTTTCTATGAATCTTCCTATATAGAAAAGCACTAAAATCATTGAGATATAGGTTCTTTGTGATTAGCAGTCATCTTTTGATGTTTTGACTACTTGCTTTTTCCAGCAAAAAAAAAAGAGCTTCATATATGTTCCAGATCCTCCCTTATCTCTTTGGAGAATTTCCTCTGACAAGCTGTCTCCCAGGCTATAATCCTCAGTGAGATCCCCAGGTAAAACCTATGTTGCACCTATGTTGTGCAGTTTTCTTTCAGCTGATAATTTGTGTATATTGGATTTCTGCATCTTTGAAATACACAGAGGAAAACTTATAGAAAGATACATAATTATATTGATATCTTTGAGTTGAGATTTTTCAGCAGATTTTTATTGATTTCTTTGGCTTTTCTCTTTGATGAAGATAAATATAAATGCCATTTTTAAAAAACTGATATTTAACTTCAAAGAGAAATGTAAAGTTGACCCAGATCCATCTTCTACCTCATATTAGAAAGTCTTCTACAAGAGTTCCCGTCATGGCTCAGTGGAAACGAATCTGAATAGCATCCATGATGATGCAGATTCAATCCCTGGCCTAGCTCAGTGGGTTAGGGATCTGGCATTGCCATGAGCTGTGTGTAGGTCAAAAACACAGCTCAGAACCTGAGTGGCTGTGGCTGTGGTGTAGGCCAGCCGCTACAGCTCCGACTCAACCCCTAACCTGGGAACCTCCAGCGGCCCTAAAAGAAGCAAAAAAAAAAAAAAAAAAAAAAGGCTTCTGCAATATCCTTACCATATAACTCAGCTGCTAGTGGAATGTCTCTAAGCAAGTGTAGCTCACTTCATTTCTAGGCAGCTGAATAGAAAGTTTCAAGCATAAGGAATCTCTTTTTCTTTTTTTTTTCACAATTCACATCTCCCTACCTGTAACTCTTCTTTTGCTCTTCCTGTCCTCCATAAGTGGTGAGTGTATCAAACAGGATCGTTTTTTATTTTAAAAAACAGACCTCCCAGTACTTTAAGACAGAATGGTACATCAAGGCCTTTCTTCAACCTCTTGGCCCAGGTTGATGAGAGGTGGGGCTGGAGGAGCAGGGAGACCTGGAAGTCAAGATTGCTGCTGAAACACAGCACCTACCCCAAACAAGGTGCCACATGGCTTCTTACAAGCAATCCATTTCTACAAGCACTTTTAGGGGTTCCTTCAAAAGGCTGGGGGATTTAAGTGGGGGAGGGAAGCACCTTATGTGAGGGCAAGTAAAAACATGTGTATACATCCTAGTTTAAGGATGTGGAAATCTAACTCACCTTAAGTCTCTAAGAACTTGTTTGTATCCAGAAGTGTCCAAATGCGTTTTTGATGGACTCCCAGTCAAAGTAAGAATGGAAAAAGAAAGTAGACATAGCAGAGTTGAAGACAGTACCTGGAGGCAAAGAGAAAAAATATGATTTTTTGTAATCCATAACTGATTCCATGCATTTTAAGTACTTTCACTGTTAGTCAGCTGCTTGAGTCATTCATAGTGCTTGATTCAGACTTTGCATGTAGTAACCCTCAATGGTATTTCCTATGCTTAATACATGTTCTGTTATTTAAACATAACATATCCATTGTCAGGTACAGGTACATATATACCTTCACAATTAGAATCACATGCACACAGGTTTTTTGTTTTTTGTTTTTTTGAAACAGCCATGTTAGAGGATTGGCCAATATCCATATTGAAAAACAAACAATTCATAATTACCCTGATCAGTTGAAATATATACAGTACATGAATGAATGCATTTACATTTTTTTTTGTGCTCTATGGATGTGGGCTTTATTATAGCATTATTAGTACATCAGCTGGAAATCAGTGAAAGAGATTTCTCCATACTATCTGCAAAGGATACAATGAGGATCTGCTAGTTAAAGTTAGACTTTTTTTTAACTACTTGGTGGTCTTAGTTAGGTCCCTGAATATTGGTAAATATTGGTTTCAAATGGTCCTCAGAATCTTTTTAGCCAAGGAAAATATAGAAATGCAAGAAGAGATTCCAATTTGGCAGAAAATATGGAGTGGAAAAAAAAAAACCCTAGACCTTTGGGAAATATTAACTCATGTACATTATAAAAATAGATGATAACTCAAAATGCTATTTTCTAGGATCTTAAAACCTTCCACATAGGCCCTATTTATTTGGACTTTCAAAATAGTTCACCATGGGATAGAGCATGAAAGGCATTTGGGCCACTGAGTACGTAGGAAAACCACAGTGAGTCAGCATTCACAGTGTGTTGTCCCATGGGTCAGAGATCAGCCTGTTCAAAACCCTAAGATGGAAAATTCCTGTCAGGTCACGCTGGCTGAAAATTTTTCTCTCACTTAAGTTTGAGGAGGCCAGTTCTCCACAGGACTGTATTAGTCCTGCTCCTCCTCACTGTTCTCTGAGGGACAACAACTGCTGTGATTCTTTTTGGCCACCAGAGGAAGCTTGTGTCACTCACCCATGCACCTCAGAACAGAGCAGAAATGTAGCAGGACCAACCCTGGTTCTGCAACTCAGTCTCATATGCCTGAGGGTGAAGTCAGCTTCCTGAGAGCAAGGATAAACTGAGCCCAAATCTTCCCTAAGGTTAAGTTCTTGTCTCATTGCAGAAATAATTCAGAAATGAGATGGAAATTGAGAAAGAAAAATGAGGATTTATTTAAGTGAGAAATACACCTCTTAAGGAGAGGCAGACTGAGAGGCGAGCAGCTGTTGTGCATTCTTTTTTTTTTTTTTTTTTTGGTACAGAGGTTATATGAGGCATCTAAATGTATGGGTGTGATATTGACTGGGAAGTTGGGGTTTGAGGGCCATATTCCTTAATTTTCATTCCAGCTTCACTCTCCTGAAGGGAGGAGGGATGTTTGTCCTTATTTGGTTTTATCAGAAGTGTCATGGCATTGGTGTATGATGGGTACTTCTTATCCATATAGTTAATTTTATTATAGTTTTATTATAATGCGGGTATTATGAGCAACAGGTTAATGCAGACATTGGAGATTCATGGCTTTTCCACCTTTCTTTGTCAGCCTCTGGAACACTTATCACTCCAGAAGTTTTGTTTTCCTATCAGTCTGGAGGTTCTGGCTTTTCTTTGTCCACCTGTGGATTCTGTTATTTGTATTATGCATGGTTTTCTGCCATCTGGCCCCATGCCCACTTCTATGTTCATGCCTAACTATCTGCCTGCTGTAACACAAGGGATCATAGAACCACAGAGATATAGACTCAAAGTTGAGAGAGAAAGACATGTAAAGTTGGAGAGATAAAGATAGTCCAGTTCTTAATGCTGTAGTAACATTCCTGTCTGCCTCCCTATCCCCCTTTGGCTGTTTCTATTTCATGGTCTCTATCTCATGGGGGGGGGGGGTTATTTCAATTACTATACATGCCATTTCCAGAAGTGCTGTGTCTGATTTTTTTTTTTTGATAGTCACTTCTTCTCTGGTCACATTTTCATTATTTTTAAAAATTTCTCTAAGTAAAATTGAGCAGAGCCCTGTGGGGCTCGTGGGCACAAAGGACTCTGTCCCCTATTTCTTGTTTTTGGGAAATGGGCCTCATTTGGCCTCCATGCCTTCCCCTGAGTTCCAAGGGGAAGGTCCAGACAGGTGTTGACCAGGGAAGGGAGGGGTGGTGGAGACAAGAGAGGAGCAGTTAAGAAGCAATAGTGCAGCCTGGGGCAGGGGCCTGGTTCCCCTTCAAGGGATGCACATAAGCATCTTATACATCAGAGGAAGACATTATATTCCTTAGGATTCTCTTAGAAATGAATGGCTTAGAAATGAATACTTTAAAATTGAACAGCTCAGATCCCTTTCTTGTGCTTCTTCCTTGTTTGATTGCCCTGGAAAGAGAGTCATCTCTGAGCTAAGTCATTTCTGTGCACCCTGAGCACAACTGCCTGTGAGTTAAAAATTATGGTAAGTACCTGATGTTTTTCAAGAAATATCCTGTTCTAATCTCTGATCAATATGCACTTTTCTGGAGTTCCCGTTGTGGTTCATCAGTTAAGGAACCTGACTAGTATCCCTGAGGATACATTTTCAGCCCCTGGCTTAGCTCAGTGGGTTAAAGATTGGGCATTGCTGTGAGCTGTGGTGGAGGTTGCACATGTGGCTCAGATCCTGAGTTGCTTTTGTGGCATAGGCCAGCGCTGTGGATCTGATTGGATCCCTAGCATGGGAACTTGCATATGCCTCAGGAGTGTCCCTATAAAGACAAAAGTTGGAAACAAACCAAAAAAAAAAAAAAAAGTCCTTTTCTCAATTACTGTTATTCTAGAAAAATCCAGATGCAATAATCCAGAAGACCACCAGGATCATCACTGAGCTCTCTCAGAGCCAGGTTTGATGACTAAGATTACCTCAAAGAAAGAAAAATGCATGTTTGCCCCAACCCTGATTCTTACCTGAAACCCTATTTTTCTCCAAGATGATGCCAGAAAGATGTTACCAGAAAGATGTTACCAGAATCCAGGTTCTTGTTTACGCAGTGGAAGAATGAACTCTGTGAACACACAGGCAGCATGCAAGCAAAGTCTTTATTAAAGGAAAATAAATCGCTCCCAGACTGCTGGGAGGGGGAGAAGAGCCCCCCTCTCTCTATTGTCCTTAGGCATTTTAATCCTTTAAAGATGGGGGTATACCAACATGGGGTCCAGAAAGATGTGGTTTTCTCCCAATGGCCTTGCTCAATTACCTATATCAGTACTTGTCCAATAGGGGTTTTAGGGATGGAAATTTCCCATAAGTTTCATGTCTTTTTTTTTTCCCCCTTTTCTTCCCATAAACTGAGTCACATGGATTTAGGGATTAATGTCCACCTGGGTTTAGGTACACTCCCTATAGTAAACAAGGCCTGTGGGGATGTTACTCCCTGGATCCCTTAAGCACAAATGTTAATCAATAGCCATATCGCAGAATGCATCAAAGTCCATGTTCCTACACTGACTACCTGAGTTATTATTCTGCCTCAAAAATACTATAAAACTCTCCACAATTCTTCTCCAAGGGAAGGCACAGTCTTTAGGGCAATCACCTGCTGTGGCCATCTTTGCCTGGAAAAGCAATAAAAGCTATTTCTTTTTTCCTTTGTCCCAAACTCTGTCTGCATTTCTATAAGCATACATAAGTGTTTTATACTCTCTGATAATTCTAATCTCTAAAGACTTTATGGGTCTATTTCATTTCTGTTTTCTTCTGGTTCTCACAGAACTTTGTTTTGTGATTTTTTAAGTGAGGCACATCCCTTTCAACTTAATTTGTGGGAATTGGTTAAGATAGGAGTTGCAATTGAATTTCTCACAGAGATTCTGCTTTCTTCAGCAGGTCTATGGGGCATTTCTGATCCAGAACCCCTTGCTATTAAATTATTAGCTTAACATTGTTTAGTCCACTCTGCTTGTGTGATTCAGATGACAACCTATGAAAGACTCTCAAGGTCATGAATTTTCAACCCAGTTCAAAACTACAGCATGCTGTTTCCCTTCATTTGTCAAGGTTTAGTTTATCTTACACCCAGGGTACAGCTGCTAGTTCTCGTGCAGTAGTCTGGTTTAAGATTCCCATAATGTCAGCATCCTAGCCTTTATTTTCCATTTTCTCTACCCCATGCAGATATCACAAGAGTCTAATTTATTTCCCAGGAGTCTGACTCTATATCATTTCTTTTCTGATTTTGAACTTTTTCTTTCTTTTGCATAAGCTCAGCTCAGCATTTTAATTGTTTCAAACATGAGGATAACTTAGGATATCCATTCCACCAAACTGCCAAAAATCAAAGTTGCTGCTTCCTTATGAAGTCCATGTTCTGATATATTCCCCCCATTTGGACTATGTTAATCATCTATCTTTTTTTCCTGGCCCTTGCCCAGAGATGACTCTGAGTGGGACTAAATTACAACTTGGATAAGCAGAACAAATGCATTTAATGACATTCATTCCATGTGGACTCTAATTTCAGCAACACTGGCTGTTTTTGATTGTTGCTATTTGCTATGCTCTCTCCCATGCCAAGATGTTTGCATAACCTATTTCTTCTTCCTGCCTTTAGTCATTCTGAGGCATGTGATAGACGGACTCTAGGATAGACATTTACAACTAGCCTCTTATTTTCACTTGTTGAGGCAGGAAATAAATGGGCTCCAGGATAAATGTTTACAACCAGCCACCTGTTCATACTTAAAGATAGAAATAACAAAAGGAAAAAGGAAAATAACTAGATTTTATCTTCTGTAAACACTTTAAAACATGGTAATGGCAGGGAGAGAGAGGGTCTAAGCCCTACCTGGGCAAAGACCAAGAGGTCACATACTTTCCATCCTTTGGGTAGGGGAGACCCAATTCCATATGCACAGAAAGACCCCACTGGACTGGAAAGGGAGAAGGTGCCAGGCCATGATAAGTGTGATACCATCCCATAACTCCCTGCTCTGGCATCCATTGTGGCCAAAAGATGTGCATGCATATCGGTGAGGGCCCTGGGTCTGGTCAAGTGTGAGAAATAAAACAAGATAATCTGCCAAAGATAAAAAAAGAATCTGGAAGAAATTTCCTTTATAAGAGGTTTAAATCAGCTCCCTGGTTGCTCCTCACACTCCTACTTTGGATTATATTATTGCTTTGCTTCTTTTTTAAAAAAAATTAATGTGAAGATTTTATTTTTATTTTAAATTCAATGAATTTTATTATATTAATTGTTGTACAACCATCATCACAACCTCATTTTAGAAAAATTCCATCCCAAATTCCAGTCTGTCCCTGCCCCCTCAACTTGTCTCCTTTGGTAATATAAGTTTTTCAAAGTCTGTGCATCTGTTTCTGTTCTGCAAATAAGTTCATTGTATCATTTTTTTTTTAATTTCACATGTAAATGATGGCATAAGATGTTTGTATCTCACTGCCTAACTTCACCTAGCATGATAATTTCTAGGTCCATCCATGTTGCTGCAAATGCCATTATTTTATTCCTTTTTATGGCTGAGTAATATCCCATTGTGTATATGTACCACATCTTTATGCATTCAGCTGTTGATGGACACTTAGGTTGCTTCCATGTCTTGGCTATTGTAGATAGTGCTGCAATGAACATTAGAGTACATGTGTCTTTTTGAGTCATGGTTTTCTCTGGATAGATGCCCAGGAGTGGGATGGCTGGATCAAATGGTAATTCTATTTTTAGTTTCTTGAGGAATCTCCACCCTAATCAGTGGAGCCAGATTCTTTCAAAATGCTCACCTCTAGGGGATTCACAATGATGATTATTCCTGAAACCACTGCCTTCAATGTCCTTCCCCCACAATGAGCCACAGTGTCACTTTGTTTTCCCAATAAATCCTCCAAGAACTGCAGGCAGGTCTGACCCAGATTCCTATGAAGTCTTTGCTTTGCCCTGGACCAAAGTGCACACTAAAGCCAGGGAGTGGAGTCTCTGTTTCCACCAGTCCCATGGAGCTCCTGCATACAATCTTCACTGGTCCTCAACACAAAACGCTCTTGGGGCTCCTCTCCCAATACCAGATCCCCAGGCATGGGAACCTAACATGGGGCTCAGAACTCTCACTCTTGGTGTTGAGCCTCTGCGATAAAGTTTCTTTAGTCTGTGGGTCACTGCCCAGCAGGGATGGGGTTGCTTATATGGCATAATCACCCCTCCTACCATCTCCATGTGGCTTCTTATTTTTCTTTTGGTGCAGGCTCTCTTCTTTGGCAGTTTCCAGTCTATTTTGCTGATGGTTGTTCAGCAGATGGTTGTAATTTTGTTGTTTTTATAAGAGAAGGTGAGTTCCGGTCCTTCTACTCCTCCATGTTAATCCTGTCTCTACTGCTTTTCTTCTCCCTAAGATAAATAGACTATTTCTCTGTGTGCTGTTCCACATGTTGTGTTGTATCTCTAACAATAAACTTTGTACCTGTCTTTACAGGTTTGCCTCCTTGAAACATTGTCACTTTCAACAGGGGGCAAGAACCAGGGTAATTCTTTTATCCTCCATATGGTCTAATAGCTAAGAGTCCTGGTTTTCACCCAGGCTGCCCAGGTTCAATTCCTTAGCAGAGAATTAAGATCTCACTTCAAGCCATCACTCACTGCTCTCTCTCGCTCTCTCTCTGGAATCAATTTCAGCATAGAGATCTCTTTCTTATGAAGCCTTTCTAATGTTCAGAAAAGGTCAAATCTGCCTAATCTATACGTATGTAATGCTCTGTGCTTCTCTTTTATGGTGCTATGTTAAGAATGAGTTGTTTGAAGTTAGTCTCCCTGACAGGTAGAAAATAAACTCCTGAGGAAATGAACAGTGTATATCTCTTTCATGGAACTATCTCCAGTGCCTACCACATCCCTGACATATAATAGCCCTTTGATAATTTCCTGTTGAATAAATTCTGAAGTGAATAATTGAAAGGCATTATGCACGCATACTAAAAGGGGGGAAATTGCATAGTAATCCTTTTTTTACTTTTTACTCTATTTATTTATTTATTTATTTTCACTTTGTTTAGGGCTGCACCTGCAGCAAATGAAGGTTCCCAGGCTAAGGGTCTAATTGGAGCTATAGCTTGCTGACCTAGGCCACAGACACAGCCACACCAGATCCAAGCTGTGTCTGCAACAATACACCACAGCTCATGGCAATGCCGGATCCTTAACCAAGTGAGGCCAGGTATTGGACCTGAAACCTCATGCTTCCTAGTCAGATTTGTTTCTGCTGAGCCACAGTGGGAACTCCACTTTTTACTTTAAATGTGTAACAAGTGTGGGATATAATAGGCCTGTGGATGATCAATGGTGTGTAGCCAATCTTTCTTCTAATTAGGAGGACAAATGGAACACTGTCAGGATGGCAGGTGGCTAGGAATTCCTTCCTCCATTCAGGCCCCAGGAACTTGCATACTTACAATTTCAAGAATTTAAACTAAAGAACAACATTTGTTTTAAGCCATTTATATGATTTAAGTTTTTAACACCTCAAATTTACTTGAATTAAGACATTGCATGCTTAATGCATATAATTGTTTGTAATTCAGCTTTGTAATATTCCCCATAGGGCATTATAACATTAAGACGATATAAAAGATAACAAGGGAACACATAAAAATACTAACAGCAGTAATCAAATACATATTTTCCCCTTCACTGAGTTGTATTATTTTCATTGTCAAAAAACCTCTATGATAATCCCACTTGATAAATTCCCATTTTATTGAAGCATGAAACAAAACTTTAAGGAAAGAAAACTCAATAAAATAGAATATGCTCTCAGGAAATAGACTGTTTATTCCAGATTCCTTTAATGAATTTCTCTTTAAAGTATAATAGGAACAAGAAACTCACCTTTAAGATATTGGAAATAAGTTTATGCAACAGTTAGTTATTAAAACTTATTCCCTAAAGCAATAGCTACATATTCCATAAAAAAGCTAACATAATCATTTTGATTAGAAAAATCACACCATTATATGTACTTGCCAAAAGGACTTTTTTTTGGCCATCACCTGTGGTACATGGAAATTCCTAGGCCAAGGATGGAATACTGGCTGTATCTGTGACCTATGCCACAACTAAGGCAACACAGTTTTTTTATATATATATATAGATATAGCTAGATAGACAGATAGATAGATAGATAACTGAAACATTGTAAATCAATAATACTTCAAGTTAAGAAAAAGTTTAGAAACTTGAAATATGCATGCCTTTAAGCAGTACAGAACTTGTCCAACTTTCCATGGGCTTTATCACTTGCTAGTGTCTCATTGCCAGCAATTGTACACATTTATTCTTCTTCTCTAGTCCTTGTAATAATTTGAATTTCCAATCTTCTAATATGAATAAACTAAAGAATTTTTCAAAAGTACTGGTCAGGGAGTTCCTGTTGTGGCTCAGCAGTAATGCATCTGACCAGGATCCATGAGGATGAAGGTTCAATTGCTGGCCTCGCTCAGTGGGTTGGGGATCTGGTGTTGCTGTGAGCTATAGTGTAGCTTACAGACACGGCTCAGATCCCATGTTGTTGTGGCTGTGGTGGTGGCCCGTAGCTCTAGCTCTGATTAGACTCCTAGCCTGGGACCTTCCATATGCTGTAGGAGCAGCCCTCACAAAAAAAAAAGGACTGGCCAGATGGTGAAGGAATAAACTACATCACCTGAGAATGAACTGGGCAAGTCTAACTTAAGAAAGCTCAGTCTTGACCCTATGATCAAATTAAATAAAATCTGAAGGCGGGTTTTATCATTTCATTACTCTGCTTTTAGTCATCTAAAGGCCAATCATGCCTCCAGGCCAAATGTTTGACAATTCAGAGTAAGCTCCTTCCTTTATAATCTAATCTCACCTTAAACTCATTACCTCTCAGTGAGGAAAATTGCAGTGAACCACTTTGAACCCAGTGTTCCAATGATTCCATGTTCTTGAACAGATTACGTCCTCTGATTTTAACACTTTGGCCCATCTTCTTGGCCTAAACAAGTCCTTTTTCTGCATTTCAGTTCAAGTATCCATTTTTCTCTAAGCCCTTCTAACATTCCTTAATAGCTAAGCACCACTGGCTCCAGTGATACCATGCTGTGTTTTTGGTGTGCCTGGATTTCCTCCTACTAGCTTACTCCATGAGACCTTCAGGGAAGGAAGCATTGTGTCTTCTTTATCTGGAGGCTCTTAGTTCTTAGCACAGTTCTTGGCACATAGAAGGTGCTCCAATAATGTT
Source organism: Sus scrofa (assembly GCF_054392235.1). Taxonomy (NCBI): domain Eukaryota; kingdom Metazoa; phylum Chordata; class Mammalia; order Artiodactyla; family Suidae; genus Sus; species Sus scrofa. The sequence goes on from NC_139383.1 coordinate 89,299,623, forward strand.
TATCAAATGATACCAATACCTTCTCTTCAATGTTGAAACACTTGGTGGATAGAAGAAGAATTAAGATGACACTAAGTGGATGGGAACTAGAATCGGGACCAGTGCAAGGGCGAAAGGTATGGGAATGCAGATTTCTGTTGATTGGGAAGAAATCTCTCTAACAAATCAGAACACTTCCAAACAAAGAAAGGCCTCCCTGGGCTGAGAAGCAAGGAAGAGAGCCAAGCATTGGCTGAGGACAGAGGCTAGCCCTGGAAAGTGAGTTGATTAAAGAGCGTTTTTAACTTCCTTTCAATATTGAGCCTGGTAATTTCTCTCAGCATATCACAGGCCATGTGGAGAGCTGCTGTGCATAGAAATGCTACACTCAAAGTTTTAGGAACAAGTGTCCTCCCTGGAGTTGGGAGTAGGAGGGAATTCTACTTCAATAAATTAGCACTTTTGTGAAAAGAAAAGAAGAAGGGTCAATCTGGCAATTAGTGTGATTCTGATGACTCTTGCTGAGGTTTTCAGAGTGTTTCTAAATCACTACAGTGTTTCACACAGAAATACTGCTAGATGATATAATTTCCTCAGGTTCCCCACCAGAAATAGAACCTATGTGCCTTCTCTTGCTGAGGATTAGACATTACCATCTTTAAAGTCTCCAGGAATTATATTATTTATGAATAAAGACCAAAAACAAATCCTCAATCTGGAGACAAAAATCACTGTAGAATTTACATACTTTAAAAAAAATTTTTTTGGCTGCTGTTAATTTCCTCTCGATCTTCTCTATATTCTCTTTCTTTTGTCTAAACTTCCATTAGATTTTGATCTTCTTTCCTCCTCCTTCCTCCACATTATCAATCTATCTTTGTATTTTCTATGTCAGTGTAGGTCACTGCTCCTGTCTCCAATATTTTCTTTCTTCGTCATGTTTAGCGTAAGAAGATTTCCAGCATTCCTTTTTACAGAGGAATGAATTACAGAGCCAGGACACTGCTTAAAACCGTTTCCTGAATTACAGAGCCAGGACACTGCTTAAAACCGTTTCCTCTTCTGACCCAGTCACAACAATTCCACCCATCTACCTAGGCAGATGAATGGACAGATTTTTTTTTTTTTAATTTTTAGGGCTGTACCCGAGAAATATGGAGGTTCCCAGGCTAAGGTTGAATCAGAGCTATGGCCACTGGCCTGGCCGACACCATGGCCACAGCAATGCAGGATACGAGCTGTGTCTGCAACCTACACCACAGGTCATGGTCATGCTGGATCCTTAACCCACTGAATGAGGCCAGGGATCGAACCTGCATCCTCATGGAAGCTAGTCAGATTCATTTCCACTGAACCATGACAGGAACTTCAAGAATGGACAGATTCAAATGTCTACTTCACACCACACCCTAAGTTTCTAAAGTTTCAGGAGAATGTCTTAGATTTCTGTAATTTCTGGAAGCCACAGTTTTAAAGGGAAGACTAAGTGCTGACCCGCCTAATTATAGTTAGGACCCACAAAGACTGACATGTGGCACTTCACAAGGTAATTCTTTTCAGAGGATTTTCCACAGCCTTTGCTGTGAAGCAGTTGCTGGCAGGGTGTTTGGAGACAGACACTGGAATCAGATTGGATTCAGGGACAGGGTTCAGCACAATAGCATCTGTGTGGTTAGGCAAATCTTCTTCATTTTCTACATCTGTTTTCACATATGCAATGATAATATTACTTACATCATCCTTTTTTTTTTTTTTGTAAGGATTAAATAATTTTTTACTGGTGAAATACCTAGATATGTGCATAAAATATGCATTTAAAAAACTTGTTTTAGTATTAGAGTGTTACTGAGGCTGAATGACCCCAAGGTGTTGAATTTATTATAATCCAATTAATATAATAAACTTCAGATTCGACTGTGCATTTACGTATTAAAAACAATTGGCTATAAGAACTATATGACATTGTAGATGAATCAGTACAAACTATCCCTACTGCTAGGGAGCAAGAACTCAAACTATCACTAGATAAACATTATTTATTCATTAATCTATTTGTAGCCCACACATATTTACCAATTAATGAAAAGGTAATGAAAGCTGGTAGGCTACAAAGTTACTGTTTCCTTTGAGAACTCTGGGATAAAATGAACAAACAAGACTCAACTTACATCTTTACTTAAATTATATATTTCCGTATGCAAGAACATCATATGTTGTCCCCATGTACCCCTTAGTATTTTATTTCTTTTGGTAAAAGCAAATTGATTCCATATTACACAATGAAGTCCTTCTGAATAGTCAGATCCGAAGTGATGTAAGTAAATGAGAGACAAGCAGAAGCTTGAAGAAGCATATTTATTATCTGCATTATTTTGTTATCTACATGGTTAAATTTTTACTGGGGTCCAACTTGATTGCAGTGCCCAATAGGCACTGAATGCCTAAGGGAGTGCACATTTGGGAGGGGCTTACTAAGGTTTCATAGCCCAAGTCCACACAAGGCCACGGCTCAAGTCCATGGTATACAGCAGCAGGATGTCACAAATAAGACCAAATGTTTCCCTCTCTTTCTCTCTCTCTCACACACATGCACACACACAAACATATACAAATAAACAAATAAAAACTATTTATCATGAGAGAAAAGCAATTTCTCATTAAGTTTCCTGAAGAATTACTGGGTTTAGATTCAAACTGTTCTAATGAAAAATTTTATTCTCCCCAGTGAACATTTGCATTTAAAGAAATGTGCCTTAGGCAGTCAGCTAATACTAAGAAACTTCCATTTTATGACTATGAGTGATCCTAGTTACCCTTAGTAATGCCAGTGATTCTCTTTTATTTTCCTATTCTGTCAATTTAAGCAAGGCTTTCAAATCTAATTGAAATTTGAAAAATTAAAATCTGGTAGTTTCTCATTTCCCAAATAAATTTTTTGGCAGTTGCCTTTCATTCCTAAATCTGCTCCACTTCTTAGAGATTTTCACTTCTCTTTGGCTTGGATGGTTGGTAAATTATCCTAATGCTGCTACCTGTGTTGAAGATAATGACCTGCCTAAAGGAATTAGAGATTTACTTTGCAAAGTGAGGAATGCAACTGCCATAAGAGAGGGCAAGAGAAACCCTGTCTGAAATGACAGTTTTTGTGCTATTAAGTGTGATTTTTTTTTAGATTGGTGAAAATTATACTCTCTGACTAATGGTTATAGTAGATATCAAAGGTGAGCTTTAGCACATTGAATAAAATCTTTGGTAGAAATAATGCACCAAGGACACAGCTTTAAAAAATGAGAAATGAAAAAGATAAGTGTTTCATGTAATTTTACACAAAAGATCAAATTAAATTTGCTTTAATACTGAAGATGTTGAAATTTAAATGAAAACGGTTCTTCATGGTTTAGATGTACTGAACAATGCCTTTTAAAAAAAAATCTATTTCATCTGGTTGATGCATGAAGCATTGTTTTCTATTCATAGCAGTTCTTGATTCTTAATATAATATGTTTCAAACTTGAGCACATCATTCTGTTCCTGCCATGAATTCAACTTTATTGTCTTTCAGGTGAAGATTCAATTTGAAATACCAAAATGGAAAAGAAATTCCCTTTTCTCAGTCCCCTATTTTTGGTTTAGGACAAGCAAATTAATTTGGGTGTCCACAGATATAATTATGGGATTAATTGTATAAAGATTTTAGAAATGGGGGATTTGTCTATTATAATGAGAAAATTTTTTCAACCTATAAAGGGAAATAACACTTGAAATAATACAAAAAAAGGAAAAATATTAACATCTACTTTTTTTTTTTTTTTTTGTCTTTTTGCCTTTTCTAGGGCCGCTTCCTGCAGCATATGGAGGTTCCCAGGCTACGGGTCTAATCGGAGCTGTAGCCACCAGTCTTCGCCAGAGACACAGCAATGTGGGATCTGAGCCCTGTTCTGCGACCTACACCACAGCTCACAGCAATGCCAGATCCTTAACCCACTGAAAAAGGCCAAGGATCAAACCCACCTCATGGTTCCTAGTCAGATTCGTTATCCACTGCGCCACGACAGGAACTCCTTAACATCTACTTTCAAATAAAATCATTTGAGAAAATCCTAGGCTATAAATTTATAGTTGCTGTCTAAACAAAGACTAAAAAAGATCAGATGTTATAATTTAATCTACAATAGAAATCTGAAATATGAAGAGCTTTCAGGTTGGTGAATAAATGTAGGCCACATTATTTAAAATGTAGCCACGACATTACCTTTCAAGTCTATAAATCTCACTTTTTTTAGTCTGAAAGAGTGTATTTTTTATCTGAAAATACAACAAGAATCCAGCTTTGACAGTTATAAATATATAGCATCTCCAACCCCAACTTTCCCTTTAAATATTCCCTATGATAATGATACTTCTTTAAGCATCTCTCTTTTACAGTGAGCAAAATGGTAAACTTGGTTTGGCAATAACTTTTCAGCAGGCCACTCACTTCAGAAACCAGCACCCCAAAGGATTTCCATGCAAACTGTTGCTCAAACCCACTCCACCCTACCCATTAACACTCCAAATCATCTTAAGAGTTGCTGCACCCATATTCCCAAGGCAAGTCTACTCAGAGCATGCCTTTCTTAACTTCACTCCAACTGAAACTGTACACACTTATCTGGAACATGGAAAAGTTCTGATCACCCTGATCCCTGCCTTTCTACCACCCTGCTCCCTGCCTGTGCTCAGGGTCATCTTTTTTCTTGCCCAGTAACTATACCAACTCTAGCCTAGCCAAACCAGCAATCTTCTTTGCTCCTCTGGAATGGAAGCAAATTTTCTGCCATAAGCTCTGAACACCTTTCAAGTGTATCTTCCTTTGGATAATTTTCCTCATTGGTAAGATATCATATTGAGTTATCTTATCTCTTAAGATTACTTTTTTTTTTTTTTTTTTTTTTTTTTTTGCTTTTTAGGGGTGTACCCACAGCATATGGGAGTTCCCAAGGTAGGGGTTAAATTGGAGCTGCAGCTTCCAGCCTACACCACAGCCATGGCAATATGGGATTCCAGCCTTGTCTGTGGCCTACACCACAGCTCAGGGCAACACCAGATCCCTGACTCACTGAGCGAGGCCATGGATCAAACCCACATCCTCATGGATACTAGTTGGATTCATTTCTGCTACATCACAACAGGAACTCCCTGTACGATACTTAAATAATTATTTATATTAAACTTACCCTGTTTAATCTACTGCAGGGTTTTTATCTTCTGGATGAACCTAGAATGATACATCAGAAGATATAACTCTGATCTGTATATCCATATTAGAAATAAAAATAAAGGAGTTCCCATTGTGGCTCAGCAGTTAATGAACCCAACTAGCATCCATGAGGATGAGGGTTTGATCCCTGGCCTCACTCAGTGGTTTAAGGATCTGACATTGCTGTAAGCTGTTGTGTAGGCTGGCAGCTACAGCTCTGATTGGACACTTAGCCTGGGAACCTCCATAGGCTGTGGGTGCGGTGCTAAAAATACAAAAAGACCAAAAAATAAATAATTAAAAATAAAAAATAAAAGTAAAATCATATGTCAAATTCTGGTTTTTCCAATCAGCTTCACAGCATCTCTTCCGACTTTTCAAGATCCTAATACTGAAATGCAAATCTGTTACTCTTGTCATGAAAAAAAATTATCTGGCATAAAGTTTTACACTAAAGATAGTAATTGGAGTTCCCATTGTGGCTCAGCGGGTTAAGGACCTGACATAGTCTTTGTGAGGATGCAGGTTCTATCCCTGGTCTCACTCGGTGGGTTAACGATCCGTCATTGTCAAAAGCTGTGGCATAGATCACAGATGTGGCTCAGATTCAGTGTTGCTGTAGCTGTGGCATAGGCCTCATCTGCAGCTCCAATTTGACCCCTAGCTTGGGAACCTGCGTATGCCTCAGGTGTGGCCATTAAAAAAAAAAAAAAAATAGAGGGTAACTAATAATTGTCTTTTATTGGCATCATTTTGGCAGGGGAAGTAGCAGTGCCTTTTGTTATTGCCATGTGGGCTCAGATTTCGAGATTCCCCATTTGACCTCTGTTGACACCCAAAATGAAGGGTCTAAATTAGTGCTGCGGGAAGAGGGTAATAGCTCCTTCTTGGACCTCCACAATGCCTCCTGACTGACGTGGGCTGGAGGATCTTGTCACTGCTCCTCCCGTAGGCTCTGCTAATACTGACAGGCAGGTGGTGGTGTGTGGGGTAGTTACTCATTATTGCTGAATGTGGTCAAAGTTCTGACTCTCCACCTGGCCTCCTCCTCTGACACTTATCCAGGGTGGTGGAGGGGGTGTTACTGCCTGTTGAGGGTAGAAATCCAGGCACCCCATTTAGGCTTTACCTCACTTTAGCCTGATGAAGGTGGATCTCTGGTTCTTCACACAGCTTTGGCTGGTGTATTTGGTAGTGAGGCTGCAGGTTTTCAGTGACATTTGGCTGCCATAGAACAGTTACTTTCTTTAAGCTTTGGTCCTCAGCTAGAGAAAACAGGCTTTTTTTCTTTTCTCTTTCCTTCTTTCTTACTTCTTTTTTTTTTTGCCTATAATTTTGACCCTTTCAGGTTGTTTTTTTCTTTTTTTCCCCCCATATCATTTGGGATATACACAGCAAAAATAAGACCCAAGGAATATGTCACTGTTTTGTTCTTTGGGTCTAGATCTCCTCAATCAGTGTCCCTTCTTCTTTTTATCTTTCCGTGTATTCTTATGTTTATTTTAAATACAATGCCCATGATTTTCAGTTGTACTTCACTGAAACAATCAAGAAGTACATGTACCTTATGTTCACAAAGCAGAAGTCTGCCATGGAATGTTTTTTAAGTAAATAAATTGCACAGTGACCACAATGGCCAAGGATGTCAATTCAGGATCAGACTGTTTGATTTTCAGCTTCAACACATGTCAGCTTTGTGACCATGTGAAAAGCAATGAATCATTACAAGTATCCAGTTTTATCATCCCCAGTAGACAGATTAGGACTATTCCCAAAACAAAAGATTATGCGGAATAACTGAGTTTGCAACTGAAGCACTTATTCCAGTTCTTGTCACTCTGACTTTTTTTTTAAGCAATGATTTTTAATGTGGAAAGTTAGTAGCAAGCTTGTAATTCATATATCCCCTTTACTGAGGAATGTTTCATAAAAGAAAAAAATAAATAAACCAGCCAAATATCCTTGTGGACATGTTAATGAAAGCCCTCCTGGTAAACACAAATTTACTGGCAGGATTGTCCCTATCTAAGGAAAGGTTTTGGCAAAATGTGTGAGATTTGTCTAGGGATGTTTATGGAAAAGAAACCAAGAAGGTACAGATTTATGAAACATTGTTCCTTGGAAAACGTCACGTAAGGTTTTTAAATAGAGTACAAAATGGAAATATTTTCATGAGGAAATCAGCTCCCTTTTATGTAAGTGGCGGCCATATGCATTCCTTACAGATCCTCTATATAAATCAGAGTACAAGATAGGACCTAGGAAGCTGTGTTCACAGTCTTAGACTCCACATTTTGTGCCTCACAGTACCTGAATCCTTGAAATTATTAGTAAAGACTGTTATTGAGTAAAATCTCTGATTTTATCTTCATCTGATTTGACAATCAACTTTTTGTATTTTCTCAATAACTTATAAAAATTATATGTAACCCCATATCACTCAAACAAAACCACTTTTAACATTTCAATCATTTTTTGTCCCTATGTATGAATGTTATGAAAAAGAAATCATCCTGCATATAGGAATGTTTATTTTTGCATTTCCTTTTTTCATTTTTTATTTTCTTAGGAATATTTTCATATCATTATACAGCCTTTAAAAATGAGATTTTTATTGACTGTGTAAATTACTGCATCAAAAGCTTATCAAATTTTAATCATTCACAATCTTATAGTCAAGAAAGTTGTTACATTTTTATAGTAAATGGAAATAATGTGTTAAGGTTCATTCTTGTCTGCTTTTCTAATTACTTCCTTGGAATAAGCACTTAGGACTCCATCAACTAGGCTGAATGTTTATGAACATATTTAATGTTCTTGCTAAGTTTCCCTCCTTAAAACTGTGATCCATTTATACAGCTGTTTGAGTATGACAATTCAATGGAAAGTATTTTCTAGTGCAGGCTACCATATATTAAAATATTTATTATTATTTTTGAGAAATAAAATACATAATTTTGTTTTAATTAACATTTTTATTGTAACTGAGATTGAAAATGCCCCCATTCATAGTCCTTCTTTCTTCATTTTTTATGCACATTTTTGCTATAAGATATTCATTTTTTATTCATTTATTTCAATATTTTTATTTATTGGGAACATGAATACCATGTGTATAAAATTAGTTGCAACAATTTTCTCTGCAATGTAATGACTTTAAAATGTGTGTTTTGGTTTTAAGATAACATTTGTTTTCTGACTGTGAAAATAGGAAACTTGTAAACAAAATGCAAAGAAAATAAAACCCACTATAATCTCACCATATGGAGATAAATATTTTTAACTTTTTTGTATTTCCTGTAATTAAGTATATTATCCATGTATTCATATTTTGCTTGAAATATCCTTGGGAATTTGGGAGGAGGAAAATTAGGCATTTGTGCTCACAAAATAATCTCAATCAGAAAAATCTGAACGTATTATTTTTAGGGGTGATGATATTTCAAAATAAGAACATGGTAAAACATATCATAACAACAAAGAATAGATTGCCATTCTTCAGGCGTTAGGACCTTTATATAGAGGAAGTAATTGAGATTAATAAGAGAAAGAATTACACCAAAAAGGAGCCTTCCTGGGAATTGACTAGCATAGCTTCATGCGCCTCTGCTGTAGCTATTGCCAGGAGCAGGAAGGAGAAAGAATTAGATCATCCTGTCATTTCTTTCCGAATGACCTCTAATGCACGTTGCAGTCATGTAAGTAACTTGAAAAAAGTATTGCATAACTTTAAATGTAGCACTTTCAGCTAATTATCTAAGAAAAGGAGGCAATTCATGCCTTCTCTCTTCATAATGGGCAGCGGCAGAAAAGGGACTTAGGATTTGGGCAGAGTACCTTCTAAAATTAAGTTAATAAAAAAGTTTTCAAAGAGAACTCAAGGTCAGGAAGGACATGAATACACTTTGAACCTAATAAGATCAATTACTGGCAGGAGGATCATGAGTCATATGTAAAGACTATGAATCTTTTATGTAAGGTCCTAAATGTGGGGGCTATAATGTAAAAAATACTAACTTGTTCTGTGTAACAAAGTTTTTGATCCATCTAGACATTCAAGCAACCATAGGTTGGATAAAAATGAAAAAGCAGAATATAAAATGCAGTTCATGGAGCAGGATTACAACTGTTCTTTTTCTCTGCTTCCTTTCCTGGCCATTAAAGTTTGCCATGAGTTCTTTCTCTCGGGAGTACAGGTAGTGGAAGAGAGAAAAACTCTTGCTGACAACCCAAGCTGGAGGCTGCACATTATAAATTTTGGATTACAGGTGGAGGCTTGGGTAGTGTTAATTTCTAACTAGACAAGTACTGAGCCTGAGAAGTAGGGGATTTGGTGAGGTGAGAGGAAGTCAAAAGCCAATAGTTTACTTCACTTAGTATGAGAATCTCTAGTTTCATCCATGTTGCTGCAAATGGCATTATTTTGTTCTTTTTTATGGCTGAGCAGTATCCCATTGTTTATATGTACCAATCTTCTTAGTCTATTCATCTGTAGATAGACATTGAGGTTGTTTCCATGTCTTGGCTATTGTGGATAGTGCTGCAATGAACATAGGGGTGAATGATGGAAGTAGTATGAGATAAAGAATGTATATACGTATATATGTATGTATATATGCATGTATATATATGACTAGGTCACTATTCTATACAGAAGAAATTAACACAATACTATAAATCAACTATAATTTAATAAAAAGATACATAAATTAATTTTTTAAAAGTCAACCACAAAGAAGGGCTGCTGGGTGGGTGGAGAGAAACAATCATGAGAGAGAATTGTTGAGTTCTGACACCCTCACTCACTGGCCTAGAAAATATCTATGTGTTACATCTAGAAAATGTGATGAGTGAAGTTATGTAATCATTTATAGATTAATGACTAGAGTGATTATCCAATACTAGGCTATACCTGAGTTCCTTCATGGAGTACAATTTTAATTTTATTATAGGAAGCCCTAAATAAACAGATGCTTAAAACTTCTTTGAAATAAATGTATGTATGTGAATATTTATTAGAGGCATTGAGGTAATAACTGCTAAATGGGGAGTTGTGTTTCCTATTAACCTTTGCAGGCAGTATCAGGGTGGAGACCTTTTTAACGGAGGAAGAGTGATAAAAATGCTATAGATAAAGAGTCATAAATTTCTCCCTCCAGATCCTTGATATTCCTATGCATATATAAAAACAAAACAAAACAAAATAAAAAACAAACAAACAAAACAGGAGAGTTAGTTACAAGGACCATACCAAAACCAAGCCCACAGCCTTGGGTACATTTCCAAATGTACCCAAGATAAGAAATTCTAAAACCTGGAGTTCGCATTGTGGCTTAGTGGGTTAAGAATTGTGTTCATGAGGATGCAGATTCAATTCCTGGCCTCGCTCAGTGGGTTTAAGTTCTAGCATTGCTGAGGCTGTGACATTAGCTGACCCTTAGCCTGGGAACTTCCATATTGTACAGGTGCGGTCATAAAAAGGGAAAAAAAGAAAGAAATTCTAAAACATAAAGGAGATGTCACTTGGCTGAATTACTTGTACTAAGATAATGAGGGCAAAGTACAACATTTAAAAACTTTAAATATCTGGGGCAGCTGTCAAATAACATTAAGTTTAATACACACATTTGTTAGTTGTCAGAGATGAGACAATAATACAAAATGACACTGTGCTCATCCACTTGGATTTTACAATGCAGACAAAAGGAGACATGAATACATAGACAATTCTCTCATCACAATTGTGTTCATTTAGTGAGGTAGAAATGGATGGCACCAGTGAAAACTGACATCAACTTGGGCATCATGTACCTCTGTGGTGAGGACATTTCTGAAAATAACTTTTTATCTTGCTAAACTAGTAGAACGGCCAGAGGAGTGGCCCTGCAAAAGAGTGGGTGCAACAGGAAAAAGTGATTGTTATGCATCAACTCTAGGTGGAAAGAACTGAAAACATCCTAACTTTGTAACTAATCTGTTGAATTCACAAGTACATTTCAACAATTCTCAAGTTGCGATGAAAGGAAACACTTTACAGTAGGGAAGTTTAGTAAATAAAATATAGTTAAGTAATGTAACATACTTTTTTAAACAAACCATAATTTTTGCTCTATTAAAATTGAGCAAATCACCCCTAGCCTGGGAACCTCCATATGCCATGGGAAGCGGCCCTAGAAAAGGCAAAAAGACAAAAAAAAAAAAAAAAAAAAAAAAAAAAAAATTTGTCAAATCACATTTGCCTCTATTCCCAAATGATTCCTCTTGATTACAAGGGATTTTTTTTTTTTTTTTTTTTGGTCACACTCACTGCATATAGAAGTTCCCAGGTCAGGGGTTGAATCCAAGTCTCAGCTGTGATCTATGCCACAGCTATGGCAACATCAGATCATTAACCTACTGAGCAGGTCCAGAGAATAAACCTGTGCCTCAACAGTGATCACAGCCACTACAGAAGCAACACTGATTCCTTAACTTGCTCAGTCATAGTGAGAACTCCAAGGGGATCTTTTTTTGTAGATACAAAATTTAAATTTTAATTTATTTTCCAATCATCACTTTTAATTGTGTCCTGCCAGCCTCACAAAGCAGCTACTGTTTTGTTTGTTTGTTTTTGTTTTTTCATGGTGTCTTAGATAGATTTCCTAGCTTTTCCATCTTTTTCAGTATTTATGTGAACTCATTTAGTTGATGAAATTTGGTCCTCCTCATCAGTGTCATGTCTGAAATTTTTTCTAGTCCCTCCCTGAAATTTAGATCATACCATCTTGGAAGGGAGTAACAAAGACATATGCTTCTCATGCATTTCTTCCTGCTCCTTCTCTAATTTATCCTCTGAAGTTGATACAGTACTCAAGGTCAATTCCAGGAAAATTAGTTTGCTAAAATCAGTTCACCAAAAACCAATTCTCCCAATGATCAGTTGACAAAGAGTTAATTGAGCGAATAACCTATTTGCTTCTTTAAACTCTATATAACTTTCACAGCAATTCATACTGAATACTAAGTTTTTACATGTTTTTCTTTTCTTTTTTTTTCTTTTTTTCTTTTTTCCTTAAGGGCTGCACACACAGCATGTGGACGTTCCCAGGCTAGGAGTTGAATTGGAGGTGTAGCTACTGGCCTATATCACGGCCACAGCAATGCCAAATCTGAGCCACCATCTGCAACCAACACCACAGCTCACAGCAATGCCAAATCCCCAACTCAATGAGTGAGGCCAGGGATCAAACCTGCATCCTCATAGATACTAGTCAGATCCATTACCACTGAGCCACAAGGGAAACTCCCTGAAGATTTTTATGAAGATTATGTGAATGATTTTGTTTTTTCTTATCTCATATCATTTTAAACTTACTTGCCACATAACAGTTTTGCAGAATTTTGACTATATCAGAGATCTCAGGAAGTGGGAGGGGAGTGTTGAAATTCAGCCCATTCTCTGATTCTCTGGCCATAAGGGAGTGGTACTGCTTTCAACTGGAAGGAATGACTTTTGAAATAATTTACAAAAAGGTGTGTTCTCTGGATTCATAGGAGATGCTGCTGCCTTGAAAAGAAGGGGCATGAAAACTTTTGCTGGGAATAAGATAAAGCAAAATGCAGGCCGCTAAAATGCAGAATGGACTGATGGACAAAAAAAGGTCAGCTGAGGAGCTAATGTCAATAGGAGATGGAATGAATATGCTGTGCCTGAAGGCTTAAAAGGGAGTTGAAGTATTAGGAAGTAAATGTTTCCTATAAAGTAGCATTCCTATTCTTGTCTTTGTGGTGGACATGTGATGGCCAACTAGTCCTGGTGAGAAAAAGAGTCATTCTCTTGTAGGTCCTTCAAGTACTGCATGTTCCCTTGGCCTTAAACTGGTTGCAAAATACCTCATTTCTCTGGTGTACAAGTCTCTTTGGCAGCCTTGTGCTTGCAGTGTTGGTGGGATTGTAACCTCAAATCTCATCCAAGCTTGACAGTCAGATGTTCAGCTTATGGGAAGGTAAAGGGGTCACCTCCTATTCCTCTCAACATTCTATAACTTACCAGGGAAATGTTCTGGTCCCCATTCTGTAGGCAGAGTGTCTCCCATTTAATCAGCATCCAGTAGCACAAGGAATGGTCACAGTGTTTCCTGGTCAATAGGCAAATCAATGCCAGTCTTCTGTTCTTGCAAACAATCTCTATCCCATTTTTATAACTGATTCCCTGTGCTCCTTGCTTTAACTTTGATGGGAAAGAGCTGTGTTGCATAGTGGTAATATTTTCTCTATTTCCCCATCTCTAGATTGGGAAATTCTACATGCCAAAGAAAAAATAAAAGTTACTAAAATGCAAAAGGAAAACAGAGGGATCAAGACATCTTCATATAGTTCATGAAGAAGAAATAGAAATAGTAATCACATAAAAATTCTATCAATAACATCTAGAAAGTAAATTACCCAAACTGTTAAACTAAGCTCACAGCTGATTTTTTTGTTTATAATTCATTTATTTTCCAAAATTTCTGACATACACATTATTTTTATTATTATAAAATGATAACATTTCTATTATGCAAAGCTTTAATCAATTTCCACACACCCAATTTCTTGAGTGAACCATACTGAAACACATCATTAAAAAAAAAAAGAGCCTAAATTTTCTTACTTTCCTTCCCCACATTTTATGATTTTCATGTCATTTTTTTAACATCTTCATGTTTATCCTTTTGCTATTCCTTGTGTTTATCATTCTTTTACAAGTATTTTTTTCCCCATTTAGTTCTGTATACTGGCTTATTTAAGTGATTATTTTTCAATTGAGATTTCCTCGATCCTATTTCTTCTATCTTTTTTTTAGAGAAGCCCTTTCAGCATTTCTTTTAGAATGGGTTTAGTATTACTGTACTCTTTCGGTTTGTGTTTTTTTTTTTTTTTTTTTTTTTTTTTTTTTTGAGAAACTCTTTATTTCTCCTTCTAGTTTAAATGATATCCTTGCTGGGTAGAGTATTCTAGGCTGCAAATTCTTCTGTTTTAGAACTTTGAATATATCTTGCCACTTTCTTCTGGCCTGTAGTGTTTCTGTAGAGAAATCAGCTGATAGCCTTATGGGGATTCCCTTATAATTAACCTTTTGTTTTTCTCTTGCTGCCTTTAGAATCCTCTCCTTATAAACTTTTGCCATTCTTATTATAATATGCCTTGGTGTGGGTCTGCTTGGGTTCAACTTGTTTGTGGTCCTCTGTAATTCATGAATCTTGATATCTGTTTCCTTTTTATTTGGGAAGTTTTCAGCCATAATTTCTTCAAATGTATTCTCAATACCCTTTTGTCTTTTCCTTCTGGAATCCCTAATTATGTGTAGATTGTCCTGCTTTATATTATCCCATAGATCTAATATTGCTTTCATGGTTTTTCATTTGGTTTCTGTCTGCTGTCCTCACTGGGTGATTTCAATTATTCTATTTTCCAAGTCCTGTATTCATTCTTCTGCATTGTTCATTCTATTCTTCAGTGCCTTTAATTCATCCTGCTTCTCTGCAAATGAATTTTCTGATTTTCTTGGCTCCTCCTTATATTTTTAGTTCCTTTCCAAAATAACCTGCATTACTGTTCATATCTGCTCTTAATTCTTTGATATTTGATCTTAATACTTTCAGAATTTTCACTATGTCCTTTTTGAACTTGGTGTCAGTTAGACTGCAGAGGTCTGTTTCATTATTTGCTCCTTCAAGGGAATTCTCCTATTCTTCTAACCAGGAATAGTTCCTGTGCTTCTTCATTTTGCTTATACTTTTCTTATTCTGTGAGTGAAGGGAAAGAATCTACTGTAGTCTTGGAGGGCTATTTATAGCTATTTATATGTGAGAGCACCCCTGGGTATTTTGTGAGGTCTTACTATGTTTTGTGTGTGTGTGTGTGTGTGTGTGTGTGTGTGTGTGTGGACTGCTTTTAGTTTGGCTGCTTGCTGTATCTTCCTTCAGTGTGTCTAGGCTGTTATCCCTGTATTAGTGTATGGACTGCACATACTTCCAGGGAGAATGAGGCAATGGGCAGGGCTACTAGCCAGTGTCTGATTGCTGGACCTTTAACATCACCCAAGGGGATGTGGCACCGGTTGCTACTGCTTTCAAGTCCTTGGGAAGTGGCAGTGACTCTCAGGCAGGTGTTGGCAGTTCCCAGAGTGTTTGGCAGTGGCAGCAGCAGGGTGTGTGCACTCCCAGGAAAGTGAGAGCAACAATGGGTGGTGCTCAGTTGCAGTGCCTTCCTCTGTGCTGACCTCTTAGGTGGCCAGGGCTGCAGGGATGTCTGTCACAGACCCCTAGTGTTGGCATGCCATGCCTACCTCTGGAGTCTGAGATGGCCATGGTGGTTTGTCATCACCCATATCCCACACAAGACCCTTAGTCCATGGAAGAGGTGACCTGCTGCTCAAGAGCCTGAGGTAGCACAGAGAAAGATATTCCTATCTCTCACCCTCCCCAGCAATGACACCTTGCTTCTTCTGTGCCCCAGACCTCCTCCTCAGTTGCCTTGGCTGTGGTGTTCTGCTCCCCAGCCCATGGTGCACCATTCCCTATCCCCTCAGGGTGTCCCCACGCAGCCAATCCTAGTCTTCCTGGAACTGACCTCTGGAACATGAGTTTCAGAGCCCAGGCCCCCCAAGTGTCTCAAGGCATGGTGTCCCAGAGTGGTGGTACCTATGGTTTGTGCAGCCCTCTTTTTGCTTTGCCCTCCCCAGTCTGGATGCTGTGCTTTATTCCAAGGGTTTGATATTCCTCTGTCTTGGCTGATCTCCCATTCTGTTAAGTGGCTTCCCAGGGTATGGGTTCTTTTCCTTTTTCACAGCTCCCTCTTAGGTGTGCTGGTTCCCTCCTGATCCTATTTTTTTCTTTCTCTTTTTTTCCCTTTCATTCTACCCAGTTTGTAGAGGGTTTCCTGCACTTTTTTGAATGTTTAAGGTTTTCTGTCAGCATTCAGTAGTTGCTCTGTGTGAATTGTTCTACATGTAGATGTGTGAATTGTTCTACATGTAGATGTGTTTGTGGGATAAGGTGGGTGCTAGATCTTATTCCTCCACCGTGTTGATCCCATCTCCAGTTAAATTATTAAAAAAAAAACCCAGCTACCATATTATTTTACCTCTATATATTTCAGCACATAACTTCAGAAAATGTGAACAATTTCCTGGGTATAGACAACATCTTTTTCATACATCATAAGATAAGCAATAGTTCCTTTATCTAAACTATTATCAAGTACATAATCATATTCCTCAGATTTTTCAAAAACTCTTCTTCCTGTTTGGTTTGTCTGAATCTGGGATCCCTAAAAATCTGTACATTACTCTTATTACTATTATTATTATTATTATTACTTTTTTTATTTTGCATGTGTTTTGGATCTCTTTTGATTTGGAAGATTTTCTCACTTTTCTAAGCCACCAATTTGTTTCAGAAACATTTTCTTTTAAACTTCTAGGTGTGTCTATCTTTAACTTCCTCTTAATCTCTTAAAGTAATCATAGTTATAATCCTCTGATGCCATCTACTCTGTCTATGGAGGTCTCCATTTCCTTGATTTTATTTTAGAAGAAATCCCTTCAATCAATGATTTATTTCTATTTAGTAGAGGAGTGGGTTCCCAATATCACTCAGAAAGAAAAAAAAAAAAAAGTTTTCCTTTTAATTAAAAAAAAGTTCTGTTTTTTGTTTTTGTTTTTGTTTTAGGTTAGGAGATCCAGTCAGAGAATTGTGAACTTGAAGTACTGTCCTATTAGTTCTGCTCTTTAAGATTACTAACTTGGTGGAGAAAACCAGAATTCCAAATTAATTTTTGTTTAAAAATTTATTTCTTGGGCGTTCCTGTTGTGGCTCAGTGGTAACAAACCTAACTATCATCCATGAGGACACTGGTTCAATCCCTGGCCTAACTCAGTGGGTTAAGGATCCAACGTTGCCCTGAGCTTTGGCATACGTCACAGAAGCAGCTTGGATCCCTCATTGCTGATGCTGTGGTGTAGGCTCGTGGCTGCAACTCCGATTTGACCCCTATCCTGGCAACTTCCATGTGTTGCACACATGGCCCTAAAAGCAAAAAGAAAAAAAGTAAAAATTTCTTTCTTGTCATTTTTGATTGATTAATTTTTCTTTCCCAATGATTTCTTTTTTCTGTACTAAGTTTAGAACTTGCCATGAACTTCATTACTTTTTGCCTATTTTTTCCTTTTGTATCTCTTCTTTCAAATTTATTGTCTATGATTAACACAGGAAACTAGTTATATATACAAATGCAAATGAATATTAACCTGATTTTGTTTTTGAAGGATGAAACTTTTGCTAAATATTTTAAGCATTTAACTTACCGTTATCTCAATTTCATATTCCAAAAATAACTTTACTAATGATACTAAGAATATTTCTTAGTCTGATCTTTTCCACATTTTTAAAGATAATCTTTTGCTGTAGTTATTAAAAAGTCATGAAAGAACTTTTTGCTTTTTCTCTTAACCTAAGTGAAGAAAAATCAGCTACCACATTTCTGCAGGATTTCCAACCTTGCTTCATTTTCTCCCTTCTAAAATCAAATTTGGGTTCCATGAAGAAAATAAGACAGTCCAGCAGATTCCATAGCTCTCCATGACCATTATGTTTCAGTCTCCTTAAATTTTGTCTATCATGCCAAAGTGTGCCCCATATTTGTACAAGTAGTTAGCAGAACAAGTATTTGTTCTACTTAACCACGTGGGGTTATGTTTTTTTGGAAGCATATATGGCTCAGTGAAAAAGAGGGCAGAATACTTGTTTCTGCTATTTTATTCTGAGAACTATTTTCCACAGAGAACAAAGAAAACATGATGGAACTTTTTTTATTCCAGGATCACTGTCAATTTTCCTGATCCCAGGCACAGAGGCCAGTGTCTGTGGATCAGGCTGCTGGAGTAATTCATCACTTTACCTTCAATTAATGAAGGTTTCTGTTTTTATTTTATTTTTACTTCAGTGAATCATTTCAAATATATGAGACTTGGGAGTAAACCAAGAGATGTTCAATAAGGAATTTAATTTTTTCTTCTATTTGGATCCAAAGACCAAATTTACATTCTTAATCCAGTTTTAATCACTAAGACACATTTAGCCAATTCCTTTTCTTCCTTGGGATTTACAGCCTCTCTGCCCATGATTCGTTTTCCATCTAGTCATTAATGCAACTTATTTATCAGTCTCCATTTGGCTGTGGTGACTTCATGTGTGAACCAGAGGTACAATCTTGAGAGACTGATATATTCTTTGAAATATAAGAACATTAGAGGTGTCCAGGTACAAATAATTGTTTAATCGAAGTTATTCGTTATTAGCAATTTTTTAAAAAAATGCCTATTCAAGATTTCAATCTTTTTAATGCTAACCTCTTTACCTAAACAACATCAGTAGCATCCTGTTTGGCATTCTCAGCCTTGGATTGAAAATTCCCAAGAGACAGATTATGTTGTCTAATTTATGGTGTGCACAGCTACTAAGAAAGCATGTTATGCAGATAGATTCTCAATGTGTTTTGATGGTGATAGATTTTATGAAGTCTATTTTAATATCTTATTCTCATTGCTTTTTAAAAAGGAAATATCATTATCAGTATACTGCACAATTAGCCTAAATGCATTTGAAAAGAAAATCAAGATATGAAATTTTTTTTTCAAGTTTATATTTGAATTTGTTGAACTGTAATAATTTTGAAGGGAAAAAATTTGTACAAGATATAATCCAAATGGCAGCGAATGGACAGTAATTTAAAAATAACTGTGAAGATTAGACTTCTTTTAATATCCAGTTAATGATCCAATAGTTTCATAAAGGAAATAAGTTTAATCTCATCTTTATTAATTTAAAAATTTAAAGCTAGATTTGGCTTAAAGCTATTGTGCTTTTTATGGGCTGATATCAATAATTGTGTGACTCTCAATTAGCATGCTGCTAGTAGTCTGAGTTTATTTTAAGGTTACTGCAGATGTAAATAGAAAGGTGTCAAAAGAACTCATAAAACAGGCAAAGTTTTGTCACAAAATTACTACCTAAAGTTAATGCAAATTATACCATGGCTTATTTAGGTCCAATTTTTATGCCAAATTTTTATTTTAGAAAAGTTTTTTAAACCTATTGCCCAACGTATTTTCATCCAATGCAATCAAAAAATAACTGTTGACTTAATTTTTAATACATAGTCATCTTAGAGTATGCTTAATTTATTTGAGCTTCAGAAAAAAAAAGTCTACCCTAGAATTTTTCAGAAAAGGAGAAGAACAGCTCTCTTAGGGATTTGCAGTTCACATCTCTGGAAGGTATTGTTCATAGTTTGGATGGAGATGAACTAAGAAAAAGCTCTGTAGCGCTTCCATATTCTAAGCTGTGCAATGTCTCATCAAATACAATTTCATTTGAATTTCAAAACAAAAAACCTTCCAAAGGGAAGTAAATAATTCACCATTTTGAATAATCTAGAATAATCTCTTTAGTTCAGTTAATTGAGGAATGGACAAAATATGTAGAATGCTCTAAATCAGGTTCTTTGATCACTTCGTAAATCAAAACTCTGCAGGTGAAGCTTTTATCTTGCCTTTTTTATCTCTCTAATGCCACTTCCATGTAAGTATCCCTCACAGCACTCTCCTGAATTCACGCCGTTACACACTTAGATCCTTTGGGAAGGCTCTTTTTTCACCCACCACAGTTATTTTGCTCTGACCCCTTTCTTGGAATGTTTTCTTTTCTACTCTCAGGACTAATCTCTTGCACCTCTTACGAATTTGATTTTCAGTGCTACCTTCAACTTGAAGGATTCCTTGACCAGCCTTGTTTGCAATCCTCTTAGATAACTCCAGAATCCATTTATTTGACAGTTGAAAAAATTATTATATAACCATCTCATTTTTGTTATTTGACTTTTATATCCGTGTTAAACTTTGCATGTTCCAAAACTTTTCTGTAGAAAGTAGTCAGCAAATTAAAATGTATCCTTTTCACTGTCAAGTAGAGTACAAAGAGAGAATTCAATAAATGTAAGCTTTAAAAATGTGAACAAAAAAGTGAGGGAAGAGGGTGACCTTTAGAGCACTCTCAAACTGAGTTAACATTGTGCAGCCCTACAGTCGTTTCATGTGGGTAATCCCAGATGTGCCTGATGCTGGGAACACAGAACTCTTATGCATGTCAGGAAGATTCATTAAATACTATGAAGAATATGATTTGCTACTAGACATTGTATTTTTGATGGATTAAAATCAGTCATTTACCCAGAAGTCTTGGCAACAAACACACTTTTGCAAATTGGAAAAATAATTTGAAATAATGTCTCTTTCTTTCTTTTTTTTGTGGGGGAGGGGGTGCCACATTCACAGCATATGGATGTTCCCAGGCAGGCTAGGGGTTGAATCAGAGCTATAGCTGCTGGCCTATACTACAGCCATAGCAACACAAGATCCAAGCCATGTCTGCAACCTACACCAACAGCTAATGGCAACGCCAGATCCTTAACCCATTGAGTGAGGCCAGGAATCAAACCTGTGTCCTCATGGATGCTAGTCAGATTCATTAACTACTGAGCCATGACAGGAACTCCAAAATAATATTTCTTCTATAAGGAGAGGTTGAATGAGAAAGAAAGAAATAGAATAGTTACACGTGGCTATTCAAGAAAAGTTGTATTCAACATACACTTTTTTTTGCCTTTTTTTTTTTTTTTTTTTTAAAGCCACATGCCCAGCATGTGGAGATTCCCAGGCTAGGGGTCAAATCAGAGCCACAGCTTCCAGCCTATACCACAGCCACAGCAACACAGGATCTGAGTCGTGTCTGAGACCTACACCACAGCTCATGTCAATGCCAGATTCTTAACCCACTGAGCAAGGCCAGGGATCGAAACCAAAACATCATGGTTCCTAATTGGATTTATTTCCAGTGCTCCACAATGGGGAAACCAACATACACTTTAATTGGCAAACATTATCTATGTTCTTTTTCCCTACTAGAAATAAACTTATAAATGGGCATTCTATAACTCAATTTGAAGGGCAAGGAAGTTACTGAGAAATAATTTTCTATTGAGAGGTGGAGCTTTGCCAGTTTAGGGCAGGGATTTTTCATCTTTAGTTAATTTATTTCTTTGATAATTTATTGTTATTTGTTTTTTTAACTAAAATTTTATATATGCATACACGAACACACACGCATCAGACAAAATTGAAATGACTGCAAGAAAAAAGACAAACCATTTAAAATTGTGATTTTTAAAATATTCTACTTTGTAGCTTTTTTATATTTAAAATAATAGGACACAGGAGATACACAATAAATAAAAATGCATGTATAGCATTACGAGGAAGGGAGAGCAAATTATAAATTGACTTTATTTCTAAAGTCCTTTTATTATAACCATACCTCCACTTTTCCTGAATCCAGTGCTATTAGGCCTCCAAGAGCCCTGCCCGGCTATGGAAGGCACCTTCCTTACCTCTTCTATTTTTCATTTAGACCTTGTAGATATATATTAGATTTCTTGTAACAGAGTAAAAAATTGAAATAAAATACAGTAGCATTTCATGGGAAAACTGATTTTTTTTTCTTCTATGATTTTCATGTTTTGCAAAGAAGGCCTGACTGAACTTAGTGTCATGGCTGTTAACTTTGTGAGTCCTCGTATTTCTCAAATTGGGGCTTAGCAGACATATTTTCCAGATTTTCAAGTTAAATCACAAATTTTTTATGGGCACCCCCACAGCATGTGTAGGTTCCAGGTCAGGGAAAAAACCTGTGCCACCATTGCCACCTGCACCACAACTGGGGCAACACCAGATGCTTAACCTGCTCTGCCACATGGGAACTTTCAGCAGATTTTTTTTTTCAATAGTCAGCCAGTATAGCAGGTTTTTTAAATAAAAAAAAATTATTTCAGTAATAATGAAAAAAGAAAAATAAGCTTAAAATAAACTAGGGTGTTTCACAAACATTTTCCATTGTGGGTTATAGCTACCATGACATAGACAGCAACCAAAGGAATCTAAAATAAGTTTTATTTTTATATTGACATGTCGAGAGGACATCTAAATCAATCCAATTTATAATCCAAAATAATGCTCCCTGGAAGTTCTCTCTCCCATTCCTCCAGCCTCTGGTATCCCTTACATCCTTCAGCCTCTCCCTCAAATGAAATCCTCCTATTAACCCTCTTTTAAGCCCCTACCCATATAAGGGATCTTTTCATTTTTCCCTTCCCCCTTTTCTTTCTTTCCCATTCTTTTTTTTTTTCTCAGATAACTTAACACTTCTTTATCTAGCTAGTTATTTCTTGTCCACCTCTCCACTTTAACCAAAGACAATTTTAATATGACAAAGAAACCCTTATACTCCGTATAAGAACCACTAAGAGAAAAATGAAAGAATCTTAGGTCATGAGTCACAGGCAGTAAGAAAGAGAAGAAGCTGTGAACATACTAATGATTTTTTTGTGATTCTGAAGCATATTCCAACCTCGTTTGGGGTAGCCAAATACTTTCTCATATTTGAGTCACAATATTATTTGTGTTATGTGACCACATAGATTAATTGTATTTGCATTAAAACCACATGTTTTCATGTTTCAAACTAGGGCCTGAAGCTTTCAAGAGGCCCATGGTAATATTTTTCACCAGCCCTCAGATATTCATATTTGAGTATAAGCATTCTGATTTGAAAGTAGGATGAACTCCCTCAGGTGAGGTGTGTAGTTGGATATATTGGCATAGTGGAATATAAGCAAGTGACAATAGGAGTGAATGAAAAAGTGAAAAATTCTAGGTGTCACTGGGCACACAATGCCAAGTATAAAAATAAAATACAAATAGGAAGAGATGGCCAAGTGTGTCCTGCTGGAAGAAGGAATAGTTTCTATAGCCATCCAAGCCAAGTGGCTTGTACAAATAGTGGAAATGCATTTTGTTAAGGGAGCCAATTTAATAAACATTGTTTCAATAATAGATATTACTTTGTTCTTCAACAAACACTTATATTAAAGTCATGTAAAAATTTTACTGGAATAAACTGCGTACAGAAAAGAACATCCATCTTAATTGGCAGCTTGATAAATTATCACAAAATGAATATGTAACCATAAACAGATCAGACAATCACAATGAGGTAACATATAACACACATCAGGATGGCTGATTTAAAAAAAAAT
Source organism: Sus scrofa (assembly GCF_054392235.1). Lineage (NCBI taxonomy): Eukaryota > Metazoa > Chordata > Mammalia > Artiodactyla > Suidae > Sus > Sus scrofa. The sequence goes on from NC_139383.1 coordinate 89,323,012, forward strand.
AAAGAAAAGGAAAGGAAAATAACAAAAGTTGTCAAGAGGTAGATAATTTGGTACCCTGATATATTCCTGGTGAGAATGGTAAAATGGTAAAATTGCTGTTAAAATGGTATAGTCATTGTAAACAATATTTTGTATTTCCTCAAAAAGATAAACATTTGAATTACCATATGACCCAGAATTTCCACTTCTATATATGCACACCACCCCAATTGAAAGCAGAAACTCAATACTTATGAATAATATTAGCAGCACTATTCACAACAGCCAAAACTGCGATTGTCCATCATGGACCAGTGGGTAAACAAATTGTGGTATATGCATAGAATGGAATACTAATCAATCATGAGAAGGAATGAAGTACTGATGCTTGCTACAAAGTGCATGAACCTCAAAAACATTATACTAAGTATAATAAGACACAAAAAGTGGTATAAGATTCTATTCATAGGAAATATTTAGAATAGAAAATCCATAGAAACAGAAAGAAGATCGGTGTCAGGGCCTTGTGGGGGCTGGAGAATAAGAAGGGGCTAATGAATGGGGATGGGATTTTTGTTACCAAACCAACTTAGGTCCACTTACCCAATGGACAACAATGCCAATCTACCACCAATGGGTTTTGGTGAAGGAAAGTACAGTGTTTATTGCAAGGCAACCAACATGGGGCCAAGCAAGCAGAATGGGCAGCTCATGCTCAAAAAACCCAAAGTCCATAATGGGTTGAGGAAATGGTTTTTAGAGGCAAGGAAGGGAGAGTGTTACAGGATGCTTGATTAGCTCACGGACATTCTTATGATTGGTTTGTGATAAGATAACAGGGTAGTATTTCATGAGTTAGCATTATCTACTTTCTGGTTCCAACCAGTTTTGGGTCTATGTGCTTGTGGTCAGAATGTAGTTAACTTATTCCACCTGGTAGGGTTTTAGTGTCTGCAAAACAACTCAGGGATACAACTCAAACTATTATTATTATATAATATCTATTAAATATTATCACCCTTGAGAAGGAACTAAGGATCTTTGAATTTGTTTTATGGCTACAGTGTAATTATCTTATTCTACTTGACTGTTTTCCTTTGTTTATTCATTTTCTCATCTCTCTGATGAAATTTTCCTTTGGGAACTCGGGGAAGGCCTAGGAGGTTAAAGTTGTTCTACAAGCAAGCAGACAGGGAACATGGGGGTCTGTCCCCAGGAAAGCCTTAGAGGTACTTAGTTTCATTTTCTTTCAGGTGATAAAACTGTTAGGAACTTGATAGAGATGGTTGTTTCCCAACATTGTGAGGATGCTAGATTTCGCTGGATCGTATGTGCCTTAAAGTGTTCAGTTTTATGTTATATGTTATACTTATTTCAAAAATATATATATATATTTTAAAACTATTCTGAGATATCTTTTCAAACTTAGATCAGAAAAAATACAAAATTTTGATAATGCGTAAAGTTGACTAAACTGAAAAACTGGTCATCTATATACATTTCAGCTAGAAAGGCAAATTATGACTAATAGAGAGTTTACAGTTATCTGTATACACAGCATTATGTATAATAAGAAGATAAGGCATAATTCTAGTGGCTAAATAAAGTATGGAATGCTGTGCAATGTTGCTGTAAAAAGAACAAGGAACTCTGTATAAACTGATATGGAGCACTTCCCAAGATACAGTGCTAAGTATAAAATAATCATGACTTGGGGGCCTTTAGTATAAAAGAAGGAAAACTGGATTGTATATTTGAGTATGTTTTTGTATGTGCATAAATCTTTGGTAGTAAAAAAAAAAAAGGAAGCTAGTAGTAAGAAAAACAATGTTTACATATAAGTCTTCATGTCCCCCCTTCCCTACCACAAGTCCATTCCAAACTGGATTCTCTTACTCCCTAACACATCATTGAAACTTCTCATTAGACACCCTGTTCCAGCAACATCCTCATACACTTCTATCTCTGCATCCTCCAAGAGCTCTGTCTCAGCAACTATTTTCCAGATAGGAACATTTTCTCTCTTGAGTGTCTCCCAGCATCAAGGACACCACAGTGTTCTGGTTTGCTTATTGGTTTATTTGTCCTTTTTGTTACAACTTCAAAAGAGTGTATGCCTCAAAGCTTAACCCCAAGTGCTCTACACTTTCCATGTAGAACCTTAGTGCCTTGGAAATCTCATGCACCCACATGGTTGAGATCATCATTAACTCAGTGTGGGTTTCCTGTATCTCTTCTTTTGCAAGTTCCAGGTTCTTATTCCAGCTAGGAACTCAACACCTACTTTTGAAATTAACCACCCATCCTTCTTTCTCTCTCTCTCTCTGGTGAGAACATTTAAGTTCCACTCTCTTAGTAAATTGTACAGTTTAGATTATAAAATTACAATGTTGTCAACTATATTCACCATGTTATACCTCAAATCCTCAGACCTCATTTATCTTATAAGTTAAATTTTATACCCTTTTACAACTTTTTCCTATTTCTCCCAGCATTTACCCCCTGACAACCACTTTTCTAGTCTCTGTTTCTATGGACATATATTCTTGGTTATTCAAAGGGTTCCTACTGTGATGCAGGGTGTTAAGAATTTGACAGCAATGGCTCAGGTCACTGTGGAGGTATAAATTCAATCCTCAGCCTTGCACAATGGGTTAAAATATTTGGTGTTACCATGGCTCTGGTATAAATCACAGCTGTGGCTCGGATTCAATCCCCATCCTGAGAACTTCCATATACTGTGGGTGTAGCCATTAAAAAATAATAAAATAAAATAAAAGCGTATATATCTCAAATTCAGCATGTCAAAATGGAGCCCTTGGTTTTCTCCATGCATTCTTCACTCAATTTTTCCTACTTTAGAAAAAAGCACTACATCCAACTTGATGCAATGGGGGGAAAAAAAAGCATAGAAATTGTCTTGCTTCCCTCTAATTCCTTCTCAGGTCCTTTCTAATATACCTCCAAAATAGATCCAGGTTCTCTTTTCTGCCATCCCGTCTATCTTCACCTACCTCTCCCCCAGGCAAGCACAGAAGTACTGCAACTTTTCTCATTACTTCCTCTCTTGCTTCTTCCAAATGATTCTCCACAAATCAGCCAGAGTAGAATTTTAAAAGTGTAAAATATATCATATCTCACTTTAAAGAATTAGTTAATTGGCTTCTAATCATATTTGGAATAAAACATATATTTCCCATTATTCTTGCAAACATGCCATGATCTAAAGCATTCTGCTAAGCATGCCTTGATAAACTGTTTTTAGTCACATTGGCTTCTTTCATGTCTTATATCCATCAATCTTGCCTTGGCTTCTTCCAATTTCTTTGAAATTAGAATGTGTACATTTATATTTCTTTTCATGGCTAGTTCCTTCTCCTTCCTCACCTCTCAGCTTAAGTCTCTCTTTCTCAGTGAGGCTTCCTCTGAACTTGCCATCTCTGAAGCAATGCACTCCCTTCCCCTATTACTCTATGTATATTTGATCCTGCATATCTCAATTATAACAATTCCAAATTCTATATTAATTTGTATATTTTTATTGTCTGTCTCCAGTATGGGAGGGAAAATTCCGGGAAGAAAGTGTTTTTACCTGTCTTTTTCATTATGCCTTTTAGACACTCTCCAAGAAATGCCAATACATGCAGAAAAATGGGAGTTGGGGAAATAAAGGAAAAATTAGGGTATCCCATGTCTAGCTTTGCTTCTACTACATATTATTTTTATGATAGGTAAAGAGCTGGGGAATCAACAGTGAGCAAAGATTTATAGTTTCATAACAGTATTTATAGTTTCATACAGACTATTGATAAGTAAAGGGTCAATACAGACTATGTGTGCCCCAATGGGGATAAGTTACAAGGATCAGTCATTCCCTCAAAACTGGGTGAGCTCTGAATCTGGTTCTAGGCAGAAGCTCTTAATTGATCTAGCAGCTTCTGCTTCCTGACTCACTTCAGAACCTACTTGCTATGTAGTGAGACAGGTAATCCTTATGAAGAATCCACATGTAAGTGTTCCAGCCCAAGGATAAGCCATGTGATTAAATTCTCTTGGATATCCTAGAAGAGCCAAGACTTCAGATAACTTCAACCTCAGCCACCATCTGCTTGGGACTGTAGGAGAGATCCCAAAGGATCTCTGGTTGAAAAGTCGAACCTGGTTGAACTTAAAGATCTAGAAGAAACAATAAGACATTTTTGTAAGCCACTGAGTTTTTAAAAAAATATTTCTTAAAGCTTATTTGACTTACAATATTCCTTCAATTTCTGCTGTACAACAAAGTGACCTAGTCATACATATGTATATACATTCTCTTTCATACTATCTCTCATCATGTTCTAACCCAAGAGATTGGACATAGTTCCCTGTGCTGTACAATAGGACCTCATTGCTTATCCATTCTAAATGTAGTAGTTTGCATCTGCCAAACACAAACTCCCATCCATCCCACTCCCTCCCCCCCCGGCAAACACAAGTCTGATCTACATGTCCATGATGTCTCTGTTTTGTAGATAGGTTCATTTGTGCCATATTTTAGATTCCACATATAAGTGACATCATTACTAATTCAACAAATAACAAATGCTGGATGTAGAGAAAGGGAAATAATCCTCCTTGACTATTGGTGGGAATGTAAAATTGTACAACTATTATGGAAAACAGTATGGAGATTCCTCAGAAAACTAAATGTATAACTACTATACCTATGCCACTAAGTTTTAAGTTAGTTTGTTATATAGCAATGGATAACTGCAACAATGACGATAGGCATACCTCTGATATATTGCAGGCTCAGTTACAGACCACTGCAATAAAGCAAATATTGCAATAGAGTGAGTCATGCAATTTTTTTTGTTTTCCCAATGCATGTAAAAGTTATATTTACATTGTACTGTATTCTACTGTGTTCAAGAGCACTATACCTTACAGAAATGTACATACATTAATTAAAAATACCATATTGCAAAAAATGCTAACCATGATTTGAACCTTTAGCAAGTCAGAAGTATTTTGCTGCTGGAGGGTTTTGATGTTGATGGCTGCTGATTGATCAGGATTGGGGTTGCTGAAGGTTGGAGTGGTTGTAGCAATTTCTTAGAATGAGACAACAATAAAATTTGCTCTATCAATTGACTCTTCCTTTTATGAATTATTTCTCTGTAGTCTGTAATACCTTTTGAAACATTTTATCCACAATACTTCTTTCAAAATCAGAGTAAGTCCTGCCACTGCTTTATCAACTAAGTTTATTTAATATTCTAAATCCTTTCTTGTCATTTCAACAGTCTTCACAGCATCTTCACTGGGAGTAGATTCCATCTCAAGAAACCACTTTCTTTGTTCATCTATAAGAAGCAACTTCTCATCCATTCAAGTTTTATCATGAAATTGTTGTGATTCAGTCACATCTTCAGGATCCACTTTTTATCCTCATTCTCTTGCTGTTTTCACTACATCTTCAGTTATTTCTCCCCTGAAGTCTCTAACCCCTCAAAATCATCCCTGAGGGTTGAAATCAACTTCAAACTCCTGTTGATGTTAATATTTCCACTTCTTCCCATGAATCAGAAATATTCTTAATGGAATTTAAAATGGTGAATTGTTCAGAAGGATTTCAATTAGGTTGACCACATCCATCAGAAAAAAAAATCACTATTTGTGGCAGCTAGTCTTATGTAATGTATTTTTTTAAATAATAAGACTTGAAAGTGAAAATCATTCCTAATATCCATAGGCTGCAGACTGGATATTATGTTAGCAGGTGTGAGAGCAACATTAATCTTGTTGCATATTTTCATCAGATCAGATGCATGGAAAATGAACAGTCATATTTTTAAAGGAATATTTTTCTTTTCTTTTTTTTTTCCTGAGCAGTAGGTCTCAAGATTGGGCTTAAAATATCCAGTAACCATACTATAAACAGGTGCGTTGTCATCCAGACTCTGTTGTTCCATTTAAAAAGCAAAGGTAGAGTAGATTTAACCTAATTCTTAAGGCCCTAAGATTTTCACAATGGTAAATGAGTATTGGCTTCAACTTAAAATCACATTTTAAGTAATTTTAGCTGCATTAGCCCATAACAAGAAAATCAGTCTATTTTTTAAAGATTTGAAGCTAGACATTGACTTTTCTTCTCTAGCTATGAAAGTCCCAGATGGCATCTGCTTCTAAAAGAAGGCTGTTTTTCCTACATTGAAAATCTGCACCAGTGTAGCCACCTTTATTCATTATCTTAGCTAGATCTGGATAACTTGCTGTAACTTCTACATTAGTGTCTGCTTCTTTGCATTGTACAGGGAGCTTTTTTACTTAAACCTTCTGAACTAAGGTCTACTAGCTTCAAACTTTACTTCTGCAGCTTCCTCACCTCTCTCAGTCTTCTTAGAATTAAAGAGAATTAGGGTCTTGCTCTGCATGAGGCTTTGACTTAAGGGAATGTTGTAGCCGGTTTGATCTTCTCTCTAGACCACTCAAACTTTCTCCATATCAGCAATAAGCCTGTTTCACTTTCTTATCATTCATGTGTTCACTGGAGTAGTGCTATAAATTTCCTTCAAGAACTTTTTCTTTGCATTCACAACTAGAGGCCAAGCTGTTGGTCCATGTCAGCTTTTAACATGTCTTCATCAATAAGCTTACTTATTTCCACCTTTGATTTCAAATGAGGGAAATATGTTTCTTCCTTTTTCTTGAATACTTAGAGGCCATGGTAGGGTACCTCTAAGCATTAACTTCAGCATTATTGAGTCTCATGGAAAAGGAAGGCCCAAGGGGAGAGAGGATGACAGGGATATGGTCAACCATCAGGACACTCAGAACAGACATAAATTTTATTTGTCAAGTTCATCATCTTCTATGGACAAGGGATGTGGTGTCCTCAATCAATTATAATAGTAACATCAAAGATCATGGATTACAAATCACCATATCAAATAGAATAATAATTTAGGGGAGTTCCTTTCGTATCTCAGTGTTACCGAACCTAACTAGGAACAATGAAGATGCAGGTTGAATTCCTGGCCTCGCTCAGTGGATTAAGGATCCAGCATGGCCGTGCACTGTGGTGCAGGTTGCAGATGAGGTTTGGATCCCACATTGCTGTGGCTGTGGAATAGGCTGGCAGCTGTAGCTCTGATTTGACCTCTAGCCTGGGAACCTTCACATGCCACTAGTGAGGCCCTAAAAAGCACACACACACACACACACAAGAATAGCAATTGAAAAGCTTGAAATAGTGCATAAACTACCAAAATATGATACAGAGACACAAAGTGAGCAAAACTTTCAATTTATAAAGAAACCAATATCTGCCAGGCACAATAAAATGAGATGTGCCTGTACATTTTTACTATAGATATTGTTAGGTTACATTTGCTAATAGCATGACAAGAAATTTTTTTAAATGAATATAATTATTTAACTGAGGACAACTAAGACTAAAGACAAGACCCATAAAATCCTCACACTGCTCTGTGGAAACTTGGGTTTGTTTACTATCTATGAAGACAACATTCCATACATCAATGTGCCCATCCACTCATTCATTTATTCTCCCAACTTTATATCCATTTGTTCTTCCAAAACATCTACTCATCACTCCACCAATCCATTCATTTAACATTATGGACCTCTTACTGTGAAGCAACCCCTTTCATAGACAATAATAATGGAAAATGGAATGAAATAAGGGTTTTGTTCTTAAAAAGAATCTGTGTCATTGGAAAATTTATCACTTATAACAGAATTTAAGATAGGTTTTGAGAGTTTTCAAAACAGAAGTTGCAATTTTTGTTGCTCTTTTACTTTTTGGTATTTCTGAAAAATTATTTTCTCTAAAGTTTCAGATAGTTCTCAGTTAGACCAAACACACTTCTCTCTTCTCCCTATCTACTGGAAAAAAAGGTCTTGACCCATAATAGAAATCAATTGTGAATCTACTGAGGAAAACAGCTTGTGTTAGGAGCTAAGTCTGGAAACAGACAGACAGAGGGAATGAAAAAGCCATCAGTGTATCACCCTTTTATCCACCAGCCTCCAAGAAATTCCAGCAGATGCAGGAGAAAAGGAGTCAGAGAAATAAGGTAACAATTGCCTAGGTGCCTTTAGAAACAGCAGGTACCCTATTCACATCAATTATAATTTCTAACATTGTAATCAATATTAATTTATTTACATAAATTTATATGTACACAGTTTATGTCTCTACAGTACCATATATTCAAGTAGGTGAGTTATTTGATAATAATATGTTTACTTGCTAAATGAAAATGGTATAATATAGTTGATGATCATTTGGGAGTCATATTAAACAGTATAATCCAGGCAGTTCTTCATTTCCCATGTGTATTTTAGCATGTGTGTATCCTTTTTCAGGGACAATAAGAGTAACCTAAAGTGTTTGGATCTGATTATAAATCTCTTTACATTTTATTCCTTTTGTCTTTTCTTTCTGACTAGTGGTTTTCCTAAGAATATATTTATCTTTGGTAGTCAGATCATGCTGTATGCAGTTAACCATGAAATATTCATGTTTGTGAAGTTCACTTCAAAAGCATCACCTGAATTTACCAAAATGCCTTTACATTATGGCCTTATTTGGAGCTGTGCTGCTTTATAACCTCATCCTACAGCATAAAAAGACACAGATTTTCTCTGCTCCAGGAGGACAAATACAAACACATTGATGTATGGCAGGACACTCAATCCAGCAACAGCTTAATAATTTATATTTGTAAATTATGTAAATGCCTATTCAGATCTTGAGGAAAATATTATCAAAGATTGAAATAAAATTCATCACCATGATGTTCAACTGGTTTAAGATAAAACTAGCAAGATTAGCCTCTTCTTGTTAAGGATCCTAACTTTAAGGTGTACATTAATTGGTAAAATTTCTCTCTACAACTAGAGCTGAAGTTGCTGGGAGTTTCAGGCTTCATGTGTACTTTCCTATGAACCTAAATTTGGAGTATGAGATAGTAGAAGACTATCAAAGAAAATGATGAGGAACTGGGGAAACTTCATTCTTCAAGCCTTATCACTGAATTTTAGTGTTTTGTCACTCAACTTGATTTATAATTCGAAATACTTCAGTATGTGACTGCTAAGCTTACTTGCTTCCTGTCCCAGAAGGGCTAGTTAGCCTTGTTCGGGTTCCTGACCTTTAGCGTGTCTAACACATCAGTATCACTCTTATAATCTATTAACAAGTCAGTGTAATAAAGAATGTATATCAGTTATATCAGTGTAACTTATAGGAGACAAACTGATCTTATGATAAGGCTATCTTCAGAGAATCCATAACCACAATTATAGGTGTGTGAATTCATAATCATTATTACATGAATGTATATCTCAATTGTATATAGATATTAAACAATACCTATTATCTATAGGTATTGTTCTGGAGTTGAGGGTACTGTGCTTGGGTTGAGGGTACTATTGCTGGAAAGCAGTATAGATGCTTGGCTTCCTACTTGCACCATCCAATCCAATAGGGAAATATAATGGACCTTAGCATCAACCTAGGACCTTAGAATTGGGTGGCATCAAATACCAAGCCATCTATGTTCAGCTTGCAACAAACTACTTCAAGAAATTACTTAATGTATGATTTCTTGCCTTATGAGGAAAAAAAGCTCTAGAATACAGACTGAAAGAAAAGCAATTTAATATAAAGCAACACATAATAAACATGAAGTCAGCTGTGTGTACAGGGTTACAATGTGCCAGGTCCCACCATCTTCAAGCCCCAATATCTGGCTGCCCCTCATTGCCATCACAGTCACCAAAGAGGAGACTTTTGAGGGGTCTATATATAGCGGCTACCTGTGAGCTTCACATAACACATCCTCTCTCATTTCTTAGCTCTGTGCATATACAGCCCTTAATATTTGGAGTCTTATAACTTTATGGAAAAGAAAAAAATGTAGTTCTTCTTAGAATTTTTTTTCTGTCATCCTGCCCTACTCTGTGAATCATTTTGAGGCAAAGAAGAGCAAGATGGGCATTAGACAGACTCCAGGCTCCCTTGGGGGTCTTGCATCTTACTGACAATGTAACAATGCTTTGTCTTCCCCTTTCTCCATCATACTGTAATCTTGACTCCAGCAAGGGCTGCCCTTCTTTAGAGGATTGAAATTGTATTAGTCCAATTCCTGTCCCACACTCAAGGGCAAGTCCAATGACCTTCCTGATATTTCTGTGACACTTACCTCATCCCTTCTGTCTCTGAATTACTACCTTTGCCGAACACTTGATTTCATTCATTGTCAACTCCTACTGCTGTTTATCATCTTCTCTTTCATGTTCACCCAACATTTCTATGCCTGATTATTTTCTTTGCTATCTCCCAAGGCAACTCCATTTCTACCAATCTTATGCGTAGAAGATCCCATTAGAAGTCTTGAAGAAAGGGGTGAGCTTTGAAAATACTAGGCTTTGTAGCACTGGGAACTATGCCTAATAACTTATGGTAGAGCATGATAATGTGAGAAAAAACAATGTATACATGTATGTGTAACTGGGTCACCATGCTGTACATAGAAAAAAATAATATATTGGGGAAATAAAAAAAAAGAAAAAAAGAAAATACCGGGCTTTAAAACTTTGACCATCTTTCTCTAAAAGTTATGGTTGCTATTTCCTGCCAGATTGTGCAAAAATCTTTCAGCTGTAAAATCTCAATACCCTTCACATTATTACACAGAACATCTAATTCCCTCTCCCCTGCTCACTCAAGTTTGCATGTTAAAAATGAAGTACTACTCACTCTGGACTTACTAGCATGGAAAACCTACCCCCAAATCGTGATTTTTCCTCTATCCTGTACTACTCAATCTCTGCTGCAGACTAGATGAGAATGTATCCTAAAGTGACTTATTTTCTCACAAATACAGACAATGCTGTTCCCAAATGGAAGACATTTGTAATTAAATCCACACTGAGTTTTAAATAATTTTTCACTTTATTGCAAATCCCTGCTTTGAATCTGAGTTAGGAAGCTCATCTCATCCCCATAGGAGTTATCAAGACACAGATTCCACTGTACTGTCATGATCTATTTAATGGCCTTTGTCTCCCACTAGACTGAGATTTTCGTGAGCAAAGAAATTCTGTATATGTTTTCACTGTTTTTGGTAACACCTAGCTTTGACTGGAAGTAACTACCCAATAGGCATTTTTTTATGTAAATGAATGAATGAATAGTATCATATCTCCAACAACAATAAGACCTTGATTTTTGACATCTTGTGTATTCACAATATAGAAGACATGATGATAAAATAAGCATAGTAAAAACCACAGGAGTTCATATTGTGACTCAGCAGGTTAAGAACAGCTCAGATCTGGAATGGCTGTGGTATAGGCAGAAGGTGTAGCTCTGATTTGACCTCTAGCCCCAGAGCTTCCATTTGGCCACAAGTGCGGCCATAAGGAGAAGAAGAAGGAAAAAAAAAATAAAAAAAAATAAAAAAAAAAGCACTACAAAGCAAAATCCCAAAAGGCACCACTTATCTGGGTTCTTCATTCTAAAGCTGAGGACATGGTGACCAGAGAAAAGAAGTGATTTAGCTGTTTTCTCACACTGTAAGGACTGCTCTGTGGGTAGAAATCAGGCATTCTCTGTCCTCTGTCCTCTTTGCATCACACCACAGCTACGCCTGAAGAGTCAGGCATCTTGCCTCTCTGAACTATGAAAGTAGCTGTAGACAGCTTTCCAGAGGCTGGCATTGATTGTTTTTGCATTGCTTTACAAGTAGCCTGGGAAATGAAGCAGCCGCCCTACTCCACCCATGGTAGCTTGAGATGCATTTTCAAGTTTAGAAAAGAGCCCAAGAGGTGCATCCTTCTTGACAAAAGTACATGGACTTTCCAAGGGCACTTCATATTTTAAAAAGCTGTCCCTGGATGCTAGAAAGTTTTAGTTCCATAAAGGTAGTTTAAACTGCTTCCTCTGGGCATGAAAGGATTAAGATTTGAAAACAATAAGTGAAATTCTTTTAAAAATAATGAGAATTAACCTCCAAATACTTCTTGCTTATTTATTTATTTCTGCAGATATAACTCCCAGAAAATCTTTTCATTGCACATAACAGATAAGAATAGTTGGAAAAGAGTTGATAATCCATAGGATTAGAAAAATCTCCTTGAGGATAACCATTAGATATTTAATTCCCAGTGTCCCACCCCACTCCCTTAAAGTTTCTCTGCATCCTATCTCTTTGACTTCACTCTTCTTCACTCAACATTCTGCATAAAAGCAGCATATAAGTGGCTAGAGAATATTATGAGAGAGGCAACATGTCAACAATTGCCTCCATTCACATTCTTGCTTCATTACTTTGTAGCTGTGTGGACTTTCTAGCAGTGTTGGCTCTGTTATTCTGTTATTTGCTCATTAGGAAAAAAAATAAGAGAGAAAGAGAGAGTAATAAGCAGAGTTAGTTGAGTTGTTACATGTAAAGCCATTGCCTAGCACATAATAATTTATCAATAAATGTTACCTAAGGTTGCCAACACTTTGTTGGCAATTCTACAAGTCTGAACTATAGGTTTTTATGTAGTTCTTTTGTAGCAAACCCTGACCTGACCTGAACTCATCTGACAGCAAAACCCAACTTGAACTGATGTGAGACTATGTCTAGTCTATACATATATATTTCACTTAGTACAGCAATAGTCGATGAAGAAATTCATCAGTTTGATTACAAGTTGTTGTACCAGACCCTACTGGGAATTATAGAGTATACAATAACTCTAGATTATGTCTCTCAACACTAATAAACTCTAAATTCTGAAATGCGTTGGAACCCAAGGGTTTTTTATAAGAAATCATGGGCTTGGATTATAATTATTGTATGATTTTATATTATTATTATTTAAATATACACCATCAAATAGGCTATGTTTGCTTCACATATCACTGCCTTGCTGATATAAGGTTTGTGTTACTCTTACCCCACTCTTGTCCTGATCATTCAGTGAGAATCTGGTCCAGTGTTTAAGGCTCTCTGGAATTTCCTTTACTATTACAGTCAGTAAGACTGTTCTTTTTGTTCCCTCATGGTTCTTAACACTCAACTCCATACAATTTTCATTCCTATATTTCATGAATTGTATTTTGAAAAAAATAAGCAGCACTTAAGAGAACATATAAAATTGCCCCCAATGAATATTTTCTGATAACACTATTATCTGATAAAAGTAAATATGAGATGTTTTAAAAATCTATTTTAATATACACTGAAGTGCTGAACTTGTTAATGACAAGATTAACCATGTGAACAGTAAAATGCTCTCTTCTTTGTGGCTTGAAAAAATAGTTATTATTATGAAATATGAGCTGACAAGTACTTGCATGTAATTTCATGAAAACACCACTAATAATAAAATAGCAGTTGCCAAAGGAAAAACTATTCCTTTTGAGGACTGAACAATCACAGATGTTTCCATGATAAACTACTTGAGATAGTCAAGCTATCAGAGGGCATCATCAAGCTTTATGGACCTAAAAAGTCATTATGCACTTTAAGCTTTAAAATTTTATGTCAACATGTTTGGAGAATGTGTTCTTTTATTGTCTTTTTTACACCATCTATCTTTTTCATAATACAAAAACACCATGTATGTTGTAGAAAAATTAGAACATACCTATAAGAAAAAACATTAGAATATACCTGTAAGAAAATAAAACCTGCTAACACTCTCACTATCCAGAAATAATATTATTTACATATTTATGACATTACTTGATTATGCATGTATATGAAAATAGTGTATGTGCAAGTATGTATTTATGTGCTTGTGTATGTATCATAGGCATGCTATGTTTTAGTCATAGTGAAATGGATGTATTATATTGTAAAGGCAGCAGTTGTGCTATGGGACCTCTAAAGGTAATTAGATATGGTCTGGAAGAGTGAAAATACATATATATTGTGGTTTTCCATGAAAGAAATTTATAGGGGGCTAAAATATAGGAGAAGAGAAGCAGGTGATGGAGTCATTAGGGGTGAAGTCCCTGAGGAGAAGAATTTAAAAGGCAGTGTATCTAGAATAATGGGCAAAGTGGAGAGTGAAATAAGTTGAAGATGGAGAGCTCCACAGAGACCAGTTTATGGAGCATCCTGCAGTCCATTGTAAGCATATCAGTTTACTTTGATGAACATAGGAAAACACCAGAGAGCTTGCTGCAGAGACTGATGTGATTTGGCTATTTAGTTTCAGCACTATTATTTTGGGTGAGAGAACTCCCTATTTTGGAAGATTGTCCTTTGTGCTACAGGATGTGTGATAGTATCTCTGGCCTCTGTCCAACAGGTGCCAGCAACATCTCCCTCAGAAATGACGAAAAATGTCTCCAGACTTTACCAGATATACTCTGTGATTTAAAGGCAAAATCATCCTGCTCAAAAAAACAGCTAGCTTAAACAATTAAAAATTATCTGGCTTCTAGGTGAAGGATAGTTTTCCTCCCTCTTTTATGGGAGCATTCCTCCTGATTACCACAGGCAGGCATCTTTCACCCTAAGAGAAATCAGACTCAAAATGACACCAGCCGGTGGATTTCAGAGCAGCAGTAGAGGACAAATCTGGGGGCTTGGTGCATCAATGAGTGACTAAACCAACAAAACTGAATCTTGAAATATCATTTTCTTACTATTATGTGATAAAATATAGTAAAATATTAAGCTTAATAGAATGGAGGGTAGTCATGGGAAAGCCAGAGAGCAAAATGAAAGACCGGCAAGTAGGTTGCTAGTGGTCCAGGTAGGAGACAATAGTGTCGTGATGACAGAGATATATCTTGGAGTTATGTCTATGATGTCTTAGAGCTGTGGTTATGGAGAAGTTGTAATTGTCAAGATGTTGGGGGTGCTAGAATGGATATGACTTGAATTTATATCTCTATCCAGCTATCATTACATTCTTTTGCTTAATTTCACAGTAAAACTTCTCAGAAGAATTGTCCATTTTCCAGATAAAGGGGGCAAAATTTATATAGTGTGTGTACTATCTTGGTATATGACTGAGGTTACTTGTAAGTCAACAGTTCAATAAATCCTGGAACAAATGATATTCTGAATAGTTTTTAAATAATTGATTTCATTCACTACACAGGTAAAAAATAAAATACAGATTGAAAAAGACATAAATTTGGAAAGTTAAACTTTAAAACTATCAGAAATAATATAGGACAATTCTTCCTAGAGATTTCCTGTTGGGATAGAAAGGATATTTTAGAATGATATAAAAGCAAATCTCATAAAAGAAAAAATAATTATACATATGACTACAAAAAATAATTTTTTTCTATCTCCCAAAAAACTCCACAAACTAAAAGTAAAGTAAAATATCATCTTAGAAATATTTCTATAATACATATAACAGACACAGGATTTGTTTGTGTATATATATACACACACACATACACATACACACATACACACACACATACACACACAGGATATTTGTATTACTTTATATCCAAAAGAAAAGAGACAACTTAATTCTAAGTAATTTCTAATAGAAGTATCACAAATGCCCTCACCTAAATATGAACAGGATCTCCCTCTTCACTAATGAAACCCACGTCAAAACCAAACAGGTAACTTCATTTTCCCCAAAATTCATAAAAATTAATGACAATTCCCATGTGTGTTAAACAATTGAAATATGAGAATTCTCACAGTTTCTAGTGAGAGTGAGCTAGCATAATTGTCTTGCAGCATGAGCTGTAAATATATAGTAATGATAAAATACATCAATTCTAGAAACATGAAGCCATTTCACTTGGGTATATGTGTGCCTTGGAGAAATTCTGTGAAAATGTGGTGTAAGGAATTACAATATTGTTTACATAAAAAAATACAAAATTATTAATATTTACACAGAGAAAAAGCCTAAAGCACTGAAAGTGACAGAAATATATCTGTATATCAACAAGCTAGAATTGAAAAAAACACAATGATGGTTAGTATAAATAATAGTCTATTGAACATTCTGTGCATGCATTTTTTGTGTACATATTTTTTTCATATATTCACATCAAAATGAAATTGCTATTTTATTTATTTATTTATTGTATTTTTTTAGGGCCACACCTGCAGCACACGGAAGTTCCCAGACTAGGGGTCGAAATGGATCTGCAGCTGCTGGCCTACATCACAGCCATGGCAATGCAGGATCCCAGCTGCATCTGTGACCTATACCACAGCCTATGGCAATGCCTGAGTGAGGCCAGGAATCAAACCTGCGTCCTCATGGATACTAGTTGGGTTTATTACTGCTAAGCCACAAGGGAAACTCCTGAAATTGCTCTTTTAGAGGGTATATGTTTTACCTTAGCAGATTAGGTCAATGTGGATCATGTTAAGTTTCAATGGCTTTCAAAGTGGTTATGCCAATTTACATTCTCACCAGTAGCAAAAAAAAAACTAGAAATAACCCAAATATCAACAACAATAATAAATCATAGTAACTTCATAAAATAAAATGCTATGAGTAAAGAAATTGAAAGAACTACTGCTCCAAATTAAAGAGATAAATCTCACAGGCATAACGTAAGTGAAAGATGCTTAACATGAGAGTTTATGTTCTATTATTTCATTGATTTAGAGTTATAACAACAACAAACATAATCCATGGTTACAGAAGCCAGACACTGATTGTTTGGGGGCATTATGGCTGAATGAGGACTTCAGAGCAGCCTCCTGTGTGGGTTGTGTTCAGTATGGTGAATGAACAAGGATTCCAAGGTCTCATCCATTTGGCAAAAATTCATCTAACCTCACAACTAATATCTGTGCACTTTCTCTGTGTTTTACCTCAAAAAAAATTTTAAATGTGACATTGGTTTATGGAGTTCCCACTGTGGCTTAGAGGGTTATGAACCTGACTAGTATCCATGAGGATGTGTGTTTGATCCCTGGCCTTGCTCAGTGTATTAAGGATCTGTTGTTGCTATGGCTTTGGTATAGGCCAACAGCTGCAGCTCAGATTCAACCCCTAGCCTGGGAACTTCCATATGCCACAGGTGTGGCCATAAAAAGCAAAAACAATTTTTAAATGAATAAATAAATATATGATATTGGTTTAAAAACTGCAATGCACAATGATTGATAGAATATACCAAACAATATATATACACAGACACATATTTAATGCATTTATACACATACATTTACCCACACATATTCACTTATGTGTATATATTTGTATACATATATGTATATATTGTATATACATGATGTATATATATTTTTCCAGGAAAGAAAGTCTAAGAATGAGCTTGGGAAGTTGAAAATAACAGACTTCATTTATCTGTAGGGATAACAGTAATATGTACTTCACAGGACTGTTGTGAGAATCAGATGAATTAACAGACGTCAAGGGAGCATGGCCTGATAAGTACCCTTGTTCTCGTTTCCACACTGGAGGGGTAAAATTTCGGGAAGAAGTATGATTAAGCCTTTGGAAACAGAACTTGGAGATTGTCACAGACCTTGTCACCAGCTACACAGTAATTTAGTGAATTGATAGTTTCTGCTCTCCTCCCATATATATGTTTAATGTGTATGTGTACGTATGTGTGTTCCCTGTGTATATATATGTATATGTCTATACATGTATTTGTACATGGATGTTATATATTCTCTAAAACTTATCTTTTGTTGCAGACATGAATATAACTAAATGAAACATGCTGTATTCACTAGCCTCAAAATGGAATGGCAAAAATGTCTTAAGTTAGATTAAATTTTAATCTTTAATCACACTAAGTAACATCATTACCCTTTCTCCACAGAAAAATTCTGTTATAGTAGAACTAATTATCCAACTTTAATTGCTAATTATAAGCATCAGAATTCACATTGTTTTATTTCATAAATCACAAATCAGATAATCATCATGGAGGACAATTTTGGGTTAGTTACAATGCATATAAGTGGTATTGAAAATGCTGTTTTACCTATGGGTTTACTATCTTTACTCAAAGAATGGTATGGTGTGCTTTTTTAGCCAGAATCATTTTGACTGTTTTATTCCTGTGTCATTTTATAATTATCAACACCAACAAAGTTAACAAGATCTCAGATGTACAGTGGTTGAAGAAAATAAAAATGAGAAAGGTTAATAAAGTCTTTATGATTCAAAAATAAATTTGCTGACTGACATTTATTCATCAGAACTATCTCCTGGGAAATAAAAACATCCACAATGTGTGGCCAGTTACCTAAACTCCAGTTAACAACTCTCTTCAGCCACATGTTTGTTTTCTGATACTGAAGAACAGGTCCATCTCTTGAATCACTCAAACAATTGCTTTAAAATTTTTATTGCTCTACATTAAAACACAGCCATGATCAAATAAGAGTAGGTCCCTTTTCTCTTCAGGTTTCATGTCTTTTTGGGAAGATGATAAATAAGTATGGAAATAGTTGAATGCAATAATAGTAAGTGCTCAGAAAGAAAAGCACTTCCTAATGAAAGCATTAAATATGGGTGGATAGGACCAGCCTTGTTGGGGCAGTAGAGGAATTATCACCTCTCTCACTAAATGTATTCTCAGTGTTGGAAAAAAAATTATACTTCTGCCAAACTGCTTTATGAAACTTTAACCTAGCTTAATGGGGTTGACATACAATGCGAATAAATCCATGCATTTATTTTTGTCCCTTTACCATGCTTCTCTAAATCACCTTTAAAGAACTGTGGTCAAGCCTCGAACAAATAGGAAGTAGGACTTAAGCCAAAAAATAAATAAGTAGACATATAAATAAGTTCTAATGTATATATTATGTGTTAATGCTTTTATTTTTTAAATATATCAGGTAGGAATGCAATTTATAGAATTCAAAATTGCTCAAATAATTCAGTGGTGGGGTTTTTAATTTTTAAATATAGAAAAATGTAAATAATTCACCCGAGATGTTTTTAGCACTAAGATGTTAAGTATAAGACCATGATCAGAATAAACTTTTTCTACACTGTATTACTGAATTAAAAATAAACATTTTAATTGTTGATATGTATGTTCTTATTGCCATTTTATTAATTGCTTTGGATTTGTTTTTGTTGCTCTTTTTTCTTCCCTTCTTCCCTTGTTCCCTCCTCTTCTGGTTTGATGACTATCTTTAATGTTGTATTTGAGTTGATTTTTCTTTGTTTGTGTATCAATTGTAGATTTTTGGTTTGCAGTTATACTGAAGTTTTGATATAAGAGTCTATATAAATATGAGATTGGTTTAAGTTGTTTGCCTCTTAATTGCAAGTTCATCTACAGTGTCCTGAACTTGTACCCACCTCTTCTCATGATTTCTGATTTTGGTGGCATAACTGTGCATGGATGATTTTGTATTTTTGTTGTATATATACCTTTACTGGTGAACCTTGTCATTTGTGGCATTTGTATTTCTTGTTACTGTCTTTTCTTTTCTGCCTAGAAAAGATACTTTAGTATTTGTTGTAAGGTTGGTTTAGTGTTGCTGAATTCTCTCAGCTTTTGCTTACCTGTGAAGGTTTTGATTTCTCCTTTAAATCGGAATGAGAGCCTTCCTGGGTAAAGGCTCTCATTCCAAGAGGTTGGAGGTTTTTTCCTTTCATCACGTTAAGTATATCATGCCATTTCCTTCTGGCCTGCAGAGTTTCTGCTGAAAAATCTGCTGATAACCTTATTGGGGTTCCCTTGTTTGTTATTTGTTTCTTCTCCCTAGCTGCTTTCAAGATTTTCTCTTTGACTTTAATTTTGGTTAGTTTGATTAATATATGTCTTGGGGTGTTCCTCCTTGGGTTTATTTTATATGGTACTAGTTGTGCTTGCTGGATTTGAGTGTGTGGTTCCTTTCCCATGTTAGGGAAATTTTTGGCTATCTCTTGGAATGTTTTTTTCTGTCCCCTTCTCTCTCTCTTCTCCTGCTGGCACCCCTATAATACGGATGTTGGTGAATTTAATGTTGTCCCAAAGTTCTCTGAGACTCTCTTCATTTATTTTCAATCTTTTTTCTCTTTTCTCTTCCACATTGGTAATTTCATCTAATCTGTCCTCCACCTCACTTATTTGTTCTTCCGCCTCCTGTATTCTGCTGTTAGCTGCTTCTAGTGAATTTTTATTTCAGTTATTGTATTTTTCATCTCTTCTTGTTTAAGTTTTATATCTTGTATCTGTTTGCTCACTGTTTCCTGTAAGTTATCCATCTTTGCCTCCAGTTTATTTCCAATGTCTTACATCATCTTCAGCATCAACAGTCTAAAGTCTTTTTCTTAGAGGCTGAGAATCTCCTCATCACTTAGGTAATTTTCTGGGGTTTTTCCTTTCTCCCTCATCTGAGTTATATTCTCTGTCTTTTCATTTTTATAGTTTTTTGATGTGTTGACTTTTTATAGATAATAGAGTTGTAGCCTCTCTTACTTCTGGTGTCTGCCCCCTTTGTGGCTGAAGTTGGTACAAGGGCTTGCTGTAGGCTTCCTGATGGGAAGGACTGATGTTTGCCCACTGGTAGGTGGAGCTGATTCTAATCCCTCTGGTGGGTGGGGCTTTGTCCCTGGATGGGGTTAGAGATGGCTGTGGGCCTTAGGTATCTTTAGGCAGCCTGTTTACTGATGGGCAGGGCTGTGATCCCACCTGGATTGTTGTTTGCCCTGGGGCTTCTCAGCACTGGCTGACGGGTGGGGCCAGATTTTCCCAAAATGGCCACCACCAGAGAAAGGCACAGCTGCTGAATATTCCTGAGAGCTTTGCTTCCAATGTTCTTCCCTCACAACAAACCCTATTCACCCATGTTTTCCCAGGATGTCCTCCAAGAGCTGCAGTCAGGTTTGATCCAGATTCCTATGGACACTTTGCTTTGCCCTGGGACCCAGTGCACATGAAAGTCTGTGTGTGCCCTTTAAGAATGGGGTCTCCGTTTCCTCCAGTCCCATGGAGCTCCAGTGCACAAGCCCTGCTAGCCTTCAATGTCAGATGCTCCAGGGGCTCTTTCTCCCAGTGCCAGATCCCCACACGTGGGAGTTTGATGTGGGGCTCAGAACTCTAACTCCTACAGGTGAGTCTCTGTAAACCAGTTAGTTTCCAGTCTGTGGGGCTTCCCACCCGGGAGGTATGGGGTTGTTTATATCATGTAATCACCCCTCCTACCTCTTGATGTGGCCCCTCTTTGTCTTTTGGAGTCAGATTTTTTTTTAAGGTTTCCAGTCCATTTTGGTGAAGAGTGCTCAGTCTTTTGTTGTGAATTTTGTTGTTTTCAGGAAAGAAGTTGAGCTCCAGTCCTATTCTGCCATCTTAATCTGGCACCTGAGCTCTGCTGTTTAGTGTTTTGTTATTTTGAGACTGTTTCTCTACCTATTGAAATTCATGAAAGTGCCCATAAGAATAATGTAGCAGCTACCTGTTTTTTGTTAGTTTCTGAAGCCATCAAATATCAATCCATACCTCAATTAGTTTCTAATCAAATGTGATAAGATCCACATACAATTTCCATTGCTTTCTTTCTGGTTTAGCCTTCAAGTTTGATATCCTCTGTTGCTGTCACTATAAGGTTATAAACAACTCCATCCTTGGATTTATAGTCTGGAAAAAGTCTTTTTCTGGTATTTCTCCTGAATCTCCACTTAAAAATATTATTTTCATGGACAGCTGTCATTGATTTATATCTAAACTTGAATAGTTTTCCATTCCATGCTACTCTAGGGCTTAGGGATAGACTAGATAGGTGTAAGTACTCCAAAACAACAAATATACCCAGCACTGCAGCTGTTTAAGTAGAGATTGGATCCCACTTAATTAATGGATTTCAATCTTTCTTGAGCTTGAGAATGATTTACTTTTCAGTTCATGCTAATTCTATGAAATCTGGCTTTTATTCCAAGGTTGAGAAAAAGTTTGAGATATTTACAGGATGACAGTTAAATCCACATTACTTAAAATTTATTAGATAATCTCAAATCCTTATTCAAACTGTCTTTGTCATCTACCATCACAAATATTATTTTGGCACTATAATACTAGAGTATTTAAACACACTACATTCAGTCTTGTGGCTTCAGCTTTCTTAAACTGTTTTCCTTCATAACACATGCTGCTGCAGTGACTGCATTCTCTGGAGTAATTCAGAGTTATGTACAATTTATTTATTTTTATTATTAATGCAAGCACATTTGAATACGGTGAGTGAATGAGTTCCTGTACAGGAATATTCCTCAGTTGAATTGAATTTATTTATTTACAAAGTAATTTCAAATACTGGTATTCATTTCTTTAATATAAAATTATTTTAGTAGTTCTTTAGTATAAAATTATTTCAGGCCTTACAATTGGTGGCAGTATGAATGTCATGACACTTGAGTTGTAAAACAACAATTTGAAGATAAGAAACTCGGCCCAGGATTTAGTGATTTAGTTTCTTATTTCCCCTTGGAAAATGATGCTCTATTGCCCATGTTGTATTTTCTACTTTAAAATGAGAATATTATTTCCTAATTCTTTTTCCTTAGGTATATTTTGAGATTAAATTTAAATGACAAATAAATGCATTTTACCATTTTGAAGATGATTAAAGCATTGAATTATTTCCATCATTATCTTGTCATCTAATTCCACAATTGGCAAAGGAAACAACCAACTACTTTGAAGATATACTGTAATTTTAACTTGGTGTGCAGTGCCAATATTATAATAGAGTTTATAATGTGAACCTACTGTACATCAGAAAATGATATTTCAATGTTATGATGAGCATGAAGGGTAGATCAATTAAAAAAAAAATATTGGAACTCCTGTGGTGGCTCAGTGGTTTAAGAACCCAATAGAGTGTCTGTGAAGATAAAGGTTTGATCCCTGGCCTTAAGTAGTGAGTTAAAGATTTGGCATTGCTTCAAGCTGTGGCATAAACCACCATGATGTGGAATTGCTGTAGCTATGGAATAGACTGGCAGCCTTGGCTCTGATTTGACCCATGGATGGGAAATTCTACATGCTTAAAGTGCAGCCTTAAAATTATATATATATATATATATATATATATATATATATATATATATATGGAGAGAGAGAGAGCCAAAAATTTAAATCAGATTGTTACCTACCTAAGTGTTTAATTTACACAATAGTCAATAAACTCCATATTATGCTCATTTGTTATCAAATACCAGATTTCAGATGTGGTCAATGTGATGTGTTTTTTTTCCTCATCATAGTATGTTGTCCTCATGTAGGCCTAAGGTAGAATTCAAGATTAAATATGAATAGAAAAAGTTTGCATTTTCTTTTCAGTTATGTGAAATAATTGGATTGCTGGCATGATCTGCTAATGGTGGTTAAATAGCCCGGAGGTCCAATTAACCACAGTTAAGAAACTTCAAGGAATTATGGAGTTCCTATTGTGGTGCAGTGGAGATGAATCCAACTAGGAACCATGAGGTTCCATGTTCAATCCTTGGTCTTGGTCAGTGCGTTATGGATCCAGTGTTTCTGTGAGCTGCGGTGTAAGTTGCAGATGCAGCTCAGATCTGGTGTTGCTGTGGCTCTGGCATAGGCCAGTAGGGTAGCTCCGTTTAGACCCCTAGCCTGGGAACATCCATATGCCATGGGTGCAGCCCTAAAAAGACAAAAAGACAAAAAAAATAACTTCAAGGAATTTGCCTATAAACAGAATATGTGGTAGCATTTTTAAGGCTCAAGTGAAGAGCCTTATGCAAAGGTCCTATTTATAAATCAAAAAAGACATTTATTGCAGCTGAACTACTTGGCATTTTTGATTTACAACTTCATTCTTGGTGAACTAACAGATGCCTGGGGCCCTATCCATAGCTGCGTCAGACAAATTCATAGGTGAGAATCTGTTTCTCCAGGAAAACATATTCATAGACCAGAAGTTTAAATGGATCTTACAAATTTATAAGATCACTTCTCATCCTCACCAATCTGAGATTTAAATCATTTATCCAACAAGCAAAACATAAGAAAGATAGAGTCATGTAAAATACTATGAATTTAGATGAAAAATTACTTGGAATATTTTTGTCAGATACATGCATACACACAATTAGGTCAAATAATTATACAATTCAAATTTGTATCTGCAATTTTCTCCACATTATATTGCAACTTAAGAAAATGTTCCTAGATGTTGCCTCCTCTGTCAATGATTAATTGCCCATAGTTGTCTGGTTTTTTTTTATGCCTTCTCTATGCTGTTCTATTGGTCTTTATGTCTGTCTTGGTACCACTACCACACTGTTTTGATGATGTGGCTTTGTAATTTTGCCTGAAGTCTGGGAGAATTATGCCTCCTGCTTGGTTTTTGTTCCTCAGAATTACTTTGGGAATTCTGGGTCTCTTGTGGTCCATATCAATTTTGGATTGTTTGTTCTAGTTCTGCGAAAAATGTCATGGGTAATTTGATAGGGATTGCATTGAATATGTAGATTGCTTTGGGTAGAAAAATGACCATTTTTTTCAGTATTAATTGTTCTAACCTAGCAGCATGGAATATCTTTCCAATCCTTTGAATTCACTTTAATTGCCTTGATTAGTGTTTTATAGTTCTCTGCATACAAGTCTTTTACCTCCTTGTTCAGGTGTATTCCCATGTATTTGATTTTTTTCAGGGCATAGTTTTAAAGGGTATTGAATTTCTGTATTCCTTTTCTAATATTTCATTGTTAGTATACAGAAATGTGACTGATTTCTGAATGTTAATCTTATATCCTGCTGCATTGCTGAATTTATTGATCAGTTCAATTAATTTTTAGGTTGAGTCTTTAGGATTTTCTATATATATATTATCATGTCATCTGCATACAGTGACAGTTTTACCTCTTCTCTTCCTATTTGGATAGTTTTTATTTCTTTTGTTTGTCTGATTCCTGTGGCTAGGACTTCCAATACTGTGTTGAATAACAGTGGTGAGAGTGGGCATCCTTTCTTATTTCAGATATTAGTGGAAGGCTTTCAGCTTTTTATAGAGTATTATAGTTGGTGCTGATTTTTTCCTAAAAGGCTTTTATTATATTAAGATATGTTCCTTCTATATACACTTTGGTAAGAATATTTATCATGAATGGATTTTGTACTTTGTTAAATGCTTTTTCTGCATCTATTGAGATGATCATGTGGTTTTTGACTTTTTTTGTTAATGTGGTGTATGATGTTGATTGATTTGCTTATGTTTAACCTATCTGGTACACCTGGGGTAAATCCCACTTGGTTGTGGCGTATGATGTTTTTGTATGTTGTTGCATTCAGTTGGCTAAAATTTTGTTGACAATTTTTGTGTCTCTATTCATCAAAGTTATTGGCCTATAGTTTTCTTTTTTGGTGGTATCTTTGTATGGTTTTAGTACTATGGTGATGGTGTCATCATAGGATATCTTTAGGAGTGTTCGTTCTTCAACCTTTTGGAAAGGTTTAAGGTGTGTGGGTATAATTCCTCTTTGTATGTTTGGTAGAAGTTTCCTGCTGTTATTATTCTTATTTTACAGAAAAATGTTCTTAAGTCAAGACAGTTTCACTAACTTACTTGCCTTACATCATATGTGCTTCTTCCATAAAGTTTTTGAGTAAAACTAGAATGCAGATTCCTTTCAAAAGTTTCAGCTATAAACTTCCTACTCAGTTTTTTAAAGTACAGTCTTACTTTCTTTCAAAGGAAACATAGTTTTTTATTTTTATATCTAGACATAAGAATATTATCTACTATCTTAATAATTCACTTTATCTTTGTAGAAGATGGTATTAAATTTGTTGCACCATTCTTTCACATATAGAAATATATTTTAGCACTAAAATTTTGTTCCTCTCTTTGAATGTTTGAGTTATGTCACCTCACTTTTGCAAAAGACTAACATTAGTGTATATACATATATATATATATGCAAAAATCCCCTTTGGATTTTCTTTTCATTAGTGAAAACAAGTACTTGCTTTTTTTAAATGTGAAGTGGATAAAGTAAACTTTCAGAAACTGGGTGATATCTTCAATGCTCCTGTATGCACATGGAGAACATCAAGTCATTCTACATTATTACATCTTTCTTTATATAACAAATCTCTCACAACTGTACTCCAAATCTTATTATGTCTCACAGATGTCCCTTTATAAAACTCACTGTTAATCTGTCACTATTTCTTCTATAATTTGAATATACAGTACTTTTCAAGCATGGCACTGTGGCGACCCTATTTACTGAGTTGTGCATGGCTCTCTGCAGTTCATAAGAATAAGAAGCTTCCCCACACATTTAAAGCCTGGAAGATGATATAATCTAAACTTCATCCTTTAAAAATATGAAGTTTGCAACTGCATATGAGAACTAAACATTTCAACAGACTCAGGGCAGAATGATATAGGGATTGTTTTGTTTTATGACCATTCAATAGAAGATTAGAATAAATCAGGGTTAGCAATAAGAAGAGTATTGTGTAAATGTTATTTCTACTCTAATACCAAGTGAAGGATTTTAAATGGGCAACTACAGTCAATGATTGTGTTTCAGGGGCTGTACCAAGGGCTCAGTGGAGGGGTGAGAAAATTAATGAGGCATAGATTATAAATAGTCAATAGCAAAATTAAAAACTATAAGAGCTGAAGAAGAAAAAATGTAAGGCCATATGGCATTTTAAGTGGATGAAGTTTGCTAGTTTGTGAGTAAAGTTAAAGCTTGTTAAGATGTTCCTTTGCACTCATCGATAAGAATGTCTCCTGAGGAAAAATTGCCATCTTATTATTTCTGATTCTTAAAAAACAAAAACATATAGGGGGAGTAAGAGTATTTCTCCTAAAATCAATAAAATATATAATGTTTTGATGTTGAATAAGGATACATTTATTTAATCTGCATGTTTAATTTAGTGAAAAAGTAGGCATTAGATGAGGGGAATAAAATAACTATGGTTGAAGGTCAATTATGATGCATATATTTTGGTAGGTTCTTTACATTCTTTAACTCTCTTAATGTAGCTATATATATATAGGTTTTTAACTCAATTTCATAGAAAAAGAAAATAAGACTCAATGAAATTAAGTAATATTATCCAATCTCTTAGATTCTTATTTCCTCTACTCTTTCCACTTCAAAATACTCCTTGATAGTATGATGTGAACACACCAAAACCCAGATCTGACTATTGGCCACATTGTAAAGATTGTTACTTAGGCATTCTTCCCTTATTTTTTCTTTTTTTTTTTCTTTTTTTTTAAGGGGGAGGCCTTTCTTCTCTTCAGCTCTTCCTTGATCTCCATTTCCCAGGCCATTTGCAGTCTCTTGATTCCTCTTGTGTCATGGAAAAACAATTTAATGATCTCATTTGTGCAGATGTAGTACCCTTCATAGGCCTTAGGAAAAGTGAAATGTAATTTGGCTCAAGTAGTGAAATTCAAATGGCTGAATTTCAAAGGAAGTGATACTTAGATGAAAGAGGGAGTTGGAGGAAAAATAAGCAACTCAGTCACTGAAGAGATTGATATTCTGAGCATGCGACTATCACCTTGAGACATAAAGAGATCCTATTTACATATGGTTTTTCCCATTATTGTCTAGAAGTGTTAATACTTACTACTAAAAAAAATTAAAAAATGGCTCCATGGTCAATTTACTTAAGGAAATTTTTTACTTATTGAACTTATCCAAAAAATACTGTTCAGTCTTTACAGTGGAAACAAAGCAATGGAACCTGAGTGTAAAACATTAAATTATATAAAAAAGGTTGTATTTTTGTGGAAATTAAATTCAAATGAGGAATGGATGGCTAATAAGCAAGTAAACAAATAATAGAAAAATATAAATTTGTTATTAATGAGTATGAGGAAAAACAATTTAGAAGAAGGTGATGCAGGAGAGAAGTGTTTGATATAGATTTGTGTAGTTGCTTGAAGTACAGCTAGAATTTCAGTTTGTTCAAAATGTAATCACATTATCCACTTTCAATATTATTATTTTTAATATTTAGTTTTATTAAATATATATATTTGATGGGAAAATATTTCTGAAAAGTAACTAAACATGGAAGATGAATGTTTCTTGGGAGATGAATGTTTATTACTGTTTGCTGTATAATGCACAGAATATATATATATATAAAATCAAATAGTAAATTTATAGTATTACTGTTTTAGAGATGCAAGTGATTAAGGGAACAAAATGTCTAAAAAAGCACTTTTGAGGGGCAATAGTTAAAAAATATTGAGGAACACTATCCTTACTCATGTCTAAATATTATATTTATATGTCTAAATATTATATTTATATGTCTAAATATTATATTATTAGAATATTAGTAGAGCTAATCCAAGCACAGAGCTTGGCCCATAACCTGTAAGGATAATTTTCAGTGAAATTGAGAGGTTCTTCCTTCTCAGGAAACTTCCCAGAGTATATGGACAAATGGGTTAATGAACCAATTATAATTTATGAAGTGTATTGTAAGTAAAGGGTATTGATTTTTAACTATTAATTGTAGAAAAAGAATGAAGACTATAATTTTGAATATTTCAAAATTTAAAACATATCATTTGAGAATATTAATTATTATGCTCTGAGGAAAATTTTCAATCTTATGTTTTTCTAGCTAAGGGTCATTTTTAAATCCTTTATAATGGCAACTATCCAGCTGTTAGGTATTACAAAGTTTGAATACTAATCTTAAAACATGTAGAGACACTAGATTAGGTGATAGAAAAATTCAGTACTGATACTAGGTAGGTGTCCAAGAACAAGTTATATTGACTTTTCTTCATTTGTATCTTCAGGCAGATGAATCATTTCGTGGCCATGCTTCCATTGAGGAGAAGAGCTTAGTTGTGGAGCAAATAATTGAGTTGTTAATACCATTTTTTTGTGTGTTTGTGAAGCATCATCTTGATCTGGCTCCAGTTAAGCTCTGCTCCTGGGAGAAGTAGATCATTGCAGGGTTGTATGGAAATTATCTGGTAGTGATTCATGTCTCAGTCAGTAGATACACAGCCTTAAAGGGATTCAGCTGAAATGCTGCAAGTCTACGAATTTTGAAATCCTGTGCCATTTGAAAATGGCACTCCGCCTGATTTTATTCCAGGTCTATTTTCCAGAGGACAACAATGTAAGTAATGATGGCTCTTATAAGATGTGAATTAGAAAGTGTTTGCAAATAAAATGCAAATACAGCTAAAGGACAGACACAGTTCCTTGAATGGTTTTTATAAATAGTTTGTAAAGTCTGCCATTTTGGCAAGCATTTTATTTAGATGAAATTTGAATTCCTCTGTCATCTACAATGCTTGAACACTTAGAACATTTGATTCAAATCTTTCTTCAAAATCATTAGAAAGTCCAGTCCTATCAAAAAATAGTTCCCCCTTAAATGATTGGGTGATTTGCTGTCAGTGCAGGTCCTGATTTACTTGCCTCCATGCTTGGGTTTGTGAAGTTGAAATTCTAATGTGTCTTGATTCTTAGCTCTTTTGTAGATAAAAGTTTTATTAGTAAACCCTGGTTGGAGCCAGATCTTTGGATACAACTGACAGGATCCTAGAAGGCATTATCTCTGCCTTCTACTTACAGGGAACATTAGATTATTAGAAGTCACAGAGATAATATGAGACTGAGTTTTGGAGGTGATTTTAAGAACTTATTTGATTATTAAACATGGTCTTATTAATTTAAGTTACTATTTTGAAATCATTGAATCACTATTCATGCACAAATATATTTCAAAACTGTCAGTAATTCATCTGTTTTGTCTGATAAACAAATTTTAGCCTCAGAATGGAGAACCTTGACCTATCAACAGTTTTAGCTTAATTTACTTTAATCTCTTTTAGCATTATCAAAACTTAAGTTTATACCTTTGATCTCTATCATATCATGGAATTAGCATATAAAAATAGTGTTTCAGTACATGTCTTAGGAAAAGGGGTAATAGGAGTAGCTTGTATATATAGAATAGTTTAAGACAGATTTTATGTTTTCCTTTTTTCAAGCAATTTTCTGTGTATATATTATATTAGTAAGATATATAATTGTTTAATAGTATGTCTATTATATATATATTTCTGAATGCCTCATGTATGAACTACATTTAATTGTCGTTTTTATTAATCACCTTTAAGAAATATTATGTGGTGTTTTGTCTTGATAAGTTAATAATTCTAATTAATGAAACTAAAAATTTGGATTAAATATACATTATGTAGATATATAAAAATGCAGACATTTATTTGTGGGAGCAGTTCTACCTACAAGGGTGGTATTGGTGTTCTTGCTTAAGTGATAAGAAAAGTTATTCAGGAATTAAGCCCTTCCCTCTGGAAGCATCCCTAGAAAGCATTATTATTTTACCTACAATGGTATAGCAATTTCCATCCTAAAAAATGTGCTACTATAGATAACTCCATTCCTACTCAGCTTTCAAGGAAAGCACAGTGATTTGGGAAGACTTACAGACAGAAACAACCCTTTAAAAGCCCTTCATTATCAGGAAATTTTTGTCCAGATACTGCTGTGCAGTAGAAAAAAAATAATTTATTGGAGAAAAAAAAATAAGGAAGAAAAAAAGAGGCCCCTATTTAGGCACATTGTCTGTCAATTATGCCTTGCTCTGGTAACATATTTTGGAGGAATATAGGGCACTGATGCTCCTTACAAATGATAATAAAGACACTCTCCTTAAATACACTACTCTCAACTTCAAGTTATCCAGATATTTCCTGAATAAGTCACTTAGCTCCATAAGAAATTCAGACACTAGAAACACGTATCATCTGTAGAGTTGGCTCCTTGGATTCATATCCAGGCTTTATCATTTCCTAACTGTATATTCTTGCAAATTAATTTCAACCATAAAATGTGTTTCAGCATAGCTAATTATGAGGAGTAAATGAGAAACATGTTTAATGTATTAGCGAAATATCTGGTATATAGTCTATACTAAATCTTTATTATTATTGTTAGATTGGTATATGTGTACAGATCATATATCTCTATATAGATATTCCATTGCTTTAACTCAACTCTGGAAGCCAAACTTCATTATTTATGTTATCAATGAAATTCTATGAATGAATGATTGAGTGAATGCAAATTAAAATGAGATGATTCTTCAACTCATTTTTGAAAAATATATTTAGGGGAGTTCCCGTCGTGGTGCAGTGGTTAACGAATCCGACTAGGAACCATGAGGTTGCGGGTTCAATCCCTCCCCTTGCTCAGTGGGTTAATGATCCGGCATTGCCGTGAGCTATGGTGTAGGTTGCAGACACGGTTCGGATCCTGTGTTGCTGTGGCTCTGGTGTAGGCAGGCAGCTGCAGCTCCGATTAGACCCCTAGCCTGGGAACCTCCATATGCCATGGGAGTGGCCCAAGAAATGGCAAAAATATATATATATATATGTGTGTATATATATATATATATATATTTAAGGTCGAGAGTATTTATTGTTGGTAAGGCTTTTGAGAAAAGTACTCTTTAATATACTATTTATGGGAATAAAAGATGCTTCAGGATTTTGAGAGCAAGCCATAGAATCTGTCAAATTTAAACATACATGTATATTTTATCTTGGTAATGATATGTATTTCTCCCATAGAAATAAGTGAAGAAGTCTGAGACTGATGTTCATTGTGATCCTGTGTGTAAAGCATAGTATTAGAAATAAAAGAAATTTCAAGCAAAAATGCATTGGTTGGAGTTCCCGTCATGGCGCAGTGGTTAACGAATCTGACTAGGAACCATGAGGTTGCGGGTTTGATCCCTGCCCTTGCTCAGTGGGTTAAGGATCGAGCATTGCTGTGAGCAGACGCAGCTCGGATCCTGCGTTGCTATGGCTCTGGTGTAGGCCGGTGACTATAGCTCCGATTGGACCCCTAGCCTGGGAACCTCCATATGCCGCAGGAGCGGCCCTAGAAAAGGCAAAAAGACCAAAAAAAAAAAAAAAAAAAAAAAAAAAAAAAAAGAAAAGAATTTGGAGTTCCCGTCGTGGCGCAGTGGTTAACGAATCCAACTGGGAACCATGAGGTTGCGGGTTCGGTCCCTGCTCTTGCTCAGTGGGTTAACGATCAGGCGTTGCCGTGAGCTGTGGTGTAGGTTGCAGACGCGGCTCGGATCCCGCGTTGCTGTGGCTCTGGCGTGGGCCGGTGGCTACAGCTCCGATTCAACCCCTAGCCTGGGAACCTCCATATGCCGTGGGAGCAGCCCAAGAAATAGCAAGAACAACAACAAAAAAAAGACACACACAAAAAAAAATGCATTGGTAAAAGGAATTATGTTTTAACCTTAATATAGAATGATATGCAGCAATTAAAATAAAGGAAAATTCATATATACTGACAAATAGTGTCCACAGAAACTGTAATTAGAATTTCAAGAGCATTATTATATGTTACATAATTTTACATAGAGTAAATTGACTCTACATATCCATAGCCATAAATGATTGTACATATACCTACATACATCCATATCTAAGTAACATTTATAGACTGTTAATAAAGGGTCATTGAGAATCAGTGGTTATGGTTGGGAGAGGTTGTTTGACATTATTTCACTATTATTAGTTTTGGCTTCAGATTATTTTTCTGTGGTAAAAAAATACAACATAACACTCATAATTTTGACCATTTTTAAGTATGATTCAGTGACAATACATTCAGTGTTTTATAACCACTACAACTGTCTATATTTGAAAATTTGTCATATTCCTCAACCAAACTCCATACTCATTACAAAATACTTAATTTGATTTTAAACTTAGCATCACTCTATGTATATAAACAATTTTCCAAGGGCCATGTTTTATTTTTATAATTTATAAAAATAAATTATTTTTATTTTAACTGTTCTACTTTTGGTTAGAATTGTAAATTAGAAAATAAGTTTGGAAGATTTTTCTTTTAAAGTCAATTCAAGTTTTGAGGACTTATTAAACTGATATCTTGTGACCCAACTAAGCATTTAATAGATGCACATGTAATCACATGATCCAAAGGCAGGAGATCTGTTTTAAAATAGTTTGTTGTAAGTAGTGTTCTCCTTATGCCAGACAAAGAAATAAGGATGCTTATCTAAGCCTTTACATTTATAAAATCATTCAATCTTTACAACAATACTTTCAGGTATATAATATTAATTTCCCAATTTATGGACTATGAAACTGAGGCACAGAGAGCTCGTCTGGCAGACTATAGGTGCTCAGAAGAAGTAATTGTAATGTGAAAAATAAAAAATTTATCTAGGTCTCTTTAAGGGGATAGCTTTTATTACCTATTCTCAATTTAACTTCAATCTTGCTAGGTATGTGTACTCAAGGGACCTCATATCTGGAATTAAAAGGGGGTGTATGTGGCCAATTTTCATGAGACATAAAGAATATGTCAGGATATTATATTATTTAATAAGAATTTTAACTATAAGTTCACATTTTAAATCACATTTTAATATATATAAAGTTGATTATTAAAATTTAAACTATAATGCTAGGAACTTAATATGTTTAGTACAATGACTCTAAAAAAAGCAACTGTGATTTAGATAGAATAAACAACTTCTAGTTAATTATATCCCTGAAAGGTAAATGATGAAATCCAGGTGTTCTGATGTCAAAATCCATACATGTTAGTTATGTACACCAAATTTCCCTCCCTTAGCCAACAGGGTGAGGCAAGGGATTGAACCCAAATCCTCATGTATACTAGTTGGGTTCTTAACATGCTGAGCCACAATGGGAGCTTCCCTCCTTGTCCCTTTTGGATATCACTTTCTCTTATGTAATTTCCTCCATGATCATTGTGGATTACCTGTCTGAGAGCACTGCATCTATCTTGAAAGGGTGCATGGCCCAGATTTGCACTGAGCAATTTTGGTGGCATGAGGATTATCTTTGTCATCTTGATGGCTTAAGACCACTAGGTGGTCATCTCTAAGCCCCTGTACTATATGCCCATCATGAGGCCTTGGGTGTTCTGCCTTTTGCTGGCAAGGGCTTCAGGGCTGTGTGTGGGGGAGGTAGGTATACACACAATAATACAGTTTCTCTTCATGTGTGAAATACTTTTCTGTGGTCCCAATATCATAGAGGACTTTATATGTGATCTGTTTGCACTTTTGAAACTGACCTGCATGGACATTCACCTCCTGTGCTTCTTAGTCATCCTCAATATTGGGTTGATATATGTGGCCATCTTTCTTATCCTCATCACCTCCTATATGATCATCCTCTGCTCTCTGAAGTCCTGAAGATCTGAAGGGTGGTATATAGCCCTCTCCACCTGTGGCTCCCACCTCACAGTGATTGTCATGTTCTTTGTGCCATGCATATTCTTGTACCTCAGGTCTGCGGCCATGTACCCCATAGACAAGGCAATGGCTGTTTCTGAGCCCATCAACTCACCTATGTTAAATCCCTTTATCTATACCCTTAGAAATAGAGGTGAAATACACCATGAGGAAACTGGATGAAGAGAAATCCTCCTCTGATATTAACTTATATGCTTTGAGCAATTCTTTCTTACAAGGACCATGAGTTCTTACCATCCAGATTCATTCAAGTCTTTTGAGGAAACAGCAGCCAATGACCTCTTTTAATTATGGAATCAGGATTAGTCAAAACAGTGCTGTTACTGCCTATGTCACCAGTACATTTCTTGCCCCATTCCTCTTTTCACAGGGCTATGGCCTCTCTCTATATTTCTCTGTCTCTACCTCTCTCTCCTATTTAACCAATCTTTTGAATAATTTGAGCCTTTCACTGTTCAGGTTTTTAAATTTATCTTCTTCTGCTCGCTCTTGGAATCCTCTTTTCCAGATTTTTAACTTGGATGGATCATCTCATTTTATCCACTTTCAGAAGAATTCCCACCTCCTTAGACATGTTTTCTCTTATGACTTTCTTTACTCATTCCCTCAGTTATTCTCTAATTCTCAATCAGGTTATATACTTAACATCAATGATCACAAGCTAGATCTTAAAATTTATGTCTTGACTCTTATTTTCTCTGTGTTCCCCCACAAGTTTGTAGTTCCTTTAAGGTCATGTATTATGTTTATTTGTTTGTGTTTGAGGTAGACCTCTGTCAGTCACCTAGTAGATGCTTAATAAATATTATTGAGTGACACTAAGTATAAAGCTAACTTAGATTTTTTTTATTTTTGCAAATTCATATATCATATAAAAACATTGAGAGAAAAATAAATATAAATAAGAGAGGGGTTCGAATTTTCCAGTTTGCATGTTTCCAAATATACTTTTTGGAAGCAAGTATAATCTCAGATTAATAGTTGAATATTTAATATGGAAGATAACAGTACAAAATCCTCTACTACCATTTTTCCTTGTTAAGAGAAACAGAATGAATATAACTCATGCTGGAGTTAACATACTTTATAATTTAATGTCTCTGTCTATATGTAGATAGAGCATCTATATTTATACCCCTTTTGAGAAAATAGAAACTTTGTAGACCTTTTTTTTTTTTTTTTTTTTTTTTTTACCTATGATTAACTCTGGGATAAAGATTCTTTTTTGTTTTTTGGCTCCACCTGGGCAATATGGATGTCAAGTGCCAGGGATGCAGGAATGGAAGCCGCTGAAACTCAGCAGTGACTTAATTCATTTCAGAGACAATTCAGGATCCTTAATCCACTGTACTAAAGCAGTAACTCCAGGATAAAACTTCTTGTTGTTACAGCCTTGAGTTTGGTTTCTAAATACAAAGGATGTTTATTTTATCACTAGGTTGTTTAGTCTCTCACTAGAGAGACTATGACACTGATCTTAGTCTGATTTCAATCAACTTCTTTCCAAGGGGTGTGACTACACACAAAAATAGGTAGGATATAATAGTTTATGGAGGGGCAAACTACTTTTTATAGACTGTCTCTGAAGGGTCCTCATGAACTAATTCCATATTTTCCCGAAGCTTCATTCCCAATGCTACATTCCTTCAGAGTAATGAGACCTGCCATCCTTTCTTTTCCAAAAATGAAAATAGAAAAAATCCTTTAATCTATATAAATTGTTCTTTTAATTTTAAAGTTATGGCATATCAAGCTCAAGTTCTGAGAGAAGAAAAGCACATTGAGTATTAATTATATATGTTTGCATATTTATACATAAAATTTGTTACACTTTAATAAACATGTTCTGTTGCTCTAGTCCCCAAACAGTACCCGTCTTTATGGATTGATGCCATGCCTTATCCCAGAACTCTTTTTTTTTTTATTTAATAAATACACAAGTATTTCACACCAATTCTGCAAA
The DNA here is from genome assembly GCF_054392235.1 of Sus scrofa. Classification (NCBI taxonomy): domain Eukaryota; kingdom Metazoa; phylum Chordata; class Mammalia; order Artiodactyla; family Suidae; genus Sus; species Sus scrofa. The sequence goes on from NC_139383.1 coordinate 89,359,224, forward strand.
GGCACCGTGTTCTATCCCAGTATACACAGGTTTCTATTTATGAATACAAAAGTAACAAGAGCATCTTCCAACAGAAACCCAGGAGAAGTTAAAAAAAAAAAACTAAATATTTGTGGGTGTAAAATTTTTACAAATAGTTGACCAAGTGAAACAACTGATAACTGTGCTTTGGAAAATTGTAATGATGAGAAATTTCTAAACCCTGAGAACTGAGAGGCAGTTCTGCAGATTCATAACCTTAAATAGCAATTTGAGGACAAGGAGGAATATTTTGCTTCTTTATTTTTTTCCTTGAGATCACATTGGAGATCGTGTTTGAGGAGCAGTGGGAAAAATTGGACAAGGATTAGGTCTGTCAGCTGCTCATTCAAAATGAGGAGGAAAACGAAGAACATTCACCATGCAATCCCCAAATTGGTGCTGGCCCCCTCCCACCACAGTTGTTGCCACTGTTGCAGCCAGGGAAGCACAGGAGGGGAGTGTAGAGCCCCCCTGCAGGTGGGAGTGCACAGGTGACACTGGCAGAGTCAGCATAGGAAAGGGAGGGATGCAGGGCTCACTGTGCAGGCAGAAGTGCACTGCCATGGCCCAACAAGTCAAAGCCCGCCACCTCAATAAAACCAAAAGATATGACAGGGCCTTATTTCAGACTTAGGTGAGGACTAAAATAATGTCAGGGAGGTATTCAAAAATTTCTGTTTCACATTGCTACCCCTGGGGACAGACAAGAAGAGCTTAACAGCTATTCCCACTATGGGAGTTTCCCTTAGGTCGGGGGGGGTGGTGGTGGATAGGATATGTAAATGTCCCTTTAACCAGAATTGAGGTCTGAAATTTCAAGAGGGAATTGAAGTCATTTCTGGAGGACCCATATGGGGTAACAGATCAAGTGAATCAGTTCCTTGGACCACAAGTCTGTACATGTTCCAAATTAATGTCTATTTTGAGCATTCTATTTTCTGGGGAAGAAGGGATGACTCAAAGGGCATCCATGGCCTCGTGGGAGTGAACCTACCTTCCAAAGCCAGGGGAAGTTAGGGAGGAAACTATATTTCCCTATGAGGACACCAGGTGGGAAAATAACAATGCTGTCCACTGCAGGCATATGATGGACTTGAGAAATCTCATAATTCAGGGAATTAGAGGTGTCATACCTTGGACCAAAATATGTCTACGGCATTTGAAGTACAGCAAGGTAAAGGGGAAGGACCAACTAAATTTTTGGGAAGACTCAGAGCTTGGATGAAAATATATGGTGAAATAGATTCCACCAACCCTTTAGGAAAGGGCATGCTCAAACTTCATTTTGTAACTAAAAGTTGGCCAAATATTTCTCCAAAAATAATTTTTAAAATATATAGAGGATTGGAAAGATAAATCATTAGAGAACTTACTAAAAGAGGGAGAAAGTGTTTATGTGAGAAGGAGTGAGGAATGGAATTCTATTTTATTAAGGGGAAAGAAGAGTAAGTCTTCTAACTTCTTTTAAATGGAAAATAGAGGACAAACTAATGGATACAGAAAGTACTGGAAGGTTTTTGGGAAGTAGACATTGAGAGAAGGGGTATACATTGTCAGAACTAAGTTTAGAATAAGTTTAATGGAGTAAATCGATTTTAAAATAAGCTGGTGCAAAACTTGAACTTGGCTTTTCTTTGAAAAAAAAAAACAAATTGTCCTTGGAATGCTACTTTGATAATAGATTATATAATGTTTTTTAAGTGATCTGCTGTATTTGCTTTTGAGATCTCTTGTAACTTTGGTTAAGGAAAAAGAATTCTCCACAGCGACCTATGATTCTATCTGACCAAATTAAACAAAAATGATTTATTTATAAACACTGACAAATTCTAATTAAAGTATTTTTAACTCAGCCAAATTTAGAATGTTTCACGGGACAGTTGAGGCATTCAAAAAAATTAAATTTATTAAAATTATTTAGAATGTTAAAATACATAGAGAGCATTATCAAATGAGAGATAAATCTCAGATTATACAGATAAATAGATTTTTTTAATATAGATAATCTAGAACTTTTACAGTTTCTGAAATTTGGAGATGTACTGGTACAATGTTCTAATTCTTTTTTTTTCTAGTTATTTCAAAATGTTATATGTCACAACAGTAAACAAGTTTCATTGTCAATTTTCATTATGATCAGATTTAAAATGTGTTTTAAGTCTTTTGTCACTGTTAAGTTAATGACTTTACTCCAATATCTTTGCAAAAAATTTCCTCTTCAAAAAGATATATATTCTCCCATTGAATAAGGCGTATTTTGTTTTTTTTCTTTTTGGTTTCTTTTGCTGTGCAAAAGCTTGTCAGTTTGATTAGGTCCCATTTATTTATTTTTTGCTTTTAATTCTGTTGCTTTGGGAGACTGACCTGAGAAAACATTTGTAAGGTTGATGTCAGAGAATGATTAGCCTATGTTCTCTTCCTGGAGTTTAATGTTGTCTTGTCTTATATCTAAGTCTTTAAGCCATTTAGAGTTTATTTTCATTAATGGTGTGAGGGGGTGTTCTAGATTCTTTGATTGGCATGTAGATGTCCAGGTTTCCCATCAATATTTGCTGAATAGACTGTCTTTTTCCCATTTTATATTCTTGCCTCCTTTGTTTAAGATTAACTGACCATAGGTGTCTGGGTTTGTTTCTGGTTTGTCATTCTGTTTCATTGGTCTGTATGTCTGTTTTGGTACCAGTACCACACGTCTTGATGACTGTGGCTTTGTAATATTGCCTGCAGTCTGGGAGAGTTATGCCTCCTGCTTGAGTTTTGTTCCTCAAGATTGCTGTGGCAATTCTGGGTCTTTTGTGGTTCCATATAAATTTTTTGGATTGTTTGTTCTAGTTCTGTGAAAAATGTCATGGATGATTTGATAGGGATTGCATTGAATCTATAGATTGCTTTGGGTAGTATTTCCATTTCTACAATATTAATTTTTCCAAACCAGGATCCTGTAATATCTTTGCATTTCTTTACATCTTCTTTAATTGACTTGATTAATGTTTTATAGTTCTCAGCATGTAAGTCCTTTACCTCCTTAGTCAGGTGCATTCCCAGGTATTTGATATTTTGGGGTGCAATTTTAAAAGTAATTGTGTTTTTGTATTTCTTTTCTAAAGTTTCATTGTTAGTATACAGAAGTGCAACTGATTTCTGAATGTTAATCTTATATCCTGCTACTTTGCTGAATTTATTGATCCTTTCAAGCAGTTTTTGTGTTGAGTATTTGGGGTTTTCTATGTAGAGTATCATGTCATCTGCATACAGTGATAGTTTTCTCTCTTCTCTTCCTGTTTGGATGACCTTATTTCTTTTGTTTGTCTGATTGTTGTGACTAGGACTTCCAATACTATGTTGAATAGCAGCAGTGACAGTGGGCATCCCTGCATTTTTCCAGATTTTAGTAGGAAGGTTCTCAGCTTTTCTCCATTGAGTGTTATATTTGCTGTGGTTTTATCATAAATGGCTTTTATTATGTGAAGTTTTGTTCCATCTATAACCTCTTTGGTAAGAGTTTTGATAATAGTTTCAAAGATAACTGACAAGGGCTTTACTCTAAAATACACAAACAGCTTATACATCTCAACAGCAAAAAAAGCCAACAACCCAATTAAAAATGGGCCAAAGACACGAATAGTCATTTCTCCATGGAAGATATACATATGGACAACAAGCAATAGAAAAAATATTCAAAATTCCTGATTATTAGAGAAATGCAAATCAAAACTACCATGTGATACCACCTCACACCAGATAGAATGCCCATATTATTAAGTCCACAAATAACAGTTAATGGAAAGGGTGTGAAGAAAAGAGAACCCTCCTACACTTTTGGTGTGAATATAAGCTGGTACAACCATGGAGATCAGTATGGAGATACGTTAGAAATCTACACATAGAACTACCAACTGATCCAGTGATCCCACTCTTGGACATATATCCAGACAAATATTTCCTTAAAAATACACATGCACCTGAATGCTCATTGAATCTCCTATTCACAAAAGCCAAGACATGAAAACAACCCAAATGTCCATTGACAGATGATTGGATTAGGAAGATGTGGTATATATACACAATGGAATACTATTCAGCCATAAAAAAGAACAAAGTAATGCCATTTGCAGCAACATGGATGGAACTAGACAGTTCATACTGAGTAAAGTATGTCAGAAAGAGAAAGACAAATACAATATGATTTCACATATCTGGAATCTAATATATGGCACAAATGAACATTTCCACAGAAAAGAATATCATAGACTTGGAGAATAGAATTGTGCTTGCCAAGGGGAGGGGAGGAAGTAGGTTGGATTGGAAGCTTGTGGTTGATAGATGCAAACTATTGCCTTTGGAATGGATTAGCAATGAGATCCTGCTGTGTAGCACTGGAAACTATGTCTAGTCTGTTATGATAGACCATGATAATATAAGAAAAAAATAATGTATACATGTATGTGTTACTGTGTCACCATGCCATACAGTAGAAAAAAAAATGTATTGGGTAAATAAAAATAAATAAATAAATAAATATTCCCATCATCAGTGGAAAAAAAAGATCTATAAAAAGAATTTTTAAAGAAATACAAGTTTCTGACTTGGAGACCTTAATGATGAGCTGGGTAAGATATTTAAAATTTCTAAAAGAAAATCTGATGTATTCATAAGCATTTAAACAAAAATGATTGGTTACATTGAACTGTGTGAACTGGTGAATATGGTTAAAATTTTATGGTTTATATTTAAAATAATACTGACTTTTCATCTGTGTTTTCCAGGTTTAAAGAAATTCTCCCCAACAAGCAATTTGGTAAATTATACCTTTGTAAGCAGTATTGAAACATTTCTGTCTTCGCTACCTGATTTCTTCAGAAAATGGAAACTCTCAGGTTCCCAGAAACTTTATCAGATAAATTAGGAAGGCCACATTTTATGTAGCCTGTAGAAACCTAAAGGTATTTGGATTTTCAAAAGGGAAGGAATTCACCAAGAAGTTTAAAATAAAAATCTCCAAGACAAGCCCTTGACATGACTTTCCTAGCCCTGAGATGCCTTTTAAAAGCTTGGTCTGAGATTCCTTATAAAGTTCTAACAAAGCCAATTTTTAGAAAGCCATATATGATCAATTATATTTACATAAATCATCAGGCCAAGGTTCTCCATATTTAATTGGCAAATAAATTAGTCTTGGTTTGCCTAATATTTGATAAAAATGAGAGTAATTTTAGAGAAGAAGAGATGTGTTTCAATGAACACTTGCTAAATCTGTTAATCTAATTATTTTAATTGTGGTCAGTGTCACTAAGACTTACTTCCTAGATAGATCTTTTTTATTATGTTATATTGCTTCAAAGTTTAACTGAGCTTCTAAAAGAAAAATCTAAGTTTGTTTCTAAAGTTTATCTCAGTGATCTATTTTTGGATGAAGATCAGATGCCCCAGAACCCGCAACAAGGGGACTATGCATACTAAAAAAGACATGATATAAAGGACAATTTCCAAGCTTATAGAGAAATGCCCCAATCCCCTACTATGGAGCCAGGAAGAGGTACCACAATATAGGAATTTAAGAGGGGTGCTGACAGATGCCCTCTTCTGCTTCTACCATCCTTTGAAAAACCTTTTTATTTATTTGTAAGCATGGGCTGGGGAATGGCTCTAGGCATCCTCACACAGGAACATAGGGAGGCCACCAGTTGGTGGCCTTCCTTTCCTGCCTCTTGGACTCTGTCACCAGAGTATGGCCTGAGCACATACAGTCAGTATCTGCCACTGCCCTATTAACTAAAGAAAACAGAAAACTCACCTTTGGAGGAAGACTGACTGTGAGTATAAAAACAGGGTACAGGGACGCAAATACCTGATTAAAATGGATAAAGTATTCTGTGGTCACACTACACAAAGGCAGCTGTTATGCTTGTGTCACAGGGAAACCAGAGGACCAAGTAGTTCCCTTTCTTCTGAGATAGTTGTCAGACCCAAAGGGTTTTGAATGTATGATGGACCCTCTCCCAGGACAAAATGACTTGAATTGATGAGTTCAGTTGGACTTTGTCACTATTATTCCCTCAGGTAAAAATTTCTTCAGGTCAGCCCCTGAAAACTCTTTAGCAGCCAAATGAAAACATCAACTTCTCCTTGTGTCTAAAACAACAAGAGGAAAAGGTGACTTTATTAGGCAACCTGACTAGGTGCAATGAAAGCTGGTCCTACATCACCTCCTACAAAATATCATAGTTCCAAGTGTCCCAGACAGATGTCTGGTGGTATTGTGGGAGTCTAATAATGGGTACCATTCCAGAAAAATAGTGACACCTATACTTTCATGCAACTGGCCATCCCTTTCACCCTGGCATTTAGGCCCCAATCTCAAACTCAGCCAATCATGAGGGAATGAGATATTATCCCCAGAGGGGTATCCTTTGACCCCCAGGTCTATATTGACTCAATAGGTGTTCCACAGGGTGTTCCAAACAAATTTATGGCTAGAAATCAGGTAGCTGCTGGGTTCTAATTTGTTATCTTTTGGTGGTCAACCATTAACAAAAACATTGATTGGGTAAAATATATCTATTAAAATCAACAAAGATTTGTTAATTACACTAGAAATACCATTAAAGGAATAGCCAAAAACTAGGGCCAACTTGTAAAATGACTTGGGAAAATAGACTTGCTTTAGACATGATGCCAACAGAAGAGGGTGGGATCTGTGTAATGATTGGTATCCAGTGTTGTACATTCATTCCCAATAACACTGCCCTAGATGGCACCATCACCACGACCCTACAACAGACTAGTGACCTTAGCAGATAAACTTTCAGAAAATTCTGGTATTAATGACCCCTTCATAGACCACTTATAAAATTGGTTTTGAAATGGAAGGGACTAATAGCTTCAATCCTCACCCCTCTAATTGTGTAGTTAGTGTCCCTGTCCTAGTTGGATGTTGTATAATTCCTTGTGCCAGGGTACTTATTCAAATATTAATAAAACCACCCTGACAAAACAACTGGGACCCACCAAGCCAATATGCTTCTGAGAGATGCAATAGTACATAAAAGTCAAACTATGCTCAAAGAGTTTGAAGAAAAGAATATTTGATAAAGAAATGAAGGGGGAAAATAGTGAGAATTAATGTATGTCTTTTCTATCAAAGGCAGTCTTGGTTACTTTATTTTGTTCCTGCTTCATCTGAGACACCCTCCTCCATCCCCTTCTTTCCCTAGTCTCCCTGTAATAAATTGTTTCAAATTAGCCAACTGACAAGAATATGTGTCCTGACCTGACCAATGGGAAGAGGACAGGTATATGACCTCCATTAGGGATAAGTGGGAGTGGTCTTCCCTCTTTGGGATGTGCTTTTTGAGTACCCACACACTTCTGCAGAAGTAAAGAGCCTTGTCAAGATCTCCCTGTGTTCATGTGTCTCATTTTCCAATCATCATTTTTGATGATCCCAGCCAGGGTCATTTTTCTCCAACACAAAACTGTGAAATAAAAGTGAATAGTCTTGTCATAGCTAGTCAATAGTATTTTATTTGTTCATTCTTTGTATTTTCTCACTGAACATTCATCCTCTAAATCTGTCCTTCATCCTGGTGTTTTAGATAAAAAAGTGGAATCTTTGAGGCTATATAAATAATACCAATATAGGAGCAATGTAATTCAAATGCTATTGATCATTTAGGGAGTTATTTGATATGTAAATATAGAACTTAATACTCCCACAATAAAATGCTAAGGAATGACCCAGAGAAGGACATGAAAAACAGGAAAAAGTCTCTTGCTCAAGTCACAGAGTATAGTCTTTTGATTTTAAATTTGTTCATTTAATTTTTTTCTATATGTACTTGTTATAAATAGCATTTGATTTCTGCTTCTAACTGTTCCAGAATATTTAAATGGCTGAAGTTCTGGACTGCCTTAGTGCTAGTGATTGTGGATCATCTCCCACTTAGAATGAGCTAACAGATGGAAAGAGGTCTCAGGCATCCATAAGGAGGAACATAGGTATAAACCTAGAAAGCATTTTTTTTTCTAAATTCCAGAAATAGTAAGAGTAGAAAGGTTGTGACATTTAAAGATGTCATCAGAGCAATACTGAGAAGAGAGAAAAGGTCTGAAATCTGAGGAAACATTTCTCAACCTGCAAAGGAAAAGAATATACTTAGTTGGATAGACAAAGACTAAATATTTTATTGCTGAAGGAAATAGTAATCCTGGATCAAAAATTCAAAGGATATTACAGGGAGGGTAATGAGAATGAGGTTTTAATCTATGTAATAATAAAACAATGAGTTCCCATCATGGCACAGTGGAAACAAATCTGACTAGGAACCATGAGGTTGTTGGTTTGATTCCCATCCTCTCTCAGTGGGTTAAGGATCTGGTGTTGCCATGAGCTGTGGTGTAGGTCACAGAAGTGGCTTGGATCCTGTGTTGCTGTGGCTCTGGCATAGGCTGGCAGCTGCAGCTCCAATTAGACCCCTAGCCTAGGAACCTCCATATGCTTTGGGTGTGGCCCTAAATATCATAAAAGACAAAAAAATTAACAGAAAACAATACTTATATGACAGCCTTACTACTAATTTCTCATGTAATGTCAAATATCCTATCATTAATATTATAGAAGCTATAATATAATGGGTAACATCATCCTCAAAGTTGAAATGGAATTTCTATTTTATTTTCAGAATGATTGATGCCAAATATTTTTGTTGCCAAACCACATGGGAAGGAAAGAGTGGGCAATGGTAACAGTAAGGAGGCAAAATTTCTTACAGAGTTTCAGTTCTAAGAGATAGCCCACAGCCCTGTACAGTCTCCAATGCAGCTCTAGCATTTAAAGAATATGACTTTTAAGAACAGAAAGACCTGGCGTTCACATTGTGGCTCAGCAGTAACAAACCCGACTAGTATCTATGAGAATGCAGGTTCAATCCCTGGCCTTTATCAGTGGTTTAAGGATACAGTGTTGCCAGGAGCTCTAGTGTAGGTCACAGATGCAGATTGGATCCTTCCTCATTGTGGCTGTGGCATAGGCCAGTGGCTACAGCTCAGATTTGACCCCTAGGCTAAGAAATTTCATATGCCACAGGTGTGGCCCTAAAATGCAAAAGAAAGAAGAAAGAAAGAAAAAGAAAGAAAGAAGGAAAGAAAGAAAAGAGAAAGAAGAAAGAAAAGAAAGAAAGGAAGGAAGAAAGGAAAGACCATGGAATTATTATATGAGAAAAGTAAACAGAAAAACTATTTGCTCTAGGAGTATATAAAGTGAAATTTGATATTGGAGTGAACACATAGGATAGCGAGGGCTGGGACCCTGATTTGGTTATTTGTGGATGGTTTACAGCAGATAATTTTAGTATAAGATTCAATGTTATAATATTGGTTCCATCTAAGCAAATTAGTTACACTGGCTAGATAATAAAATTTTCTTCAAAACTCATGTTCTTTTTCTGAACAAATAGGTAGATGAAGACTAATATGGTGCTGTGGCTTTAAAATTTGGTTTGTAATGTTAAATTTTCTTACATTTATATCAGAATACATATTGAAAATTAAAATATATTTTCATATATTCCTTTCTTGATTTTAAATTTATATTAAAAAGTCTTTATAAATGAACAAGGTTGTTACAATTTTTGTTTTTCTCATTTAACATATTATGAAAATTCTTCACCTTCTATTTCCTTGTATTTTAATTAGTGTTTTATGCTTGGCACACTATGCTATTAATTTGTAGTAGACTTTACATAAGTGTTTTATTATTCAACAATTTAGATATTTCTGAATGTTCACTATTATATATGACACAATATCATCTTCTATTATAAAATTTATACCACATCATTTTAACTATAGAATAATTTTTAGGATTGAGGTTACTATTATAAGGAGTGCAAACATATTTATGATTCTAGAAATATTTGATAAAACATTTACCAATAAGATTACATGAATCAAGCCGTTTCATTGCAATGTAGAATTGATACTATTTAGGAGTTCCCATCTTGTCTCAGCAGAATTGAATCCAACTAGGAACCATGAGGCTGCAAGTTTGATCCCTGGCCTTGCTCAGTGGGTTAAGACTCTGTCTTTGCCTTGAACTGTGGTGTAGGTCACAGACACAGCTTGGATCCTGCGTTGGTGTGTCTGTGGCATAGGTCAGCAACTGTAGCTCCAAGTTAAACCCTAAAAAGCAAAACAAACAAACAAAACCCAGAAAGATATATTTTAAAAAGCATGATTTAGGAACATATTTTATTTTCATAGATTCATTTCACCAGTTCATCTTGTGTGTACAGACACTATTTAAAAATAATGTTTATATTGATATTTCATATCTCCCTCTTGAATTATGCATTACAAAGCATGTTCGTAATAACTGTCTTATTTGATTTTGATAGGTTAGAATCTTGAACAGGGTTACTCTATATATTTCATTGGGGAGGACTCAGAGAATTATGGTTTCTTCAATAACACAAGGTTATGAAGCTGGAATTGCTATATTTTTATATCAGTGATAAAAATTATTATATTACTTTAACTTCTCATTTTGGAGTAATTTTATATTAATGTAAAAGTTCTCAAGATAGTACAGAGTTCCTATCTACTGCTCAGTTATTCTTCCTTAATAATTATTATATAACATTACCAGGAGTATATTTGTCAAAACTGTGAATCATTAAAGATATAACAAATATATGAGGATGAATGGTCATCATAAAGCAGAAATTAGAGTTAAATATTGCCATTTCTGCTGTGTGTCAAAGTCTCAGAGAGGTTTGCTTGTTTCCAGTGAGTCTAATGACTTAAATGGTTTTATGAATATTATTTGATTCTCCTAAAAACTCTATTAATAGGCATTGTGACAACATGAAGTTATAGGTTAGAATCTGAGTTCTTGAGAATTTTAAGTTACCTTTCCCATCACATTATATAACCTAGTAGAAAAGCCTGGATTTGAACCTAGGTCTCTAATAATCTGTGGAGCTGTTGTCTTTACTCATTTTATTTCACTGTCTCTCATGCTTTGATCCAAAGATAAGCTGATGAGAGCTGGATCATATATTGATAATTTTTTGCCTTCTAATAGTTGGTCAATGACTGATTAGATTACCTTAAAGGATTTGTATTATACTCTTGTTTTCTTGACAACAGGCTGGGTTGGAGTTCACAGGGCAGACACTGTTTAGGAATGTCTGGTACCCTAGAAACATAATGGAAATTGTTATTTTAAAGAAAACAAAAAGGCAATTATTAGTATACACACTTGTATATTAATTTTACTAACATTTCCAAATTATTTTTTGTTAGCTGTCAGTGTCATACATAAAAATAAACCTTTTTAGTATTATTTTTCTTGGCCATGCTCCCAACATGTGGTAGTTCCTGGGACAGGGATTGAAACCCCACTGCATCTGCAGCTGAGCCATAGCAGTGACATTGAATCCTTAACCTCCTGCACTACCAGGGATGTCCCAAAATAAACATTTTTAATGCTTGCAGGAAGTCTAACTATTCTTTCACTTGCTTATTTTAAAATGCATAGAATATAAGTGTATGTACATGAACATATACACTCACATCATTGGACTGGTAAATTTCTGTTATATATACAGATGTGGACACAATTATTCTACAAACCTGCTATGGCAAATGAAGTCAAAAGTTGAAGTAATAATCTGGCCCATGGAATATCTTTCTGTGTGGATAAGTTGTCTGGTTTTTTAAGAGAAAAAAGTAACTAAAATTGGTAAGGGTGTTTTACCATAAGCAACATTTTCACATTTTCCAGTTTGATCCTCATTATAATCCTTATGTGTAGGGAGGTTATATATGAACATCCCTATATTAATTACAGTAAATCATACATTTGAAACAGATACAGATTTGTGAGTCATACTTTATATGACTGAGTAATATTATATAAGTAATTTTCAAAGAATTAATAAAGCATTAAATTCTGGCTGTCTTCAACATATTGTTTTTTTTCCTGACCTGTGTGATAGTTGTCAATTTCTATCTGCAAGTAATTGGATTCTTACCTTCTGATTCAATATCATTTGCTCTGTGTCCTTCATCAAAAGGAATCATTCAAATAGTAACAAAGCAATCAGAAGGTTTATCTTCTACAGTGAATGGAGACTCTAGAAAATTCAACCCTGCTCTGAAAGTCAACCTTGCCAGAAAAGAAAAAAAAATTAACTTCTTTCTCTGTAGAACCAGTGGGAAGCACTTGGCCCTTGTTCTCACAGTTTCTTGGTTAAAATTACAGACTCAACTATTGTTATTTTTTTGATTTTCTCTTTTTAGGCATGAATTTCCTACCACTAAAATACTGTAATGACATCTAATATGGATTGTTTCCTACTCACAAGGCCCTGAGCAGGCACTCCCTTCATAGTCATTATAATAATACTCATCAGTAGGTGATACTATTTTTTTTAACTTTTGTTCTTATTTTTAAATAGTGAGTGACGAGAAAAGACATCTCAACACATGTATACATGTTAGGTGTTAGTATACAGGGCATAGATTGATCTTTCTCTTTTATAAAAAACAAATTCATTAATCTAAATGTATCAGTTCATTTCAGTCTTTTAAAGAAATAAGGGGAATTTCCATGATTTTCATGCACTTCTTAAACTAGGTTTTATATCTTCTTCTACTTGTAGATAAAGAAGTTTCCTGGTCAGGGGTGACATGAAAGTCATCTTTGCTCCAATTCCATGCACATGGTAGGTGTGATTAATAAACTGCCATCCTTCTTTCCTCAGGACTTGGATTTGACTTCAGAACCTGTCTCACAGTTCACTTCAGGAAACCACTACTAAGTGTTGAGTTGGCAATTGAGATGAAAAATGTTTCTCATCCCTACCACACATGGATCTTATCCTTCCCCTTCATTGGAATGTCTATCTTTGACAGTATACTTATATTTAATAAACTCTATATACCTCAGTTCTTCCTAATATCCCACTACTACCCCAAAAAGCAGTTTCTAATTTTGTGTTCTACACAACCAGACAAGAACAAGCATGTAAGATAATTTTTCATGTGGATGCACCAACTTGATGACTGTGATAATATTAAAAACTTGGCTGAGACAGATTTTTTTTCACATAGTTATTCTTCCTACATGCTCACTGATGTAGCTTTCACATTTTCCTTGTAGATCATGGAAAATCAAAACATTTTTACTGAGTTTATCCCTCTGTGGATTTCACAGAATCCAAATGTTCAGAAGATACTATCTGTTGTATTTTTGTTTATTTACATTGCAACTGTTGGGATAACTTGCTGATTGTGGTTGCCACCAGTAATAGCCCAGCCCTCCTGGACTCCCCCATATACTACTTCTTGGCTTTTCTGTACTTCCTGGATGCATGCTTCTCCTCTGTCATTGTCCCAAAGATAATTGTGGCCTCTATGAGAGGAAATCCATCTCCTTTGAAGGCTGCATAGCCCAGCTTTTAGCCAAATATTTCTTTGATGGAGTGGAGGTCTTTTTCCTTATAGCCATGGCATATGGCTGTTATGTGGCCATCTGAAAATCCTTGCACTACTCATCTGCCATGAACCAGAGGCTCTGTGGCAATCTAATGGTGGTGGCGTGGGCAGGGGGGTTACTGCATTCCTCAATACAAATGCACTTCACTGTCTTGCTGCCCACTGCAGTGCTAATGTCATCAACCACTTCATATGTGACTTGTACCCAATAGCGGAGCTTGCCTGCACTGATACCGATATTTTTGGCCTTTTGGTGGTCACCAACAGTGGGTTTATCTGCATCCTAATCTCCTTGTCGCTTGTCTCCTATGGGGTCATCTTGCTGTCTCTGATAACCTGTAGTACTGAGGGGCAGTGGAAAGTCCTATTCACCTGTGGAGCTCACATTGCTGTTGTGGTTTCTTTCTTTGCCCTGTGCATATTTGTGCATGCAGGACCTCAATCTGCTTTCTCTTTTAACAAGATGGTAGCCATATCTTACACAATCCTGACTCCTTTGCTTAATCCTTTGATTTACACTTTCTAGACATAGGAAGTTAAAAATTCCATGAAGATAGTGTGGCACAGAATAATGGTGGTTTCTAATGAGAAATAGAACAATAAATTTTGAATAAAAATAAGAGTAAAAAAGTTGAATTTTCTTGTTAGACAAACTTTATGTGGATGGGCCTTGTTGGACAGGTGGTAAAGTAAGGTAGTATAAAAACATAACATAAGGGTCAGGAAAAGATGTTTTCATGTTTAGATTAGTTATGAACTCTGAATTGGCAACTTAGTATCCTCACATGAAAATTAAATGGAGTTTAATTTTATGCTTACTTGGAATCTAAAAATCAGAAGAAGAACAAAGAGGCATTAACTATCAGACCTCTTTCCACTCCTTTGATGCTTAGGAAATCCTTTGTGGAGGAAAGACCAAACTATCTTAGAGATTATAAATGGAAGCAATTTCACATGAAAAAATATATTTAGGATACAATTTCAGTAACAGATGAAAAAAAAATCATGACTCAGGAATGGAAGTGCTTAGCACATTCACAGAAGCTCCCCTGTGGGTGTTCTTGTATCACATGGCTAGGTGTTTAAAAACAGCAATTTACACCTTGGATTTCATGAACCCTCTCCCTATCTCCTCTTTATTTTTAGAGATAACTCATCACTTGCTGATATACTATATAATTTTTTTACTTATTATTTTTTGTCTGCCTTCTCACATAGAATGTAAGTGATAGAATATAAGTGATGAGGCAGGAAATTTATTTTTTTTTATTCATTGGTGTGTCATTAGTGTCCAGAGAAGCCTGGTGTAGGAGCTCAGTAAAGATATGCTGAATAAATGAATAAATGAAATATTTTCCCATATCCAAATTTAAAACTATCATTAACAGTAATGCCGCAATGTTTCAATTTTGGCAAAGTAATAAAATTTTTGCTGGTATTAGCCCTTTGATATTGATGATAAATCTGTCATGATTTAACACAGTCAAGATTATTTTAAATACATTCTATATTCTAGTTAATTTTCCCCAAATGAATTCTAATCATAATATATACAAATTCAAAGAGAAAATATAGCCATTTTTTTCTCTATCCACTCTTTTTCTTTTTTCTTTTTCTTTTTTCTTTTTTTTTTTTTGGCTTTTTAGGGCCACACTGAGGCATATGGTTGTTCCCAGTCTAGGGGGTCAAATGAGAGCTGCATTTGGCAGCCACAGCCACAGCCACAGCAATGCAAAATTAGAGTAACATCTGAGACCTATACTATGGCTTGAGGCAATTATGGATCTCCAGTCCATTGAGCAAGATCAGGGATCAAACCCATATCCTTATGGATACTATTTAGATTCATTTCTGCTGAGCTGCAACAGGAGCTCCTTTTTTCTCATACTTTCTTCTCAAATTTTTCTTCCACTCCCACAAAATTAAATATTGCTTTCAGTGATCTGACTGTTATTCTGAAAGTGTTTCTGATTCCAATAAATTTGTCTATGACCTCAAATGTGAATTTTATAGAAGCTTTAATCTAGGCAGAGTGTTTGTGCTACTCACTGGATACCTTTCCCTAGTAAGATGCAACCATAATTGAACAGAATTTAGAGTACGAGGTCATCCTAAGACTGAATATGAGATAGCAATAGATGAATTCAAAATGACAGAAAACTCAATTGTCCTCTACCCTATTTTGACAGTTTCCATGATGGAATAACCATTTTCAACTGCCTTCATTAAAAATTTGGCCTTGATATAACAAAACTAGGATTCCAGTTGGGTTATCCAATCTTTCAGGTTACAATTAATTTTAATAAACCCAGGGTCAGTTGTCTCAGAGATTGAAGGGGCTCCCAGAAGTCATTGACTCACCTCTTCCCTTTGTCCAGTTCAATGGTCTCCTTTGATATTGCTATTTGAAATTTCTTACTCACCAGAACTGAAGAGCTTACATAGTCCCTCAAAGGCAGGGTTTTAATATAGGGTTCTGTGATTGGGAAGTTTAATTCAGTTTAACTCTTTCATTGCTATTCTTGTTTTCTAGGTTAGGAAATCTTATGACATTACCGAATTTCTTATTAGAGATTTGGATTCATAATAATAGTTAAGAGCTTTGTATTCTACAGCAATCCATTGGTTGTTCAGTAGTATGTTGTTTAGTTTCCATGTGTTTGTGTTTTTTACAGTTTTTTTCATGTTGTTTATTTCCAGTCATATAGTGTTGTGGTTGGAAAAGATGCTTGATATGATTTCAATTTTATTAAAGTTACCAATGCTTGATTTGTAGCCTAGGATGTGATCAATATTAGAGGATGTTCCATGTGCACTGGAAAAGAATGTGTAGTCTGTTGCTTTTGGATGGAATGTCCTATAAATATCTATGAAGTTTATCTGGTCTAATGCTTCATTCAGGCCCTGGGTTTCCTTATTGATTTTCTGTCAGGATGATATGTCCATTGCTGTTAGTGGGGTGTTAAAGTCCCCCACTATGATTGTTTTATAGTCAATTTGTCCTTTTAAGTTAGCAGTTACCTTATATATTGTGAAACCATGTTGGGTGTGTAGATATTGCAAATTGTTATATCTTCTTCTTGGATTGATCCTATGATCATTAGGTAGTGACCTTCTTTGTCCCTTAAGATATTCTTCATTTTAACTCTACGTTGTCTGATATGAGTATTGCTACTCCAGCTTCCTTTTGATTCCTGTTTGCATAGAATATTTTCTTCCATCCTCTCACTTTCAATTTATATGTGTCCATAGAAGTGAAGTGGGTCTCTTGAAGACAGCATGTATATGGATCTTGGTTTTGTATCCATTGAGCCAGTCTATGTCTTTTGGTTGGGGCCTTTGGTCCATTAACATTTAAGGTAATTATTGATATGTATGTTCTTATTGACATTTTATTAATTGCTTTGGATTTGTTTGTGTTGCTCTTTTTTCTTCCCTTCTTCTCTTGCTCTCTCCTCTTGTGGTTTGATGACTATCTTTAGTGTTGTATTTGAGTTGATTTTTCTTTGTTTGTGTATCAATTGTAGATTTTTGGTTTGCAGTTATTCTGAAGATTTGATATAAGAGTCTGTGTATATAAAAGATAGTTTTAACTTGTTGGTCTCTTAATTGTAATTGCGTTTACAGGGTCCTGCATTTGTACACACCTCTTCTCATGATTTCTGATTTTTGTGGCGTAATTGTGCATGGATGATTTTGTATTTTTGTTGTATATATACCTTTACTGGTGAACCTTACCATTTGTGTTATTTTTGTTTCCTATTGAGGCCATTTCTTTTCTGCCTAGAGAAGTTCCTTTAGTATTTGTTGTAAGGCTGGTTTAGTGTTGCTGAATTCTCTCAGCTTTTGCTTACCTGTGAAGGTTTTGATTTCTCCTTCAAATCAGAATGAGAGCCTTGCTGGGTAAAGTAATCTTGGTTGGAGGTTTTTTCCTTTCATCACGTTAATTATATCATGCCACTGCCTTCTGGCCTGCAGAGTTTCTGCTGAAAATTCTGATGACAACATTATCAGGGTTCACTTTATGTTATTTTTTCTCTTTTCCCTAGCTGCTTTCAAGATTTTCTCTTTGTCTTTAATTTTGGTCAGTTTGTTTAATATGTGTCTTGGGGTGCTACTCCTTGTGTTTATTTTATATGATATTTGTTGTGCTTCCCGGATTTGAGTGTGTGGTTCCTTTCCCATGTTAGGGAAGTTTTCAGCTATTTTCTCTTGGAATATTTTTTCTGTCCTCTTCTCTCTCTCTTTTCCTTCTTTCACCCCTGTATTATGGATGTTGGTGCATTTAATGTTGTCCAAGAATTCTCTGAGACTCTCTTCATTTATTTTCAATCTTTTTTCTCTTTTCTGTTCTGCATCCATAATTTCTACTAATCTGTCCTCCACCTCTCTTATTCATTCTTCTGCCTCCTGTATTCTGCTGTTAGCTGTGTCTACTGGATTTTTTATTTCAGTTATTGTATTTTGCATCTCTTCTTGTTTAAGTTTTATGTGTGTTCAGTGTTTTCTGTAAGTTCTCCGTCTTTGCCTCCAGTTTATTTCCAATGTCTTGCATCCTCTTCAGCATCAACAGTCTAAAGTCTTTTTCCTGGAGGCTGAGAATCTCCTGATCACTTAGCTCTTTTTCTGGGTTTTTTTCTTTTTCCCTCATCTGAGTTATAGTTCTCTGTTTTTAGATGTCTCTGTCATATAAAGCAGCTAGAGAGAGAACAGATAAGACATGCAGTGAGTTGAAGGAAAGAAATCATAAAGATCAGAGCAGAAATCAATGAAATAGAAATGAAGAAAACCATAGAAAAGTTCAATGAAACAAAAAGATGATTCTTCGAAAGATCAGCAAAATTGATAAACCCCTATCCAGACTTATCAAGCAAAAAAGAGAGAGGACTCAAATCAATAAAATTAGAAGTGAAAAGGGAGAAGTAACAACGGACAACACAGAAATACAAAGGATCATTAGAGACTACTATATGCAACTATATGCCAATAAAATGGAAAACCTAGAAGAAATGGACAAATTCTTAGGAAGGTACAAACTTCCACACTAAACCAAGATGAAATAGGAGAAGTGAACAGGCCCATCACAAGAACTGAAATTGAAACTGTGATTAAATAACTTCCAAAAAACAAAAGTCCAGGACCAGATGGCTTCACAGGCAAACTCTATCAAACATTTAGAGAAGAACTAACACCTATTGTTCTGAAACTGTTCCAAAAAATTGCAAAGGAAGGGATACTCCCAAACTCATTCTATGAGGCCACCATCACCCTGATACCAAAACCAGACAAAGATTACACAAAAAAAAGAATACTACAGGCCAATTTCACTGATGAACATTGATGCAAAAATCCTTAACAAAATACTAGCAAACCGCATCCAACAATACATTAAAAGGATTATACATCAAGATCAAGTGGGATTTATCTCAGGGATGCAAGGGTTCTTCAATATCTGCAGATCAATCAGTGTGACACACCACATTAACGAATGGACGAATAAAAACCACATGATCTTCTCAATAGATGTGGAAAAAGCCTTTGACAAAATCCAACACCCATTTCTGATAAAAACCCTTCAGAAAGTGGTCACAGAGGAAACCTACCTCAACATGATAAAGTCCATATATGGCAAACCCACAGCAAACATCATTCTCAATGGTAAAAAGCTGAAAGAATTCCCACTGAGATCAGGAACAAGATAAGGATGTCTGCTCTCAGCATGGTTGCAACATGTTTTAGAAGTCCTAGCCACAGCAATGAGAGAAGTAAAAGAAATAAAAGGAATCCAAATTGGAAAGGAAGAAGTAAAAGTATCACTATTTGCAGATGACCTGATACTATACCTAGAGAATCCTAAAGACTCGATGAGAAAGTTGTTAGAGCTCATCAATGAATTTCACAAAGTTTCAGGATACAAACACAGTAATTGATGACATTTCCATATACTAACAATGAAAGATCAGAAAATTAGGGAAGTAAATCCTATTTACCATCACATCCAAAAGAATAAAATATGTAGGATTAAACCTACCTAAAGAGACAAAAGGAAACCCCATCAATGATCAGTGGTTAAGGAATCCAACTAGGAACCATGAGGTTTTGGGTTCAATCCCTGGCCTTTCTCAGTGGGTTAAGAATCCAGCATTGCTGTGAGCTGTGGTATAGGTCGCATACATGGATTGGATCCCACATTGCTGTGGCTCTGGAGTAGGCTGGCTGCTACAGCTCTGATTATACCCCTATCCTGGGAACCTGCATATGTTGTGCCAGCAGTCCTAGAAAAGGCAAAAAGACAAAAAAAGAGACAAAAGAACTGTACTCTGAAAATGATAAGAACTGATAAAAGAAATCAAAGATGACACAAATAGATGGAAAGACATACCATGCTCTTGGATTGGAAGAGTCAATATTAACAAAATGACTGTATGGCCTAAGGCAATCTACAGATTCAATGCAATCCCTATCAAATTACCAAGGACACTTTTCACAGAACTCAAACAAAATATTTTAAAGTTTGTTTGGAAGCACAAGAGACCCAGAATAGCCATAGATATCCTGAAAAAGAAAAATTTAGCTAGAGGAAACAGGATACCTGACCTCAGACTATACTACAAAGCAACAGTCATCAAAGCCATATGATACTGGCACAAAGACAGATATAGATCAGTGGAAATTGATAGAAAGCCCAGAATTAAACCCACACACCTACAGCCAACTCATCTATGACAAAGGATGCAAGAATAGACAATGGATAAAAGACCAGCCTGTTCAATAAATTGTGCTGGGAAAACTGGATAGCCACATGTAAAAAAATTAAATTAGGATACTCCCTAACTTCATACACAAAAAGAAACACAAAATGGATTAAAAACCTAGATATAAGAAAAGACACTATAAAACTCTTAGAGAAAAAGGCCAAACACTCTCCAACATAGATGACAGCAACATCTTCTCAGATCCACCTCTTAGAGTAATGACAGTAGAAAAAAAAAAATAAACAAATGGGTCTTAGTTAAACATAAAAGTTTCTGCACAGCAAAGGAAACTCTAAACAAAACCATAAGACAACACACAGAATGGGAGAAAATATTTTCAAGTGAATCAACTGACAAGGAATTAATCTCCACAATTTATAAACACCTTCTGTAGCTCAATACCAAATAAAAAAAAACATTAAGAAATAGGCAGACGATCTAAACAGACAATTCTCTAAAGCAGACATGCAGATGGCCAAAAAAAAAGGGGGGGGGGGGGAATGTTCAACGTCATGCATTATTGGAGACATGCAAATCAAAACCACTCTGAGGTACCACCTTACACCAGCCAGAATGGCCATCCTCAAAAGTCTACAAACAGTAAGTGCTGGAGAGGGTGTGGAGAAAAAGGACCCCTATTACACTGTTGGTGGGATTGTAAATTGGTGCAACCACTGTGGAAAACAGTATGGGGATTCCTCAGAAAACTAAAAACACAATTACCATTTGATCCAGCATTCCCACTCCTGGGCATCTATCCAGAGAAAATCACGACTCAAAAAGACACATGTACTCCAATGTTCACCACAGCACTATTTGCAATAGCCAAGACATGGAAACAACCTAAATGTCCAATGACAGAGGAGTGGATCAAGAAAATGTGGTACATATACACAATGGAATATTGCTCAGCCATTAAAAGGAATGAAATAATGGAATTTTTAGCAACATGGATGAACCTATAAATTATCATGCTAAGTGAAGTCAGTCATGCAATGATACACCAGCCTCAAATGCTTTCACTGACATGTGGAATCTGAAAAAAGGACAGATGGAACTTCTTTGCAGTATAGATACTGACAGATTTTGAAAAATTTATGGTTTCCAAAGGAGACAGTTCAGGGTGTGGGGGGATGTGCTAGGGTTGTGGGAAGGAAATCCTATAAAATTGGATTGTGATGATCATTGTACAACTATAAATGTAGTAAATTCGTTGAGTAGTAAAAAATAAAATAAAATAAACAAAAATAAAAAAATAGATTTGTCTTTTAGACTCAGTTCTGCTTTAACCATCCAAGTAACCTCAGTGAATTATTTCACCATTTAAAGAAGATTGAAAAAATATATCAAATCTTTCTTCTGAGACAGGATTCATTCTTTTCATATCTTATATATCTTAGTATTTTGGGGAAGTTTCAAAAGGTAATTCTTTATATCACCATTTAATTGATAGGAGAACTGATCACTATTTCTGTGATATGCAGCCTTTGTTGAAACATGCCTACACGGATTCTTATGTCATCAATCTACTCATTGTGTTTAATAGTGGGGCCATATGCATGAGGAGTTTAATAATGCTGCTTATCTCCTATGCTTTCATCTTACATCCTCTGAGTAATTGGAGTGCAGAAGGAAGAAGAAAAGCCCATTCCACCCACACCACCCACATTATTGTTATCATTTTAGTCTTTGTACTATGTATATTCACATACACCTGCCCTCTAAATGTATTTCCAGTGGACAAGTTGGTGGATGTGTTCTACAGTATCATGGCACCTTCACTCAACCCTCTGATTTACACACAGAGGAATGCAGTATTCAAAAATTCCATGAGAAATTTATGGTGAACAAACTCTGACTCAAGATGGCAGAGAGCAGAAGATGCTAATTACTAATTCTGTCACATGTTAAATAAAATTGGATCAATGGAGAAAAAATGATTTACTTCCAGTGTAGACAATATAATCCTCTTCCAGGAGAAGTTTGAGGGAATAGGTAGACTATATAGAGCACAGATCTGAATTATTTTAAGCCAATGTCATGCAGAGTAAGAGAATATGAAGTACCACCATATTTGTAGGAGAACAAGCCCATTCCTCACTTTCGTAATCTTCACTGAGACCTCTGTTCTTTTGAGTATTGTGAGCCAGATCCTGTTGTTTTTGTGTGTTTCAGATTTTGTACATTGCTTTTTTATGTTTTTTTTTTCATCCAAGTCTATGATTTGTCTCTGGTTTCCATCATACATACTATTTTGAAAATCAGTCCTGATGCTAATGAGTCTTAATTATAACTTTTGTAGCTCAAGAGTCAATAGCACTGAGTCACTCCAAGAAACATATGCTCCCCAAGGAGCATAAATATCAACTATTTAAGCCCCTATTTGATGCTTGTCTCCCCTTTATAACACCATTAAATATTGGCCTTTCCTTTTCCTGCCTATATACAGGGCAATAACTCATCACGTTCTATTCAAATAGGACAATTCTTGTTATGCAAAAGGTATTCATTGTATTAGTCCATAATTTACCTCTATGCATGTAAGTATGTTTTTCATTGTCATGTTAGTCATTGTTTTCACATTACTTACATTTATATACATATTCTTTTGTAATTTAAGTTCATGGGTATTTCCCTAATCTTTGGCTGCTAAATTGGTCACAATTTTATAAAATTGTGAGAGTTATAAAAACTAGTACCTCATGGATGAGATCATACATATGAAAAATGTAACAATCAACATATAAAACAGAGCCTGTCCAAAAGAGATGATGTCTATAAAACTGAGATTCACAGCTTGGAAACACAGAATAAAATATATCAAGGAAGCTAAATGTCTTATAAGATATAAGGCATAGTCCTATTGCAGAGACAACTCTCACTGGACATTTGCCTAAAGGGTACACTTCTGAGTAAGGAGAAATATTTCAGGCTATGGATACTGCAAATCTACTTTATCAAGCAAATTTTGTGTGGCAATTGGGCTTCCTATAGAAGTTTTCTTCCCTGGAGAAAAAGATATTGTTCAGTGACTGGGATAAATATTTTGGTGTTTTGATTTATAATTTTAATTATCTTATTAAATTAATATTCTGGTTCAGGTAAAGTTAACTAATAAGTATGGACAATAGGAGACATTCATGAAGGAGTGGGCCTTGGTTCTCTCTATGAAAATAAATATAATATCCATTTTTCTACAGATCTGAGACTAGACCATAATGTGTGGCAGATGATCTAATATAAAGCCATTTTGAGATGCTTTGCATGAACTTGCCTCCATGGGAATGTTGTCACTTGATGGACTTTAAAACTCTGATAATAAAAGTTTGGAAGATCTGATTATATACCTATTTGTAACAACTTCAGGTGTTAACTAGTCTTATTGGATTGATTTTCATTGTGTATAAAGGTGTTGAATTACAATTTTGTACACCTGAAACTAGTAAGATATTGTGTGACAATTATAATTCAAAAAATTTTTTGAAGATTTATTTAAAACATATTTTTTTTTCTTATAGAACTTCTCAAGTACAAATTTTTTAGATGATGAGGCAGGGATTTCTTGGCTAGTAACATAAGACATCAATAGGAATCAAATAGAATAAAACTGCAAAACACAATCACATGGAGGATAAACAATATGGTACTAAAAAATAAATGGATCAATGACAAAAAATAAGACAAGAAATTTAAAGTACCTAAAGAAATAGGAAAACAAAACACAAATGATATAAATTACACACAGTGTAGAAAAAGATGTTCTAAGAGTGAAGTTTTTGTTTTTTGTTCTTTTTTCTCCTATTTAGGGTTGCATCTGCAGCATATTGAATATTTCTTTATGGAAAGGACAGTGTCTCTTCTGTTGCTACTCAGCTACTGAACCATCCTTACACTGCAAATAAGAAAATTGAGGTTTAGAGATGCTGGCACCATGCTCACACATGGATTAAAACCCATTATTCATCCACTGACACCTGAATCAGTGATCCTTATAACTCACAGGGCTCTTGCTCAAAAGATTTCAGCTCTTGGACTTGGAGGGAGAGAATGAAATTAAGTAATGCAAATAAAATGGCCCTTATTTTTTTTTTCTTTGTATGGACACACCTGGGGCACATGGAATTTCCTGGGCTAGGGATGATATTGTTGCTGCAGCGATGAGACACAGACACAGAAAACCAGCAACAGCTCATGACAATGCCAAATGCTTAATCCACTCAGCAAGGCCAGGGTTTGAACCCACAACCTCACAGATACAAGTTGGGTTCATAATCCACTGAGCCATGCGAGGAACTCATAATATTGAAGTTTTATTGATAGCAGTATACCTCAAGGAACAAAAAAAAATCTAAAAGATCTTAACCTTACCCCTAAAGAATCTACAAAAAGGACAAAACCAAATTTAGAAGAAGGGAAGAAATTGTACAGATCAGAGAAACATAATGAAAAACATATTAAACAAACAATAACCACCTGACACAGGTCATAATTGCCATCATTAATAAGTCCACAAATGACAAATGCTGGAGGGGGGGTGTGGAGAAAGGGGAACCCCCATGCACTGTTGGTGGGAACGTGAGCTGGTACAAACATTATGGAGAACAGAATGGAGGTACCTTAGAAATCTATATATAGAACTACCATATGACCCAGGAATCCCACTTTTGAGCTTATATCCAGACAAAATTTCCTTGAAAAGACACATGCAACCACATGTTCATTGCAACACTATTCACAATGGCCAAGACATGGAAACAACACAAACCTCTATCAACAGATGATTGGATTAGGAAAAATTTTATATATACACAATGGAATACTAATCAGCCATAAAAATAGCAATATAATGCCATTTGTAGCAACATGGATGGAACTAAAGACTCTTAATACTGAGTGAAGTATGTTAGAAAAAGAAAGACAAATACCACACGCTATCACTCATATCTGGAATCTAATATATGGCACAAATGAACTTTTCCCTAGGGAAAAAAATCATGGACTTGGAGAACAGACTTGTGGTTGCCAAGGGGAAGGGAAGGGAGTAGGGTGGATTGGGAATTTGTGATTAATACATGCAAACTATTTCCTTTAGAATGGATTAGAAATGAGATCCTGCTCTATAGTACGGGGAACTATGTCTAGTTACTTATGATGGAACATGATAAAGTGAGAAAAAACTTTGTATATGTATAAGTATAATTGGGTCACTGTACAGTAGAAAAAAATGTATTGGGGAAATAATGATTGATTACAATTAAGAATACTTGAGGCGAGGGAGACAAGATGGTGGAAGAGTAGGGGGAAATGCTCGCCCTCTCCCACAAACACACACACAAAAAAACACATCTGCAGGATAAATGACTCACACAGAACAGTAATCAATCTCTGGTAGAAGAACCTAAACTCCAATAATGGCAAGAAGTTTGTGACATTATTAGGTAAAACAAGAGAAAAGAGGAGAGTGAGAGAAGGTGAATCTGAGCTGGACAGGTGCTCCTGAAAGAGAACTGTGGAGGAGAAAGGGATCCCGCACCCTGGAAAGTCACCTACTCAGGGGAAAGATCAAGGGAACCAGAGGAATCTCCAGATGCAGAGAAGAGTGTAGCAGTAAGTTGGACTTCTGAGAAGCAGATCGAGAACCAAACAGACCATCTGAACTACGGGCACAGTCACCAAAAATTGAGACGCCTGGGTGGAGGCTGGGCACCAAGACCTAGGCTCCAGAGGTTAGTCCCCAGGAAAGGGCTGGGGGGGGGCATGGAGTGGCGACTGCTTGGGAGGTCTAGAAACAAGTCTGTCAAGGTTGACAGAGCAGAGACTGCCTGGGAGATTAGAAAACAAAGCTGTCACAGAGGGAGCAATGCTCTAGGGGCAGGGAAGTGAAAAGCCACATCAGAGGGAACCTGGGAGAAGAGCCTGGTCTGCGTCCGTGCTGGGGAGGGGAGAGAAGAATGGGTAGGTCCCCATAGAATAAACCCCACACCACAGCTAGCTTACCGGCCCACTAGCTAACAGAAAGCTGTGCTTCCCAGTGCATCCCCTCCCCCCACCCCCACCACCCCCTACCCACTCACCAGACCTGGGGCTGCCTGCCATCCGGGAGGGCTGGCCTCAACAATTGCCTGAAGCTTACCACTGCAGGGGCTGTCCCTGCGCAGGCCTGCTTGCCCTTTGGAGGGGCTACACTTCTGCAGAGCAGCACCAAACACCACCAGCCCCCGAGAAAAGGCCTGAAGCCCAGAAAAGCTAGAACAAGCCTAGCCAGGCCGTGAATAGATCTGCCCAATTCTCGGACGGTTTTTCTGAGTCAGGCTGCCCTTGGAGGAGCCTCTTGGGTTTTCATCGGCCCTGCTACCCTCCAAAGCCCCCAGGGGGTACCGAGCCCTAGTGGATCAGCTGCATAGGACTGCCAACTCCAAGCAGGACCCCCCTGCAGCCCAGAAAAGCTGCAACAAGACTGGCCGAGTCGGGAAAAGATCTCAGACAGTCTTTCTGAGTTGGGCTGCCCTGGGGAGGAGCCTCTTGGGTTTCCAGCGGCCCTGCTACTCGCCCAAGCCCTCAGGGGGTGCCGAGCCCTAGTGGATCACCTGCATAGGACTGCCAGCTCCAGGCAGGACCCCCCTGCAGCCCAGAAACGCTGCAACAAGCCTGGGGGAGCCAGGAAAAGATCTCAGATGGTCTTTCTGAGTCAGGCTGCCCTGGGGAGGAGCCTCTTGGGTTTTCAGCGGCCCTGCTACTCGCCCAAGCCCTCAGGGGGTGCCCCACTCCTGCGGAATAGCTGCTCCTCCCTGGAGGAGCCCAGAAAAGCTGCAACAAGCTTGGCCAGACTGTGAAAAGATCTGCCTACGTTCTCAGGCCATCCTTCTGAGTTGGGCTGCCCTAGGGAAGAGCTTCTTTGGTTCTCAGTGACCCAGATAGCTGCTCCAGCCCCGAGGGGTTGCTGCACTCCTGAGGAACAGCTGTCCAACACCACTAACCCCCTGCAAGAACTCCACAACCTAAAAACACCAGAGCAAGCTCTGCATGACCGAGTGAAATCTGCGACCATCGTGGTGTGGAACTCCCACTCCTGTCTGCACTCAGGAAGTCCTCCTTTGCTTCAAAGAAACAGTGTTAGCCCCATCAACACTCCAGAAAAGCCACACTGCCTCCAAAAAGATTGACCAACAACGCCAGCTCTCAGGAAATATTCCACGGCAGGGACAAGGCAAACACTGCCCAATAACGGAGAGTACAACTCCCTCAGGAGAAAGAAAACAACAAGCAAGATGAAGAAGCTGAGAAACCACCCCCAGTCAAACCAACAGGAAAACTCACCTAAAACAGTCAACAATGAAACAGATCTCTGCAGTCTGACAGACCTGGAGTTCAAAAGAGAAATAGTGAAAATACAGAAGGAATTAAGAGAAGATATGAACACTAATGCAGATACCCTCAAAAAGGAATGAGAAAATATAAGGAGGGCCAGGAAAAACTAGAACATTCATTTGCAGAGATGCAAACTGAACTAAGGGCAGTAAAAACCAGAATGAATAATGCAGAAGAATGAATCAGTGATATGGAAGATAGAATAATGGAAATCACCCAATCAGGTCAGCAGACAGAAAACCAAATCAAAAAACTGAAAGCAATATAAGAGACTTATGGGATAATATAAAGTGGGCCAATCTACGCATAATAGGAATTCCAGAAGGAGTAGAAAAAGATAAGGGAATGGAAAATATATTTGAAGAAATTATTGCTGGAAACTTCCCAAATCTAAAGGATACTGGGTTCAAGATACAAGAAGCACAGAGGGCCCCAAACAAACTGAACCCAAACAGACCCACACCAAGACACATCATAATAAAAATGGCAAAAGTTAGTGATAAAGAGAGGATCCTGAAGGCAGCAAGAGAAAAGCAGAATGTTACCTACAAGGGAACCCCCATAAGATTATCAGCTGATTTCTCTACAGAAACACTACAGGCCAGGAGGGAATGGCAAGAGATATTTAAAGTGCTCAAAGGAAAAAATATGCAACCTAGAATACTCTATCCAGCAAGAATATCATTTAAAATAGAAGGGGAAATAAAAATTTTTCCCAACAAACAAAAACTAAAATACAGCAGCACAAAACCCAGGCTAAAATAAATACTGAAAGGGCTTCTCTAAACCAAAAAGAAAGGAAGGAAAGGGAAGAAAAAAGAAAAGGAAAAAAAGAAGAAGAGGAAGAACTAGGACTGAGGAAACCGCAATCAGAGAGCAGTCACTCAAATAAGCCAGCATACAGATTTAATCATGAGCATGCTTCAAACAAAATAAAATTAAAAAGAAAAAAATAAAAAAAGAGTCATCAAAACCATAAACTGTGGGCAAGGGATGTTAGGAAGAAAATAACCCTTTTTGTTTGTATGTATGTTTCTCTTCTTAGTTTTAATATAGTAATGAAGTGTTTGAACTTACAGGACCATCAGGCTAAAACACACAATTATGGGAAGGGGATAGCTTACTTAAAAAACAGGGCAACCACAAGCCAAAGCCAAATATTGCATTTGCAAAAAATGAAAAAAAAATACACTCAAGCAGATAATAACAGGAGATCATCCAACCAAAAAAAAAAAAGAAAGAAAGAAAGAAAGAAAGGAAGAATGGAGAACCATAGAATCAACTGGAACACGAGGTTCAAAAGGGCAATAAATAATCATCTATCAATTATCACGTTAAACGTCAATGGACTGAATGCCCCAATCAAAAGACACAGAGTGGCTGAGTGGATAAAAAGGCAAAAACCTTCAATATGCTGCCTACAAGAAACTCACCTTAGGACAAAGGATACATATAGATTGAAAGTGAAAGGGTGGGGAAAAATATTTCACGCCAATAGACATGACAGAAAAGCAGGAGTCGCAACACTCATATCAGACAAAATAGACTTTAAAACAAAAGACACAAAGAAAGACAAAGAAGGACACTACTTAATGATTAAGGGATCCATCCAAGGAGAAGATGTTACTATCATCAACATACATGCCCCAAATATAGGAGCACCCAGATACATACAACAAATATTAACATACATAAAGGGAGATATTGATGAGAACACAATCATAGTAGGAGACCTTAATACCCCCCTCACATCAATGGACAGATCCTCTAGACAGAAAACCAATAAAGCAACAGAGATCCTAAAGGAAACAATAGAAAAGTTAGACTTCATTGATATCTTCAGGACACTACATCCAAAAAAAGCAGAATACACATTCTTCTCAAATGCTCATGGAACATTCTCAAGAATCGACCACATATTGGGACACAAAGCAAATCTCAATAAATTTAGGAGCATAGAAATTATCTCAAGTATCTTCTCTGACCACAATGCCATGAAATTAGAAATCAAAAGCAAAGAGAAAAAAACCTACTACATGGAGACTAAACAACATGCTACTAAAAAACCAATGGGTCAATGAGGAAATCAAGAAGGAAATTAAAAACTACCTTGAAACAAATGATAAGGAAGACACAACCTCTCAAAATCTATGGGATGCTGCGAAAGCAGTGCTCAGAGGGAAGTTTATAGCAATACAGGCCTTTCTCAAAAAAGAAGAAAGATCCCAAATGGACAACTTAACCCTCCACCTAAACGAACTAGAAAAAGAAGAACAAAAAAGACCTAAAGTCAGCAGAAGGAAGGAAATTATAAACGTCAAAGGAGAAATCAATAAAATAGAGACTCAAAAAACAATAGAGAAAATTAATATAACCAAGAGCTGGTTCTTTGAAAAGGTCAACAAAATTGACAAACCCCTGGCCAGACCCACTAAAAAGAGGAGAGAAAGAACCCAGATAACCAAAATTAGAAATGAAAAAGGAGAACTCACAACGGATACTGCAGAAATACAAAAAAAAACATAAGAGAATACTATGAACAACTGTATGGCAACAAGTTTGACAATCTGGAAGAAATGGACAATTTTCTAGAATCTTACAGCCTGCCAAAACTGAATCAAGTCAAAACAGACCAACTGAACAGACCCATCACTAGAAATGAAATTGAAGAGGTCATAAAAACACTCCCCCCAATTAAAAGTCCAGGACCAGATGGCTTCACAGGTGAATTTTATCAAACATATAAAGAGGAATTGGTGCCCATCCTCCTTAAACTCTTTCAAAAGGTGGAAGAAGAAGGAATACTCCCAAAGACATTCTATGATGCCTCCATCACCCTCATTCCAAAACCAGACAGAGATACCACCAAAAAAGAAAACTATTGCCCAATATCATTGATGAATATAGATGCAAAAATTCTCAACAAAATCTTAGCCAACCGAATCCAACAACATATCGAAAAAATTATATACCATGACCAGGTAGGGTTCATCCCAGGTTCACAAGGATGGTTCAACATATGCAAATCAATCAGCATCATACACCACATTAACAAAAGAAAAGTCAAAAATCATATGATCATCTCAATAGACGCAGGAAAAGCATTTGACAAAGTCCAACATCCATTCATGATCAAGACCCTCGCCAAAGTGGGTATAGAGGGAACATTCCTGAATATCATCAAAGCCATTTATGAGAAACCCACAGCAAATATAATCCTCAATGGGGAAAAGCTGAAAGCCTCTCACTCAAATCTGGAACAAGACAGGGATGCCCACTCTCACCACTGCTCTTCAACACAGTTTTGGAAGCCCTAGCAACAGCAATTCGACAAACAAAAGAAATAAAAGGCATCAATATAGGAAGAGAAGAGATCAAACTGTCACTGTATGCAGATGACATGATACTATACCTAGAAAACCCTAAGGACTCAACCCCAAAACTCCTTGAACTGATTAATAAATTCAGCAAAGAAGCAGGATATAAGATTAACACTCAGAAGTCAGTTGCATTTCTGTATACCAGCAATGAAATATTAGAAAAGGAATACAAAAACACGATACCTTTTAAAATTGCACCACACAAAATCAAATACCTCGGAATACACCTGACCAAGGAGGTAAAGGACATATGTGCCAAGAACTATAAAACTTTAATCAATTTCTGCTGTATCCGTTGTGATTTTTCCTTTTTCATTCAAGAAATACTACAAAGCCACAGTCATCAAAACAGTGTGGTACTGGTATCAAAACAGACAGACAGACCAATGGAACAGAATAGAGAATCCGGAAATTAACCCTGACACCTATGGTCAATTAATCTTTGACAAGGGAGGCAAGAACATAAAATGGGAAAAGGAAAGTCTTTTCAGCAAGCATTGCTGGGAAACCTGGACAGCTGCATGCAAAGCAATGAAACTAGAACACACCCTCACACCATGCACAAAAATAAACTTCAAATGGCTGAAAGACTTAAATATACGACAGGACACCATCAAACTCCTAGAAGAAAACAGGCAAAACACTCTCTGACATCAACATCATGAATATTTTCTCAGGTCAGTCTCCCAAAGCAATAGAAATTAGAGCAAAAATAAACCCATGGGACCTCATCAAACTGAAAAGCTTTTGCACAGCAAAGGAAACCCAAAAGAAAACAAAAAGACAACTTACAGAATGGGAGAAAATAGTTTCAAATGATGCAACTGACAAGGGCTTAATCTCTAGAATATATAAGCAACTTATACAACTCAACAGCAAAAAAACCAATCAATCAATGGAAAAATGGGCAAAAGACCTGAATAGACATTTCTCCAAAGAAGATACACAGATGGCCAACAAATACATGAAAAAATGCTCAACATCACTGATTATAAGAGAAATGCAAATCAAAACTACCATGAGATACCACCTCACACCAGCCAGAATGGCCGTCATTAATAAATCCACAAATAACAACTGCTGGAGGGGCTGTGGAGAAAAGGGAACCCTCCTGCACTGCTGGTGGGAACGTCAACTGGTACAGCCACTACAGAGAACAGTTTGGACATACCTTAGAAATCTATACATAGAACTTCCATATGACCCCGCAATCCCACTCTTGGGCATCTATCCGGACAAAGCTCTACTTAAAAGAGACACATGCACCCGCATGTTCATTGCAGCACTATTCACAATAGCCAGGACATGGAAACAATCCAAATGTCCATCGACAGATGATTGGATTCAGAAGAAGTGGTATATATACACAATGGAATACTACTCAGCCATAAAAAAAGATGACATAATGCCATTTGCAGCAACATGGATGGAACTAGAGAATCTCATACTGAGTGAAATGAGCCAGAAAGATAAAGACAAATACCATATGATATCACTTATAACTGGAATCTAATATCCAGCACAAATGAACATCTCCTCAGAAGAGAAAACCATGGACTTGGAGAAGAGACTTGTGGTTGCCTGATGGGAGGGGTAGGGAGTGGAAGGGATTGGGAGTTTGGGCTTATCAGACACAACCTAGAATAGATTTACAAGGAGATCCTGCTGAATAGCATTGAGAACTATGTCTAGATACTCATGGTGCAACAGAAGAAATGGTGGGGGAAAATTGTAATTGTAATGTATACATGTAAGGATAACCTGACCCCCTTGCTGTACAGTGGGAAAATAAAATAAAATAAAAAAAAACTTTAATCAAAGAAATCAAAGAAGATGTAAAGAAATGGAAAGATATTCCATGTTCCTGGATTGGGAAAATCAATATTGTAAAAATGGCCATACTACCCAAAGCAATCTACAGATTCAATGCAATCCCTATCAAAGTACCCATGACATTTTTCACAGAACTAGAACAAACAATCCAAACATTTATATGGAAACACAAAAGACCCAGAATCGCCAAAGCAATCCTGAGAAACAAAAACCAAGCAGGAGGCATAACTCTTCCAGACTTCAAGAAATACTACAAAGCCACAGTCATCAAAACAGTGTGGTACTGGTATCAAAACAGACAGACAGACCAATGGAACAGAATAGAGAACCCGGAAATAAACACTGACACCTATGGTCAATTAATCTTTGACAAGGGAGGCAAGAACATAAAATGGGAAAAGGAAAGTCTTTTCAGCAAGCATTGCTGGGAAACCTGGACAGCTGCATGCAAAGCAATGAAAGCCTCACACCATGCACCAAAATAATCTCAAAATGGCTGAAAGACTTAAATATACGACAGGACACCATCAAACTCCTAGAAGAAAACATAGGCAAAACACTCTCTGACATCAACATCATGACTATTTTCTCAGGTCAGTCTCCCAGAGTAACAGAAATAAGAGCACAAATAAACCCATGGGACCTCATCAAACTGAAAAGCTTTTGCACAGAAAGGAAACCAAAATGAAAACAAAAAGACAACTTTCAGAATGGGAGAAACTAGTTTCAAATGATGCAACCGACAAGGGCTTAATCTCTAGAATATATAAACGACTTATACAACCCAACAGCAAAAAAACCAATCAATCAATGGAAAAATGGGCAAAAGACCTGAATAGACATTTCTCCAAAGAAGATATACAGATGGCCAACAAACACATGAAAAAATGCTCAACATCACTGATTATAAGAGAAATGCAAATCAAAACTACCATGAGATACCACCTCACACCAGTCAGAATGGCCATCATTAATAAATCCACAAATAACAAGTGATGGAGAGGGTGTGGAGAAAAGGGAACCCTCCTGCACTGTTGGTGGGAATGTAAAACTGGTACAGCCACTACAGAGAACAGTTTGGACATACCTTAGAAATCTATACATAGAACTTCCATATCACCCCACAATCCCACTCTTGGGCATCTATCTGGACAAAACTCTATTTAAAAGAGACACATGCACCCGCATGTTCTTTGCAGCACTATTCACAATAGTCAGGACATGGAAACAATCCAAATGTCCATCGACAGATGATTGGATTCGGAAGAGGTTGTATATATACACAATGGAATACTACTCAACCATAAAAAGAATGACATAATGCCATTTGCAGCAACATGGATGGAACTAGAGAATCTCATAGAGTGAAATGAGCCAGAAAGACAAAGACAAATACCATATGATATCACTTATAACTGGAATCTAATATCCAGCACAAATGAACATCTCCTCAGAAAAGAAAATCATGGACTTGGAGAAATGACTTGTGGCTGCCTGATGGGAGGGGGAGGGAGTAGGAGGGATTGGGAGTTTGGGCTTATCAGACACAACTTAGAATAGATTTACAAGGAGATCCTGCTGAGTAGCATTGAGAACTTTGTCTAGATACTCATGTTGCAACAGAAGAAATGGTGGGGAAAAAAATGTAATTGTAATGTATACATGTAAAGATAACTTGTTCCCCTTGCTGTACAGTAGGAAAATTTAAAAAAAAAAGAAGAAAACTTTTCTGTCCAAATTTCAGAAAAAATATATTACCCAGCAGACACTACACTAAAAAAAAAAAAAAAATTATAATGAAGACAGATAAAACCAGTAAATCTGTGCTCAAATACAAAACATACTGATCAGATAATTATAAATAAGTAATTATATTTTAATAGAATGGTATCAAAACTATTAGCATATTAATAAATAGTAATAAAAATCATAAGAAAGTATATAAATGGAAACTAAAGAATTTTAAGAATTTAGAGTTGGCTTAAAAGAGAATTGATTTTTATTTTTTGCTTTTTAGGGCCGCACATGTGGCATATGGAAGTTCCTAGGCTAGTGGTTGAACTGGAGCTCCAGCTGTCGGCCTATACCACAGCCACAGCAATGTGGGATCCATGCCTAATCTATGATTTACACCACAGCTCACAACACTGCTGCATCCTTAACCCACTGAGGGAGGCCAGTGATGGAACCTGAATCCTCATGGATACTAGTCAGGTTCATTACCCCTGAGCCACAAGGGAAACTCCAAAGAATTGATGATTAATGCTAGATTTTAATGAACATGTAATCTGGGTTGACATTAAAACAATAATAAAAGAATGCATGGCTTATGAATAACAAAGGAGAGCAAATCATTAATAATGAAGCTGAGTTCCCGTTGTGGCTCAGTAGTTAAAGAACCTGACTAGCATCCAAGAACACACTGGTTCAATCCTTGGTCTTGCTCAGTGGGTTAAGGATCTGGTGTTGCTGTGAGCTGTGGTGTAGGTTGCAGATGTAGCCCAGATCTGGTGTTGCTGTGGCTGTGGTGTAGGCCAGCGTCTACAGCTCTGATTCAATCCCTAGCCTGGGAAACTGCATATGCTGCATGTGTGGCCCAAAAAAGACCAAAAAAATTATAATGAAACAAGGACATATTGGTCATATTGATATTGGTCATAAAATGGTCAGGATAAATAGAAAGTTTTCATTAATGTGGTAAATATTAGTGGTTACACTATATTAATTAGACAAAGAGGCACATTTATAACTAGTATTGTATTCTGGAAGCAAAATTATATTTTGTTCATATGCAACACATATAAACCATATAAATACTGAAAAATTAAAAAGATACTTGTTACAAACCTTAACCCAAAGAAGCTGGTGTAGCTGTATTAAAATTTGAGGAAGAGTAGACTTTGAGTTACATATGAAGTTACATTTCCAAATCAAAGTTGATTGCATTTATCGAAGACAACTTTTTCATCTAGGACACTCGGGAAATCTGTGTGTTTGTTTTTTAACAATTTTTATTTTAGCTTAAGAATAAACACTTCCTTTGGCAGGGGGGCTGCACCCATGGCATATGGAAATTCCCAGGCTAGGAGCTGAATCAGAGCTGTAGCTTCTGGCCTAAACCACAGCCACAGCAACACCAGATCAGAGGCACATCTGTGACCCACACCATAGCTCATGGCAACACTGGATCCTTAACCCACTGAGCAAGACCAGGGATGGAAAGTACATCCTCGTGGATGATAGTCAGATTCGTTTCCACTGAGTGATGACAGGAACTCCCTAAACACTTCCTTTTAAAAGGACATGATCACTGGTTCTAAAAATATGTCTCGGGGAGAATTCAATATGGAATGTTTCTCATACTATATTATTCAAATAATACTTCCAAACATAGATTATTTATGCTGACATAAACTAAAGATATACCTAAATCACTGTATACATAAGGAGGTCAGTGTTCCTTTTCTGAAACATAGAAATTTAGTTGATTTATAAATTTGAAATTATTTGTCATTCATAGTTTTTTATCCAAATGCAAATTTTCTTTTAAGCAGTAATCATTAGACTTACAGGTCACCGAGGAATAATACTGTGAAATCATAGAAGCATTTTACTCTGATTACAGCTATTAAATTTATATTTATTTGGTAAATGTTCTCCACTAGTAAGAATATTTCCTAATTATGTCTTTAGTGTAGGAGGTTATTCCTTTTGGATTAAGTGTCACTCGGCATGAAACCATTTATAGAATGAAACCTTGCTAATTACTGTTCCACTAATCTCCTAAATCTATAATTCTGTTTTTTTTTTTTTTTTTTTTTAGGGCTGCATCCACGGCATATGGAGGTTCCCAAGCTAGGGATAGACTCAGAGCTACACCATAGCCACAGCAATGCAAGATCCAAGCCATGTCTGTGACCTACACCATAGCTCAGAGCAACCCCTGATCCCCAACCCACTGAGTGAGGCCAGGGATCAAACCCATGTCCTCATAGACATTAGTTGGATTCATTTCCACTGAACCAGGACAGGAACTCCCTAAATCTATAATTCTGTATTCAATAAATGCTAGTCCTGTTTTTCTTAGCTTCAGTTACTTAAATAAATTTAAGCAAAGTTTTCACCACATATGGATTGCCATGAATCCCCATAGTTACATGAAATTATATTTATCAATATATTTTCAGGAGGATGCCTAGCTGAGAGCATGCTTAGCTAAAAGTATCTGAGAATAACTTTCTTTCTGCCAGACAATAGCAACTACATGTAGGTCCCTTCAGTGGTTAATCAGGTACAGCTTGTGTGGTAGGAGAGTGACACATTGGTATTTTTATTTCATTTTTATTTTGTTTTATTATTTATTTATGTATTTATTGCTTTTTAGGGTGGCACCCTCAGCATATGGAGGTTCCCTGGCTAGGGGTCCAATCAGAGCTACAGCTGCTGGCCTATACCACAGCCACAGCAACAGGGATCTGAGCCACATCTGTGACCTACACCACAGCTCACAGCAATGTTTGATCCTTAACCCACTGAGCAAGGCCAGGGATCGAACCTGCAACCTCATGGTTCCTAGTCAGATTCGTTTCTGCTGCGCCACTACAGGAACTCCTATTTTTTTATTAAATTTTTTTTTTCCGTCAGCCTCACCATACCTAAACAATATTTTATTTTATTTTATTTTATTTTATTTATTTTATTTTATTTTATTTTATTTTATTTTATTTTATTTTATTTTATTTTATTTATTTTAGTTGATTTACAATGTTCTATTTCTGCTGTGCAGCAAAGTGACCCAGTTATACATCCATATACATCTTTTTTTTCACGTTATCTTCCATCATGTTCCACCACATGTGATCAGACATAATTCCCTGTGCTATACAGCAGGATTTCATTGCTTATCCATTCCAAATACAATAAGTATTTGTTACAACAATAAGTAGTTATCTACTAACCCAAAACTCCCATCCCATCCCACTCCCTCCCCCTCCTTCTTGGCAACCACAAGTCTGTTCTCCAAGTCCATGGGTTTGTTTCTTTTCTGTGGAAAGGTTCATTTGTGTCATAAATTAGATTTCAGATATAAGTGTTATCATATGGTATTTGTCTTTCTTCTTCTGACTTACTTCACTTAGTATGAGTCTTTAGTTCCATCCATGTTGCTGCAAATGCCGTTATATCTTTCCTTTTTGTGGCTGAGTAGTATTTCTTTGTATATATGTACCGCATATTCTTAATCCATTCCTCTGTCATTGGACATTTAGGTTGTTTCCATGTCTTTGCTATTGTGAACAGTGCTACAAAAAACTTGGGGTGCGTGTATATTTTTTAATGAATACTTTGGCAGGATAGATGCCCAGTAGTGGAATTGTTGGATTATATAGTAGTTCTTTATTTAGTTTTCTGAGGGACCTCCATGCTGTTTTCCATATTGGTTGTACAAATTTACATTCCCACCAACAGTGTAGGAGGGTTCCCTTTTCTCCACACCCTCTCCAGCATTTATTATTTGTAGAATTACTAATGATGACCATTCTGACTGGTGTGAGGTGGTTTTTGTTTGTTTGTTTGTTTTGTTTTGTTTTTTGCTTTTTAGGGACACACCCATGGCATATGGAGATTCACAGGCTAGGGGTCAAATCGGAACTACAGCTACCAGCCTACCCACAGCCATAGCAACAGGGTATCTGAGCCGCATCTGTGACCTACACCACTGTTCATGTCAATGCCAGATCCTCAACCTACTGAGCAAGGACTGAACCTGCCTCCTCACAGATACTAGTCAGATTTGTGCCATGACAGGAACTCCCTCAATATAGGTTTGATTTGCAATTCTCTAATAATTAGTGATGTTGAGCATTTTTTTATGTACCATGGTACTATTTTTAGAGCTAAATCTGTATGTATGTTTTAATACTAAACCCCATTTTTTTTTTTTGGAGTTCCCGTCGTGGCGCAGTGGTTAACGAATCCGACTAGGAACCATGAGGTTGCGGGTTCGGTCCCTGCCCTTGCTCAGTGGGTTGATGATCCGGCGTTGCCGTGAGCTGTGGTGTAGGTTGCAGACGCGGCTCGGATCCCGCGTTGCTGTGGCTCTGGCGTAGGCCGGTGGCTACAGCTCTGATTCAACCCCTAGCCTGGGAACCTCCATATGCCGCGGGAGCGGCCCAAGAAATAGCAACAACAACAACAACAAAAAGACAAAAAAAATTAAAAAAAAATAAAATTTAAACCCCATTTTTTTGCTCTTATCCCCAAAATTCCATAACTGACAATGGCAGTTACCTAGTCTCTGACCTCAGCTATTCTGTAGTCATTTTCCCAGAGAAAAACTTGGGCTTTTTCTGATGTTGGCATTATGAGACATTTCTGATAATGTAGAAAGGGAAAGGGAAAATATAATCCAGAGATGCAAGATGGGAAATACCAAATGTCAAACTAAATAATGATGATTTGATTATTTAATATTTCTATAAATATTCCATCAGAATTTCTTAATTAAACCTCCACTCCTATACCCCAAAGTTTAAAACAAGGGCAGCTAACATGGCTTAGAGAGACAAACTGCTACAGAGTGGAAATTTTCATCTGACCTCAGTGTACAAGAATGTCTTCTGGATTATTCCTTCTGATTTACAATGGCTATGTTTAGATATCTGGCTATGGGATGACTTTGCAAAATCACACTCTGAAAAACACACTGTCAGTGCTCTTATCTAGGGCAAGTGCTTAAGTATTTCTTTTTTCTTAATTCAAAGTCATTATTCTAGCTTGAAAGAACCCTTTAGTCTCCATAGCAATCCTTCAATAACATGATCTTAA
The DNA here is from genome assembly GCF_054392235.1 of Sus scrofa. NCBI lineage: Eukaryota > Metazoa > Chordata > Mammalia > Artiodactyla > Suidae > Sus > Sus scrofa. The sequence continues at coordinate 89,398,906 of NC_139383.1, forward strand.
ATATTTTTGTACTTGTTCTGAAATAACATGATCTTAAATATTTTTTGTACTTGTTCAATAACATGATCTTAAATATTTTTGTACTTGTTCTGAAATAAAAGATCCCGCCATCCTTATTATTGAACACTTGGAAAGAAAAGATGAAAATTCTCCAGAATAGTTCCATGATTTTATAACTAGAAGGATGGGAGTTCTTCAACAAAAATGTCTGGCTTCAAACCTGTCAGAGCTCTGGGAAAAGATGAAATCTGGGAACAAGTTCTTATAGACATCACAGCCCCTCTGATGTCTAAACAGTTTTAACATCCAGAGGAAGATTTAGAGAACACAAATACTTAATATACAAAGAGATGATTTACATATATATGTAGACACACTTTACATTCATTCATATTTGTATGCATATATATGATATATACGTATACATATGTACACTTCATATTCAGAATACATAACTAGAGAACAAGAAGACTATGTAACCACAGTATCTATAACATTTTGCAATTATATTGAGGTTGAGGCAGAATGAACTAAACTGGAGACATTTACTGAGATAAACTGAGATAAATAAGGAGGCAGAGGATTGTTTTCTGCATTGTTTATAAAATGGTGAAATCAGTACATGACATGTTTAATAAGAGTAAGTACCACGTGTAAGTTTTTGTGTTAGACCTCAAAGTTACTTGAAGTTATAAATGTGCATTACAGATAACTTGAATGATACGCTGGACTGTCTTCAGTGAATGATGGAAGTGAACAGGTGAAAGCAATAAGAGAAGCAAGATGGTGATTATAATGCTGTTAGCTTCAAAGTATCATAGACTTCTCTTGAAAAGGGAAGATAAAAATTTGCAAGAAAGAGGGCTTGGGAGTTCGTGTTGTGGCTCAGCAGTAATGAACCTGACCAGTATCTATAAGGATGCATGATCAATCTTTGGCCTTGCTCAGTGGGTTAAGGTTCCCGGGGTGCTTTGGCTGTGGCATAGGTCGGCAGCTACAGCTCCAATTTGACCCTTAACATGGGAACTTCCATATGTCATGGGTACAGCCCTAAAAAGGACCCCCCCAAAAAAAAGAAAAAGAGAGAAAAAGAAAGGGGGCTTGCAGCAAAGCTCTGGATCCAAGCTATTCCTTGAAAATACTTCATTTGGAGAATACAGAGTCTTCCTGGGAGAATTAGGGAGAAGATAGAAGAGCTGTTTAGGAAGGAGGCTGAGGATATAGTGCTGATGACCTAGCCACAACCTGGGAACGCGGTGAAAAGATTTGGGTAGTAAAGTAGGGGTGCACAGATCAGAGCAGCATGGAGTTTCCCTAATAATGGGGGGCTATGGATTCTCATAAATCTCCAAGTGCCTAAGTTAAATGTGGGAGGGCCATGGTGGGATTTGTCCTGACAGTTTCTTAGAGGGGAGTTGGTCCTTATTCTGGTGCTGGAGTAAGGTGGCATTGATAAAATGGATTCCCAGCAGCCCTTTCTTCACAGGAGTGTGTCTGGCAAGGACCAATGGCTTTAAAAAGAAAGAGGAATTAACTGGTGGTTGCAGATGGACACGTTGAGGAGGAGCCTGCTAGTGGAGTGAGCACCACTAATGAGTAAACCCAGCAACATCCAGAGACTCCAGGTGGTTAAAGATGATTGAAGACAAAACTAGCACCTGGGAGGCCTGTGCAAGAAAGAGAGCTTGGGACAGTCAGAGGCAGCTGCATCATGGAAGGTTTAAGGGTCATAGCAAGGCAATATTTTCCCAGTGGTTTAAAGGGCACCTGTATCTAAAACACCTGAAATGCTCTGGAAACTTGAAAAATTTCAAATTCCTCTCTAGTAATAATAAATAAGATTCTCTAAGATATAGGGTCTGAGAATCAGGTCCTTAAGAAGAATATAGGAAATTACATGGAGTTCCCATCATGACTTAGCAGAAAAGAATCTGACTACTATCCCTGAGGTTGCAGGTTCGATCCCTGGCTTCATTCAGTGCACTAAGAATCCAGCATTGCTATGATCGGTGGTGTAGGTCACAGACGTGGCTTGGATCTAGTGTTGTTGTGGTTGTGGTGTAGGCCAACAGCTATAGTACCGATTAGACCCCTAGCCTGGGAACCTCCCTCTATATGCCATGGATGTGGCCCTGAAAAGACCAAAAAAAAAAAAAGGGAATTACAAAGGTCAAAGTTTGAAAAAACACTGTTTTGGTACTTAAGTTTGTAGACAAAAGGGAGAAAATGAAAAGTATTCAGGAGAATATCACCATTTTCATCATCAAAATTATCATCTTTTTTTTTTTTAAGGGTTCACCTGGAGCATATGGAAAAGGTCAAATCGGCCCCAGCCCAGGTATAGAATTGGAGGTCCAGCTGTGGCCTACATCATAGTTATGGCAACACCAGATCCTTAACCCACTGAATGAGGCCAGGGATTGAACCTGCATCCTCACAGAGAAAATGTCTTGGCCTTAACCTGCTGAGCCACAGTGGGAACTCTCATCACCATCTTATACATGGTGTTTTATATAGAAAAAAACTGTGTACATAAAAATTACCACTGATTTAAGACTTTGTAAGCTTTAAATTAAAATAAAATTGAGGTACAGATACTTCACTTTTATGAATTTTTCCTTTTACCGATTTTTTTCAATTATCTAACCCAGAAGAGAGATAAAAATATTAATACTAGTCAGCTATGGAGTTGGGATTGTTATGGAACTCTTTCTCTCTTATCATCAAATGGATGTTTTCTCAATTTGGTCAAAAATTTTGTTATTTAAATAATTAGAATAAACAATTTATAGACAATAACAATTGAAGAAGCAAAATGTTTTATTTAATGTAAACAAATACTGAAGCAGCAATATTCAAATCAGAGTGAAATATTAGAGATTAAAAATTATTAAATGGGAAATAGAAAGTCATTTTACATTGCTTAAAGTAAAATGCCAGAGTCCAGCTCCGGCTGCCAGGGAGTGCACTCCCCGAAGGAGAGGGATGGCGTTGGCAATTGCACACAGACGGTCTCTTTGCCCCTTCTTTCAGGGCACTGAACTGCTCAAATTTTATTGGCATAGATGATTGTTTATATAGACAGTTTCTAACTACAGATAACATCACAATGTTAAAAGTACATTGGTTAACTTTAGATTTTGTTCTCCGATCACATGGTACAGCAGCTATACATCATGTTCTAAGATCTTTAACTTAACTAAATTTAATGGGTACATTTTAAGGGCAAATAGGTACAATATATCATGTGGGAAAGGGGAGACTCAGTACAAATTATCTAATGGCCCGTCAATCTCCACAAGTTGATTAGGTCACAGACATAACAAATCTTGTTTTTAGATCAGTGCTTATCTTTAAAGCGTTTATGGCGGGGAGATAGTATGAAAAAATGTAAACCAACTTAACTAGCTATCACTTAAAAGCTTCTATAACTCATAGATAGGTGTCTTTTGGTCATGAATAATATATGTCTAACTTCTACGAACCTCATTAAAATCCTAACTCTAAAGTTACTCTATAACTAGTTAGTAGATAGTAGTTTACTCTATAACTAGTTAGTAGTTATCTATGTTTTAATTAAGTTGGATTTAAATAGGGGAAAGTCCTTCTGGATGAAATTCTTATTATATTATTGTTGTAATTTTGTTAAATCACAAATCACCACAGGAAAATAACAATGGAAAATAAGAATAATAAGCAAATAATCCGGAAAGACTGAGGAAAACTGAATTACAAGTGAATAACAGAAAAGATTAAGTCATCCATGGAACAATCCCCACTCAGCAATGCAAAATGGAAATTGTTTCCTGGAAAATTCAGTTCCCCACCAATGTCAGCAGGCAAGCCTTATTGTCTTCTAGGGCCTGTCCTCAGAATTGCACCATACAGGCAGACGTCTCCTTGTTTAGGAATCTGCCCTCGGAATTGCACCGTTCAGGTAGGCCCCTGTTCCTGATTAGGAGCTTGCCCTCGGAATCAAACCATTCAGGCAAGCTCCCCTCCTCAGCTCTTTGCATCTTCTTGGCTCCCTGCAGTAAAATTTAAAACTATTAACACATCTATAAAGAGAGAGTTATATAAAAACATTTCCTATGTTATTGAGTCCAAGCTCACACTGCTCACTGCATTTTTAGAGCCATACTGGTGACATATGGAAGTTCCCAGTTTAGGGGCTGTGGTATGGATGTAGGCCTACACCACAGCCACAGCAATTCTGGATCTGAGCCATGACTGTGACCTACACCACAGCTCATGGCAACGCTGAATCCTTAACCCACTGAGTGAGGCCAGGGATCAAACCCATGTCTTCATTGATAATATTTGGGTTCATTACTTCTGAGCCATAATGGGAACTCCCAAGGATGGGGTCATTATATTTAGACTCAGTGTTCTAAAACTACTTAAAATATTCTATGAGTAAGCATAATTAGAACTATGTCAGAGAAGAACTATTTCAGAATCATCTCAGACTCAATGATCCAGAAGAAACGAACCTATCTACAGAACAGAAACAAACTGAAGGACATAGAGAACAGACTTGTGGTTGCCAAGGGGAGGGGGAAGGAGTGGGATGGACTGGGAGTTGGGGCTGAGTAGATGCAAACTATTGCATTTGGAGAGGATAAGCAACGAGGTCCTGCTGTATAGCCGGGGAATTACATAAAATCATTTGTGATAGAACATATTGGAAGAGATTATGAGAAAAAGAATATATACATGTGTGTGTGTGTATAACTGAATATGTATGATTCCTATACAGCAAAAATTGATAGCACATTGTAAATCAACTATAATAAAATATTTTTTAAAAAGTTATTTCAAAGCAGCTCCTCACAGGCAGTTAAACTAACTTCTGTTGATTATGCTGCAACCTATTTTCCTCACCAAAAATTCACAGCTGTTCTCTGTTGTCAGTTTGAACTATCCAGCAATAGTAGTTTTGATGACTCTTTTTAGGTTTCATCCTACAGCGGGTACCTAAGAGGTTCTTATAATTGGCCCATATTCTAGGTTATGCAGCTGATATCTGAGAATTTTCCTAAAAGGGCTCTTGATTTGCACTGGAACTCTAAACCTAGAGTCTCAGCACAAAATCATCTCTCCTCAACTCTCTTTCCCCAGCATCATGAATTTTTATTTTACTGCTAACTGCACTGCCTTTAAGTATAACACTTTATCTTGTAAGTTTAAGCTAGAGGACTACAAAAAATAAAACTACTTTTATCTTAAGCTTCCTTTTCCATTTCCTTTCTCTGTTCTCCTTTCTGTTTATCAAGGACCTTACTCAACAATCTTCAAATCTGTCAATTATTAAAAAGAGAATTTTTGCAAACAAATAAGGTGTCTGGACACACCAGGAGTATTTCTCCTATTTTATGTTTATTTGTTTGCTCACTCACTTGCTTGTTTGTTTTAATAAAGCAGAGCCTGGTAAGCCTAAGAGGAGTCAAAATATACCTGGGATCAATGACCATATTTACCTGTCACATGAGAGGTCACAGATCAGATTCCTCACCTATATACTGGCGTTAACACCCACCTCTTATAATTGCCATGAGGACTACATAAATTTCACTGGAATACTAGGATCTTGATGCTAACAATAAATTTTAGTTGTTTATTTTGTCTTTTATATACCTACATATTTTGGTAATTATGAATATTGGTACCATTTCCTTCAAAAGGTTGATGTGACAGGGAAGAGTGGCCTCAGCAATCTAACAGCCTCTGTGAGAAAGCTGGTCTGTTGTTATGCAAAGCTGCTATCACAATTTGATGTGTGTTGCAAAAAATTATTCTTGACCCTGAATAACCAATGTTTTTTTTCCAGGCTGTGATACTATGGGGATACTTTCAGGCAGAGACACTGAATTCTTTGGCCCTATCATCTCATTTCAGAAGCCACACAGGATGGTTTATAACTCCCCACAGATATATACATATTTCTGCACATGGGGAGACAGAATTTCTGTGGAGCCAAACTGAGCAGAGGGGTTTGAGAGTCAGTCAAGATTAGGAAATGGACTATGTCTACCAATGCATTCTATCACTAAGCTCTGTTTCAGGAATCCACCTGAGGCCACGGGGACAGCCAGATGCCCAGAGTATGCTATAGCTCCCCAGGAAGGGATCTGCTTCAGGACCACAAACCTGTGAGCAGGTATGCACTTCCTGAAAGCACATTGGTAAGATATGTAAATCAATGGTTGAAATGCTTGCATGAATTCAGCTATGATTACAGAGCAGAGTAATTTCTCAGGATTTAGCCACGAGTTCAGATTTGAAAACTCAAACCTACATGGTGTAGACCTACATCTGCCTCTCCAAAATTCCCCCCCATATCCATCCAACTTCTGACCAATACAGTGCAGATACTTGGTGAGACTAAGGGGTTCCAAGGGCATAGTGAACACCAGTAATCACTAGATGCTCATAATAAAGAAGAATCTGCCAGGTGAGAGTGGTGATTCTCCCGTGAGTAATTAATAATAAGCAAGACCCTTTGAACAGGATCTTGGCTGTGTTAGATAAGGTCAGTATAGACATATGATCTTTCTCAGGTTATGTCTGATGAGATAGAAAAGAATATATACAGATCTGAGGTATTACAGAGAATGGAGGGTGGTGGTTTCTTTAAGGAAAATAAGATAATTCATTTTCTCTGAAAGCCAGCATGTTTCTATAGCTTCTCGTTCAAGGGTCCCTAGCAAGAAGCAACAAAGGGAAACCAGATGGGCTTGGAGGGTAGAGAGAGAAATGGCCTTCCCTGACAGCTTATAACCTGGTGTCAGGGACACCTGGTGGTGTCTCCATCTCTCTTAAGCAATCCACTTTTTTTTTTTTTTTGGTCTTTTTGTCTTTTCTAGGGTTGCTTCCCATGGCATATGGAGGTTCATAGGCTAGGGGACTAATCGGAGTTACAGCTGCTGGCCTACGCCACAGCAACATGGGATCCAAACCGTGTCTTCAACCTACACCACAGCTCACGGCAACACTTAACCCACTGAGCAAGGCCAGGGATCAAACCTGTGCAACCTCATGTTTCCTAGTCAGATTCGTTAACCACTGTGCCATGATGGGAACTCCAAATAATCCACTTTTAAACACAACCAAGAGAAATACCAGCAGATATTTACATGGTTTAGCAACACGATAGATCCATATAAATTTTACTTTTTCCTGAGGTGAGACTATTTCTGACTGAAGTCTTTAGGAGATCTGCTCAAAGTAAAGAAGAAAAGAAAGTCTTAAAGGCAAAAAGCATAATAGCTATCACCCCCTTGGGTTCAACTTTTAAAGTAAACTTTTTATTGTCATTATTCTAGGAAGTGGATCAAAAAAGATATTGCTGTGATTTATGCCAAAGAGTGTTCTGCCTATGCTTTCCTCTAGGAGTTTTATAGTATCTGGCCTTACGTTTAGGGCTTTAATCCATTTTGAGTTTATATTTGTGCATGGTGTTAGAGAATGTTCTAATTTCATTCTTTTACGTGTAGCTTCCCAGCACAGGGAACTATATCCAATCTCTTGAGATAGGACATGATGGAAGATAGTATGAGAAAAAGAATATATATATATATATATATATACACACACTATATATGTATGACTGGGTCACTAGGCTGTACAGCAGAAATTGGCACCATATTGTAAATCAACTATACTTGAATAAAAAATAAAAATAAATAAAACATAAAATAAATTTAAAATTGTTTTATAAGAGCCTTATAGACTTAAATTTATAGAAATAGATATACAAGAAATTGCGAAGATAGTACAGAGAGTTCCCACATATCCTGCACATAGTTTCAACTACTGTCAACATCTTACACTGCTACAGTTCATGTGTCATAGCTAATGAACCAAAAAAAATGCACTATTATTAACTAAATTCCATATTTTCATTGGTTTTCTCTAATAACTTTTTCTGTTCCAGGATTTCACATAGATCACTGTTGTTTCTGATGACGTTAGTGGTTTTGTAAAGTACTGCTCAGATGTTGTGTAGAAAGTCCTCTCAGTTGGAGTTTGTCTGCCATTTCTGTCATACTTAGACTGGAGTCCTGAGTCTGGGGGAGAAAGACAACAGAAGTGACATGCCATTCTGATCACATTCTATCAAGAAGAGGACCTATCATTTGGAGTAACACTGATTAGGTTAAACTTAATCACCTGTCCAGGTCATGTTTTCAGATGTCATTACTGTAAAGTTGACTTTCTCTCCTCTTTTCCACATCTTAATCTTTAGAATCAAGTAAGTACAGCCAACACATAAAGAGTGGGGATTTATGCCTCTCTTCTTTTAGGGGAGTGACATTATTTGGAATTTTTCCATACAGAGATTTGTATCTTCTCTTCCATTTTTCTTATTGCATCACTTATTTATATTACTATAGACTCATGAATATTTATTTCATATTTTGGGTAATAATGTAATACTACTCTTTTGTTGTTGATGCTCAAATTGCTCCAGATTTGGCCATTAGGAGCTCTTTCAAATGGCTCCTCTGTTCCTTTGACAAACACTCATTGCTTTGTTCTTAGATCCCTTCATTATTTTCTGGCACTGCAATATGCCCCACGCTCATTTTGTGTATTCTGTGGCCCAGCAGGAGCTTGGTTTTTAGCCTAACCTGTTATTCTCAGTTCTCCATAATATATTTTCTTATACAGAATTAAACCAAAATTTCAGAGAAACAATATTGTTGCAGACTGGTTCTCACTAAATCTAGTCAAAGAAAAACAATGTCCTTCAGCATATGCAATGAAATATAACACAAGGGCTCTTGTATAGGAGATATCTTCAAATTTTCCTTACCTGGAATTCCTGTTGTGATGCAGCAGAAACAAACTCTACTAGGAAAAATGAGGTTGTGCATTCAATCCCTGACCTTGCTCAGTGGGTTAATGATCTGGTATTGTGGTGAGCTGTGATGTAGGTTGCAGACGCTGCTTGGATCTGATGTTGCTGTGGCTGTGGTGTGGCTGCGAACCTCCATAGACCATGGGTACAGCCCTTAAAAAAAAAAAGCAAATTTCTCTTATCTGATAACTGAAGCTTGTATCATTCAAGGTTTCTAGGATACTGGAAAGTGTTTCTTACCAAAAGAAGGAAAAAAAAAAAAAGACTAAATAAAAAGAAATTTTACAAGTGGGAGAAAATATGAAGCCAAAAAAAATGGGTAAAATTTTTGAAAGTCTAGAGAGGTTGACTAAATCATGGATGGTGTGGGGAAGGATAAAGCCAGAGGTGGAGTCAGAGGGTACACAGATATGAGAGCAGTGGGTAAATGGAGAAATGCGTGGGATTGTTAAACAGACTTCTGGAATAGAAATTGTCTGTTGTAGAGATCTTGCAACTTGTATTTATTTTACAAAAAAAAAAAAATTGCCTGGACCTTTGTCATGCAGAAATTCTTGGGGCAGGGATTGAACCCATACCCAAATAGCAACCTGAGCCACTGCAATGACAATGGCAGATCCTTAACCTGTTGTGCCACAGGGAACTCCCCTGCAACTTTTATAGAATAATGATGTCAACTAGAGAGAGCATTACTTTACAGGTCAATTTTTACATCTTGGACTTTTCTCCTATAAAAGAGAAACTTTCTTAGTACTCTGACATCAACTATATAGCACAGTTTTAGTACTACAAACAAAAAAATTATTTTACTAAGTATTCAATGGCTACTCACTCCTGTGGTAGGATCCGTCCAGGCACTGTAAATACCGAAGTGAACAATGTACTTGAATTTGGGAAACTTACATTCTGGGGCAGGCAGGGGGTAGATAAACAAAATAATGATGGAATAAAAAAAACAGTCTGGTGGTAGATATAAGTACTAAAAAGACAAAAGAAACAGAAAAGAGCAAATAAAGTGTTGGAATAGAGAATGTAAGTTCTACTTTGTATACAGTGAATGGAGAATATCTTTGTAAGAGCTGTCGGAACAGAGATCTAAGGAAGTGAGGAAGTCAGATATGTTAAAAAAGCAGGAGAAAAGTATTCCAGGCAGAAGAAAAGCAAATGCAAAGCCTGTGAAGTGGGCATCTTGACTTGTTAAGGAACACCAAGAAAGGAGGAGGAGAATTGGTCATGTCTTATAGGATTTATGAGACATGAGAAGCTATTGGAGGGTTTTAAAATACAAATGACATGATCTGCTCTATTTTGAAAGGCTAATCTGGCTCTCTAGATTAACCTTTAATGGCTAATCTAATGGCTCGAATGGCTCTAGCCATTAGAATGGATGAGAGAAGGAGGAAAGTAAAGGATGTTTTTAAAGGTAGGTTTTACTCTAATTCATGTATGGTGAAGTAGTGTAGCAGAAGACTAACTGCCACTGAAAAGATAGTTTGTTACTGTTCTTGAGAGGAAGAGGCATTATCTGTGGTTTCTGTGGGAAAGGTAAAGCAAAGCAGGGTGTGTAGGTACTGAACTGGCTAGTTTGAATAATTTTAGAAGGGTATCTAGGTCTGTCTCTAGCAGTCTGGAAGCTGGCCCTAGGGTGATTAGTGCAGAGATAATGGTCTGGAACTTAAGAGCTCTAAAAGAGATTGGTTGAGGGTATATCCTTGGACTGATTGGTTTGCATCTGAAAGGAACACTTGTAAACCAGTCTTTTCTCTAGAAATTAGCTAGTCCTGGGAGTGGTAATCTCTTCAGGGTCAGCAAGACTCAAGATTCCAAAACATCAAAAATATATAGTTAGTAGAGAACAAAAGCAAAAGAAGAAAGGAAGGAAGGAAGGAAAGAGAGAAAGAAAGAAAGAAAGAAAGAAAGAAAGAAAGAAAGAAAGAAAGAAAGAAAGAAAGAAAGAAAGGAAGGAAGGAAGGAAGAAAGGAAGGAAGAAAGAAAGAAAGAGAGAAGAAAGAGAGAAGAAAGAAAGAAAGAAAGAAAGAGAGAGAGAGAGAAAGAAAGAAAGAAAAAATAGGAGGCTATTCAATAACCCAAGCAAGGAAAAAAATACTGAGTTTGGGTATACTTGGAAAGTATAGCTGGCAGTCTTTGAAGATGATTTATGTATGGCATTTAGAGAAAGAGGAAAGTCAATGATGATTCCAAGATTTGGGGCTCCATCTACTGAAAGAAAGAAGTTTCCATTGACTACCAAGAAGAAGACTATAATAGGAAAAAAATCCGGAGTTTGGTTTTGAATATAATTTAATGAATCTTAGTAGATATTTAGATATCAGCTAGGCAGTTGGATATATGAGTCTGGAGTCTGGGAGATGGTCTTGGCTGGAGCTATAAATTTTATAGTTGTCAATATTTAGATGACATCTTAAACCGTAGAAACTATTCAGAAATCAATATATTATTGATATACATGAAGTGTAAGGACAGAGACAGGGTTTCTCAAATGTATGCACCTCAGGAACATGAGAAGAATCTAGCAAAGAAACTGAAAGGAACTGCCAAACAAAAAAAGAGTGAAGAGTGGTCCTCCTTGCTGAGGAATCAGAACCTGTCCATATTAGTTTTCTGTAGTTTTCCACTAACTTTACTACCATATGTGACAGTATTACGAGACACACCAAGAATTCTTTGACTTCTAGGCATATTTTTCTGCCTCATTGCATAGCAGCAATCACAGTAATTAATAGTGAAATTTCATCATCCCAGCCAAAACAGCCTTTTTGGCTTTTGAGTCCAGTAGTGTCAGTAGCCCAAAACAGCACTGTGGTATCATTACATCCTATTCAATGAGACAATTTTTGTTACTCAAGCTTTAAACCAGAAAAAGTCAAGTTTAAGAAAATGGGAAGCAAAAATTTTTGCAAATGGGTTATCAGGTACAAAATGGAAACATAGCACTAACTCTTTCTTATATTTCATGAGTATTATATATTTGCCACAAGTTCAAAGAATACGATTTTTTTTTTCTTTTTATGACCACACCTGCAGCACATGGAAATTCCTGAGCTAAGGGTTGAATCAGAGTTGCAGCTGCAGACCCATGCCACACCCATGGTAACACTGGATCTAAATTACATGTGGCAATGCCAGATCCTTAACCCACTGAGGAAGGCTAAGGGTTGAACCTGCATCCTCACAGAGACAACATTGGGTGCTTAACATGCTGAGCCAAACCATGAATTCCCATCTTTTTTTTTTTCTTCAAAGAGCATGTTGAAATTTATAGGACAGCACTCTAATCTGCTAACATATTGTCTCTAAGCTAATGGCATCACTAAATGTTCAATAATCTATTTATTCATATTACAAGGAGATCTGCCTCTCAATACATGTAAAACTAATCATTCTCTTGAGAACCAACTTGCTATCTCAGTTTCATTACTGCAGAATAAATTCCTTGACCAGACGCAATATTACATAGAAAACCATTCAGAAAACCAGAGGATGGTCATTCTTACAGAAACATGGTTGGTAGAGAAAGCAAATTCATAGTCAATATAATATTCACTATTCATGCTCATTACAGTAAGAACAAAAATGTTACCCTCCATGATACAAGGAATACAACAGAATCAACAAGCTACTAGATATCTGACTGGTCCCTCCCTGTTCTATATAAGGAGGTCAGCATTTTCCTTAGCTGTTAACTAATGGGTCCTTAGTAGTGACAGCAGCGAAATAAGTCTTGCAAAGTCCATATTATAAAATTATGCACAGCATGCATTCCATTCATCATAGACACTTTGTTCATGAGCCCACTGAGTAAACATAAGGGATGGAAAGAGACTTACATTCAGAAAGTAAGTAAATTTGTCACATGGGTTGCTTAGAGCTATCTCTAAATGGATGCCATTAATAAAGCATTTTAGGTTAAAAAAATATCCTCTCACTCTTAGACATCCACTCACATAGCTCTTCCTTCCTGTCTATAACCTCGTTACCATCAATCCCCCAAACCCATGCCTTCCAAGGCCCTGACTATTTGACCATACCATTATCCAGGCAGTACAAATCCAAATCTCAGATTATCTCAGATTCCCAGGACAAGTGGACAAGCAGTTCTAATCAAGGGATTATTTCTCTGCTGTTTAGAGCCACAGGTTAATGGGGTTGTCATGCTCAGCAATGCACTTATGGCAGATGCCAGTATGTCATGTATACTCATCAATAAGCCAGACTCAGAATTTTTCTTTCTTACTCAACTGGTGATAGGATACTCCTTAGATGGCTAGGGGGTGAGTTGAAGCAGTGATGGAAGTCCAGCAGGAGAAGGTGCCTTGGGGGTGTGCACCAACTGTTTTTATAATGTGCAGGTGTTCCAGCCCTATCTCAGGTGTACCATCTCCACTTAATGTTGGTGTGCCACTTGAAACAATTTTATGAAACAATAAATTTTATGTATTATGGATCACATAATACTCAATTGTAATAGATATCGCAGGTCATTTGGTCATGTTTACCATTTAACCTCAGTCAGGTTCAATTTGCAAACCAAAGAAATTCTTTATCAAATGAAAAGTGGTTTATCAAATGAAAAACAGTTTATAGAAAACTACATGACTGTGCAGGAAAGTCTACGGGACTACACTTTGTTTCCCTTATTGCAGATTTACATGGGCTCCATTCAGCCTCCACTTCTATTATGGACACTTGGAGCAACACTGAATGCACTATGTCATGGGAACCAAGTGGCAGAGATTCTTGCATGTAAGCCAGCACCAGCTGAAGAGGCCTGTTTTGCTCTGCAGTCCACTCAAAACCCTAGAAATTAGTAGGTAAGAAAATAAATTCATATACGGATATGTACTGTGTATCCGCATAGCTTCCAAAATCCAAAGATGCCAATGATGCTTGCTTTCTTATTAGTAATAGTGGCTTAAAATGTCACATCTTGTTTTTAACTTTTGACAGTACATCACAAGAAACCACAAACCACCAGATTCAAGAAATGTTACTGAGATGTCAGCCCTTAAATATTTGTGGGAGAGTATACCCCCTGTCCTAAAATTATTATATCCAAAGGCGTTTATATTCCTTGCTTCTTCCTGTTCCTGACATCCTTGTCATCATGACATCAACATTAAAGTTTTGTTTTACTGTGTGTAGGTATGAAAACCAAACTAAGACCAGGAGATAGAAAGTTAGTAGGACAGTAAAGAAAGACTAAAAATTGTCCTTCTGTGTTTGCCCAGTGAACTCAGGTGTATTTGTAGTGTAAACATAAGGTTTTAACATTTGTTTTATATTCTCCAGTTAGAAAAAAAATATTCCTGGAACAACCTCTGGGATTGTAATCGTCATACTGCTAAGTTTACCAGTCTGTAGTGATTTTGTAATATCCTTAGAGCTACAAAATATGAGATCCTCTCACACTGTCATAGATATACCCCCTTTTCTGTCTCTTGAATTTAAAGCTCAGTTTTAAGCCCTATCATACATTTGGAAATAGCTGCTTCATTCTCACACTTAAATTCCTCGTATCCCTCTCAGCTACCACCCATACTACCACAGACGTGCTTTAAATTGATATTTAATTCCAGGAGACTATAGATGAGAAGTGAAGAAACTATTTTGCCATTCATTCCATAGACTACTGAAGTCCCATCATGCAGGTTGTAGCTAGGTAGATTCTCAATGCCTTCCATGACAACCAGAAGAGGTGACTCATCTAAAATTGTTGAAAACCTATTGTTTACAAACATCTCTGATAATAAATTATTTACTTTAATAATATAAATAATTTTGCTACTTTAAGTACCGAATGGCTCAACTCTTTTAACAAGTGCTCTCAAACTTGTTAAAAGAGTTAAAAGAAAAGACTTGGTGCTTGCCTTCCAGTTACTATTCCCAGAAGAACATGACCGACTTGGTTCTTAAGGGAAATGCATTCTGGCTTGCACAGTCAAAAAGATGGTAATACAGAAGTTACTATCTCAATAACTGGCACCAAACCCATCCCATTTCTACTGTAACATGGAGAGCCTAACATCTGAGATTCAGGGAATCTGAAAGATGTGGCTTTTAACTTTCCCATCCCCCTATTGTTAGGATGGTTCCTGAGAAGGAAATCAGAACAGGCATTGAGTGAGCTAATCCACTCTATTATTGTAGTATAGGATTACCAAAATAATACTAATGCAATTTGTCACCAGATTACAATTATTACTTGAATACATAGCTAGGATGAGACTTCAGCCTCTTTATTCAAATATCATAGACCTCTCTAATTGCATGAGAATGTTCTGACACTTTATAAATATAAACTTATGTACATATATATACACACACACTGAAAAGGTTCTGTGATTGCCCTCCAGTTACTGTTATATATATAATATGTACAAATGCTACATATATAATATTAATATGTATATACACATTAATGTATATTACATTCCATTTCAAATGTTCAACAGACTCAATCATCTTTCTCACAGCCACTAATTTTTTTGATTAATTGAGAATGTATACATTTAAAACAAATCTGATCTTGGCTCAAATGGGATCACCTTAATGAGTTAAGATACTAATTTTGTCAGTCAATATATTAATATTGATTCTGTTTTATGTTTCTGATTATCATGCCATGTCTTTATTCATTTACTGATCAAAAAAAAGTTTTCTATGACCCAGTGCTGAGATCTGAGTCTTATGTATGACCCAACTGTGCTTTATATCAACCCGTTCATTGTGACACTTTCTGTAGAAACATACAATCTTTTAGGTATTCTCTTAATAACACTCACTCAAAGCAAAAATCTCTATCTTCTAAAGAATGATCTCACAAGACACTGTAAAATTCTTTTATGAAGTAGTCTTATCTATAATGTTTACTTGACATATAAGCCTAACAATATTATTTTTTAAATATCAGATTTATCCTTTAATATTTTCCCTTATAAATCCTTAATTTACTACAAAACATTTACCTCCCCAAATGCATGTACTACTTTCTTGGCTCATGCATTCATTCATTAACGGCTTTATTGAGATATAATACACATATTATATGTTCAGTCATTTAAGGTGTACCGTTCAATGTATTTTAGTTTATTTAGAGAATTATACAAATATTATCGCCATCTAATTTTCAAATATTTTCATCCCTCCAAAAGTAAACTCCATCCTTACTGGCAGTCATTTCCCATTGCCCTTCAATCAACACAGCCTGAGACAATCACCATTCTACTTTATGTCCTTATAGATTTGACAATTCTGGAAGTATCATAAAATGTAACCATGCAATGTTTGTTTTTTTGTGACTATATTCTTTCATTTAATACAATTATTCTAAGCTTTATCCATTCTATAACACATTTGGGAACTCCATTCCTTTCCACTTAGGCAGAACCTCTGCCCCACTGCCTTGGAGACTGGGGAAGGGCAGGGGCCTACTTTTCCATCACTGACATCCCTTGTCTACACTTAGGTCTCTGCATGGAGATGATGGCTCTACATGGAGATGATGATAGCTCATGGTCTCTAAGGCTTGACTCTCCTGTCATGGAACCTATGGCCTATAAGACAGTTGGAGGGCACATGTTCAATTCCTAAGATTCTTGGCCTGCTGCACCTGGAGCAGAGATTCTGGCTTATGCATGGGGGATGTGGGGGAGGGAGCTCAATCCTCTTAGCCACACTGGCCTAGAAGAGAGCTTCTGCACTATGGAGCTAGGTGATGAGATATGCCTGGAGGCTCTTCCTCATTGTGTAGGGTAGAACTATAGCTCTAGATTGGGAACTGGGGATGTAAAGACTCTTGTTTTCTTGGCTGTGTCTGCTTGGAGTAAGGTTTCCATCACATTGAGTTCAGAAGAGGATGTGAGTATGCCATGGCTCAAATGCACAGATTCTCACTCTTCTTACCAGTATTTAGTAAATGTTATTAAATAGTTGTTTCTCCATTTGTTTGATAATCAATTTCCAGAGACTTTAAAAGGCTGGCTTTCATAATTTCATATTGCTGTTTCTCTGGGTGAGGCCCTTTTGAGCTCCTCATATAGGCATTCCAAATTTTGATCTCCATACCCTTTATTATTATTATTATTGTTATTACTACTACTTCTCTAATGAGAAATAATTCATATACCATGAAAACATCCCTTTAGAATGTTCAACTCAGTTGGCTTAAATATATTCACAAAATTTTGCAGCCATCTGCACTATTTAATATCAGAAGATTTTTAGCATCCCAAAGAGAAATCCCTTGCCCATTAAGAGTCACTCCTAACTCCACCCTATCTCCAACCCTTGTAAACTATTAATCTACTTACTATAGCTAAGGATTTGACTGCTCTACACATTTCACATAAACGGATTTATGCAATAGGTGGATTTTTTTGTATTTGGCTTATTAAGCATAATTTTTTCTAGTTCATTCATGTTATTGCATGTATCAGTACTTCATTACTTTTTTATATATAATGATTTTCACTTTTTTCATTATAGCTGGCTTAGAGTGCTCTGTCAATTTTCTACTGCACTCAGTTACACATACATTTATACATTCTTTTTTCTCACATTATCACAGTCCATCATAAGTGACTAAACATAGTTCTCAGTGCTACACAGAAGGACATCATTGCTTATCCATTCCAAAGGCAATATTTGCATCTATTAACCCCAAGTTCCTAATCGTTCCTGCTCCCATCCCCTCCCCCTTGAGAACCGCAAGACTACCCTCCAAGTCCATGATTTTCTTTCCTGTGGAAAGTTTCATTTGTGCCATGTATAAGATTCTAAATGTAAGTGATATCATATGGTATTTGTCTTTCTCTTTCTGACTTTTTTCACTTAGTATGAGAGTCTCTAGTTCCATCCAGGTTGCTGCAAATGGCATTATTTTGTTCTTTTTTATGGATGAGTAGTGTACCATTGTGTATATATGCCACATCTTCCTAATCCAATTATCTGTCAATGGACATTTGTGTTGTTTCCATGTCTTGCTTGTTGTGAATAGTGCTGCAATGAACATGCAGGTGCATGTGTCTTTTTCAAGGAAAGTTTTGTCCAGATATATGCCCAAGAGTGGGATTGCTGGGTCATATGGTAGTTCTATGCATAATTTTCTAAGGCACCTCCATACTCTTTTCCATAGTGGTTGTACTAAATTACATTCCCACCAACAGTGTAGGAGGGTTCCCTTTTTCCCACACCCCACATTTGTTATTTGTGGACTTATTAAAAATGGTCATTCTTACTGGTATGAGGTGATATCTTCTGGTACTTTTGATTTGCATTTCTCTAATAATCAGGGATTTTGAGCATTTTTTCATGTGCTTGTTGGCCATCTATATATCTTCTTTGGAGAAACATCTATTCAGGTATTTTGCCCATTTTTCAATTGGGTTGTTGGCTTTTTGCTGTGGAATTGTATATTTGGTTTGTATATTTGAGAGACTAAGCCCTTGTCAGTTGTATCATTTGAAATTATTTTCTCACATTCTTTAAGTTGTCTTTTTGTTTTCTTTTTGGCTTCCTTTGCTCTGCAAAAGCTTGTCAGTTTGATTAGGTCCCATTGGTCTACTTTTGCTTTTATTTCTGTTGCTTTGGGAGACTGACCTGAGAAAACATTTGTAAGGTTGATGTGAGAGAATGTTTTGCCTCTGTTCTCTTCCAGGAATTTGATGGTGTCCTGTCCAGTTTTCCCAACAATACTTGCTGAAGAGACTGTTCTTTCCCATTTTATATTCTTGCCTACTTTGTCAAAGATTAATTGACCATAGGCGTCTGGGTTTATTTCTGGGTTCTCTGTTCTGTCACATTGGTCTGTAAGTCTGTTTTGGTACCGGTACCACACTGTCTTGATGACTGTGGCTCTGTAATAGTGCCTGAAGTCTGGGAGAGTTATGCCTCCTGTAGGTTTTCATTACTCAGAATTGCTTGGGCAATTCTGGATCTTTTGTGGTTCCAGATAAATTTTTGGATTGTTTGTTCTAGTTCTGTGAAAAATGTCATGGGTAATTTGATAGGAATTGCATTGAATCTATAGATTGCTTTGGGTAGTATGGCAATTTATACAATATTATTTTTTCCAACCCAGGAACATGGAATATCTTTCCATTTCTTTACATCTTCTTTAACTTCCTTGATTAATATTTTATAGTTCTCGGCATATAAGCCTTTCACCTCCTTGGTCAGGTGTATTCCCTAATTTTATTTTTTTGGATGCAATTTTAAAAGTTATTATATTTTTGTATTTCTTTTCTAATATTTCATTGTTAGTATACAGAATGCGACTGATTTCTGAATGTTAATCTTATATCCTGCTACATTGCTGAATTTGTTGATCAGTTCAAGTAGTTTTTGGGTTGCGTCCTTAGGGTTTTCTATATAAGTATTATCATGTCATTTGCATACAATGACAGTTTTACCTCTTCTCTTCCAATTTGGATACCTTTTATTTCTTTTGTTTGTCTGATTTCTGTGGTTAGAACTTCCAATACTGTGTTGATTAACAGTGGTGAGAGTGGGCATCCTTGTCTTGTTCCAGATTTTGGTGGGAAGGCTTTCAGCTTTTTTCCATTGAGTATTATATTTGCTGTGGGTTTGTCATTAATAGCTTTGATTATTTTAAGTTATGTTCCCTCTATACCCACTTTGGAAAGAATTTTTATCATGAATGGATGTTGGACATTGTCACATGATTTTTCTGCATCTATTGAGATGATCATGTGGTCTTTGACTTTTTTTATGTGGTATATGATGTTGATTGATTTCCTTGTGCACCTGAGATGAATCCTGGTAGTGGTGTATGATTTTTTTTAATGTGTTGTTAGGTTTGGTTGGCTAAAATTTTGTTGAGGATTTTTTTATCTATTCATCAAAGATATTGGCCTATAGTTTTCTTTTCTGGTGGTATCTTTGTCTGGTTTTGGGATTAGGGTGATGGTGTTATCATAGAATGTCTTTGGGAGTGTTCCTTCCTCTTCATTCTTTTGGAAAAATTTAAGAAGAATGGGTATAATTTCCTTTTTTTATGTTTGATGGAATTCACCTGTGAAGCCTCTGGTCCTGGATTTTTATTTGTAGGGAGTGTTTTTATGACATATTCAATTTCATGTCTAGTGATCGCTCTGTTCAGTTGATCTATTTCTTCTTGATTCAGTTTTGGCAGACTGTAAGTCTCTAGAAAGTTGTCCATTTCTTCTAGGTTGTCAAATTTGTTAGCATAGAATTGTTCACAGTATTCTCTCATGGTTTTTGGTATTTCAGCAGTATCCATTGTGATTTCTCCTGTTTCATTTCTTATTCTGCTTATTTGGGTTTTTTTCTCTCCTCTTCCTGGTAAGTCTGGCCAGAGGTTTGTCAGTTTGGTTTACCTTTTCAAAGAACAAGCTCTTGGTTTTATTGATTTTTTTTTCTATTGTTTTTTGAATCTCTGTTGTATTGATTTCCTCTCTGATCTTTATGATTTTCTTCCTTTGATGACTTTAGGGTTTTTTTTGTTGATGTTGTTGTTCTTCTTTTTATAATTCATTTGAGTCATGGGTTAAGTTGTTGATTTGATAATTTTCTTCTTTTTTGAGGAAAGCCTGTATTGCTATGAATTTCCCTCTGAGCACTACTTTTGTGGCATCTCATAGATTTTGAGTGATTGTGTTTTCATTATCATTTGTCTCAAGGTATTTTTAATTTCCTTCCTAATTTCCTCATTGACCCACTGGGTTTTTTAATAGAATGTTGTTTAGTCTCCATGTAGTAAGTTTTTCATTACTTTTTAATGGCTGAATAATACTTCATTCTAAGGGTATGACATATTTAGTTTTCCCACTCATTAGTTGATAGACACATGAATTATTTTCACTACATGGCTATTATAAATAATGATGCTATAAGTATTCATGAACTTTTTTGTGTGAGGACATATATTTTTGATAATCTTGACAATATACAACTATATCATTTTACACATCCACCAGTAATATATGAGGATTCAAATGTCCCCCAAATCCTTGCCAACACTTATGATTATCTTTTTATTATAGCATCCTAGTATGTTTGTAGTGGTAGCTCCCTGTGATTTGGACTTGCATTTCCCTCATGATTATTTATGTTGAGTATCTTTTGATATGTTAATTGATTATTTGTATATCTTCTTCGAAGATTTGTCTATCCAAATACTTTGCCTATTTTTAATTCACTTATCTACCTTATTGTAATTTAGTGCATGAGTTCTTCATATATTTTGTAAACTAGACCCTTCCAGTTATAATTTGCAATTATTTTTTCTTGTTCTGTGGATGATCTTATTACTTCTTTGGTAGCACCTTTTGAAAAAGAAAAGCTTTTAATATTGATAAGAAAAACCGATTCACTATAATTTGCTCTGCCTTCCTATGCTATTGGTGTCATTACTAAGAAACCATTGACTTAAACAAGGTCACAATGATTTATGTATGTTTTCTTCTACAAGTTTTACAGTTTTAGCTCCATAGTTTTACTAAGGTCTTTAATCAATTTTCAGTTAATTTTTTTTATTACTCAAATGAATTTATCACATCTGTAGTTTTATAATGATCATAACAATCTGATTTCACAGGATTTCCATCCTGTAGCACAAGCACATCCCCCCACCCGCCAAACTTTCTCCTGCTGAGACCATAAGTTTTTCAATGTCTGTGAGTCAGCATCTATTCTGCAAAGAAGTTCCATCTGTCCTTTTTTCAGATTCCACATGTCAGTGAAAACATTTGATGTTGGCGTCTCATTGTATGGCTGACTTCATTTAGCATGATAATTTCTAGGTCCATCCATGTTGCTAAAAATGCCGGTATTTCATTCTTTCTGATGGTTGAGTAATATTCCATTGTGTATATGTACCACATCTTCTTGATCCACTCCTCTGTCAGTGGACATTTAGGTAGTTTCCATGTCTTGGCTATTGAAAATAATGCTGCAGTGAACATCGGAGAACATGTGTCTTTACGAGCATGGTTTTCTCTGGATAGATGCCCAGGAGTGGGATTGCTGGATCAAATGGTAGTTCTATTTCTAGTTTTCTGAGGAATCTCCGTACTGTTTTCCACAGTGGTTTCACTAATTTACAATCCCACCAACAGTGTAAGAGGGTAATTTTTTCTCTACACCCTCTCCCGCACTTATCGTTTGTAGACTTTTTGACGATGGCCATTCTGGCTCATGTAAGGTGGTACCTCAGAGTGGTTTGATTTGCATTTCTCTAATAATGAGTGATGTTGAACATCTTTTCATGTGTTTCTTGGCCATCTATATGTCTTCTCTGGAGAACTGTCTGTTTAGATCTCCTGCCCATTTTTTGATGGGGTTTTTTTTTTTTGGTATGGAGCTACAGAATTTTGGAGATGAATCCCTTGTCAGTCGATTCATTTGCAAAGATTTTCCCCCATTCTGTGAGTTGTCATTTTGTTTTGTTTAGGGTTTCCTTTGATGTGCAGAAACTATAAAGTTTGATTAGGTCCCATTTGCTTATTTTTGTTTTTATTGTCAATACTCTAAGAGGTGGATCTGAGAAGATGTTGCTGTCATTATGTCAGAGAGTGTTTGGCCTATGTTTTCCTCTGAGGTTTATAGTATCTGGTCTTATATCTAGGTCTTTAACCCATTTGGAGTTTATTTTTGTGTATGGTGTTGGGGAGTGTTCTAATTTCATTCTTTTCCATGTGGCTGTCCAGTTTTCCCAGCACCACTTATTGAAGAGGCTGCCTTTTCTCTATTGTATATTCTTGTGTCCTTCATTATAGCTTAGTTGACTGTAGGTGCCAGGGGTTATTTCTGGGCTTTCTATCCTGCTCCACTGATCTATATTTTTATCTTTGTGCCAGTACCATGAGGTTTTAATGATTGCTACTTTGTAGTATAGTCTGAAGTCTGGGAGCCTGATTCCTCCAGCTCCATTTCTCTTTTTCAGGATGTCTTTGGCTATTCTGGGTCTTTTGTGCTTTCATAAAAATTATAAAATATTTTGTTCAAGTTCTGTGAAAAATGTCCTTGGTAATTTGATAGGGATTACATTGAATCTGTATATTGCCTTAGGTAGTATAGTTATTTGATAATATTAACTCTTCCATAGTATATCTTTCCATCTATTTGTGTCATCTTTGATTTCTTTCATCAGTGACTTGTAGTTTTCAGAGTATAGGTCTTTTGTCTCTTTAGGTAGGTTCACTCCTAAGTATTTTATTCTTTTGGATGTGACGGTAAATAGGATTGCTCCCCTAATTTCCTTTTCTGCTTTTTCATTGTTAGTGTATGGAAATGCCGTCAATTTCTGTGTATTAATTTTGTATCCTGTGACTTTTCAAAATTCATGGATGAGCTCTAACAATTTTCTGGTAGTCTTTAGGATTCTCTAGGTATAGTATCATGTCATCTGCAAATAGGGATAGTTTTACTTCTTCCTTTCCAATTTGGATTCCTTTTATTTCTTTTACTTCTCTGATTGCCATGGCTAGGACTTCCAAAACTATGTTGAAGAGTAGTGGCAAGAGCGCACATCCTTGTCTTGTTCCTGATCTCAGTGGGAATTCTTTCAGCTTTTCACCCTTGAGAATGATGTTCACTGTGGGTTTGCCATATATGGCCTTTATCATGTTGAGGTAGGTTTCCTCTGTGCCCACTTTCTGAAGGTTTTTTATCAGAAATGGGTGTTGGATTTTGTCAAAGGCTTTTTCTGGATCTATTGAGAGGATCATATGGTTTTTATTCTTCAGTTTGTTAACGTGGTGTATCACACTGATGGATTTGCTCAGAGTAATGCCGGATCCTTAACCCACTGAGCAAGGCCAGATATTGAACCTGCAACCTCATGGTTTCTAATCGGATTTGTTAACCACTGAGCCACAATGGGAACTCCACTTCAGATTATTTTTGAGGCATTTTTCTTGTGACAAGCTTTGTAACTTTTCATTACTTTTCTGGGGAGAGGAGACTTGATATCACAAGAATTTAAATGTTTAGCAGGCCATAAGTTTCAATTTCCATGAAATATTTTATAGTTATTCTCCTGATACTACAGTCACTACCTTCATATTGCTCTAAATAAAATACCAAGTGTTGTATTTATTCTATTTTTAGTAAAATTGCTGTAATTTTCTAAATTCATGTTGACTTTTAGGAACTTAATACATTGAAAAGTTACTTAATATGAATGTTTACCACTTGTAAAATTCAATTGCAGTGAAAAAGGTTGAAGGAAATATCCTATGGTTATTGTCAGTCTTTCATTGGAGGAAACCATAAAAGATTAGATATTACATACTTTAAAGTAATTAGAAATAATTCATAAACACACAAAAACAAAGGAAAAGGATGATGAAATTCTTGTCCTTCAGATACTGCCACTTGCATGCCAGGTGAGGCTGATTTTGCCTGCATTTTTCTGAAACTAAAAAATTCATGGCAAAGCAGCCATGCTTTCTCTGATCTAAGTACTGTGAATCAGAGTGTTTATATATAGGTTAACAATAACTCCCTGTTTTCCTTCAAGTGTGCATTTAGGTTTTACTGAAAATGAAAAAAAAAAAGCCCAATTTGCCTTCTTTTCTTAATTTTCTCTCTTCCCATGGGGAGAGAGAACAGGCACACAAAACAATAAAATCTTTCTGTGTTTAGACGAAGACCAGAAGTATCTCTATGTGGGACATTCCCCATCTGTACCACTGCACCAGAATTAAAAATGAATGTTCTGTCTGGGTACACTGCTCTCTCCTGCTGACACCTCCCCTCCACACAGAAATTATTTCCTCTCTACTCAGTATTGAAGGGATGTAAATGATAAGGCTTAATGCAAACCTGACCCAGTCAGAAGGCTTTTGTTTTTTTCTCAGGAAAACTCTGCTCAGTGTGACAGAATAATCACTTGGGAACAATGGGTGAAAACAAAGAACAGAAATGATATCCACCTCAAAATGCTAACATGCCTGCTAATTCCCTGACATAGTCACTTTTTAAGCCAACGCTTAAAAATAAATCCTGTTCCAGAGATTCACTAAGCCTGCCTTGATAGATATTAACTAGAAATAATACTTATTTACTGTCTTGCAGAGTCAGTCATAACTAACATAAAATTTGGGGACAAAAATGTCAATTTTGATATTCAAAAACTAATGGAAAAAATTCAAACCGTAAATTTCACTTGCTTAAGAAAATATTTTCATGTTTGATGTGTTCAACCACTGAACTAAAACTCTGATTAAAGATTTAAGACAAATTAAAACTTATTTCTATAACTTAGAAGCCAAATAATTTTTACAATATCTTTTACTGAGGGTTGGTATATGTGTGATTCCTTTTTTACCTGAAAATATGTCTAATGACTTCAGAATGAAGGGCAACTTACTATGCATAGAAAGCCAAGGTCACAAGTTTTCTTTTCCCCTTTTGATTTTCAAGAAGTTGTCACCCTCAGATTTTTAGTATTGAGAAGTCTGAGGCCAGTCTAAATTTCTTTTTTTGTTGCTTAGGCTGAATACTCTATAAGTAACATGTAGACAGTGCAAGGGAAAATTTTGAAGTTAGTATCATAATTTCTCATCTAGTCAGGGGGCTTTTTGGATATGCAGGTTTATAACTTGATGTTATTCATAAGCAGAAGGGTTTTTTTACTTAGCTATATTTTTGTATTTCTATTTTTCCCCTCTCTGCTCTCTTGCTGGACATTTCCTCACAAAATTTTCAGGAATTATTGAGGTTCTGGAGGAGTTTCTCACTGGTACTTCCCAGTCATAGTGATGTCTATTGGATGGGGAGTTTGGGTTAACTCAATGTGTCTTTGTTATGCATACTCTCTCCAGTACAAATTCACGAAGTTTTAGTATATGGAAAGTATTGCTCCATCATCACTGGAAATGATGTCGATTGTCTTTAATCTGTGTCTTCTACTGGCCATTGCAATAAGAATTTGGACCTGGGGATTAGAGGGCCCAAGAGTGCTCAATTTCCTATTCCTGTAAATACAACTGATACTTTTTAAACTAACTTTACTGTCTTTTATTTTATTTTTTTTTTTCATTTTTAGGGCTGTACCCATAGCACATGAAAGGTCCCAGGCTAGGGGTCAAATTGGAGCTACAGCTGCTGGCCTACACCACAACAACAGCAATGCCAGATCTGAGCCACATCTGTGACCTACACTGCAGCTCACAGCAATGCCGGATCTTCAACCCACTGAGCGAGGCCAAGGATTGATCCCCCATCCTCATGGGTACTAGTCAGGTTCCTTAACCACTGACCCACAACAGGAACTTCTAATTTTACCTTCTTAATAGACTAATACATGATATATAAAGTATAAGGTTTGTTGAAAGCCTAAGGGACATTTTGTTGACACATTTGGTGCTGCTATTTAAATGTTCAAAATCATTTTATTATAATCAATTTTGCCAGAATAATAAAGAAATTAGAATAAAAACATGTTTTTTACTGGCCTGCAATCTGAAACTTAACTGTGAGTCCCCAAATCCAACTGATATTTAAATTATTTATACTACATAAATAAAAAGTAAATTAATTTTAATGTGAAACCTTGGATTATGGGGAGAGGGAGTTTTCTAATGCAGGAATATCACACTCAGTTGTTCATTTGTAACACCATATTTAAATGTAATGACCCTCTGAGATATGTTTGTAGTTGTCTGTATCAGCTTGCATTTTAAAAATAAAATATCTCAGTTTCCAATAATTGCTAAAATGGTGTGATTCAACTACACTATACTTCACCAGAAAATTACAATTTAAAAATCTGGATGGACTACAAAAAGCACCTCTTTGAAGACTTGGAAAAACAAACACCAAAGCAAACGCCAGTGGAAGGATTGAGGACCAAAGTGAAAACCTGGAAGTGAATCTTTTTTAATAGTAGGGACTTTAAAAAAATTATTTTAGTTGATTTACAATGTTCTGTCAATTTCTACTGTATAGCAAAGTGACCCTGTCATATGTATATATATACTCTTTTTGTCATATTGTCTTTCATCATGTTCTATCACAAGCAATTGAATATAGTCCCCTGTGCTGTACAGTAGGACCTTATTGCTTATCCATTCTAAATATAATGGTTTGCATCTACTAGGCCCAAACTCCCAGTCCATCCAAGTCCCTGGAAGTGACTCTTAATGGTACTGGTTTCATGTTCCTTCTCTTCCTTTGTCTCCTGGCTTCAGCCTAACTGGTCTGTCTCCTATGAACATCTTTGGACTCCAAGTCCAGTCTCCACATTGCATGTCAATGCTGGCCTCTCTGCTTAGCCTTTTAGCTTCTTAGACCCTACTTTTCACTTCTAACATCAGCACAGCAGAGAACTTAGCAAATTCCTAACTATAGAGTGTTGGACTCTTTTCTCTGTGGTTCCTCACCCCCCTGCTCCCAGGAGCTTAGCTTAGCTAAATTTTTATTCTACAATTTTCCTTGTTTCAGGAACAACGAAAAAGTTTCAGGAAACTTCCAAAACCTCTCAGTCTCTGCTTTCTACTTGGCCTCTCTAGCACACTTCAGAAGTACGCTGAGAGGAAAAAACCATAGAGAAAGTTGGCCCCTCTTCTCTCTGTGGCCTTGACCTCTTGGGTCCTAGTCTTAGCTTTTTGTTTGGTTTTCAACCTAGCCTTTCTTGTTGTCTCAGTGCAATAGTTGATCTAATGCAAGCTGCTGTGATGTAGCCAGAAACGGAAGTCCTTATAATTAATCACTTGAGAAGTTATTAATTTTAGTTTGGTTGCCTAAGTGTTTTCTAAAATGTTTTAGAGCTGTTCCTGTCATGGCTCAGCAGAAATGAATCTAATATCCATGAGAATGTGGGTTTGATCCCTGGCCTTACTCAGTGGGTTAAGTATCCAGCATTACTGTGAGCTGTGGTGTAGGTCACAGATGTGGCTTGGATCCTGTATTGCTGTGGCTGTGGCATAGGCTGGTAGCTGCAGCTCCAATATGATACTTAGCTTGGGAACTTCCATATACCATGGGTGCGGCCCTAAAAATCCAAAAAAAAAAAAAGAAAAAGGATAAAAAGTTTTAGAAATTAATAATCTTTAAGTATTTGAGACTTGTAATAGGCTCTGCTGTTTTTCCCACCTTAGGAAGGATGCACAGTGGACTCACTGACATATTAAACTGGTATTTATCTCTACTATGTAACCAGTGCAATTCTCTCCTCTTTTTTAAAAGGTTCACTACACATTTAGGTCCCCTTTAATGTGAAAATATATGTATACTCAATGAAATATTTTCTGATCCCTTGTGAATATTCACAAATTGTTTTTAGGAAAACTTTCAATACATTTAAGTAATTTCCAGCAATTACATGTATATTAGTATAATGATGCTTAGGTATTAAGGTCAGTATTGGGTTACAGACTTCTCAAATCCTATGTAATCCAATGTGAAAGTCTATACATTGTACAAAACAGATTTAAATGTAAAACTGCCTGCCCAAAATAGATGAACTTTAGCTAAGCATGTCCTTACACATACCTAAAGAAAGTTTAAAATCATCTGATCTACTAAACTCTGTAAATGTAAGGAACCCTAATTTGATAAACCATATTATTCCAGAGAAATCCAGTACTGCTCTTGCAGAAACTTTAAATCTGATCTGATATGAAAATCATGAGAGTAGCACTTTTAAAATCACAAGAGCTGGCATACCAGCTATAAGTGAGGATTCTTACTGGGGCCACTATTCTTAACAAAGAAAAATGTTTCTTCAAAGTATTTTACTTACTATGTAACTCTAATAGCTAAATAGTCACTGACATAAAGGGTTGAATTACTTTAAGTTACTACTGCCAGCTTTCTATTGGCTTTAAACTCAGAAATGTGGAAAATTCACCTTCTTGGAAATATGTCATGCTTTAATTATAAATACTAAACCGAACTAAACAAGAAAGTGAGAGTAGGGGAAACTGGATTGATGAAGTACAATGAAATGTTTACTGAGTAGCTTGACATTCTGGGGTTTCACTGAGGGCACAGCTTTTCACATCAGGCCCTATCATATTCTGAAAGGCACGTCACAAAGTCCAGCTACCAGCTTTGTTTATTTATTTTTGGCCACACCTGTGGCACATGGAAGTTTCCTGGGCCAGGGATAAAATCTTCACCATAGCAGTGACCCTGGCTGCTGTAGTGACAAAACCAGATGCTTAACCTGCTGTGCCACAAGGGGATTTCCCGTCACTAGCTTTATTTTTTTTTCTTCATTAAAATGAACACTTTTATTTTATTTTATTTTATTTTATGTATGTTTAAAACATTTTATCAATTCATTTTGTATAGAACCTACTGATTGAGAAGCAAAAGAGAGAAAATAAAAATAATACACATGCCTACTCCCCAGAGATAAGCATCGGTAATATTTCAATGTAATTTACAGATTTTCTTGGTTGTTTCATATACAGTATTTTTGAAAATAGATGATAGAGTTTTTACTATTTGAAGTTTTATTCTGTTTAAGGTTTTATTTTATTTTATTTTATTCTATTCTATTCTATTTTATTTTTTTCTCACCTGCTCTATAATGCGATATTTTCTGGTGTGGCTTCTCCAGTTATCCCTAGACCTCTAAGGACATTGTTACAAGAAAGAAGCCTGAACTTTTTCCCCTTAGTGTCAGTAATGACTACAATCTCATAAATCATGACTTGAAAAATCAGGACTCTCCCTTGGGATAACATTGGTAAATAAGGCTTTGCCCTCATCACTGTGTGTACCATACCCTGAGTGCAATCATTCAGAACCTCAGATTGGTCAAAGGGTAAAAAGTTCCAGTTATGTAGTGTGAATAAGTTTAGAGCTCTAATGTACAGCACAATGGCTATCATTAATAATATCCTACAGTACACTGGCAGTGGGGTAAGAGTGAATTTTTGGTGCTCTCCTGACACACAAGCATGGTAACCATATGAAGAGATGTACATGTTCATTAGCCTGACTGTAGTAATCATTTTACTATGTAAACATACATCAAAACATCAGGTTGTGCTATGTAAATATACACAATTTTTATTCAAACTTGTAAAAGAATAACATTTAATACTTTTTTACACTGAAAGATGACTGGTCTGGGTTTACCAAAAGAAAACCAACTTCCCTATAATTACCCACCCAACCTAAGTGGTGCAGTGGTCTGACTCACATGCATCTGTTCAGTTTATTGCCATCAGGCATATATGGTGCATATTAAAACTCCCAGGTGATTTAAACAGCAACATTTCAAGTGAAGCCATGCCTCACAGAAGCATGTTCAGAGAACTGCTCTACCTCTGTGAGACTTTTCAAAGTACAAAGCTAGGAACCAATTCTAAATAGGACCACGAGGGCCATAGCATAATCATCAATGCAACACACAATTTTGATCCCCCTAATGTAGAATAAAGACAAGATCCTAGAGGATTATCAAATCTTGGCCTCCTTATTCTATAAAGTCCGTTGTTCTCCAGTTCATGTTAAGCTTTTGCGTATTTTTTTCTTGTACCTGTTTATCTCACCAGAGTATAGTGATCTGTTTATACACAAACACTTGGAAGGGATGATGACTATGAAAAGCAAAGATGAAAATTTTGTGGGCAATCTAGAATATATATGGGCATATTATGACGACATGTTTGATTAAAGAAATGAAATGTCAGTGGGAAATTGAAGTAGTCTTTACTAAAATTTAGAAACTATTCAAATAATATTTCGTAATTTTTCTATTCAGTTTGCTTTAAATATCAGATTGTCTCTTTTTTTCTCATTTAACATCAACTTTGCTCCTTTTATCAAATATAAATCTACCTATAGTCACTAGTTTTTTCTGAAATAAAATATTCCTATTCCAAATGATAGAGTATAAAAATTCTCACATTTTTGAAAGCAAAAAGTTAAAGTCTGCCATGGATTTATTTTTCCTCAAATTCAAATTTTCAGTGACTTCTAGAGTCTTGCTTTCTGGTAACATTGACTATGTTTCCTGAAATAGATATTTTTGGTGTTAGTCTATGTCAATAATTTTAATTATTATGATTTTTGTTTGTGCCCCATTATCCTAATGGATCTAATGGATTTTTTTTCTAGCCATGACTGCATTTCCCTTCCCTAGGAGGATGTTTTTTCCCCTTACTATGAATTGTGTTTCCAATCCATACCCCTTGGTCCTTGTTAGCTGGTCTAGGAGTGAGCTCTATCCCAGGCTGAGTTCAGTTATTGTACCCACATATGGTCAGATATGATTGGTTCAGGGCTGTACATCTGACCCATGCTGGACCTATAAGGACCATGCTGTGGTAGGAATGTTTATACACACCCCCAAATCCATATGTTGAAATACTAACACTCAATGTTATAGTATTAGGAGGTGGAGACTTTGGATAGCACTTAGGTCTTGAAGATTGAGCCCTCATTAATGGGATTTATGCTTTTATGAGAAACCTCACAGAGCTCCCCAGCCCCTTTCACTATGTGAGGAAACAACAAAATGTCTGTAACCTGGAAAGGGACTTTTCCTGACCATTCTGTCATGCTGGCACCATGATTTCCAGCCCCAAGAACAATGACAAGTAAATTCTATGGTTTGTAATCCACCCTGTGGCATTTTGTTATCACAGCCCAAATGGACAAGATAAACCCTTCCTTATATATATTTTTTCTTTTTGGAATGGAAAAGTTTCACTTTAATCCATTTCTGGTGAAGATGTTGAGATGTACCCAGCCCTTCTTCCATCCTCATGGAAGGAACTCAGTGGGGATTGTACAAGTCACATGCAGAAGGATACACTGGTAGGATGGGAAAGAGAACTTAACGAGGATTGGAGTTGGTGGCCTAGTTTTCCTGAATCCTAGTGGCATCTCTGCCTTTCTCAAGGGTTAATTAGGTGAGTAAATGTACCTTCTCAATTAAGCTGATTAAGTTAGATTTCTGTTGTTCCAAAACAAAAGTACCTAACTAAGCTGTTGGTTAATACATATTTTACTGTATGCATTTCCAACAGTTTTCATAAAGGTTGATATATTGTGTTTCCTAGCTATTACCTACATTTTACTCCTCACGGAAATTTGACTTTTAAAATTTCTTAGATTTTTTTTCGTTTTTATTCTCCTAAATTTCAGATTTTTTTCTCTTTCCATAATTAAAAAAATGCTGTTAGTGGTTCAATTTTTAAGACACACACATTGCTTTAATGATTTGTTAACATTAATAATAACACTTTAGCTATAATGTGCTATACTATTTATAATATTTGATTTGCTTTCATCAGTTTATTCCAAAAAGTCATACAAAAGTCATATCTTTATTATTACTAAGGTACTAGCTTTAGAAATTTAATAGTCCATTTCAATGTTTAACTGAAAAATTTCCAAAAATAAAATAAAAAATTTGTCTGTAATAATATTAGAATCTTTTTGGACTAATTTTATGTTTAAATGTATTGATAAAGTAATAGTCAAGGACTTAAAATTTAATTAACCAGTGATTTTTTTAAAATTATAATCAATAGGAAAATCACACAGTAAAGGTGACAACATATATAACACTGGAGAGTAAGGATTTAGTATACAATTGTTTTTTTAGATTTAGAATTAAATTATAAAATTCTATAAGGTAAGTTCTAGGTGCTGTTGTAATAGCCAACAAGTCATACTAAAAAGGGTTATACTTTTCAAGTAAGAGATATAGAAATGAAAACAACAAATTCCTAGAGTTCCCGTCATGGCTCAGTGGTTAACGTACCTGACTAGTATCCATGAGGACACAAGTTTGATCCCTGGCCTTGCTCAGTGGATTGAGGATCTGGCTTTGCCTTAAGCTGTGGTGTAGGTTGCAGACATAGTTCAGATTCCATGTTGCTGTGGCTGTGGCCTAGGACAGTGGCTACAGCTCTGATTCAACCCCTAGCCTGGGAACCTCCATATGCCACAGGTGTGGCCCTAAGAGGACAAAAGACAAAAAAAGAAAAAAACAAATTCCTAATATTACTTTCAAAAACAATAGAGTATCAATCATTGAAGTGAACAAAAAATACGACAAATTATGTCTCTGGAAATCTTGTTACGGATTCAAAGATCCTGGATAATAATTAAAATTGATGTTAAATGGAATTGTTATTTAAGTGTTTTAGAAAAAGTTCTAAGGGTTCTTTAGGAGAATTTGTGCTTTCTTAGTGCTCTATCTATAACTCTACATTTGTCTCCATAGCTACAAGTTGACCTTAACACCCATGGTGTGGTAGTCATTTAAGTGCACACTATTTAATGCAAGTCATTTAAATTGCATTGACATTGTCCTACAAAATAAACCAGGTGATGAGTAAAATTTGCCAGTGGCATGAAAATAAACCAAATTCAAATTTTATCCAATATAGGTAATTTTGAATTTGCATGTATATCTACAAACAGTCTATGGTTTTCTTCGTGGTCTATACTATTGCATACTATACTATATTTTTACTACTATTTAGTTGTAAAATCATAATAAAAATACTACTATTTTTAAAATAGTACTACTATTTAAAAAAAATCTGTAGTCTATTTTTTAAAATCTTTTTAAAATATTGGTACTTTAGCTCTAAATAAACTTATTTTGCTCATCCAAAATTTGCAGATAAGGCTCTGGATTTCTTCCTATTATAAATTATATAAAGGATCCTCATAAAGTAAATAATTACACTTGCTTCAAATATTCAAATATTTTTCCTCCAGACCTTTAGTGTGAGGTTCATGCATGTATACTTCACTAAGACTTGGATGATAATTTGAATTTGGTGTAAAATTGGACTAGCATCTTTTCAAAGTACCCTAATTTCTGGATAGAGAATTAAGGTTACCAAGAAGCAGGGGCCAAGAGAGAAATAACTCAGAGGTGGATTTACCCTTCAACATTTTAAATATTTGCAATAATATATCTCCATTTGAAAACATAAATACAATAACATTTAAATGTAGACATTGCATCAGTAGGTGGGATGTTCCCATTTCCCACTCACTCATCTCTGTCACTTGAGAGCTATCAACATTCATAAATAATGTTGCTATCAAATCCTCAATGAGTCATCTCAAAGTATACTTCTAATACCTACAGTCTTTTCTATCTGGGCTCACTCTTTTTATTACTATATATATATGTAATTTATACATATTATAAAGATATATGTATAACTTATATGATAAATTTATACATATGTACATATATTTGATAATATAAAATTTATTTTCACATGGAAATTGAGAGATTTTGCTCTGTGTATATTAAGGCCCATTGTGAGATAAAATATTTATGTCATAACCTTAGACTCTATTGAATTCCCAGCTCTACCCTCCTAGAACTTTTGTTCTCAGTTGCGGTAATTTATGTATCTAACTAGTTTCCAGGTAGTGTGGATGCTTGTGGTCCAATGACCACACTTGGAGAATCAGTATTATAGAAAAATTAGTCCTCTCAATGAGGCCATAATTAATGTGAGATTAATTATCCACAATAGTCAAGGATAAGATGCATTGCCTGTTTTTTGGTAAAAACCAAATCCTTAAGATGGTCAGATAGGTAATAATGTCTCTAATTCTCATAGGAGGAAACAACCCTGTGAAAGTTTCTCAAATGCATAGCTAATATCATTAGAACCTCTACCTCTGCCAAGAGAATCTCTCAGACATCTGAAGAACTTTAAATCCCAAAACTCCATAGTGCACTGATGAAATTTCTTACAGTCAGACATTTCATCCATTAGGTTCTGTCAGTCAAGGAAGATAAAAAAAATAGCATTAAAAAAAAAGTAGGAGGTCCTGTCATGGCTCAGAGGAAATGAATCTGATTAGAAACCATGAGGTTGCTGGTTCGATCCCTGGCCTCACTCAGTGGGTTAAGGATCCAGCATTGCCATGACCTATGGTGTGGTTTGCAGACATAGCTCAGATCTGGTGTTGTTGTGGCTGTGGCATAGGCCATCAGTTGTATGATTGGACCCCTAGCCTGGGAAATTTCATTTGCATGGGTGCAGCCCTAAAAAAAAGATAAAAAAAAGTAGGAGTTCCCACTGTGGCACAGTGTGCTAAGGATCTGGTGTTGCCACTCAGACTTGACCTCTGGCCTGAGAACTTCCATATGCCATGGGTATAGGAAAAAAAATTAACATATTGTAAACACCTTGAAAGCAGGGACGATATTTGTAAATCATCAGCACCTAGTTATGTACCTGGCTTAAAATGGAAAGTTAATATTTAAAAAAAAAAATAAATAGAGCAAGTTTGTATTTGTTTTAGACTATTTATATTCCCTTTATTTTTGTGATATCGCCAGTTCTATAATGAGAGACTTCAAAGTGAGAACTATTTGGAATGCCAAAGAAACAAATTTAAGTGTATCTTGTCGTCTGAGGGAAAACCACAACAAAGGAGAAAAAATGTACTTTAATAACTTAGGTCATTTTTTTCTAAAATAAAAAAACAGTAAATATAGTTGGAAATTGATTCCAAGAGTAAATGTCGTAAAAATTCACCTGATATTTATATTGGTTTCTTTTCCAATTAAAATGTGCCAAACCAATGAAAAGAGAACGAAGTTCATTTAAATTACATTGCCAATGCTCTAACAGGATGTTAAGAAAATTCAAAATTTCTAATAATTGATTTATCAAAATATCTTTTTCCTAAAATATAAACTGGAGTGTTTGTTATAAAATATATATATATATATATCATGGCATAATTCATAATACATAATTTTTTTACAAAATACACTTTATTTCAAACTCCTGCTGTCATAAAATGAAACATAAATGATCAGATTTTTGTTGTTGTTGTTGTTGTTAGTTTGGAAGTCCTGGTTCCCATGTTACAGTCTCCTATAGTGCCCATGTTGCAGAATGACACAACATTTGCCCATGGAATAACATCCCAGTGGTACAACAGTCATAAAGAGGAAGAAGAAAAGACATGGGCTTCCTCTAGAGAATCATCAAAGACTTAGAGAAAAAGCTTAATGATTGAGAAATTGTGAGGAACAGAAAGCTTATAAAAATGAGAAGAGAACCTGAGAATAGGACACTGAATTCCACAATTGTCTGATAACCAAGTGCAAGAGCAGGCACAGTGGGAGTGAGAAGTGGGAAGTACATCCTCCAAGATCACAAAACAGTAGCATCTGATTGATGATATTTCCATCATCTGTTGATAGAAGGATTTGCGTGTGTGTTGGGACAGTTTGGTAAAAGCACAATACTGCTGCAAGTATAAGATGTTAGTCTTAAATTATGCTTATGGCTGTTATATTTATACCTAATTCAAATTGTATGAAATTAAGTAAACAAGCATAAGAGATTGGCATAAGTTCTCTTTGGCACTTTATGGAGAGAAACAAGTAAATGGTGAACTAAGACAACGAGGCCTGTTCTCTGTGCCTGATCCCTGGACGTCCCTGTGCAACAGTAACAGTAAAAGTGTGAGGTTCCCATAGCACACCGAGACCCCTATGGAGTCAAGAGGGGAAGTTTCCATGGACTCGAGCACCACCTGATTTTAGCCCTCCTCCCCCTTGCTTACTCCTTCTCTTTGCCTGAATCAAGAAAGTGTGGAATATGTCTGTAGTTCTCATGTTCTCAGTGTTCTGGGCATCAGGAAGAGAGAGTCAAATTTCTAACTCAATAGTAAATGGTCACTCTTTTCTTTAAACACTTCTTTTATGATACTCACTGTCGAGTAGTACACGGGCTTTTCACTGAGGCACCCCAGGGCTTGGGAACTCTACTAGTCACAAAGAAAAGAGAACTAAGATCTTATTTGGTAAAGGGAAACCAATCAGGCAGCACAGCTGATCCTGAAGGAACATAGCTACTGTGTAACATGTGGTGATAAAAGATATGGGGGCAAGGTAGGTCAAACCCATCAAGAAGGGCTCACCCAGGAGATTAGAACTGCCACTGGGTCAAGACAAGGATGCAATTGGTAGATACATTTGATATTAAATTGGTAGTTTAACATTTCCAAGTGATTCATAAATAGAAAACACATACATGGCCAGCAATTTAAGGCATGTGAAAAGTTATGTCCCCTATGATAAAAAGATTTGCTGAAGATAAATTGGATGTCAAGAAGGTGTTCAGCAAGGCACAGTGGGAAATAAGTGTACAGAATATCCAGCTCAGGAGGCTGCCACTTGTGTTTTGAGTGCCTTTGTATCCCGAGTCATCAAAAGTACCGAACTTTGGGTCCAAGCCTGTATCTACCTACATACTCCAAGAGGGTGCCAATAACTAAAAGGTCCCAAGCTGCTAGAAACAGGAATCAGTAACTAAAGGGAAAACATCATGTCATAATTACCTATGTGCTTAACACTTTCCTGATCCTAGACAGTCAACATCTTGAAGCCATGGATGATCCCTGATTTATTCTGAACCCCAGGAGAAACTCATGCTAATTATACATTTGTAAGATAAAAGCTCAGAGAATTGTAGAAGTTCTTCTATAATAAGATCCAGGCCTTCTTAGAGAATCTGTATCTATCTTGCCCTGTGGATACATTTATTCTTGAAATATAATTGGTACACCACTGCCATCTGGCATTTTATGGCTAGGCAAAGTACCCTCTCCAGAAATTGAAAAGCCAGTGGTAATAAATAGCAGTTTGTGTCCACTGTGAATCAATAACATAGTTTCTGGGCTTTAATCCAGAATAGAAAATGCATAAAATGTATGCAGCAAAAATAACACCTATCAAGATGGATCATCCCAAAGAGAGGGATGGGTATGAGGAATCATGAATATTCCATTGTGGGTGGTGGTGAAGTGACTTGTTTGTCAAATGCATTCAGCATTTTTAACCCGTGTGATTTTGTTCATGCAGCTCCTGCTGCCTCAAATTCCTGCCACCAGCCCTACTGTGAAAATTCTGCTCAGATTTCAAGGTTAAGTTAAACGGCACCTCTTGTGTGAAACCTTCCCTGATCCCCAGATCCATCAGTGGAATCTCATTGCCATTTTTGACACTCCTTATTCAGATGTCTAAATATCAGGGGTCCCCAGTCTTGGTGTTTGGGCCTCTCTTCTAACCATGCTCAAACTGGCAAGTAGGTTCATTCAGTCACAAGATTTTCAATGTCATCTGTAATCACTGAGTTTCCCTTTGTTTCCTAATGCTCACTTCATCCTTGATGTAGTCCACTACCTACTTTATATCTACACCTGTCTATTATCAGAAATCTCAGATTTAATGTGTGAAATAGAGCTGTCAATGTTGTCTTCCCAAATTATTCTCTCCCATTGGTTTAAAAGTATGAGGAGCTATTTCTGAGGCTTCCCTTTCTTTCCCACCACACCCCCCTCTAGACTCTGAGAAAGTCTCCTCAGCTCTGACTTCCAGATGCACTGGGAATCAGATGGAGCATTTCTCACATTTCTACCACCACCCAAGCCCAAGTCATCCTCTTCTCCAGCCTGGACCCCTGCCAGAGCAAATCGCAAATCACCCAGATCCCACTCCTTCACCAGCTTTTCTCCAGAGCAGCCAGGATAATTGTTTCAAAATGGAAATTAGATAATTTGACACATCTGCTCAGAATCTTCCAGCGGAATTTCATCACACTTAAAACAAAAGCCCATTCCTTCACTGCAATCTTTACAGTCTCAGATTTTTCTCACAATTGTTTTTCAAATTTGACTTCCAACCCATTTCCCCCACCACAACCTACAAATCTCTCTAGGAACTTGCCTCTTTGCTGTTCTCTGGGCACTGGGGTTCACTGTGTTTTGAACCTTTTCTTCTGCTGTTCTTCTACCTGGAATGCACTTCCCAACATGCTCTCTCTGAAACACATCCGGTCTTCTAAGAAACCTTTGCTAACTTCACTTCTGGAAAACCCTGCCTTCACTTCTGGAAAAACTAGGATATCCCTTTATCCTAGTTTATTTAACTCCATATAATTCCTATCTGGCAACATACTACATATTTTCTTGCTTATTTTTTTATATTTCCAACTTATTTGGAATGCTAGTTCCATTAGGATAAGTTTTTTTTTTTTTTTTTGCTCTGTCTCCTGTTATGTCCCCACATTTAGAATAGTGACAAGCTCAATACATTCCATAAGTATGTGTTAAAATAAATAAATGTAGGGCTATGGCAATTTGTTTGAAACCTATTTAGAATATTTTCATCTTTATTTCATTTTATATTTAATCTTTCCTGAGCTACTATAAGCTTTTTTTATATTACTCAATGAATTTATTACATTTATAGTTGTACAATGATCACCACAACCCAATTTTATAGGATTTCCATCCCACAACCCAAGCAAATCCCCCCACCCCCCAAACTGTCTCCTTTGGAAATCATAAGGTTTTCAAAGTCTGTGAGTCAGTATCTTTTCTGCAAAGAAATTCATTGTGTCCTTTTTTTGGATTCCACATGTAAGTGATAGAATTTGAAGTTGGTGTCTCATTGAATGGCTGACTTCACTTAGCATGATAATTTCTAGGTCCATCCATGCTGCTAAAAATGCTGGTATTTCATTCCTTTTAATGGCTGAGTAATATTCCATTGTATATATGTAACACTTCTTCTTGATCCACTCCTCTGTTGATGGACATTTAGGTTGCTTCCATGTCTTGGATATTGAAAATAGTGCTGCAATGAACATTGGAGTACATGTGTCTTTGCGACTCATGGTTTTCTCTGGATAGATGCCCAGGAGTGGGATTGCTGGATCAAATGGTAGTTCTATGTTTAGCTCTCTGAGGAATCTCCATATTGCTTACCACAGTGGTTGCACCAATTTACAATCCCACCAACAGTGTAATAGGGTTACATTTTCTCCACAGCCTCTCCAGCACTTATCATTTGTAGACTTTTTGATGATGGCCATTCTGGCTGGTGTCAGGTGGTACCTCATAGTAGTTTTGATGTTCATTTCTCTAATAATGAGTGATGTTTAACATCTTTTCATGTGTTTTTGGCATTCCACATGTATTTGTAGAATTGTCTGTTTAGATCTTCTGCCCATTTTTTGATGGGGTTGTTTGGCTTTTTTTGGTTTTGAGCAGTAGGACGTGTTTATAAATTTTGGATATTAATCCCTTGTCAGTCGATTCATTTGCAAAGATTTTCTCCCATTCTGTGGTTGTCTTTTCATTTTGTTTAGGTTTTCCTTTGCTGTGCAGAAACTTTTAAGCTTAATTAAGTCCCATTTGTTTATTTTTGTTTTTACCATCAATACTCTGAGAGGTGGCTCTGAGAAGATGTTGCTGTCATTTATGTCGGAGAGTGTTTTGCCTATGTTTACCTCTAAGAGTTTTATAGTATCTGGTCTTATATCTAGGTCTTTAATCCATTTGGAGTTGATTTTTGTGTATGGTGTTAGGGAGTGTTCTAATTTCATTCTTTTAAATGTGGCTGTCCAGTTTTCCCAATTTCACTGATGAACATAAATGCAAAATTCCTCAACAAAATACTAGCAAACCAAATCCAACAATACATTAAAAGGATTGTACATCATGATCAAATGGGATTTATCCCAGTGATGCAAGGGTTTTTCAATATCTGCTGATCAGTGTGATATACCACATTAACAAACTGAAGAATAAAAATGATATGATCCTCTCAATAGATCCAGAAAAAGCCTTTGACATAATTCAACACCCATTTCTGATAAAAACTCTTCAGAAAGTGGGCACAGAGGAAACCTACCTCAACATGATAAAGGCCATATATGACAAACCCACAGTGAACATCATTCTCAATGGTGAAAAACTGAAAGAATTCCCACTGAGATCAGGAACAAGACAAAGATGTGTGCTCTTGCCACTACTCTTCAACATAGTTTTGGAAGTCCTAGCCACAGCATTCAGAGAGGTAAAAGAAATAAAAGGAATCCAAATTGGACAGAAAGAAGTAAAACTATCACTATTTTCAGATGCCATGATACTATACCTAGAGAATCCTAAAAACTCTACCAGAAAACTGTTAGAGCTCATCAGTGAATACGGCAAAGTTGCAGGATAAAAAATTAATACACAGAAATTGACTACATTTCTATATACTAACGATGAAAGATCAGAAAGAGAAATCAGGGAAGCAATCCTGTTTGCCATTGCATCCAAAATAAAATATACATAGGAGTGAACCTACCTAAAGAAACAAAAGACATGTACTCTGAAAACTATAAGACACCAAGGAAAAGATTCAAACATGACACAAATAGATGGAAAGATGCCAATCCATGCTCGTGGATTGGCAGAGTCAATATTATCAAAATGACTATACTACCCAAGGCAATCTACAGATTCAATGCAATCCCTATCAAATTACCAAGGACAATTTTCACAGAACTTGAACAAAATATTTTATAATTTTTATGAAAGCACAAAAGACCCAGAATAGCCAAAGACATCCTGAAAAAGAAAAATGGAGCTAGAGGAATCAGGCTCCCAGACTTCAGACTATACTACAAAGCAACAGTCATCAAAATCATAAGGTACTGGCACAAAGACAGACATATAGATCAGTGGAACATGATAGAAAGCCCAGAATTAAATCCATACACCTTCAGTCAACTAATCTATGACAAAGGAGGTAAGAATACACAGTGGAAAAAAGACAGCCTGTTCAATACCTGGTGCTGGGAAAACTGTTTCTAGGTATTTTTTATTTTCCTCTTTGATTTCTTCAGTGAACAATTGGTTGTTTAGTAGCATGTTGTTTAGTCTCCACCTGTTTGTGTTTTTTGCAGTTTTTTCTTGTTGTTGATTTCCAGTCATATGTCGTTGTGGTCAGAAAAGATGCTTGATATAATTTCAATTCTCCTAAAGTTACCAAGGCTTGATTTGTTGCCCAGGATATGATCAATCTTGACAATGTTCCATGTGCACTTGAGAAGAATGTGTATTCTGTTGCTTTTGGATGGAATATCCTATAAACATCTATTAAGTCCATCTGGTCTAATCCCTCATTCAGGGCCTGTGTTTCCTAGTTGATTTTCTGTCTGGATGATCTGTCCATTGCTATAAGCAAGGTGTTAAAGTCCCCCACTATTACTGTGTTGTTGTTGATTTGTCCTTTCAATGTTGTTAGCAGTTGCCCTATATATTGTGGTGAACCTATGCTGGGTGTGCAGATATTTAAAATTGCTATATCTTCTTGGATTGCTCCTTTGATCATTATGTAGTGACCTTCCTTGTCTCTTAAAATGTTTTTCATTTTAAGGTCTATTTTGTCTGATATGTGTATTTCTACACCAGCTTTCTTTTTATTCCCGTTTGCATGGAATATTTTCTTCCATCTTCACACTTTCAATTTGTATGTGTCCCTAGAAGTGAAGTGGGTCTCTGGAAGACAGCATATATATGGATTTGTTTTTGTATCCATTCAGCCAGTCTATGTCTTTTGGTTGGGGCCTTTGGTCCATTAACATTTAAAGTAATTATTGATATGTATGTTCTTATTGCCATTTTAATTGCTTTGGATTTGTTTTTGTTGCTCTTTTTTCTTCCCTTCTTCTCTTGTTCTCTCCTCTTCTGGTTTGATGACTGTCTTTAGTGCTGTATTTGCACTGATTTTTCTTATTTTTTGTGTATCAATTGTAGATTTTTGGTTTGCAGTTACACTGAAGTTTTGATGTATGAGTCTATATATACATATGAGATTGTTTTAAGCTGTTGGTCCCTTAATTGCAAGTGCATCTCCAGTGTCCTGCATTTGTACCCTCCTCTTCTCAAGATTTCTGATTTTGGTGGCATAATTGTGCATGGCTGATTTTGCATCTTTACTGTTTATATACCAATAGTGGTGAGCCTTGTCATTTATTGAATTTTTGTCTCCTATTGCAGATATTTATTTTCTGTCTAGAGAAGTTCCTTTAGTATTTGCTGATAAGCTGGTTTAGTGTTGCTGAATTCTCTTAGCTTTTGCTTATCTGTAAAGCTTTTGATTTCTCCTTCAAATGTGAATGAGAGCCTTGATGAGTAAAGTAATCTTGGTTGGAGGTTTTTCCCTTTCATCACATTAAGTATATCACACTACTCCCTTCTGCCCTGTAGGGTTAATGCTGAAAAATCTGCCAATAACCTTATCGGGGTTCCCTTGTATCTTATTCATTTCTTTTCTCTTGCTGCTTTTAATATTTTCTCTTTGGATTTAATTTTGGTCAGTTTTATTAATATGTGTCTCAAGGTATTCCTCCTTGGGTTTATTTTATATGGTACTCCTTGCACTTCCTGGATTTGAGTAAGTGGTTCCTTTCCCATGTTAGGGAAGTTTTTGGCTATTATCTCTTCAAATATTTTTTCCGTCCCTTTCTCTCTCTCTTCTCCTTCTGGCACCCCTATAACATCTATAACATGGATGTTGGTGCATTTAACATTGTCCCAGATTTCTCTTAGACTCTGTTCATTTGTTTTCACTATTTTTCTCTTTTCTGTTCCACATCCATCATTTCCAATAATCTGTCCTCCACCTTGCTTATTCGTTCTTCTGCCTCCTGTGTTCTGCTGTTGGCTGCTTCTAGTGAATTTTTAATTTTAGTTATTATATTTTGCATCTCAGCTTGCTTAAGTTTTATATTTTGTATTTCTTTGCTCAGTATTTCCTATAAATTATCTGTCTTTGCTTCCAGTTTATTTCCAATGTTGTGCATCATTTTCAGCATAAGCAGTCTAAAGCTTTTTTCCTGGAGGTGGAGACTCTCCTGATCACTTAGCTATTTTTCTGGGTTTTTTTCTCTCTCCATTATTTGAGTAATAGTTCTCTGTCTTTTCATTTTAATAAGTTTTTGGTATGGTGACCTTTTTACAGATAATAGAGTTGTAGCCTCTCTTACTTCTGGTGTCTTATGCCTTTGTGGCTAAGGTTGGTTGGTATGGGGGCTTACTGTAGGCTTCCTGATGGGAGGGATTGTTGCCTTCCCACTGGTAGGTGGAGCTGATTCCTATCCCTCTGGTAGGTAGGACTGTGTCCCTGGGTGAGATTAGAGGTGAATATGTGCCTGGGGGTCTTTAGGCAGCCTGTTTACTGATGGGTGTGGCTGTGATCCCACCTGGATT
Organism: Sus scrofa; assembly: GCF_054392235.1. Lineage (NCBI taxonomy): Eukaryota > Metazoa > Chordata > Mammalia > Artiodactyla > Suidae > Sus > Sus scrofa. The sequence goes on from NC_139383.1 coordinate 89,442,794, forward strand.
GTTGTTTGGCCTGAGGCTTCTCAGCACTTATGGGTGGGGCCAGATTTTCCCAAAATGGCCACCTCCAGAAACACAGGCTGATGAATATTCCCAAAAGCTTTGCTTCCAATTCCCTTCCCCCACAACAAGCCACATGCACCCCCTTTTTCTTAGGAGGTCCTCCAAAACTGCAGGTAGGTCTGACCCAGATTCCTATGGAGACTTTACTTTGCCCTGGGATCCAGTGCACATGAAAGTCTGTGTGCACCTTTTAAGAATGGGGTCTCCATTTCCCCCAGTCCTGTGGAGCTCTTGAGCACAAGCCCCACTGGCCTTCAATGCGAGATACTCTGGAGGTTCTTTCTCCCAATGTCAGATCCCCAAGCATGGGGACTTGATGTGGGACTCAGAACTCTCACTCCTATAGGTAAGTCTCTGTGATACAGTTATCTTCATCTGTGGGGCTTCCCACCTGGGAGGTATGGGTTGCTTATATCACATATTTGCCCCTCCTATCTCTTTGTGCGGCTTCCTATTTGTCTTCTGGAGTAGGATATCTTTTTGAAAGTTTCCAGTCCATTTGGTTGAAGTTCACTCAGCATTTGGTTGTAATTTTGTTGTTTTTATGAGAGAAGTTGAGCTCCAGTCTTTCTATTCTGCCATCTTAATCCCATCTCTGAACTACTATAAGCTTTTTGAGGGAAGAAAAATGTGTCCATCTTTGTATACTGTTCAGAATCTAGCATATAGATTTGATTTAATGTTATACATTCATTAATTAAAAAGGAATGGAGGTAGTGCTTGGCACTTTGGCATGTTAAGCTAAGAAGGTGGAAAATTGAGAGTATATTCCTCTGGAGCAATTTTTATAGGTTCTAGGAGAAAAATATGGCCCCTTGATACCCTAATCAAGGAATGCCAGGCTCAGACCTGAAATATGAGTAATTGCTGCTATATTAAGCCTGCATCATAGATTTGGCAATGATGAAAAAGTAAAGACAAAAGATCAGTTTAGAGATTATTATAACAAGCTAGCTGAAAAGTGGTGAAACCCAAGGCAAGCAAAGCCAATGAGTTTAGAAAGAAAAGGTACAAGGGTTTCCTTAGAGGTTTAGTTGATAATATTGGAATACCTTGGTCACAGTTAGAGGTAGAGGTAATGGAAAAAAGAAAAATCAAAGCAACTTTAAAGTTTGGTACATAAATATCACAGAAAACAGTAATGTCAATAAAAATAAGAAAGTAATAAGGAGACAGCAATTTAAGGAGAAAAATTAATTTGGTTCAGACAATTTGGATCAGAATTTAAAAGGGTAAAAGCATAAATATAAGAATGGGAAGAAGTGCATAAATGACTAAAATACCACTTTTTAAATAATGTTTAAATGATTTAAGATGTTGCAACCTGAAGGATGATAGGGGATATTGACCTCAAGCATCAAGTGCTCAAAGCTGAAAGAAATGGAAATCAGACAGTGTTAAGAAATAAAGAAAACACTTGATGATCAGTGTAGTGTATCCTGCATAAATAACCTAAACTAAATGGTTTTAGAAAAAAAGAACAAACTACTGTAATGTTCTTTTCTTGTGTTGGATATCAGTATACCTGAATGTCACAGGATTGACATTTTGCTCTTAAAAAAGAATCTATTAAGTTTGTGCAAGCTCCATAGAGGGTAGTATAGGGGGGTTCCTTAAAAAATTAAACATAGAACTACAATATGATCAGCACTCCCACTCTTTGGCATTTAGTCAGAGAAAAATCTAATTCAAAAACATCCATGTGCCCCAATGTTCATTACAGCACTAGGTACAATAGCCAAGACAAGGAGCAACCAAAGTGTCCATCAGCAAAGGAATGGATAAAGAAGATATGGTACATATATACAATAGAACATTATTCAGTCATAAAAAATAATGAAATAATGCCATTTGGAGCAACATGGATAGAACTAGAGACAAAGTAAGACAAAGACAAATAACATATTGTATAATTTATATGTGGAATTTAATAAATATGATCCAAAGAACTTATTTAAAAAATAAACTTAGATTTCAAAACCAATCTTATGGTTACCATAGGTGAAACCATTGTGGGGAGGAAAGAATTGGGAGGGTGGGAATAATATACACATTACTGTATAAAATAGATGATTAAGAACCTACTGTATAGCACAGGAAAACCTACTCAATAGTTTGCAACAATCTATATGGGGAAATAAATAGCCATATTTATATGAATAGCTGATTCACTTTGCGGTACAGCTGAAAATAATACAATGTGGCAAATCAACTATACTCCAATGAAATTGAATTAAGAAAAGAATATATGGGAGTTCCCATTTTGAATCAGCAGTAGCAAGCCTGACTGGCATCCATGAGGATGTGGGTTCAATCCCTGGCCTTGCTCAGTGGGTTAAGGATCTGGCATTGCTATGAGCTGTGGTGTAGGTAGCAGATGTAGCTTGGATCTTGCATTGCTGTTGCTATGACAAAGGCCAGCAATTGCAGTTCCAATTCAACTCCTAGCTGGGAACTTCCATATGTGGCCCTAAGAAGTAAAGAAAAATGAATAGAATAGAATAGAATACAATAGAATAGAATAGAATAGAATAGAATAAAAATACATGAACTATGAAATATTATATTCTGAAATTGTTCTCTTATAAAAGAGATGTTATTTAAGAAACTGTAAAGAGACACAACTTAATTTTAAATAAAGTAATTAGAATGAAATCCAGGATACTTGAGTTGACATGTTTACATTATAATGTAAAAACATACTCCAAAACAATGTTGATTTTTTCTATACATATGTATTTTTATAAATAATTTCAAGATGCAAAAAATCACTTGATTTTTCTGAGAATGAGGAATTATTTAAATCAATGTTATCACAAAGATTTTATCTGTGGTGCAGTGTATCTTAGCTCTGCCCAATGTCACCAAGCTCCCAACTGTCTCTTCAGTAACAGCCTTTGTGAGGCAGTTATACCTTTTTGTCTAAATAGTCTCCATCATGTGGCCAACTCCTCTATACTATCCTTGTCCAGGTGAAATTAATATAACAGGAAGCATGTATATTTATTTTTGTTAAATTTCAGGTGTTTTGGCAGGTAATGAATCCATTTTGAGTGGATGGTTTTATTGCACATTTTAAATGGTCCTGGATATCCATTGTTATATCCCAAAGGATTCCATTTTCATCTCATCTCTTGCTTCTGTTTCAGTCTAGAAAATTTGCTCAATACTTGGCACTTCTAAATAAATGATGAATAAAACTATGGTAGAGATAAAATTGGTTTTCTATTTTCTTCAACGTTTTAGTGCGATCTAACTCCAAGAAACTCATGTCTTTATGTTACATATAACTTTCTTATGTCCCCACTGAGGACCTTATTCTTTTTTCTTTTTATGTCTGCACCTGCATTATATGGAAGTTCCTGGGCTATAGGTTGAATAAGAACTTCAGCTGCAGGCCTACAACACAGCCATACCAACACCAGATCTGAGCCACATTTCCAGCAATGCTGGATCCTTAACCTACTGAACAAGGCTAGGGACTGGCCTTCATCTTCAGAGACAATGTCAGCTTCTTAACCCACTGAGCCACAATGGGAACTCCTGTTTGAGGACCTTTTGATATGCTTGGCCTACACCTACCAACTGCAGATAAATCATATTACATGCTGTGGAAGGTACCTGCATTTTTGTCTAGAAATTTCTATAGTATTATCCCCTTCTGCCTCTGCCAATGATTTTCCATTCCCCAGACCTGTCTGGAGTATTAAGAGCAACTCCCTCAGAAGTATATTCTTACTTTGGTGAAATCCCTTGTCTGAGACTGAGTTTTCAGATATGTCCCTTCTAGTTAGTAAATAGAGTAAAACCATTCCAATAATTTCATAATTTGCAACTGCACCTAGCATGTGTGCCATTGTAGTACATGCAACTACATGGAATCACTGTGAGATTCCGATAATCCAATAATCCAAAACTAACCCTTTATTATAATTTATGAATTTTGATCATGATTTAATTTTATTTTAAATTTCCATGATATTTCATGGTAACTCTCTCAAAAAAGCTATGTTAAGGAGTTCCCATCGTGGTTCAGCAGTTAACAAAGCTGACCAGTATCCATGATGATGATGGTGCAATTCCTGGCCTTGCTCAGTGGGTTAAGGATCTGGCCTTGCCATGAGCTGTGGTGTAGGTTACAGATGCGGCTTGGATCCTAAATTGCTGTGGCTGTGGCATAGGCCAGCTGCTATAGCTCAGATACAACCCTTAGCCTGGGAACCTCCGTACTCTGCAAGTGCAGGCCTAAAACAACAACAACAACAACAACAACAACAAAAGCTATGTTAAGTCATTCTGTCACTGGCCCTGAACCTTTGGATATCAAGAAAATGGCATGCTTTACAAGAATCAATAAGAGAATTAAGAAAAGAAAGGAAAAAAATTAAGATCCTAACTCTGCCTCCATACTTCATAAGTTAAAAATTGAAGGTTAAGCAGATCACTAATTTTTTTTATAAATTATCCTTTATATTTGCATATATTACTTAGCAACGTAGTTTCAGTTGCTCCATTCCCCCTCCCCCGATAGTTAATTTTAGGAAGTTTACATCTTTTCTCACAATATTTTTGTTGATTCATGAGAAAAAAACTAATCACAAAAATTACCAAATTTACTTTCTTCAGATCCATCACCCAGAAACCCCCTTTATAGACTTGAACTAAATAATAAAATTTCCTGACGAAAGTCAGTTTCTTAATATGGTTTAAGGAACCAAAGCAACTGAAGGAAGAGTTGTAATGAAAGTCATCTTTCAACCTTGCTACCTCCTACTAACTCCCATGAACACAATAATAAGTGGCATAAGTTTACCCAGGCAGGTATAAATGTCTTCACTCTACTGGCAAGATGAAACTATCCCTGTGCCCTAAATACGATCTCACCTGCATTATACAATACAGGAACATGCTGATAACAGCACCAACAAAACCATTTTCCTTACACCTGGCAAATCAACACCAACCAAATTACTCTTAGGTATTCCTGCAGCCCCCAGGGGCCATATAGTAAGTAGATCACCTGTGTCCGAATCACAGAAACCCTTGATTTACAGCTCTTGGAGATTATGGTCACCTTTGGGAGCTTAGCAAAAATACTATCTCAAAAATATTTTCAATTAGTTTTTACATTTATGGTAAATTTAGCTAGGCTCACTGGACAGCAAGAACAGAAGTAGAAAATTCTCAGAAACAGGATCCCTAGAGTATAACTTGAAAAGTGTTTAGAGGTTTTTTTCACACACAATAAATAAATAAATAAATACATGTGTTACAACATGATCCCCAGATAAAAGAACAAACACTTTTTAAAGTTTAATAATAGCTTTGAGTTCTGAAATTAAGCACAGCAGGAAATGAAAGCTATGATTCCAAAAGATACTGCACATTCCTTATTAAGCTTCAGTTGGTATATTTCTATGCAATCTCTAACACTTTTTTATAACTGAAAATACAGCATGAAGGCAATATGAAGAGTTTATAGAATGCCAGTAGGTACATGGAATGTTTTTATTTATTTATTTATTTATTTATTTATTTTTGTCTTTTTAGGGCCACACCCACAGCATATGGAAGTTTCCAGGTTCGGGGTCAAATCAGACCTGCAGCTGCCAGCCTACACCACAGCCACAGTAACACAGGATCCGGGCTGCATCTGCAACCTACACCACAGCTCATGGCAATGCCAGATCCTTAACCCACTGAGCAAGGCCAGGGTTCGAACCTGCATCTTCACAGATAATAGTTGGGTTCATTACCACTGAGCCATGATGGTAATTCCCAGAATGTTTTTTAAAAATCTGTGTGTCCCTGGAATTTCTTCATGTCTCACTCCATAAGAACCCTGACACAAAAAAATCAGTGTAAAGTCTCTGATGGAGTTCTAGAAACTAGTGCAAGGGCTATAGTGGTGATGACAGTAAGTGATGTATCCCATGAACAAGGATTTATTAATCACATTATAGGAGTTCCCATAGTGGCTCAGCAGTTAAGGAACCCTAATTAGCATCCATGAGGATGTGGGTTCAATCCCTGGCCCCACTTTGCAGGTTAAGGATCAGGCATTGCTGTGAGCTGTGATGTAGGTCACAGAGGCAGCTTGGATCCTGCATTGCTATGGCTGTGGCGTAGGCCAGAGGCTACAGCTCTGATTCCACCCCTAGCCTGGGAACCTCCATATGCCACAGGTGCAGCCCTAGCAAGACAAAAAGACAAAAAAAAAATAACATTATAAGTGCCAAGCAATGCCCAATGTGTTAGGAAGATAGTGTGTATAAAACAAAATAAAATGCATGTCCTTGAGGGGCTTGCATTCTAATCGAGAAAGGTATAAAATAAGCTACACGTGGTATCTGTACATAAGAAGATGGTGAATACTGTGGAGAAAATAAAACATGGAAGAAGAGAAAGTGTACTGGGTATAGAATAAATATGGATTCATCTGCAGCTGGTGGGTGCAGGCCAACCATATTAAGAGGTCCTCAAACAGTAAGGGCACAAGCAAGTGGTATGTAACATAAAGACATAGGAATCTTGGAGTTAGATGGACACTAAAAGGTAAAAAAAATTCTAAAAAACTTATTTTATCTCTGTTATAATTTTCTCCAGATTTTACCTGGAAGTACCAAGTATTGAGCAAATTTTCTAGACTGAAATAGAAGTAAGAGATGAAATGAAAATAGAATCCTTCAAGATGTAACAATGGATATCCAGGACCATTTAAAATGTGCAATAAAACCATCCACTCAAAATGGATTCATTACCTGCCAAAACACCTGAAATTTAACAAAAATAAATATACATGCTTCCTGTTATATTAATTTCACCTGGACAAGGATAGTATAGAGGAGTTGGCCACATGATGGAGACTATTTAGACAAAAAGGTATAACTGCCTCACAAAGGCTGTTACTGAAGAGACAGTTGGGAGCTTGGTGACATTGGGCAGAGCTAAGATACACTGCACCACAGATAAAATCTTTGTGATAACATTGATTTAAATAACTCCTCATTCTCAGAAAAATCAAGTGATTTCTGTGTATCTTCAAATTATTTATAAAAATACCTATTTATAGAAAATTTCACCATTGTTTGATTTGGGGTGTGTTTTTACATTGTAACATAAGCCTGGCCACAAAGGTTGAAGCCATCTAGGTGTCTGGGGAAAAGCATTCCAGGCAGAGGAAATAGCAAGTGCAAAACCTGTAACAGGGAAGGACAAATCTGACTCCACTTTGGATCAGTTTCTTTTACTTTAACCTTTGTATTCTGCTGCTTTTGCTACAAATTTAGAATGCTGCCTATATCCTGAAATATAGAGGAAAGACCACGCTCAAGGCTCTGACCATTAAGAGTGCAATACTTTCCATTCCTATAGAGATAAAAAAGAATAGAGAATAAAATTTGCTTGTTGGAATTTTATAGGAATATCATGACCTGACCTAGATGAACAGATACAACAACAAAGGACTCTGACAGCAAGAAATTTGCAACAATAAACCACACCCTCACCCCTTTTAGTATAAAAGAAACCTGAATCCTAACACAGGTAAGATTGTTTGTAACATTAGTCCACCATCTTCTCTTTCTGCTAGCTTTCTGAATAAAGTCACTATTCCTTGCCCTAACAACTTGTCGTTTGATTTATTGGTCTGTCGTGTGGTGAGCAGTATGAGTTTGAACATGGTAACATGCCCTAAGGTAGGACCCTGGCTGGTATGACTAAGAGGAGCAAAGAGCCAGTGCCAAGTCTTGGGAATGAGCAAGAGTGTGGGAAGAATAAGAGATGAGAGGCTTATAAACCACCTAGTGCATGATAGCTCTTAGGATGAGTGAGATGATTAGGAATGATGTGGTTTGATTGGTGTTTTCAAGAAACACTTTGCTGACTAAGAAGAGGCAGGAATAAAAGGCAGAAATAAAGGGACTTAGAACGCTATTGAGACAAGAGAACAGGATAACTCGTGCCAGGAGTTTAAGAATGAAGGTAGTAAAAAGTAATCATATTCTGAATATATGTTGAACATAGAGACAAAAATATTTTGGTAACAGATTGGGTGTGGGATGTGGAAGAAAGAGAGGAGTCAAGGACTCTAAAAGTTTTGACCTAAGTAACTGGGAAACTGGAGTTTCCATTTATCAAGAGGGAGTATTGAAAAGAATCAAGTTCAGGAGGAGAGAGGAGAACAGGTGTTTGCATGGGTACATATTAGGTTTGCTATAACTATTACAAACTAGCAGGTGATGTTAAGTGATGAGACATCCAGGTAAGAGACATAAATTTGGTTCTCACAAGAATAAAGATAGTTTTTAAAACTAGAACCTGGGTCAATATGAAAGGCAAAGAGAAGGGGTCCAAGGACTGAGTCCTGGAGCACATCAACTTTCAAAGTTTGGAGAAGAGGAAGAATGCATGAAAACAAAACCCCCCAAAAAATGCCTGATAAGAGTGACCATTGAAGTATGAGGAAAAGTGCAAGTATGGATTGAGTTTTTGAAGCCAGATGGGAAAAAAAAGCATTTCAAGAAGGTGGTACAGATCAACTCTCTATAAATACATTGATAGGTTGGTAAGAGGGTCATTGGATATAACACTGTAAAGTCACTGATGAAATTTATAAGAACAGTTCCAGTGGAATGGGAGAGATTGAGTTGGTCCAGGAGAAAATAAGCATAGAGAAAAAGGAGTCAGGAAATATACATAATTTTTGAAAGAATTTGTTCTACAAAGAGCATCAGATAGATATGTCACTAGAGCAAGATGATGGGGGAGTCAAGAAAATGTTTGGTTTTATTTGAAGATAGAGAACTAATAGCATGTGTGTATACTGATATAAATGACCCACTTGAAAAAATTATCTAGTCAACTAGTAAGAAATATATGATATAGTCTAGTAAATGGTACCTTTCTTGTCTAAGTATAGCCTGGTTCACTAAACCATCTATTGCTAACGAAGAAAAAAACTTTTAACACATTTTTACAGTACAAAATTGAAAGCATAAATGGCCTTTTCCTATGCCTAGCCATTTTTCAGTATACCTACTCTAATATTCATCATTTTGGCAAAAAAAAATCTCTCACTATTTCAATTATCACCATGAGCCATGTCCATGGTGAGCATACTTCAAACAAATATTTGATATACCATCAGTTCTGATCAGAAAACCTCTGTAAGATTATAGCTTCTGGGAAAAGGAGAAGTTACTTTGAGGAGCTACAGGAAATAGGGGCAGAGGTTAAGAATCAATCCTGAGTAAGCAGCAGAATCACAGGAAAAATTTAAAAATACTGATTCTTTAGATTCATCTTCAGATATTCTAAGGCTGATGTGGTTTTTGATGGTTCCCCAGCATCTGAAACTTTAACTGCTTTCTGGAGGAATCTAATGAATGGTATGGAAGAACCACTATTTTACACACACACACACACACACACACACACACACGAATTTATTTTATGGTCACGCCCATGGCATATAGAAGTTCCCAGGCCAGGGATGGAATCCAAAATGCAGCTGTGATCTACACCACAGCTGCAGCAATGCCAGACCCTTAACCCACTGCGCTAGGCTGGGGATCAAACCACACCTCCTCAGTGACCTGAGCCACTGCAGCCAAATCCTTAACTCACTATGCCACAGGGGGAACTCCACATATTTTTGATTGTCATCTTCCAAGAAATCTCTCACATTCTGAGGGTTTAGTGGCAGGGAAAAAAGGAACAGTGAATGTCTGCTCAGGGGACAGTGCAGTGTGATAGGGTCCCTGGGTCAGTAAAGACATCTCAGTAAAAGCTGTATGGCCCCAACTTAAACTTGTAATATCTAAACTACCCTTAACAACTGTCTTCATCTCCCCTCAGCTTAGAATCCAAACCTAACTTAAAGGTAAGATGCAAGTGCTAAGTCATGGTCTGGGACTATCTAAGAATACCTTTCTACACCACTGATAGAAAGTCTTTTCTATTTCTGCCGCCTGGTTGAGCAGAAGCCAGAACACAGAAGTAAGTGTCCTTGGGATGGGATGACCCTGGGTATAAATGGCACGTTTAATTTCCTGCTTCTGTCTTTCTCTTCCTGTGTTACTCTAATTCAGGCCTCCTTTAGCGTAGTGTTCTAATCTTATTTTTTTTTTACATTGATTTTATCCTTCTCTGCCTTCCTTGTCATTTTGTGGTGTCTTCTTTCACTTTTCTTTATTATGTGGATGGAACAGAGGGATGGAATAGAAGTTAGAGTCTAGGAATGCAACATCCTAGGAGGTCCTTATAATCATTTTGAAAGCATTTCAAAAAGAAAGTGGGTGCCAAAAATTACGTATCAGAGCAAGAAAGACCAAAAAATATGTTCCAAAGCAGTCTCATCATTGACTCAAAATCAAGAAACTAAAAAATGTAAAATCACGTATGCCAGGTATTCATTAAATTTTTAAGCTACCGTCTACTTATCCAATAAAGAATATGATCACTCGAACTTTTTGAAAAAAAAAATTGAAATGGTGGTCCTGCTGCATTTTAAGTCACTGGCTTTCTCCTGGAGGAGTGACTTACATTGTATTCATAGTATAATCAACTGAAATCACAGTATAATCAACAAGTGGGCTTTTAGATCCAGTGCACATAGAAAGAAGCTTCTTTACATTATTTGATAAAGAGGGGAAAAAATCCATAATTATCATCTACATGCTTAGCTCTTAGTCCTATACACATTAGTTTAGTACTTACTAAATATTAATAAATCAGCAAAGCTCTATATTAATTCCTTTTTTTTTTTTTTTTACTATTTAGGGCCTCACCTGCGACATATGGAGGTTCCCGAGCTAGAGGTTTAATTGAAGCTGCAGCCGCTGGCCTAAACCACAGCCACAGCAATGCCAGATCTGAGCCATGTCTGTGATCTACATCACAGCTCATGGCAATACCAGATCGTTAACCCAATGAGCAAGGCCAGGGATTGAACCCACACACTCGTGGTTCCTAGTCGGATTCGTTTCTGCTGCGTCACAACAGGAACTCCTAATTCTTAAAGAATTTATATTTAATATCCCTTTTAACTGTTGACTTTATCATATCATTATGGTACATCAGACTTTTTTCCAAAACTATTGAGACTTTGGGTGAAATTGCTAGAAAACTGTAGTATTATTTGAATCATTAAATAATTTTATTAAACATGTTGATTGCATACTAGAAATCACAGACACTAGAAGATTTAGGATGAATATAAAAATGGTTCTAGGAGACAGGAGAAAACATAGCTAATTGAGTTCCATAAATGAAATTGTCTTCATAATTCCATTGAAGTAATTGTTTCATCATTTGCCAACACTATTAGGAACTTCAACTGAATTTGTGAAAAGAACCATAGCATATCAGCTATGAATTACAAAATGTTAGTCTTTTTTTTTCCACTTTTAATAACTTGGTCAATATTTTAATGGTAAATGGGTCAGAATTTGGGTCTCCCCACATAAAAATACTGAGGATTTTGGAGCTATTTGAATTTAAGCTTTAAATGAGTTAGCTCATTGCTCTCCTTTATTCATGTAAAGTTATCATCTAATACAAAATACCTCAATGCCTAATAAAAAAGAACCCTTAAAACAGGTGTACATTTTGGACACATTCATATAGTTGTTCTCCAGTGTTTTTTTATGTGTTTAAATGTCTGTATCCCTGGTATATTATGAGTTTGTTGTGACTAGAGCTTATTCAAATCTTTATCTCCAGTTTCTAGGGCAGTGACCATACATAGGAGACAGTTGACAAATGTTTGTTTATCAGATTTCTTAGTTGCTTGGCACAAAAGGACTAGAGTGTTTTAAATTTTGTTTTCCAGATATGGAATATAAAAAGCCATCCAACTATTAATCATCCTCCTCAGTCTGTAGTCCTAGAACAGGGCCTCAATCTCTGGTCCTCAAGATTTATGTAGTTGTAGGATGTTTCTAGTCATTGCATTTTGCCCTAAGAGTGATAAGAAATATAGCTAGGCAGGTGGTATGCCTGCAGCAGTGGCAATGGGAAGCATGTAGCTCCTACTGTCTTATTCTATGACTGCTTCCTCTTTATGTCACAACATAAATCCTGTGTGCATTAGAGCCAAGGAGTTTTTCTTCCTGTAGTCCAGAATTCTAGAATTGAAAAAGCCAAGTGGTATATCTCCCTAGCTTAGATTCAAGACTGTGTCTGTGTAATTCTATAAGAATATGTGGCACATATTACTTTTGAAAAATATCATTGCCATTTTTTGATTGCTGTGTAACAGTTTACCACAAATACAGTGGCTTCAGACAACATATGTTCTCTGTGTTTCTGTGGGTCGGGAGACTAGGCACAGTTGACCTGGGTCCTTTGATAAGAGTCTCACAAGTGGGCAATCTAGATGTCATCTAGGCTACATTCCTTTCTGGAATTCGAAGTCTTCCTTCAAGCCGACATGAATGTTGTCAGAATGCCTTTCCTTGCAGTGGAAGGACTAAGATCCCTTTCTTTCTGGTTAGAAATCAGCTGTTGCTTCCAGCCCTTTAGAGGCTCACCGGTCTTGTCATGTGACTCTGTCACAGGCCAACTCAACTTGACTTCTTCCAGGCCAGCAAGAGCATCTCTCCCTTCATTAAGAGCCTCTTCACAATGGAATTTTATCTGATTAACTCAATCCCATTCAAGATAGTCTCCCTTTTGATTAACTCAAAATCAACTGATTTGGGAACTTAATTATACCTGTAAAATCCTGCACCTTTGCCATGTAATGTAACCTAATTACAGGTCTTATACCCCATCGTACTCAAAGGGAGACCAGAAATCTTGGGGGACCATCTTAGAATTCTGACTAAAGAGGTGTAATGATACACCTCTTTCTGACACTCTTCTTTTCCAGAATGCAAAGGTGTGTTGACATATATATATATATATATGTATATATGCAAATCTATAGAGTGCATAAAATATATGGCACATAGTATATTAGTTCATTTAAAATATTACACGTACTTTTATATATATATATACATGTAGGTATAACTATATAAGAATATGTAACATATATATTTTCCCTTCTATTTCTCTTTCTCTTCTACTTGCCTTTCTCTTCTTTCTCCTCTTTTCTCCTTCTTCTCTTCCTGCTTTGTCTTTTTTTATCAACTAAGTACATAGTAGATTTATTTATTTATTTTCATTAAAAATTATTATAGTTGATTTACAGTGTTCAGTCAATTTCTGCTGTTCTGCAAAGTGACCCAGTTATTTATATATATATATATATACACACACACATACAAATATATACATATATTCCTTTTCTCACATTATTATCCTCCATTATATTCCATCACAAGTGATTAGATACAGTTCCCTGTGCTATACAGCAGAATCTCATTGCTTATCCACACCAAATGCAATAGTTTTCCTCTAACCCCAAACTCTCAATCTCACTCCCACTCCCTCCTCCTCCTCCTTGGCAACCACAAGTCTGTTCTCCAAGTCCATGAGTTTGTTTCTTTTCCGTAGATAGGTTTATTTGTGCCATATGTTAGATTCCAGATATAAGTGATATCATATGGTATTGGTCTTTCTCTTTCTGACTTACTTTACCTTAGTGTGAGAGTCCCTGGTTCCATCCATGTTGCTGCAAGTGGCATTGTTTTGTTCTTGTTTATGGCTGAGCAGTAGTATTCCATTGTGTATATGTATCATATCTTAATCCATTCATCTGTCAATGGACATTTAGGTTGTTTCTATGTCTTGGCTACTGTGAATAGTGCTGCAGTGGACATAGGGGTGCATGTATCTTTTTCAATGAAAGTTTTGTCAGGATATATGTCCAAGAGTAGGATTGCTGGATCATATGCTAATTCTATATTCTGTTTTCTGTGGTATCTCCATACTGTTTTCCATGGTGGTTGTACCAATTTTCATTCCCATCAACAGTGAAGGAGTTGATTAGTTTGAGTAGTTTTTGTGTGGAGTCCTTAGGGTTTTCTATATACAGTATTATGTCATCTGCATAGAATGACAGTTTTACATCTTCTCTTCCAATTTGGATACTATTTATATCTTTTGTTTGTCTGATTGCTGTGGCTAGGACTTCCAATACTATATTGAAAAAAAATTGGTGAGAATGGGCCCATGACTTGGTCCAGATTTTAGCAGGAAGGCTTTCAGTTTTTCTCCATTGAGTATTGTGCCTGTCATTAACAGCTTTTTTTAATTTTAATTTTTTTAATTTTAATTTTTTTTTTGCGTTTTAGGGATGCATCCAACAGCATATGGAAGTTTCCAGTCTAGGAATCAATCATAGCTACAGCTGCCAGCCACAGCCACAGCCACAGAAATTCAGGAGCTGAGCCATGTCTGCAACCTACACCACAGCTCACAGCAATGCCAGATCCTTAACTTCCTTAACTGAGTGAGGCCAGGGATCAAACCCGCATACTCAGACATTAGCTGGATTCATTTCCACTGCACCAAAACAAGAACTCCCATAAATGGCTTTTACTATGTTATGTACCCTCTATACCCACTTTGGTAAGAGTTTTTATCATGAATACATAGGTGCTGAATTTTGTCAAAAGATTTTTCTGCATCTGTGGAGATGATCATGTGGTTTTTTACTTTTCTTGTGTTAATGTAGAGTATGTCTTTGATTGATTTGCATATGTTGAGCCATCTTTATGAACTTGGGATGAATCCCACTGGGTTGTGGTATATGATCTTTTTTATACATTGTTAGATTTGGTTGGATAAAATTTTGTTTAGAATTTTTATGTCTATATTCATCAAAGATATTGACCTCTGATTTTCTCTTTTAGTAGTATCTGGTTTTGGTATTAGGGTGATGGAGGATTCTTAGAATGTCTTTGGGGTTATTCCTTCTTCTTCAAACTATTGTAAAAGTTTAAGAAAGATGGGTATAAGTTCTTCTTTGTACATTTAGTAGAATTTGCCTATGAAGCCATCTGGTCATGGACTTTTGTTTGTAGGGAATGTTTTATTACATATTCAATTTCATTTCTGGTGATTGGTTTGTTCAATTGAGCTATTTTTTCATGATTCAGAAAGAAGAAATGGTGGGCTGTATGTCTCTAAAAAGTTGTCCATTTCAGGAGTTTCCACTGTGGCTCAGTGGTAACCAAGCAATTAGTATCCATGAGGACGTGAGTTTGATCCCTGGCATTGCTCAGTGGTTAAATTATACTGCATTGCTGTGAACTCTGGTGTAGTTGCAGATGCAGCTTGGATCTGGTGTTGCTGTGGCTGTGTCATAAGCCATTGGCTACAGCTCTAATTTGATACCCAGCATGGGAACTTCCGTGTACCATGGGTGTGGCTCTAAAATGACAAAAAAAAAGAAAGTAGGCCATTTCTTCTAGATTGTCAGTTGTGTTGGCATATAATTGTTCATAGTATTCTCTTAAAGTTTTTTGTATTTCTGCAGTATCTGTTGAGATTTTTCCTTTTTCATTTCTTATTTTATTTGAGTTCTTTCTCTCCTCTTCTTTGTGAGTCTGGCCAGAGGTTTCTCAATTTTGTTTCCCTTTCAAAGAACCAGGCTCTTGGTTTTATTGATTTTCTTCTATTGTTTTTTTAATCTCTATTTTATTGATTTACTATCTGATCTTTATGATTTATTTACTTCTTCTGACTTTAGGCTTTATTTGTTCTCTTTCTAATTATTTTAGGTGGTAGGTTAAGTTGTTGATTTGAGAATTTTCTTCTTTTTTTTAGGAAGGTCTATATTTCTATGAACTTTACTCCTTGAGCTGCTTTTGCAGCATCCTGCAGAATTTTTATTTTGAATGGCTGTTTTCATTATCATTTGTCTTGAGGTATTTTTTATTTCCCTTTTGATTTCCTCATTGACCTATTGTTTTTTTAGTAGCATGTTGCTGATTCTCCATGTAGTCAGTTTTTTCTCATTTCTTTTCCTGGTTGATGTATAGTTTCATGCCCTTGTGGTCAGAGAAAATACTTGAAATAATTTCTATACTCTTAAATTTGTTGAGGTTAGCTTTGTGTCCAGTATGTGGTGATTCCCTGAGAATATTCTATGTGCACTTGAAGAAAATATATATTCTGAATTTTTTGGATGCAGTAATCTGAAAATGTCAACTAAGTTTAAATTTTCTATTTTGTCATTTAGAGTCTCTGTTGTCTTATTCATTTTCTGTCTAGGGGATATGTCCATTGATGTGAGTGGGAGTTAAATTCTCCTACAATTATTGTACCCCCATAAATTTCTCCTTTTATGTCTTAAAACCATTGTATGTATTTGGGTACTCTTATATTAGGGGCATATATATTGGTGAGTGTAATATCCTCTTCTTGAATTGATCTTTTGATCATTAAATAGTGTCCTTCTTTGTCTTCATCATGGCCTTTGTTCTAAAGTCTATTTTGTCTGATATAAATATTGCAACTCCCACTTTCCTGTCTTTTCTGTACACAGGAAAGAGTTTTTTGATCCCCTCACTATCAATTTATAAGTGTCCTTTGCACTAATGTGAGTCTCTTATAGGCAACATATTGTAGGCTCTTGTTTTATTATCCAGTCTGACATTCTATGTCATTTAGTCCACTGACACTTAAGGAAGTTATTGATAAATATGTATTTATTGCCATTTTAAATCTTGTTTTCCAGTTGATTCTATGTTTCTCCTTTGTTCCATTCTTTTTGTTGTTGTTGTTGGATGATTTCCTTTTATTTTATGCTTGTGTCCTCTTCTTTTTAGTTTTTGTGAATGTAAGGTTTGGTTTTAATTTGTGGTTCGCTGTTTCCCACATATGTTAATGCCTTCCTGTATCTGCTTGCTTTAGCCTAATAGTTATATAGGATCAAACACATTCTTAAAAAAATAGTCCAGATTTTCTTGATGTCCTTTTTTAACATCTTCATATTCTTTTCAGGGGAATTCTATTCCTTATGTTTATCATCATTTTTACAATGTTTTTTTTTTCATTTTATTTAAGTGATTAATTTCCAGTTGTGATTTCCTCCATCCTATTTCTTCTTATTTTTTTTTTAATTCAGAGGAGCCCTTTCAGCATTTCTTTTAGAATTGATTTAGTATTGCTGTGTTCTTTTAGTTTTTGTTTGTTGGAGAAACTCTTTATTTCTCCTATTTTAAAAGATAGCCTTGTTGGGTAGAGTATTCTAGGCTGAAAATTTTTCCCTTTTAGAACTTTGAATATATCTTGCCACTCTCTTCTGGCCCGTAGTGTTTCTCTAGAGCAATAAGCTGATAGCCTTATCGGGGTTCCCTTAAAATTAACTCTTTTTTTTTTCTCTTGCTGCCTTTAGAATCTTCTGCTTATCTTTAACTTTGCTACTTGTATTATTATATGTCTTGGTGTGGGTCTCTTTGGGTTCAACTTGTTCATGGCCCTCTCTTTCCTGAATCTTGATATCTGTTTCCTTTAGACTTGGAATGTTTTTGGCCATAATTTTTTCAAATATATTTTCTATCCCCTTTCTTTTACTTCTCCTTCTGGAATCCCTATTATGCATAAATTGGTGCACTTTATATTATCCCACAGATCTCTTATATTGCTTTCATATTTTTCACTTGATTTTCTGTCTGCTGTCCTGATTGGGGGATTTACATTATTCTATCTACCAAGTCACTTATTCATTCCTCTGCATTATTCATTCTGTATTTTAGTGCCTTTAACTCAGCTTGTATCTCTGGAAAGGAATTTTCTAATGTTTCTTGGCTCCTCCTTATATTTTCCAGTTCCTATCTAAAGTAATATGAATTACTGTTCATATTTGCACTTAATTCTCTCATAGCCACTCTTAATTCCTTTAGAATTTCCAATATCCCCTTCTCGAATTCTGAATCTGTTAGACTGCAGAGGTCTGTTTCATTGTTTGCTTCTTCAGGGGAATTCTATTCCTTTACCTGGGAATTATTCCTGAGCTTCTTCATTTTGCTTACATTTTTCTTATCTGTGAATTTTTGGAAAACAACTACTGTAGTCTTAGAGATCTATACATATGCAAGGGTGCCCCTGGGTAGTTCGCGAGGGCTTACTATGTTTTTTGTTTTGTTTTGTTTTGTTTTTTTGACATGAGGGCTACTTTTGCTGTGGATGCTGTCTCTTTCCTCAGTGTATGGAAGCTGTTATCCCCATACAGGTGTACAGCCTTGCATGCTTCCAGGGAGAATGAGGCAATGGCCAAAGCTAGTAACCAGTGTCTGGTTATTGGGTCCTTGACAGTGACAAGGAGCTGTGGGGAGTAGGTGCAGGCTGCTCCTGGTTTCAAGGCCCTGGGAAGTGGCAGCGACCTTCAGGCAGGAGTAGGCAGCTCCCATAGCATTTGGCAGTGGCAGCAGCAGGGCATGCACATTCCCAGGGAATTCAGAGCAACAACAGGTGGTGCTTGGTTTCAGTGCCCTCCTCTGCACTGATCCCTGAGTTGACTGGGGCCACAGGTGGTGCCTGTTCATGGACACCTTATCGTGGAAAGCCACACCAACCTCTAGAGTCTGAGATGGTGGCAGTGGTTTGCCCTGCCACACGTAGCCTAGCAAGAGGTGCCCTGTTGCCTGTAGCCCACACAAAATTTGCTCCTATACCTGTACTCTGCACAAGAGGTACCCCACCACCAAGAGCCCACACATGCACAGAGAAAGATCTATGGAGATCTGCCCTCCTCTTGCTCTCCCCAACAATGGTGCCTTGCTTCTCCTGCTAGCCAGATCTCCTCCCAGGTTTCCTGAGCTGTGGTGCTCCACTCCTCAACCCTTGGCACACTACTTCCTAGCCCCTCAAGCTGTTCCACATAGCCAACCCTAGTCTTCTACCAGGAACTGACCTCTGAATCCTGTCTCAGTGTTCAGCCCCTATCCGAACATCTCAGGCTGTGGTGTCTGGGGTTTGTGTGGCTCCTTCTCTGCTTTTACCCCCTCAGGCTTGCTGCTACACTTTTCTCCATGGCATTTAGGCCCTTCTGTCTCAGCTTATCTCCCCATCAGTTAGGTGGCTTCAAGGGTGCATATTCCTATTTTCCTTCACAGCTCCCTCTCAGGAGTGCTGGTCTCATCCTTATTCCTTTTGTTCTCTCTTTTTTTTTCCTTTTGTTCTAGCCAATTACATGGAGGGTTTCTTGCGCTTTTTGGAGGTTTAAAGTTTTCTGTCAGCAATCAGTGGATGGTCTGTGTGAATCATTCTACATGTAAATTCTTTTTAATGTGTTTGTGGGAGAAGTTGAACACCATGTGGCATTGCTTCTCTGCCATCTTGATCCTGCCTTCCATAGTAGATTTAATTTACATACATTTCTAAAAAGTAAGAGGCTTTATCACAATTAGGAGAAACTGAGCTGAAATTTTCAATTTCATACATAAGAGAGCATTTAGTGGGACACTGTGGTAAACCATGTGCTTGCATGCTATAAATAAGATGAAGTTTACATTTGACACTGGAGAGCTCTCTATAAAAGAAATAAATATATAATTTTAATAGTGCATGATTATATAAACAAAAATACATCATCTGCAAATCAATTTCCTTAGGAAAATTCAGGACTTTTTAGGGCTTTCACAATAAAGTAAAATAAAAGTTCGATAGAGCTAATTCTCTATTTTTTGTACAATAAAAATCTGTTTTGGTATTCCTGTCGTGCCTCCACAGAAATGAATCTGACTAGTACCCATGAGAATGCAGGTTCAATCCCTGGCCGCTATCAATGGGTTAAGGATACAGCATTGCCGTGAGCTGTGGTATCATTTGCAGACATGGCTCAGATCACTGCATTGCTATGGCTGTGGCATAGGCCAGTTGCTATAACTCTGATTTGACCTCTAGGCTGGGAACCTCCATATGCCACAGGTTCAACCTTAAAAGACAAAAAAATATCTTTTTTGAGAAAATATATTAAAGTGACTTGGCTCAATATATTTGTCTAACAGATTTTCTCAAATTTGCAAAGATTGAGAAGATAAAATGAGTAAGAAAGTGGACCATAAGATTCTGCTATCTGGAGTTCCCATTGTGCTGCAGTAGAAACGAATCTGACTAGGAACTGTGAGGTTGCGGGTTTGATCCCTGGCCTTGCTCAGTGGGTTAAGGATCCAGTGTTGCTGTAAGCTGTGGTGTAGGTCGCAGACGTGGCTCAGATCCTGCACTGCTGTGGCTGTGGTGCAGGCCAGCAGCTATAGCTCCGATTAGACCCCTAGTCTGGGAACCTCCATATGCCACAGATGCGGGCCTAAAAAAGACAAAAAAAAAAAAAAAAAGATTCTGCTATCTAAGCAGATGTTTAAAAGTCATTTTTTTGTAAGTATTTGGGAGTAGATATTAAAGGGAAAATTTTGCAGGATGTTTAAGATCTCATTTCTCGAGATAGCAAGAAAAGCAAAAATATATGTCATAAACTTAGCCACTGAGAGGTCCAAAGGAATAAGCGCCACTGAGTGAGTCTGAGGTCCTGGTTAAAGACCAGATCTACTATTAGTTATTTCTGTCATCTTCGGTAAGAATTCAACATCTTCATATATATAAATTAGGAATAATACTAACTGTCCACTTCTCAAGTTTATTTCAATTAACCAGTATAACAATGGAAAAAACATGGAGATACATTTCAAAAAATGTTATTATTGTTCTGGCTTTACCATTTTCTAGCTATGTTGACCTTGGTGAGTTATTTGTCTGCTCTTAGCCTGAATTCCTTCCTATAGAAAATAACACCTAGTCTTGGGTTATCTTAAGACTTAAACAATGTATATAAACAAAGTAGATAATCTGCAATTGGTGTCTATTATAGGGGTTATTAATTTAAAATATCAAAAATATAAAATGCAATTATTAGTAAAATATATTTAGAAAGACCTCCCCCCCATTAAAGCGAAGGATGACTAGTGAAATTTTTTTCTGCATAGGCAGAAAATACATGCTTTCCCATTCTCCTGCCAACTTCATTTCTTTCTTTAAGATCCAAATATAAGAAAAAATAAAGACTGGGAAATTGTAAGAATTTGTTTTGTGGTCCAAGAACAGCAAACTATATTAAATATCTTGTAATTATAAGGGAAAAGAATCAAAGAGAATATGTACATATATATATTTATATATGTATGGCCAAATCACTTTGTTGTGCAACTGAAACTAACACAATATTTTATTCTATTTTTTTCTTTTTTTGACCACATGCACAGCATATGGATGTTCCTGGGCCAGGGATCAAATCTGAGCTGCAGCTGCAACCTACCCCATAGCTGTGACATCACTAGATCCCTTACTCACATTGCCACAGTGGGAACTCCTAACACAATGTTTTAAACCAATTATAATTCAATTAAAAAACAATGAAAAAATAATTATAAATATTCTATGGAATTCATATTTTGTTTCATCCTTGTTTCAGAATATTATGATCAATAGTCTATATTGATTTTATTAAATATTATTAGGAAAATATGTTTAAATCACCTTTTATCCAATGAAACGTTTTTATTGTTTTGTGACTTATTCACGCTTTCAAGACAACTATTACATCAAGTATAAGAGAAGGAAGATATATCCATGCTTCCTTTGGTATACCATAAAGTGCAAAGAATGCTTTTTAGTAAAAGGGAATCCACCTTTTTTTCAAAGTTTGCGCAAAATGTGCTTTAGAAAAATCATTTAGATAGTGGTTAGAGTGATCCTCTGATAGAGAAGAGAAAACATTTAGTATCTACTTAGAAAGGGGAAATAAAATAATCCTGAATCTACATTTTTTAACTCAGGGAGGAGAACTTCCAGCCCAAAGTGATTTGCATATTTTCAAACTTATGCTATGAAAACCTCATTGAAATTCCCTCTTGAAACCTAAATTGCTTCTGAAGAAGCTTACAACCCAACTACATGATTTTCAGTGAAAACAAACCTCAGACTTACTTCTACCGCATATATTGCCATTTGTAAGTCAAACCCTTCTTAATAAATAGGCACAAACCCTCTATACAGCCTATTCCAGTCAGCTTGATAAAATCTCAGTCCTGTTTCCTGAGAGTGAGCAAGCAGTTTTTGCATAAAAGTCTTTTTTACTCAACAATATTTTAGAATCAAGATTCCCCTGATCTAATACTTGACAGAGTGAACCAAAATATTCTAATGTTCGTAAGCATTCAGGAGTGGGATGGCTGCATTAGAATCATGCTTTCAATGGGAATTCTGAAATGTGATGAATAAAAAGCTTCCCTGGAGGAGAGAGGACAAGATGGCGGAGGAGTAGGGGGACACGCTATCCCTCTCCCACAAACACAACAAAAAAAGCACATCTGCAGAATAAATGACTCGCACAGAACAGCAACCAATCGCTGGCAGAGGAACCTAAACTCCAATAACGGCAAGAAGTTTGTGACATTACTGGGCAGAACGGGAGAAAAGAGGAGAGTGAGAGAAGGTGAATCCGAGCGGGACGGGTGCTCCCAAAAGGGAACTGCAGAGGAGAAAGGGATCCCGCACCCTGGAAAGTCACCTACACGGGGGAATCTCCAGATGCAGAGAAGAGTGTAGCAGTAAGTTGGAGTACGGAAAAGCCGATCAAGAACCCAACGCACCATCTGAACTATGGGCACTGTCACCAAAAATTGAGATGCCTGGGTGGGGGCTGGGCACCGAGACCTCTGCTCCAGAGGTTAGTCCCCAGGAAAGGGCCAGGGGATGCCTGGGTGGGGGCTGGGCACCGAGACCTCAGCTCCAGAGGTTAGTCCCCGGGAAAGGGCCAGGGGACGCCTGGGTGGGGGCTGGGCACTGAGACCTCAGCTCCAGAGGTTAGTCCCAGAGAACAGGCTGGGGGGGGGGGGGGCGGGGCAGAGCGGAAACTGCTTGGGAGGTCTAGAAACCAGTCTGTCAAGTTTGATGGGTCAGAGACTGCCTGGGAGACTAGAAAACAAAGCTGTTGCAGAGGAAGGGAGCAATACTCTAGGGGTGGGGAAGTGGAAAGCCGCATCAGAGGGAACCTGGGAGAAGAGCCTGGTCTGCGTCCGTGCTCGGGAGGGGAGAGAAGGGGTAGGTCCCCATAGAATACTCCCCATGCCACAGCAAGCTTACAGGCCCGATAACTAGCAGAAAGCTGTGCTTCCCAGTGCATCCCCTCCCCCCACCCCCACCACCCCCTACGCTCTCACGGGACCTGGGGCTGCCTGCCATCCGGGAGGGCTGGCCTCAAAAATTGCCTGAAGCCTACCACTGCAGGGGCTGTCCCTGCACAGGCCTGCTTGCCCTTTGGAGGGGCTACACTTCTGCAGAGCAGCACCAAACACCACCAGCCCCCGAGAAAAGGCCTGAAGCCCAGAAAAGCTAGAACAAGCCTAGCCAGGCCGTGAATAGATCTGCCCAATTCTCGGACGGTTTTTCTGAGTCAGGCTGCCCTTGGAGGAGCCTCTTGGGTTTTCATCAGCCCTGCTACCCTCCAAAGCCCCCAGGGGGTACCGAGCCCTAGTGGATCAGCTGCATAGGACTGCCAACTCCAAGCAGGACCCCCCTGCAGCCCAGAAAAGCTGCAACAAGACTGGCCAAGTCGGGAAAAGATCTCAGACGGTCTTTCTGAGTTGGGCTGCCCTGGGGAGGAGCTTCTTGGGTTTCCAGCGGCCCTGCTACGCGCCCAAGCCCCCAGGAGGTGCCGAGCCCTAGTGGATCACCTGCATAGGACTGCCAGCTCCAGGCAGGACCCCCCTGCAGCCCAGAAACGCTGCAACAAGCCTGGGGGAGCCAGGAAAAGATCTCAGATGGTCTTTCTGAGTCAGGCTGTCCTGGGGAGGAGCCTCTTGGGTTTTCAGCGGCCCTGCTACTCGCCCAAGCCCTCAGGGGGTGCCCCACTCCTGCGGAATAGCTGCTCCTCCCTGGAGGAGCCCAGAAAAGCTGCAACAAGGTTGGCCAGACTGTGAAAAGATCTGCCTACGTTCTCAGGCCATCCTTCTGAGTTGGGCTGCCCTAGGGAAGAGCTTCCTTGGTTCTCAGTGACCAAGATAGCTGCTCCAGCCCCGAGGGGGTGCTGCACTCCTGAGGAACAGCTGTCCAACACCACTAACCCCCTGCAAGAACTCCACAACCTAAAAACACCAGAGCAAGCTCTGCATGACCGAGTGAAATCTGCGACCATCGTGGTGTGGACCTCCCACTCCTGTCTGCACTCAGGAAGTCCTCCTTTGCGTCAAAGAAACAGTGTTAGCCCCATCAACACTCCAGAAAAGCCACACTGCCTCAAAAAGGATTGACCAACAATGCCAGCCCTCAGGAAATATTCCATGGCAGGGACAAGGCAAACACTGACCAATAACGGAGAGTACAACTCCCTCAGGAGAAAGAAAACAACAAGCAAGATGAAGAAGCTGAGAAACCACCCCCAGTCAAACCAACAGGAAAACTCACCTAAAACAGTCAACAATGAAACAGATCTCGGCAGTCTGACAGACCTGGAGTTCAAAAGAGAAATAGTGAAAATACTGAAGGAATTAAGAGAAGATATGAACACTAATGCAGATACCCTGAAAAAGGAATGAGAAAATATAAGGAGGGCCAGGAAAAACTAGAACATTCATTTGCAGAGATGCAAACTGAACTAAGGGTAGTAAAAACCAGAATGAATAATGCAGAAGAATGAATCAGTGATATGGAAGATAGAATAATGGAAATCACCCAATCAGGTCAGCAGACAGAAAACCAAATCAAAAAACTGAAAGCAATATAAGAGACTTATGGGATAATATAAAGTGGGCCAATCTACGCATAATAGGAATTCCAGAAGGAGTAGAAAAAGATAAGGGAATGGAAAATATGTTTGAAGAAATTATTGCTGGAAACTTCCCAAATCTAAAGGATACTGGGTTCAAGATACAAGAAGCACAGAGGGCCCCAAACAAACTGAACCCAAACAGACCCACACCAAGACACATCATAATAAAAATGGCAAAAGTTCGTGATAAAGAGAGGATCCTGAAGGCAGCAAGAGAAAAGCAGAATGTTACCTACAAGGGAACCCCCATAAGATTATCAGCTGATTTCTCTACAGAAACACTACAGGCCAGGAGGGAATGGCAAGAGATATTTAAAGTGCTCAAAGGAAAAAATATGCAACCTAGAATACTCTATCCAGCAAGAATATCATTTAAAATAGAAGGGGAAATAAAAATTTTTTCCAACAAACAAAATCTTAAAGAATACAGCATCACAAAGCCCAGGTTAAAGGGAATACTGAAAGGGCTTCTCTAAACCAAAAAGAAAGGAAGGAAAGGGAAGAAAAAAGAAAAGAAAAAAAAAGAAGAAGAGTAAGAACTAGGATTGAGAAAACCGCAATCAGAGAGCAGTCACTCAATTAAGCCCGCATACAGATTTAATCATGAGCATGCTCCAAACAAAATAAAATAAAAAAGAAAAAAATAAAAAAGAGTCATCAAAATCATACAATGTGGGCAAGGGATGTTAGGAAGAAAATAACCCTTTTTGTTTGTTTGTTTGTATGTTTCTCTTCTTAGTTTTAATATAGTAATGAAGTGTTTGAACTTACAGGACCATCAGGCTAAAACACACAATTATGGGAAGGGGATAGCTTACTTAAAAAACAGGGCAACCACAAGCCAAAACCAAATATTGCATTTGCAAAAAATGAAAAAAAAATTCACTCAAGCAGATAATAACAGGAGACCATCCAACCAAAAAAAAAAAAGAAAGAAAGAAAGAAAGAAAGGAAGAATGGAGAACCATAGAATCAACTGGAACACGAGGTTCAAAAGGGCAATAAATAATCATCTATCAAATATCACCTTAAATGTCAATGGGCTGAATGCCCCAATCAAAAGACACAGAGTGGCTGAGTGGATAAAAAGGCAAAAACCTTCAATATGCTGCCTACAAGAAACTCACCTTAGGACAAAGGATACATATAGATTGAAAGTGAAAGGGTGGGGAAAAATATTTCACACCAATAGACATGACAGAAAAGCAGGAGTCGCAACACTCATATCAGACAAAATAGACTTTAAAACAAAAGACATAAAGAAAGACAAAGAAGGACACTATTTAATGATTAAGGGATCCATCCAAGGAGAAGATGTTACTATCGTCAACATATATGCTCCAAATATAGGAGCACCCAGACACATACATCAAATATTAACAGACATAAAGGGAGATATTGATGAGAATACAATCATAGTAGGAGACCTTAATACCCCCCTCACATCAATGGACAGATCCTCTAGACAGAAAACCAATAAAGCAACAGAGATCCTAAAGGAAACAATAGAAAAGTTAGACTTCATTGATATCTTCAGGACACTACATCCAAAAAAAGCAGAATACACATTCTTCTCAAATGCTCATGGAACATTCTCAAGAATCGACCACATATTGGGACACAAAGCGAATCCCAATAAATTTAGGAGCATAGAAATTATCTCAAGTATCTTCTCTGACCACAATGCCATGAAATTAGAAATCAACCATGGCAAAAGCAAAGAGAAAAAACCTACTCCATGGAGACTAAACATCATGCTACTAGAAAACCAATGGGTCAATGAGGAAATCAAGAAGGAAATTAAAAACAACCTTGAAACAAATGATAATGAAGACACAGCCTCTCAAAATCTATGGGATGCTGCGAAAGCAGTGCTCGGAGGGAAATTTATAGCAATACAGGCCTTTCTCAAAAAAGAAGAAAGATCCCAAATGGACAACTTAACCCTCCACCTAAACGAACTAGAAAAAGAAGAACAAAAAAGACCTAAAGTCAGCAGAAGGAAGGAAATTATAAACGTCAAAGGAGAAATCAATAAAATAGAGACTCAAAAAACAATAGAGAAAATTAATAAAACCAAGAGCTGGTTCTTTGAAAAGGTAAACAAAATTGACAAACCCCTGGCCAGACTCACTAAAAAGAGGAGAGAAAGAACCCAGATAACCAAAATTAGAAATGAAAAAGGAGAAATCACAACGGATACTGCAGAAATACAAAAAAAACATAAGAGAATACTATGAACAACTATACGGCAACAAGTTTGACAATCTGGAAGAAATGGACAATTTTCTAGAATCTTACAGCCTGCCAAAACTGAATCAAGTCAAAACAGACCAACTGAACAGACCAATCACTAGAAATGAAATTGAAGAGGTCATAAAAACACTCCCCCCAAATAAAAGTCCAGGACCAGATGGCTTCACAGGCGAATTCTATCAAACATATAAAGAGGAATTGGTGCCCATCCTCCTTAAACTCTTTCAAAAGGTGGAAGAAGAAGGAATACTCCCAAAGACATTCTATGCCACCATAACCCTCATTCCAAAACCAGGCAGAGATACCACCAAAAAAGAAAACTATCGCCCAATATCATTGATGAATATAGATGCAAAAATTCTCAACAAAATATTAGCCAACCGAATCCAACAACATATCAAAAAAATTATACACCATGACCAGGTAGGGTTTATCCCAGGTTCACAAGGATGGTTCAACATATGCAAATCAATCAGCATCATACACCACATTAACAAAAGAAGAGTCAAAAATCATATGATCATCTCAATAGACGCAGAAAAAGCATTTGATAAAGTCCAACATCCATTCATGATCAAGACCCTCGCCAAAGTGGGTATAGAGGGAACATGCCTGAACATAATCAAAGCCATTTATGAGAAACCCACAGCAAATATAATCCTCAATGGGGAAAAACTGAAAGCCTTCTCACTCAAATCTGGAACAAGACAGGGATGCCCACTCTCACCACTGCTCTTCAACATAGTTTTGGAAGCCCTAGCAACAGCAATTAGACAAACAAAAGAAATAAAAGGCATCCATATAGGAAGAGAAGAGATCAAACTGTCACTGTATGCAGATGACATGATACTATACCTAGAAAACCCTAAGGACTCAACCCCAAAACTCCTTGAACTGATTAATAAATTCAGCAAAGTGGCAGGATATAAGATTAACATTCAGAAGTCAGTTGCATTTCTGTATACCAGCAATGAAACATTAGAGAAGGAATACAAAAATACGATACCTTTTAAAATTGTACCTCACAAAATCAAATACCTCGGAATACACCTGACCAAGGAGGTAAAGGACCTATATGCCGAGAACTATAAAACTTTAATCAAAGCAATCAAAGAAGATGTAAAGAAATGGAAAGATATTCCATGTTCCTGGATTGGGAAATCAATATTGTAAAAATGGCCATCCTACCCAAAGCAATCTACAGATTCAATGCAATCCCTATCAAATTACCCATGACATTTTTCACAGAACTAGAACAAACAATCCAAACATTTCTATGGAACCACAAAAGACCCAGAATCGCCAAAGCAATCCTGAGAAACAAAAACCAAGCAGGAGGCATAACTCTCCCAGACTTCAAGAAATACTACAAAGCCACAGTCATCAAAACAGTGTGGTACTGGTATCAAAACAGACAGACAGACCAATGGAGAATAGAGAACCCGGAAATAAACCCTGACACCTATGGTCAATTAATCTTTGACAAGGGAGGCAAGAATATCAAATGGGAAAAAGAAAGTGTATTCAGCAAGCATTGCTGGGAAACCTGGACAGCTGCATGCAAAGCAATGAAACTAGAACACACCCTCACACCATGCACAAAAATAAACTTCAAATGGCTGAAAGACTTAAATATACGACAGGACACCATCAAACTCCTAGAAGAGAACATAGGCAAAACACTCTCTGACATCAACATCATGACTATTTTCTCAGGTCAGTCTCCCAGAGTAACAGAAATAAGAGCAAAAATAAACCCATAGGACCTAATCAAACTGAAAAGCTTTTGCACAGAAAGGAAACCAAAAAGAAAACAAAAAGACAACTTACAGAATGGGAGAAAATAGTTTCAAATGATGCAACTGACAAGGGCTTAATCTCTAGAATATATAAACAACTTATACAACCCAACAGCAAAAAAGCCAATCAATCAGTGGAAAAATGGGCAAAAGACCTGAATAGACATTTCTCCAAAGAAGATATACAGATGGCCAACCAACACATGAAAAAATGCTCAACATCACTGATTATAAGAGAAATGCAAATCAAAACTACCATGAGATACCACCTCACACCCGTCAGAATGGCCATCATTAATAAGTCCACAAATAACAAGTGCTGGAGGGGGTGTGAAGAAAAGGGAACCCTCCTGCACTGTTGGCGGGAATGTAAACTGGTACAGCCACTATGGAGAACAGTTTGGAGATACCTTAGAAATCTAGACATAGAACTTCCATATGACCCTGCAATCCCACTCTTGAGCATGTATCCGGACAAAACTCTATTTAAAAGAGACACATGCACCCGCATGTTCATTGCAGCACTATTCACAATAGCCAGGACATGGAAACAACCCAAATGTCCATCGACAGGTGACTGGATTCAGAAGAGGTGGTATATATACACAATGGAATACTACTCAGCCATAAAAAAGAATGACATAATGCCATTTGCAGCAACATGGATGGAACTAGAGACTCTCATCCTGAGTGAAATGAGCCAGAAAGACAAAGACAAATACCGTATGATATCACTTATAACTGGAATCTAATATCCAGCACAAATGAACATCTCCTCGGAAAAGAAAATCATGGACTTGGAGAAGAGACTTGTGGTTGCCTGATGGGAAGGGGAGGGAGTGGGAGAGATCGGGAGCTTGGACTTATCAGACACAACTTAGAATAGATTTACAAGGAGATCCTGCTGAATAGCATTGAGAACTTTGTCTAGATACTCATGTTGCAACAGAAGAAAGGGTGGGGGTAAAATATAATTGTAATGTATACGTGTAAGGATAACCTGACCCCCTTGCTGTACAGTGGGAAAATAAAAAAATTAAAAAAAAATAAATAAAGCAAAGAGAAAGCAAAAAAAAAAAAAAAAAAAAAAACAATGTGAAAGAGTTTGTAAAACAGGTATCATAATAGGTTTCTTCTACCCTCATGTTGGAAGGTTAAATTTCACAGCTAAAGTCATCCTATTGTGGAATAAAATATAGAAGAGTTTTCTCTCCTTTATTAGTTATTCATGGGCCAAAATCAAGTGTCAATTATAGTTGCCAAGTTCCTATGTAGACAAATGAATCACAGAAAAACAGTAGCTATTTTATTTGGGGCTTTGCTGAGCTGCAAGCTTTTCAATGAGTTAAAATATATTTTGGGCTTTGAGTCCAAAGTGTGTGAACTATCAAAAACACAGACATTTGACTTTAAAATTTAGGAGAAAAACAACTCCACATGCAAACTCATCTTGAGCAACAGATACACTGAAGTTGGAGACAGAATTCCCTGAGTGATAAGATCTAGGACTGTTTTCTTTGGGCTATGCATCAAGGAAACCAGTCTGATGATACTGAAGCTCATGGGATAAGAGGTTTTTTTTTTTTTAATCAATAGCCCACACACGCAAACATTTGCATGTAAGAAATATTATTTTACCTTAGGTTTGAATAGCTATGCCAAGATGATTATATTTGCTCCTCTTCTAAAGGGGAAAATGATGATAATAATGATAATTATTGCTAAAAACCAATTGGATAGAAACCACAGAATATATAGGATATATAAGCAAATAGAATAAGAGAATTAGAAGTAGTAGTTTTTCAAATAAATTTCTCAAGTAGTTTTGTTAGCATTAATATAACAAGTGGTAATTAGGGAAAAAAAGATCAATTAAACTCAACAGATGTTTTTGACACCTACAGCAAGGCTTAGTGTTCTTAATGTTTTTAAAGGTAAATGTGACAATTTTTTTTGTCTTCTTGTCTTTTTGCCTTTTCTAGGGCCACTCCTGTGGCATATGGAGGTTCCCAGGCTAGGGGTTCAATTGTAAATGTGACAATTTAAAGAAAATTGAAACAATTATTTATAATATGATAATAAATATTTAGAAACATGTAAAAAAATAAAAATAAAAAGCTTCCCTGACTCTATTATCCTATACCAGCAATGTTGGGAAGTCTAAAATCATTTATCAATTTGTATGTGTTGAATACAAATAAATCCACAAATAATTTATACACATACCCATTATGCTCATTAAAAAAACCACTAAATTCACCACTGAAACTCTTCTTAACATTCATTTGCAAAGCCTCTGGTGTTTAGCAGAGATAATGATAGCTGAAACACTTGTAGCTGCCTTTCAGTTAAATACCATCACCTCTCAAGTGTGTAAAGTATTCCCTAATTGGGAAAACTAACTGCCTCTTGAATAAAGGTAAATATATTTCCCTGAGGCTGAGTTGATTTAAAGATTATTTCCATACCATAAATCTTGTAAGTATGCATCTCCTATAAACTCTACACTCATCAGCCTACTAAACACAATCAATAGTGCTCTAATTGGTTCCTGCTACCACACTTAGTCCCCTATATAGTCTGTTAACAATAACACAGACAGAGTCATCCCAGTTCCTATTATAGGAACCGAGAGCTGCTCAGAGTACTGGTCAGACCCTACCATCCCTGTGTTCAAAACCTCCAGTGACTTCTCCTCTCACAAGGAGTGAAAATGAGCCTCATCTCCAAATCCTCTAGCTCTCTGACCTCTGATCTACCACATTTTCCCTGCTCACTGCACTTGAGCCTCTGTGGCCCCCTTAATGTTTCCTCAATCTGGTCAAGTTTGCTTTCACTCAAGGCTGTTGGATGTGAGGTCTCTCTCTGATGGAAATTCTCATTCCCCAGACAAGGGCACAGTTTGCTCTTTAGGGAATTTACCTCTGTCACTCTATGAGTTTTATGTTGCTCTTGTAATGAATGACTGCAAACTGTGTGGCTCAAAACAAAAGAAATCCAATTCCATGCAGTTCTGGAGGGTAGATTTTGAAATCAAGAGGTCATAACCTAGGGGTTTGACAGAACCATGCTCCTTCTGGAGGCTTCAGGGTGAATCCATTCTTTACCTCTTCCTACTTCTGGTGGAACCTGGACTTGCAGCCACATCACTCAGGTTTCTGCCTCAAGGTCCTAGTGCCTGCTCTCTGCCTGTATAAAATCTTCTCTGTCCCTTTCCCGCAAACACATCTCTTACAACATTTAGAGCCTACTAGATAATCCAGGATAATCTCCCCATCTTTAAATCTTTCACTGAATTACATCGGGAAAGACTCTAACATAGAGGTAAAATTTACAGGCTATGGGAATTAGAGCCTGAAATCTTTGGGAGAAGCCATTTGTCAGCCTGCCACTCATCTTCTCCAACAGGATTTCTCATACAGCCACACTTAAAATCCCCATAGCACCACCTCCTCCTCTTTTAACCTTTTTCCACAGTATTTCTCACCTGATGATAAATGCTATTTTTATTCATTTATATCTTATATTATTTGGGGCTCTTTCACCTAATAAACCCTGGGAAGACAGTTTTGATATCTGTTCTACACATGGCCCAGAACATTGAAAAACATCTTCTGCATAGTAGGCACTTCATGAATGGTTTTAAGTGAATGGATGGAAAACATGTTTAGTGGGTTAAAAGGTGGCCTCAAAAGATTTTTCTATGTCTTATATAGAAAAAGAATTAAGAGTACATTATACTATAAAACGTACTAACTAAAGATGTTACTAATTAAAGATCTTGAAGGGGGGAGGGGTGTTCCTGGATAATCTGAGTCCTAAACTAATGACAAGTAAACTTAAATGAGAAAGACAGAGACAGAACAGAGAGTGACACAAAGAGAGGACATACAAAAAAAGGAAGTGTGAAAATTGGACTGACACAGCCAGGATGTACCAGTAGCCAAAAGAAGCTTGAAGTGGCAAGGAATGAATTTCCACTAGAGCCTGTGGAGGGAGTGTCACCTTGGAGCTTCCTGACACCTTGATTTCAGACTTCTGGCCTCCAGGGTGTGTTTCTGTTACTTTAGTCCTCCGGTTTGTGGTAATTTGTTACAACAGCCCCAGGAAATTAATACAATGTGGGAGTTCTAATGGCTTCTAGTGGTACATTTGTTTGCTAAAAGAAGAAAGAATAAAAACAGCTATATGTACCTTATTATTACCATAGAGAAAACCATTCTTATCTTGAAGTTATACCAGAATTATTATTGGGTTCCTACAATCCTAAGAACACACACATACTCTGAAAGCAGATTTCCTGTGTTCCACTTCTGAAGACCTTGAGGGGATTATTCTATCTTTTTCAAAAAATTTTTTGGAGTAAAGTTAATTTACAATGTTGTGTTAGCTTTAAGTTTATAGCAAAGTGAATCAGTTATACATATACATATATCTACTCTTTTTTTTCTCATATGGATTATTATAGAACATTGAACAGATCCCCTTGTGCTATACAGTAGGTCCCAGCTACTTATCTATCCTATATAGAATGCTGCACATGTTATCTTTTTGGCTCAGTTTTCAAACTTATAAAATAAGAACAAATCAATGCTTACCTGAAAGGTAGGCATGAGACCTAAAAGCTAATAACTATGAAGTATTTTGAAATGTACCTACGCTAGCATAGAGTAGCAATTATGTTTTTTGTTTTGTTTTGTTTTGCTATTATTTTTATTATTACCTTATAAGCAAACAAAGTTTACTAGAAGCATCTTTGCACCAAAGTGACATTTTACTCATAAGAGTGACAACACAATCTAAAAACAAGAGAACACACTGTGTTAAAGGAAGGTGTTAGGATAGGCATTGACACATACTAATGATAGGAGAAAAGTTGCTAAGACTTCATTAAAAAGCAATTTGACACCATCAAAAGTACAAATTCACTTACATTTGTGAAATAACCTGAATAGTCATTGTAGCAGAGTTTTAATACCAGAAGACTGAAACCCTAAATCCCATCAATATGGAACTGGTTAAAATAAGAAACTTTTATTCAATTGACTATTGTGAAACAGTTTTTAAAAAAATATATAGCTTAAGTAAACATACTACCCAAACTGATCTACAGGTTCAATCCCTATCAAAATCCCAATGACATTTTTATAGAAATAGAAAAAAAATTAAATTCCTATGGAACCATAAAGGATTCTGAATAGCCACAACAATCTTGAGAAAGAGGAACAAAGCTGGAAGTCTTATACTCCCTGGTTTATAAACATTACAAAGCTATGGTAATTAAAATAGTATAGTAGTGACATAATAACAGACAGGTAGATTAGTAGAAGAGATTAGAGAGCCCAGAAATAAACCCACACACCTATGTTAACACAGTCAAAGTTAATGTATACTGATCCTTGACTACAGAGCCAAGAACATAAAATGGGAAAGGATAGTCTTTTCAATGAATAATTCTGGGAAAATAGAATACTCACATGCAAAAGAATGAAGTGACACTTTACGTACACCATACACAAAAATAAATTCAAGATGTATTAAAGATTTAAATGTAAGACTGAAAACTGAAAGTTTCTGAGACAAAAACGTGGTTGAAAATCTTCATGACATTAGTGTTGGAAATAATTTAATTTTGGGGTATGAAGCAAAGGCAGAAATAAAACAAACAAAAAAATACAAGTAGACATTGGGACCAAGTATACTAAAAAGTTCTGCAAAGAGAACAATCAACAGAGTGAAAAGGCAAACTATGGAATGGTAGAAAATACTTGCAAGTCATATATCTGATAAGGTGTTAATATCCAAAATGTATAATCTGACTGCAGTAGCTTGGGTAACTGGGGAGGCAAGCATGGGTTTGATCCCTGGCCCAGTGCAGTGGGGTAAAGTATCAAGTGTCATTAAACCTATGGCATAGTCACAGCTGCAGCTCAGATTAAATCCCTGGTCCAAGAACTTCCATATGCCATAGGTGTGGCCAAGAACTTTCACAGACTGCATGTGTGACCATTAAAGAGATGGATGGGATTAAATAAATATTACAAATATCAGAATATAAAATTAGAAAATGGAAGGATGCCAGTAGAAAAGATCTCCACAGAAGCAGAAAGAAAAATAAAGTACAGAGTAAATTATAAAAAAATGAATGAGACAGAATGATGTGGCCAAGGTAGTGAAGTAGAAAGACCCTGAGTTCACATTTTCCTTCAAGCACATGAAAATTACAACTATTTACAGAGCAGCTATTGATGAGAATGACCTGAAAACTAGCAGAGAATATTTTCCATAACTGAAGAAATAAAGAGAAACCACAACGAAACTGGTATGAGGGGCAGAGATGTGGTATAATGAAGATCCACACTTTTGGGTAGGTGACCCATGAATTGGAGAAATTACAATTGCAGAGATTGCCCCTTCAAGGAATGAGGATTCCAAGACCCACACAGGACTCCAAAACCTATAGGCCTATGCTGGAAAGACAGGCCCTCAGAATGTCTAGCTTTGAAGCCCGGGATACTTGTGAATAGGGCAGTGGGAGGGCTCTAGGAAACAGAGACCCTGATCTTAAGAGTGCATGCCAAATCTCACCCTCAGTCCCAACACAAAAACAGTAATTTGAAAGGAATTTGGGTCATTGTTAACATTGGAGAGACTCCCAAAATGCAGAAGGCCACTGGAAATACCCCTGGAGACATAAGAGCTGCTGACATTCATTTTGGGGAGTTCATTCTATGATGAGGACACTGAGGTTTGTCAGTGCCATTTTGGAGTCCTTTTTCAAGTCCATTAGCACCAGCAGGCAAGCACCAATCTTGGAAAGCCCCAGGCCAAGCCATGCTGGGACACAGGCTTACTCACAAATAGGGAGGAGGCCACTGCCCTCAATAAGTCTGAGAATAAATCCCACCCACCATCACATTCACAGTAGTTGGTCCTACCACAAGAGAAGAGCCCACACAGTCCACATAAGGGGAACTCCTAGAGTATATAACTCTAGTGACCAGAAGGTAAATATTCTGCTGAGGCTCATAGGACATCTCCTACACAAGGCCTCCAAGATCATCTCCATGATCAGGAAATGCAACTGACCCTTCAAATTCATAAAAATAAACACAGAGAAATGGACTAAACAAGGAGAGAGTTCCAAATAAAGGAACAAAATGAAACCCAAGAAAGACTAAGTGAAGTGGAAATGAACAACCATGAGATTTTTCCTTTCATAATTTGTATGTTTCTATTTGTGATCTTTTCCACTTATAGAAATCCCTTTAACATTTATTTTCAAGCCAGTTTGCCTATACTGAACTATTTTAGCTTTTGTTTATCTGAAAACTCTTAATCTCTCCTCCAATTTGGAATGATAACTTTGTTGGGTATAGTATTCTTGGTTGTAATTTTTTTTTCTTTCATCATTTCAAGTACATTGGGTCACTCCCTTCTGGCCTGCAATGTTTCTCCTTAAATTTCCGTCTATAATCTCAGGGGAGTTCATAACTCCCTGTGTTATGAACTAGTCGTACATTACTAATTGTTTTCCCTTTCCTGCTTTAAGATTTACTAAATACAGTAGAATACACATTATTTTCAAGTGCAGATGGAACATTCTCCAAAAAAGACCATTTTATAGACCACAAAATAAGTCCCAGTAATTTAAGAAAATCAAAATCATATGAAGGATTTTTTTGACAAGAAAACTATGGAACTGGAAATCAACCATAATAAAAACTGCAAAAAAGCCCACATAAACAAGTTGAGTCTGAAGAGCATGCCTCTAAACAAACAATGAGTTATAGAAGAAAGCAAAAAGGCTTTCTTTTTTAATCTAGAGATAAATGAAAATAGACACACAACAATCCAAAATCTATAGAACAGCAGAAAGTCATAAGAGTGAAAGTTATAGTGATGAAAGCCTATCTCAGGAAATAAGAAAAATCTCATTTTTTTACTCCTAAATGAGCTAGAAAAAGAACAAGAAAAATAGAAGAAAAAATAAAGATCAGAGGAAAAAATAAGTGAAATAAAGACAAAAAGACAAAAGATCAATGAAACTAAAATTTGGCTCTTTGAAGATAAAGTAGATAGGGCTTTAGTTAGATTCATTAAAAGGAAAAGAGAGAGGACCCAAATAATTAAAAATCAGAAATGACAAAGAAAATGACAGTCAACACCCAAGAAACAAAAAGAATTAAGAGATTATTACAAACAATTATATGCCAGTAAAATGGACATCCAAGAAGAAATGGAAATAACCTAGAGACATGCAAGCTCCAAGACTTAACCAGGAAATACAGAAAATATGAACAGACCAACTATTAGTAATGAAATTGAATCAGTCATTAATAAAACTCCTAAAAAACAAAAGCCAGGGCCAAATAGTTTTACAAATGAATTCTACTAAATATTTGAAGAGTTACAAACCAGACTTCTCAAACTATTTCAAAAAAGTGATGAGGAAGAAATGCCTCCAAAATTAATCTATAAGGCTAGCATCACTCTGATACCACATAGTTAGTATTGGATGTTCTTGTCTAAGAAAAAAAAGAATCCAAATCAGAAAGAAAGAAGTAAAATTGTCATTGTTTACAGATGATATACTATATCTACAGATTCAGTTCCAACTGTATCAAAACACTAATGGATTTTTTAAAAAAAACTAGAACAAATAGTCCTAAAATTTGTATGGAACCACAAAAATCCCTGAATAACCAAAACAATCTTGAGAAAGAAGAATCAAGTTGGAATTATCACAGTACCTGATATCAAATTATACTACAATTCTACAGTTATCATACAGTGAGGTACTGATACAAAAACTGCCATGTGGATCAAAGTAACCGAGTAGAAAACCAAGAAATAAGCCCATGCTTACATGGTCAATTAATCATCAAAAAGAACCATATACAGTGAAAAAATTCTCTTCAATAGGCAGCATTCATATAACTGAATTCAGATAACTTTTGCTACATGCAAAAGAATGAAACAGGATTATTCTTTCAAACCCTGCACAAAAATAAATTCAAAATGGATTGGCTTAAGTGTAAGACCTGAAACTATAAAACTTCTAGAAGAAAACATAGACAGTAAGGTCTTTGACATGAGTCTTCATAATATTTTTCTGGATATGTCTTCTCATGCAGAGAAACAAAGCAAAAATAAACAAATGGGACTACATTAAACTAAAAATATTTTGCACTGTGAAGGACACTATTAACAAGAGGAAAGACAGTATACTTTATGGAAGAGGATATTTACAGATTATTTATCTGATAAGGAGTTAATGTTCAAAGTATACAAAAGACTGAGTATTAAAAACAACACAACTTCAAAAAATCAAACAACCAGATTTTAAAATAGAGGACTTGAGTAGACATTTTCCAAAGATATACAGAGATATAAAATCTGGCCAAAAGACAGACTATGCAAAGGTGGTCAACCTCAGCAATTATCAAGGAAAAGCAAATCAAACCCACAATATTATCTTACACTTGTCAGAATGGCTATTATCAAAAAGGCAACAGGGATTCCCATAATGACACAATGGGATCAGAGATGTCTTGGGAGAGCTGGGACACTGGTTCAATCCCCGGCTCCACACAATAGCATTGCCACAGCTGCGGCTTAAATCACAATTGTGGCTTGAATCTGATCCCTGGCCTGAGAACTACATATGCCCCAGGATAGCCAAAAAGGAAAAAAAAAAAAACAGAAACAAAAAGGCATCAAAGAAACAAGTGTTGGCAAGGATGTGGTAAAAAGGAAACACTATTACACTGTTGGTTGAAATGTAAATTTGTGCAGCCATTATTGAAAAGAGTGGAGAGATTCCTCAAAAAGTTAAGACTAGAACTACAATGTAATCCAGCTATTCCACTTCCAGGTATTTTTCCAAAGAAACAAAACAAAACAAAAAAAAACCCACTAGACAAGATATATGCACCCCTATATTTGTAGCAGCATTATTTGTAATAGTTAAGATATGGAAGCAACGTAAGTGTTCACAGATAAATAAGTGTATAAGGAAATTGTGATATGAGTGTGTGTATATGTATATAATTACTTATATATATATAATTATCACTCAGTCATAATATCAAAACAAAGAAAAAATATAACAAAACAAAACAGACATAGAAACAGAGAACAAAATGGAGTTGCCAGAGTGGAAGGAATTGGAAGGAGATGAGTGACTAGGTGAGGGATGGTAAGAAGTATACACTTCCAGCTGCATAATAAATAAATCATGTGGCTACAAACTGTATAGTCCTTGGTATTTTAATAACTTTAACGATGACAGAGAATAACTAGACTTATTGAGCTGATCATATTTTAGTGTTTAAGTATAACCAATCACTATTTTGTACATTTGAAACTGATAAAATTGTAAGTCAATTATACGTCAATAAAAGTGAATGGGGAGTTGCAGAAGTTAACAAACCTGACTGGTATCCATGAGAATGCCTGTTCAATCCCTGGCCTCACTCAGTGGGCTAAGGATCCAGTGTTGCAGTGAGCTATGGTGTAGGTCACAGACATGGCTTGGATGCCACTTTGCTGTGACTGTGGTATAGGGTGGCAGCTGTAGCTCCAATTCAACCCCTAACCTGGGAACTTCTATATGCCTGTCATGGGTACGGCACTAAAAAAAAAAAAAAAAAAAAAAAAAAAAAAACAGAAAAAAAAATGAATGGGACATGTGAAAATTGTAACATATATGCTACTGGAGATCGAAGACAAAGGAGAGAGAAAACAGTTATTTTAGAAGTGATACTGGCTTAGAATAATCCAAAACTAACCAAAGCATCAAAAAACACAGATTTAGGGAGTTCCTGCTGGGGCTCAGCTAAACTGAACCTGACTAGGAAACATGAAGACGCAGGTTTGATCCCTGGCCTTGCTCAGTGGGTTAAGGGTCTGGCATTGCCATGAGGTGTGGTTTAGGTCGCAGACACAGCTCAGATCCCGTGTTGCTGTGGCTGTGGCATAGGCCAGCAGCTGAGGCTCTGATTTGACCCCTAGTCTGGGAACCTACATATGCTGCGGATGTTGCCCTAAAAAAATTTAAAAAAAAAAACACACACACAAAAAACAAAAATCCCACAGATTTAGGATTCTCTAAAAAGTGTATGCAGCACACTTACAAAGAAATTCAGACCAGTAAATCTGTTAAAAAAAAAAAAAAAAGAAAATAAGGAAGTTTCCATCGTGGCACAGCGGAGACGAATCCAACTAGGAACCATGAGGTTGCACTCTCTTCCTGGCCTTGCTCAGTGGGTTAAGGATCCATTGTTGCCATGAGCAATGGTGTACTTCGAAGACGTGGCTTGGATCTGGCATTGCTGTGGCGTAGGCTGGCAGCTATAGCTCAGATTAGACCCCTAGCCTAGGAACCTTCATATGTGTGGCCTTTAGGGTGTGGCCCTAAAAAGACAAAAGACAAAAAAAGAAAAAAAGAAAAAAAAAAAAAAAAAAAGAAGAAGAAAATAAGAATGAATACCTTAAAAACTTTTAAGCAAATCTCTTTTCAGGAACAGATACAAATGCCAACAACTGACTTTAACAGACACCTAATGATAACATCTTTAAAATGCAGACAGAAAATAATTGCTAACTTAAAACTCAACAGCTATTGAAAATTTCCTTCTAAAATGTTCTTTTTTTTTAAAGTGAATTATTATGTTCATTTTATTGGTATCTATAAAACTGAGAAAAGAGGGTTTGTGTACAAATATCACCAAACAACATCAACCACTGAATAAATGTGGTTCTTCGATGCACACCTGAACAAGAAAGTTTTCTTTAAAATTCTGGCATAAATATATTAAAGCTGACCAAAAAAAAAAAAAATCAGGGCAAGCTACATCACTTCCTCGTACAAAAAAAATGTACAAAACATTAGCTTCTAACTAGATAAACATAATACTTCATAGTTTGACATCAAGTAACTGTGTGTCTTGAAGTATCAAATAGTAAGGTGATTAAAAAAAAAAAAACAGCTTGTGACACACCAGCCATCTCAAGTATCTTCAGTCATGGAGGCAGAGTGATTCTGGGAATATAAGTAGATACAATCTTAGTTGACTCTAGCACACACTTACTGTTCCCTGAACAGCCCCTTGCTTTGTGGTCTCATTTTTGTATGGGCTGTTCCTGCTCCCTGATCATGCTCTTCAAAGGCCGCTCAAATTGTTAAATCTTCTGT
Source organism: Sus scrofa (assembly GCF_054392235.1). Taxonomy (NCBI): domain Eukaryota; kingdom Metazoa; phylum Chordata; class Mammalia; order Artiodactyla; family Suidae; genus Sus; species Sus scrofa. Next base: position 89,483,829 of record NC_139383.1, read on the forward strand.
TAAACCTTGTTTTATTTTTATTGTTTTTTTTATTATGGATGATTTACAATGTTTCTTCAGCTTGTATTGTTCAGAAAGTGATGCAATCATACACAGATTCATGTGCTGTACAGTAGGAACCCATTCCCCTCCATTCCAAATGTTACCATTGTATCCACCAACCCCCAAATCCCCAACAACCCCACTCCTTCTCCCTTCTCCCCTGGCAATCATGAGACTGCTCTCCATGTCAGTGATCTGTTTGTGTTTTATAGAAAGGATCATGTGCCTTTTTAAAAATTCCACATATAAGTGATCTGTGTCATATTATAAATTCCACATATAAGTGATATCATATGGTATTAGTCTTTCTCTTTCTGACTTACTTCATTGAATATGAGGATCTCTAGTTCCATCCATGTTGCTGCAGATGACTTTATTTTGTTCTTTTTTATGGCTGAGTAGTAAGTACTCCATTGTATATATGTACCACAGCTTTTTTCTTTTCAAGATAGTGGAAAACATTTATTTCTTGATAACTCCATATCTGTAGAAATGATATTTGTAAGAAACTACTTAGATTGTAAAAACTAAATGATAGAATATCCTATCAGAGCATTTCAAATCAAATGTTTTAAATATTTTATTGCATAGCATTGATATATTTATATCTTCCAAAGTTGTCAAACACTGTCAAATAGTATTCTTTATTATCTTTATAATGTCCTTCTGTTCTATAACTATGACCCTCTTTCATTTCTGATATTGTTTTTTGGGTTGTTTCTCATTTTTCCTGGCTTTGGTTTATAAATTCAATTATCTTTTTTTGTTTGTTTAACCTTTTTACTATTCATACTATAGTTTCTATTCTTTGTAGTATAAGATGAGAGAAAATTTATTTTGGTTCATTTAAGATTGAACCCCATGTTCCCCACAGTCACAACTATATTCCTCAAGTTTAAGGAACCACTTAGATTCATTTGACAAGTATCCTTTAAAATTGGTTGAGCTGTCTTTTATAGCCCCTATTAAATACATAATATATATTTATAAATGTTCCATTAGATGAACTTTGTTAATTGTGTTATTCACCTCTTCTATATTTTTGCTGAATTTTTTTTTGCCTGCTTAAACCATAATTTGTCAAAAAAAGCATATTGTAATCTCCCACCATCACGATGATTTGTCTTTTTCTGCAGGTCTTTCAATTTTTCTTGATATATGTTGAGTCCATTTAATAATGTGTTTACATGTTTAGGATTGTTATATTGCTTTTGGCGACTTTCATCTTTTTTTTTTTATTCTTTCTTTCTTTTTATTTTCCCACTGTACAGCAAGGGGGTCAGGTTATCCTTAGATGTATACATTGCAGTTACAGTTTTTTCCCCACGACTTTCATCTTTAATCGTTGTGTAGAAGTTTGTTCTCCATGATGTTGAGTCTTTGTCTTGAAGTCCTCTTTGAGATTAATATTTCTATACTACCTGTATTTTCCTTAGTATTTGTCTCATGTATCTCTTCTCATTCTTTTCTTTCCAACTTTTCATTATTTTCATGCTCTAGGTGTATCTTTTGTAAATATTGCACAAGTTGGACTATGTTGTAATCCAATCTGACATTCTCTTTTAACTGCCAAGTTTAATTTACATGTTTTGGGATAATTAACAATTTGGTATTATTATCTTTATTTTGATATTGTAATTCTCCTATGTTTGCTTTAAGATCAATATGGGGTTTTTTTATACTGGAAAACACTTATTTTTTGTTATGTTGATTTAAAATGTTCTGCCAATTTCATGTATACATACGTATGTATAACTGGGTCACTTTTATGTATATATACATACATACACACACACACATCCTTTTTCTCACATTATCCTCCATCCTGATGCATCACAAATGATTGAATATAATTCCCTGTCCCATACAGCCAGATCCCATTGCCCATCCACTCCAAATGCAACAATTTGCATTTACTAACCCCAGAATCCCAATCTATCCCACTCCCTCCCCACTCTCCCATGGCAAAAACAAGTCTTTCTTCCATGTCCATGATCTTTTCTGTTTTGTAGATAGATCATTTTTGCCATATTTTAGACTCCACATAAAAGTGATAATCTTATGCTGTCTGTATCTCTCTTTCTGACTTTACTTCAGGATGAGAGTCTCTAGTTCCATCCATATAAAATGTTCTTAAAATAAATATCAACCATTAAAACCAGGAACAAGTAATCAAAAATATATGCAAATGTCATAATTTTAGTAAAACAGAAGCTTAGAAAATATCTCACTGGGAGAATCACACTGAAAATAATAAGGTAGAAACTCTCCAACAAAAGAAAATTCATTTTAGTTAAAATCATGGTAATGCAAAAATGTATGAACAGTAGCATATGTTCCCTTAAGATTAAATATATTCCTAAGTCTAATTTTGTACTGATTGTATAAAGCAATACGAGTGTCTTTTGATGTTTAAAATATATGAAGACTAAAATTATGACAATTGTATGATGACTATAGAGTTCTCATTTACCTGAATTTTCTGGGAAAAGGTAAAACACCTTTAAAAAAAAAACCACATCAATGATGCACAATGTGTGTTTTAAGCTATAAGAGAGCAACAAAATAAAAAAGGTACAATTAACAAATTACAAGGTGTGGGATCAACACATACACACTACTCTATATAAAATAGGTAACTAAGAAGCACCTGCTGTATAGCACAGGGAGGTCTACTCAATGATCTGTAAAAAACTATATGGGTACCTGTGTAACTTATTCATTTTCTTGTAAACTGAAAGTTAATATTGCAAATCAACACTGCAAATCAATTACACCCCAATAAAACTTATTTAGAAAACTTATGCTGTGGGAGGAAGAAATGTAATGATTTTTAAAATCTTAATCCAAGAGACCATCAGAAAGAAGAAAGAAACATAAATAAGGAAAAATAAATTTAAGTTCATTTATAATATCTTCACATTTAAAGAGGAAATAAAATATTAAAGGAAAAAGATTGTTCAAAATTCAACTATATGTTGCTTGTATTAAACATTTTAAATATAAGGAGAAAAATTGCAAAAAATAAACAAATGAAAAATATGCTGTACAGATACTAATTTTTAAAAGATCACATGTGGCTCCACTAATAGCATAAAAATTCAAATTTAAGGCAAGACTTTGGTCTATTTTATAATGAAGTTTCTTATTTTATATTCTTAATATAAGTATTTTATTATATATGTGATTTAAAACATTTTGTCTCAATCTGTAGCTTGTATTGTTGTTCTCAAACAGTGTTTTTTACAAACACAGACCATAAGTCTAATTTGTTTATTTTTTTTAACATATAAGTAGCTATATTGTCTGATCCTGGGTTTCAAAAATTTTTTCCTATGTTTTCTCCTTAAAATTCTATGACTTTTGTGTTTTATATTAGATCCATGATTTATTCAGAGTGAGGGCAGGTTTTAGTAGGAATATATTTTAATCTCATTTGTATAGTGATTAGCAGTTTATAATTGGTTTTAAAATAAGGCAAACTAGTTAAAAAAGGAAAACATTCTTCATTTCAACCATGCATAGCTATCACTGGTGAAGAAGGTTACCTTCATCTCAGTTTTAGAGTTGTCAATCAACAAAGTTCTTTCTTCCTTAAAGTTTGGGACCTTCCAATATAAAGCCTTGATAGTAAACATTCACTGAAAATAAGTCTGCTCCACCACCTTACTTAGCTTCTCTATAGTATCTGTAACATACAGTTAGACGAAGTGAACTTTCAAGGTGGGTATCTTTCCACATTTATCACAATACGTAACATACTTGGCACTCAACAAAATGCATCAATAAATACTAGATATTCATCTCCCTCCCACTGTCCTTTCCTCCCTGGCCAGTCACACTTCCTTTTTCTTGATTACCTTTTACATGAAAAGGTCAAGATAAAAAAGGAGCCCTTCTTGGCATAGGATAAAAATATTATAAGGAAATTCCTAACTTACATTTAAACACAGTTCATCATAGAACATATGAGAAATAAACAAATATATTGGAGAAAATATAATTAAAAACAAAATCTCCATAGTGGTTGTACCAATTTACATTTCCACAAACAGTGAAGGAAGGTTCCCTTTTCTCCACACACTCTCTAGCATTTATTTGTAGACTTGTTAATGATGACCATTGTGAGGTAGTAGTACCTCCTTGTAATTTTGACTTGCATTTCTCTAGTAGTGATGTTGAGCAGCTTTTCATGTGCCTGTTGACTATCAGCATGTCCTCTTTGGAGAAATGTCAATTTAGGTCTTCTGCCCAATTTTGGTGTTTATTTGTTTGTTTATTTATTTATTTATTTATTTATTTATTTTTGTCTTTTAGGGCCACACCAGTGGCATATGGAGGTTCCCAGGCTAGGGGTCGACTTGGAGCTATAGCTTCCAGCCTATGCCAGAACCATAGCAATGTGGGATCTGAGTCAGTCATGTCTGTGACCTATACCACTGCTCATGGAAACACTAGATCCATAACCCACTGAGAGGCCAGGGATCTAACCCACATCCTCATGGATGCTAGTCAGGTTTGTTAACCACCAAGCCATGATGGGAACCCTGTATTTATTTGTTTGTTTGTTTTATTTTTGTTGTTGTTGAGGTGTATGTGTTGTTTATATATTTTGGAGATTAGGCACTATAGAAAGCAATATGGAGTTGGCTCAGAAAACTAAATATAGAACCACCATATGATACATCAATCCCACTGCTGGGCATATATCCAAACAGTTTCAAAAATATCCATGCACCTGTATGTTCATTGCAGCACTATTCACAATAGCCAAGACATGGTTGGCTAAATGTCCATCCACAGATGAATGGATTAAGATATGGTGATAAAATATTAATCAGCAATAAAAAAGAACAAAATAATGCCATTTGCAGCAACATGGTGCACCTGGTGATCCTCATATTAAGAGAAGTAAGTCAGAAAGAGAAAGACAAACATCATATGATATCACTTGTATGTGGAATCTAAAATATGGCACAAATAAGCCTATCTACAAAACAGAAACAGGCTTACAGACATGGATAACAACCTTGTGGTTGCCAAGGGTGGGGGGAAGAAGTAGGGTTCGATCTGTTGAGAGTTTGGGGTTGGTAGAGGCAAACTCTTACATTTAAAGTGGATAAGCAATGACATCCTACTGTACAGCACAGGGAACTCTATCCAGTCTCTTTGGACAGAACATGATGGAAGATAGTATGAAAAAAAAGAATACACACACACACACACACACACACACACACACACACACACATATGTGACTGAGTCACTATGCTGTACAGTGGAAATTGACACAATGTAAATCAACTATATTTTAATAAAAATTAAATTAAAATTTTATAAAATAAAGGTAAGGTAGGCACATTCAAGAAGTTTTTCTTCTCCAAAGACATTTTTGAGGTGAGAAAAATCTAAAGGATAAAATCAATACTTAAAAATGATGTTAAAAAAACTCGCACACTTGAAATCCTCTTCCCAAGATAGTATAGGAAAAAAACCTCTTTCATCATTGAATAAGTATTAACCAGATAATTATAGACAGACATCATAGTCAATCAACTAAGGGACTGTTAAGACCAAAAGAATCCTCACCCTTATATCCCTGAGCAGATACAACTCAACCCATCATACAGGTGTTATGAAGATAAGCAATAATTAGTCCTCAAGTAAGAGGAATCTATGACTTCATTCATCACACACAATTTATGCTAATTTCACCTGGTAATTGGGAGTGATCATCTGTGTTAGCTAATTGTCTTTAACAGGAGGAAAAACAAGAACTCCTTCTTTATGGAAGGGGCTAGTTTTGTGTATTAGAAAGGCATCCATGAAGTTAGATCCCTATCCTCTCAGATACTGTAATCTTTCTTACTGTTTTCATTTCAAAGAGATGTCTCCCAGGCTTCTGAAAAGTCATTTCTGGGTCATAAAACTGGCAAAAACCTATCTAGTCTTCAAAATGATTTATCTACATTTCAAAGAAATGAGAAAGTCCTTAAAGTAAAAGATGGGGAGGGAAATCGCCTCCCCCCTTTTTAACAGGGATAATGAAGCCTCTTATTTTAAATTCATGTTGTCTTAGAATGTGTAAAACATATCAAAGATTTAATCTCACTGTGAAATGTTTTTCACAGTGTATAGTCACAGCATATTTATTATCTTTTTCCACAGTCATTTGTGTGTATGTATTCATTAGTATCATATTACATATCCATTTTATTATATATCACTTAATTAGTTTTGTTTATATATTCCCTCATGTATTCAAGTTTTTCTTTTATTCCTAAGGTTGATGATGACTTCCATTTTTGTGAAAGCACTTAAAACCGAAGTAGTTACTAAATAACTAAAGGTTAAATTAACTCATAGAAATATTTTTTCAATTCTTTTTTACAACCAGCAGCTCTAACCTCTAGAATTTCAATGTGATGGTTGAGATTACTGATACACCTAGTTTGGTGCAATTTATAGTCTTCATATTATTCCTTTTAGAAAGTATTTATTCCTTAAAGAGTTCACAGTCTAACCAGGAAAATAACATAGCAAAATTAATTAATGTGCATTATTCTATTTGCTTTAATAATAGATATGTAAGCAGAGTGCTAAGGGGACACAGAGGTGGGAGTGGTTAGGTCCCTGGGAAGTTCCAGAAAGACTCCACAGAGAAGGTTGAAAGTGTAGGCTAGGGGGAGGATAGAGCATGAACTAAGGAGAAGACTTAGTAAAAAGTCTGGAACATGTAAGCAATGGATTACAAATTTCAGTAATTTTATCAGAATTCCCAGGGAGTTTGTTGAAGATAAGGATCCTGAGGCTCTACACAACAGTCATAGATCTTATTGCATGATCTCTCAACCTCAGCATTACTGACCTTTTGGGCTGGAGAATTCTTTGTTGTGGTGACTGTTCTGTGTATTGGAGAATGGTCAACAGCATCCCAAGCCTCTATGAGGTGGTTCCAGGACCTTTAACACCCACTCATTTTGATCCTAATGCTCACTCACATTCATGAATCAGTGATTTATGGATAGTGCTTAGAGCCCAGTGCAGATGAGAAGTGAGAGAGACAAGTGGAAGCCATCACATGAAAAACTTGGCTGGTTGTCTATATAAGACTAAAATTTATCCTGATGGTTTCTGACCAAGGCTTGTGATTAATTCCATTCAAGTTGGCCATTAAGAGTGCCAGGAGATGAGAGGCAGAAAGAAAAAATAAAAAAAAAAAAAAAAAAAGAGGAGGAAGAGACAGGATGGAGAAGTGAGTGTTAAATTATGCCTCCTCCTCCCCCACCAGCCAGGGGCAAGCTGTAACTTGGACTGTTTTCTGCCCTGGCAAGAAATGTAGCGTAATTTCTTAGGAAAGACTTCTGCCTTCAAAGCATTTCACTTCCAGCTGTGAATCTGACTGCTGTTCTTTTTGTCACACAGAGGCCTCTGCTAGTAGACATGGTTGCTGTTTCTAGGAAGAAAATAAAAGTCTGTGATTTGAAAATTATGGGGGAAGGACACCTTTCTTCTATCAATCTGTGAAATAACTTATGTTAGTAAGAAAATATATTGTATAAATGGGATATTTCAGAAGAGGCCTCTCACTTTGTACCTTTCACCTATCAATTTTGACAAAGTAAGGAATCCATTATATAGAATGGATATATATATTGTACATATATATAATGTACCAAAAGTCTTGAGGGAATATAGTGACATTCCAATACATATTGAGAATGCATAAGATTTTCTAAATATAAGTTAAAACTACATCAGAACCTGAGAGAAAACTAGCTGTTACATGAAAGGCTTACTGCATGATCTCTCAACCTCAGCATTACTGACCTTTTGGGCTGGAGAATTCTTTGTTGTGGTGACTGTTCTGTGTATTGGAGAATGGTCAACAGCATCCCAAGCCTCTACTTGCTAGATGCTAAGTTGTAGCAACTAAAATGTCTCCAGACATTATCAAATGTTCCTTGAGGAAAAAAAGAGAAAAATCCATCCCTGGTAGAATGGCGGCTTTTGGGTAACATATGAAGGTGATACACTTCCTATAACTTCAAAGTTATCTCCTGCATAGAGAGTCCAAATTTAATCCAGATCCAATTTAGGGAATAGATGTTCACTAAATGCCACTAAATCCAATGATGCTAATGAACAGATAAATAATTATATTCATTAACAGCCTAGATTAAAGACCAAGGACTTGAGACTTGAACAAAGAATTTCATAAAAAGCTTAAGGACACATATTCCACTAATTCTTTCCAAGCATTAGATTGATTTCTAGTATCTTCAAATTTTAACACTTCTGAAAACCATCAGTTGTGTGTTCCTTTCTGGGCACAATGACCTGGCCTATCACCAAACTCTGTGACTCCCAGAGGAGGATGGGGGATATAAGGCAAACAGCATCCTCCACATACAATTTCTGTGCATTACTCTAAAAAAACTTAACATGTCAGAATTTCTGAACTCCAAGTGCTGCTAATTTAAAGTGTCTCCTCTAACTTATGTTCCTGACCTATCCTTGCAGAATTTAGGATTCATCTTTTCTATAATAACCGTCCTTGGACCTAAAGGTAAATTTGACTCCACAAAGTAATCTGGGAACTGACTAACCTCTAAGCATTCTAGTTTTACTTTTATAGATCTAATGTCATTTTTTTTCCCTCTGAAGAGTATTAAATCTAGCATACTGATTTAAATTTGACGGTAAATACTGGCACCTTACCCAGTGTTCATAATTCCACTTCTAAATGTATTTTAGTGCCATAGTACTTGGGTAAAATTTATATATTCTATTTACAGAAACAACTCTCCCACAATATGGATATAGTTAAAGAAATTGCTTTACTTCATAGTTATTTAAAAATCATAGCTGAGGGATCAAGATGGCAGAGTAAGAAGACCTTGAACTCATATCCTTCTTCACATGTAATTACAATTACCTGCAGAGAAACTATCTATGGGAATATAGTGGAAATGAAAACCACAGTTAAAGATACAAATGGTGAGCCAAATGAGACAGTTAGGAGGGGCAAAGATGCAGCCTGGTCAGGACCCATATGTCCAGGCTGTTAGTCCAGAAATGGGAGGGCTATCACAGATAGTCATGTACAAGGGAACTCCCATAAGACTCTACACTGACTTTCCAGCAAAAACTTGGCAGGTCAGAAATGAGCATCAAGATATATTCAAATTAACAAAAGAAACTATAATTAAGAATATTCTACCTGTCAAGACTATCATTCATATTTGAAAGAGACTTAAGCAAATGCTAAAATATTTTAGCACCACTAAACTGACCTTAAAAAAATGTTAAAGAAACTTCTCTAAGTAGAAAAAAAATCTCCAAACTAGAAATAAAAAAATATATGAAAGGAATATCTCACTGATAAATGTAAACACAGCAAAAGTAATGGATTAACACCTATAAAGATAATAGGAAGGTAAAATGTTATGTCACAAACATAAAACTTGGGGGGGCAGTAAAAATGAAGTTCCTTTAAAATTCATTTGAACTTAAGAGATAGATAAGCACACACACATATATATAGTTTATTTTATGTGAATTCTATGATGACCACAAACCAAAAACCTATCTATAAAAGAAATACAAAAGAGAAAGAGAAAGAAAAGCAAGCATAACAACTACATATAGTCATTAAAGCACAAAGGAAGATAGTAAAAGAAGATAGAAGAAAGAAGAACATTAAAACAATCAGAAAACAATTAACAAGTGGCAATAGGTACCTAGTGGGCAATTTAAATGTAACTATAAAAATAAGAACTATATATTGCCTACAAGAGACTCAATTCAAATCTAAAGACATACACAGACTGAAATGAGGGGTAGAAAAGGTATTCTATGCAAAGGGAAACAAAAAGAAGCTAGGATATTAACACTTAGACCAAATAAACTTTAAAACAAGGACAGTAACAAGACACAAAGAAGAAATTACATAATAGTGAAGGGATCAATACAGAAAGACATAACAATTGTAAATGTATATTCACTCAACATGGGAGCATTGCAATATATAAAGTAAATATTAACAGACATTGTAGGATGTAGTGTATCTCTCAGCTTGGAGCTAAGATAAGTTGCTTTTTATTATATATATTGTTACACAAAAAAACAGTGTCCTTCTTCTTCCTAAAGTCTTAAAGCACATGCCTTGTAAATATGCTAGCCACACACTATCCCTAATGGGTGGCAGTTATTTACAGTGCTCCTGGTCATAACATTCATCAGTTCCTACATTTTATACCTGTATCAATCATTTTGATCAGTCCTTGCATAAATCCCCCCCTTCTATCATTCTTAGCTTCAAAAACAACTCTAGTCAAATCAAACTCTTTCACACACAGTTAGAATATTGAATTGAGGGGTGAATCTACTGTATTAGAAGAAGGAAATATATTTTTAATAGAGATTGAAAGTATTGTATCAGGGAATTTGTTGTCAGCAATATGTATAGTAGCTAAAAGTAGAAAACTATTTTTTTCAACAATAAAGGAATTTAAGAAAAACAAAAAACATATGAAACTATTGTATTTTCAGGAGATGCAAGAGTACAGTTATTAAACAAATGGTGCATAGGAATACATGAGATGGAAAGGAGAGGGTGTTTCTCATTATAGTCCTGGTATGAAGCCGCTTTTCATATTGATTTCCTAGTGAGAAAAGTGGTAATATACATAGTAATTGACAATGGAGTTGATCATAATTTAACTAGGTCCCCTTGGGAGAATGTCTGAATAGGACTTTTTGAAAGGTTTAAGTAGGTGATAAAGGATGATTTCCCAAGGACATGATCCAAGGTGGTAAATAAAAACTGATTTCATTGATGACCCATTGAGTTAGCCACTAATATGATCATGGTCAGTTTAAATACACTGAATTTTTAATCAATTTATTGTCACCTGTGGTCCATCAGGTGACAATGTCTGCATCAAGGAAATTCCAGTACCAGAATACTGCTGAGCTCATCCTCCTCATGATCTGGCTTTGGCTCTTTAGGTATTACAAGCAACTGCATTGCTGTTCCTGCTCCCTGCTTTCACTGATAAAGATGAAATATTATTAGTATGGGAAAAAAATGTATATATGTGTATGACTGGGTCACTATGCTGTACACAGAAATTGACACAACACTGTAAATCAATCATACTTATAATAAAAAATTATCGATAGCTAATTTGTATTCATCTCTTACAAAGCCAGACTGTTCTCTGTGCTTCATAGGTTTCATCTTATTCAATTCTCACAACCCAGATAGGGACTATTATTATCTCCTTTTGCAGTTGAAAAAATAGATATACATATATTAAGTAATTGATCCAGTCATACAATTAACAGGTAGAGGAAAGATCTGATTCCAGGCAGAGGGTCTCTAGAGCTCATGCTTTCACACAGTAGTTATATACCAAGTAAGATCAAAATTACCCAAAAGGGAGAGAGAAAATGGAGGAAAATTGTGGCAAGTGCCAATTATTTTCAGTATTTTTAATTTTTTCATAATCACACATATTTAGGAAGAAAATTTGAATTATTTTATAATTATATTTCCATTAATTATAGCATTTTCCCTTCAGACATTAAAATGAATTTTGAGTGTCAGAACTACAGTGAGTCATAGAATAATGGTCAGGCAGATGCACAAAAGAGAGACAGCATGATTTCACTGAGTAAACTCACCCCACATATGGGTAGAAAAGAAAGCACAGACAGTGAATGGACCAAGATCTCTGGAGGACTCATTCACCCCAGATGGCTCTGAAGGGCCCATGTAGGACCTTGGAGGGGCCGTCTCCATTCTTAATAATGGCTCCAAACCGTACAAAATTCCATGCTGGATTCTGTGGTCTCACCATCTTTGGGTCCATTAATTAGATCCAGTATGAATCCACTCTTGTCCATCATAGTTGCTTCTTATATATAAGAAAGGAAATCCTATGAGACTTTTTCCTAGCTGATCAGTATTCCAGTTATCAATGGTTTGATCTCCTTTCTCAGAAATATAAAGAAGCAGACTCTAGGGTATGCTGCCTCATTGTTTTCCTTAACTAATTTATGATCACTAACAATAACCAACCCTTGCTCAAACCAGTGTTTGCTTATGATTTCTACCAACCTGAAAAATCTCCTGGTCCCTTCTCCACTGTTATTTTAGTGTATTCTCTCATCACGTACAAACTCTAACATAATTTACTTCTCTCACTAGTTTTGAATCCCATCTAAAACTGCATAACATTAAATGATATTTAACACTATGTTATGTTTAAACAAATGCATGTGTATTTTTACACATATGTCCATTCACACATATATATTTTATTCATTAATTTTGTGAGGTAATAATTTGTATTTGTCTGCTTTTATCATGAGTACCTCAGAGAGAGGAAGAAATCCCTTCATCTTTTTATAACATAAAGCTCTCAGCAGTCACCCAGCTCATAGCCGACTTTTAACCAAGAAGCAGAGCACTGGGTAGTGATTACAACTCAATCTGGCTAACTATGGGCCAGTTCCTTAGTGTCTTTCCCTCTCTTTTTCTTCACCTGAATGAACCAAACAAAATAAGAAATAGTTACAAAAAAAAAAAAAGTACTTAATATTTACCGAGCAATTACTGAGTACCAAGTTTGGGCCATGGACTTTGCTAAGCAGGATATCAACATTCCATTGTAACTAGTAGATTCGCTCCTGGCAAATGTGCCTGTGTTGTCTAAGGTTTATCCTCATTATATTTGATGAGAAAAAAGTTATGATTGAACATTTAGATACATTCCACCTCGTGATATCAAAATTTTGCTAAGATTTTGAGCACTGTTCACTTTCAGACTTTCAACATTTTCAAGATAAATGATATTATACAAACACGAATGTTTTTGGCTTTCACTTGTCCATGAGGTATGTAAGGAAGAGTAAATGTGGTTGGCAGTTAGTTGGCAGATTTGGTAGGGTAGGAGCATTAACTAGTCATTATTGAAATTGTACCCCATTTGCTAGGTTCTGTACATATGTCCACTTATTTATGTATTCTTATTATTTTATTGAAACTCAAAAGTTAAAAAAAAAAAACAGGATTCAAAGAGAATAAGTAATATTAGTGAAGTCAAAATGGCAGTGCACAGAGCCAAGCTTCATACCTTGATCTTATCTGACTGAAAAGTTCAATATATTAAAGTACCATACTTCTGTGGAAGTGCAATGACTTATTCTGATCTTTTTCTAGCATGTATAATATTGGCCCAACTTACTAGCAACCTATTGTTGTTTAAATAAAATGCCACATGGCTTAGGATCAAAGGGTCACTTCCTCTGTTGACTTCCCTTTCACTCACTGACTTACCTTATGCTGCTGACTGTTCTCAAATCTCTGATGACAGCATTCTTGTTGCTAAAGTAGAGCCTGGAGTAGAAGTTTGAAAGGAAATCAGAAATGTAATAACTGTAAAATGTAAATGTTTGGAAGGAAATCAGAAATGCAACAACTTCTTTATTAAGTATAACACATTCCTATATACTAAGTTTAATTAAAACTATGGGAGCTGGTGTGATGAAGAGACAGATAATCCAGATCCAACCAGTTTCTAAAATTCCACTCTTCTCTGTGTTCATGCTGAGAATATGATAGTAACCCTTGGAATCTAAGGAAATGGCCAGATCTCACATGTTAGCCCTTGCAGGTATGTTGCAAATGGTAAAAGAGTTTTGTATCATCTGAGCCACCTTCAGGGGCATAAATGAAACAGCAGATGATGCCTCTTTGAAATGTTTTTGGAATTAAATTATCTTGAAGCAAGAATATATAATAATATGCATTTTTCATACATTTAATGCTTCAACAGATCTCATGTTTTAAATTTCCATGATAGATAAGAGCTATATGCTGAGATTTCCTCACATCTGATGGCTCTTGAATCCCAATCAATATATGTGGAGAATTTGCAGCTAAATATAAAATAGACTAAGGAAAAATTATTGATAGTTTTCAGTGATTTAATGCCTGTCAAATTTGGTGTCACAAAGGACTTCAGCTGGCAAGAGGCAGGAATACCTTTTAAAAATTCACAGAAAAATATAGCGAAATAAAATCATTTGTCTTTGAGAAATCCTATCCTTGGCCCCTGTCAGCCACTGAAAGTATCTGTAATACAACTATTAAGTTAATGTAGGTTGGGGAGGTGGGGATTTATGTGCTCAAAGAAAAAGTTGATTCAGAGAATACACAACAAAAAGAAGATATGGAATTCAGTATCAAATGTACAATCATTATAGTGAAATTATTTAGTTAATTATTAGTGAGTTAATTTTTAACAGAGCTTGGAATTAACTCCCAGGCTTAAGCTGACAGTGGAGTCTCCCACCACTCCCTCCATCCTATTTCTGCTTGACTTCCTGCCCAGGTGAGTGCATTCATTCAGCCCCAGAGCACTTAGCTGCTCAGCAACACTGCAGTGGCTACCTCAGACATCAATTCCTCTAAGTGTCTGGACCATTTTATGCTTATCAAGCTTCCCCTTTCCTAAAGATGTTTAATTCTTATTTCATTGCTTGAATTCTATATATTACTCTTGCTAGCTGGTTCTATTAATTTGAATGAATATTAATGGCCTTTTATGTCTACTCTTCCAATGTAACTTTCAACAGATGTTTAAGTTCACTGTTTAACTTCAATCCACTAGAGTATGTACTGCTGTTGATGTCCATGTCATGGCTTGTGGATGAAAGAGTAGGCAGGAATATCCTACATGGTGAAATATCACAGAAATAACACTGAATACATAAGTAAGAGACATTATTATGTCTCTGCCATTAACTACCAATGTGACAAGGAGCAAGCATTCTCCATTCTCGGAATCCCAGTTTTACACTGTAAAATGAAGTAATGAACTGCACAACCACTAAGGGTCTGCCTAAGCCTCTAGGATTCTTATTTCAAAGATCTAGAGATGGAATACTAAATATCTGCAAACACATAGGGTCAAGTTCTTAAGGAATGTTGCTTTAGACCTAATTGATGAAAACAACCAATAATTATGAAATGGCCTTGACTAATTTAACTAAATTTCCAATACAATTGATGTGCCCATCAGTTAAAATAAGCTAGATTGGGCTTCCTTGACAAATTATCCTCAAGTCTCATTGCCTAACTATTACTTTATTTGTTGCTTTTACGGAATCCACTGTAGCACAAGTAAATTCCCAGGATAACTTTCCTCCTTGTTTTGGCTCAATGTTCCAAGTTGCTTGGATCTTATGCTACCTCTGCATCAGTAAGGGATGCCATGAACAATGAAACCGAGGAAAAGCAGTGTGAAGAGCCTAAAACCATCAGTAAATGCTTCCTCACCATTTTGGTCACATATCTACATTTCATTTTCCAAAGGCAGTTATGTAGTCATACCTAACTTCGAAGAAACAGAGAAGTATAATCTGTGATGTAAGCCGAAGTAGAGGAGAATCAATGGTGAAGAGAAGGAACACCTCCTACAATATGACATGGTAACTGAGTATCAGCAGACATTCAAAGCAACAGACGTAATGGATGAGTGTGAACAAACTATCTGTATGAAAAGAAATTTGTAGCATGAGCCCTGATGATTGCATTTTTAGTTTTTTTTTTTTTTAAATACAAACATGTGACTTAAGCTTTTATTGCCAAGGTGTCCATTTCAAAGAGGCCCCCGCTTCAAGACAGTTACCTAAATAAACACATTGCCACCTACACAACTGGACAAGGAGTCTGGCTGCTTCCTGTACTAAGGCTCTGTTGTTGTAGAGATTTTAGTTGATTTCAATAATTAACCATTTGAAATAATTCTTTTTTCTCTTCTCGTGCTTTAAATTCCTGCTATTATGTTTTAAATTCATTAATAGAGTGAACTTTCAAAACTCTAGACACCCCCTCAACACCAATAAAAGCAGAACCCCAGGCCCATGTTGTCCCCTTACCCCTCTCTCTCCAACTCCTAACAATCTTGCTGTGTGGGCCCAGGTGTGTTGTGTAATATTCAGGTCTTGAAAGTAACAGCCCTTTATTTTTTCAGTTTCCTCATGGTTATTGCTGAAGGGCTAGTCCAATCACAACACAATGAGACTGGTATAAAATAGCTGTTACAAGGCTAATACAAAATACAGCAATAAGGCTACAAATGCCTGCTGGAAATCCTTCTGTAAAGATGGACTTGGGCCTTTGCAGTCATTTATTCATTCATTTAGCATTTATTTAACATGTATTTTTGAGTGTTCATAGTGTATCAATTGCCAAGTATAAAACTCTCTCTCCTTTAACAGATTCAATTCATTCCTGAAAACCCTGCCACAAAGTGAAAAGCCATTAAACAAAAAATACATTTCTAGAGCTGCTGGTTCATCAGGTTAAGGGGACCTGATGTTGTGTCTCTGAGGATGCAGGTTCAATCCTTGGCATTGCTCAGTGGGTTAAGGATATGGCATTGCCATAAACTGTGGCGTAGATCACAGAAATAGCTCAGATCCAGTGTTGCCATGCCTGTGGCATAGGCCTGCAGCTGCAGCTTGATTCCTAGTCTGGGAACTTCTATATCCCACAGATATAGCCATTTAAAATATATACGTAAATCCAATAATTTTAGTGGGAACATTTGTGGTGTATTCTATCCTATCCCAATTTAAGATACTCAAACAATTTTCACAAATAGAAAAATGAATAATTGAAACTAATTTAAATGGCTAATAACTCGAAAGTGAAAAAAAATTAGTTTGCATATAAATGGGCAGGAACATTCTTATAATTATTGAGCCCAAAGAAGAAATAGCTAGAAGGAGAGACAGGAACTTGCCTATATAGTAAATATATAGTAAATATATGGGATCATCATTTTATTTTTCACTGGAATCAGGACAAATTTGAGAATTGAAGTTAGTGATATCCATAAATGCACTGGGACAAGAGGCATAAACCAGAACCTGGGAAAATTGGGACATATGTTTGCCCTACTCAAATGTGATATTATTTATGAGTAAAACTATGATTAATGTTAAAGTTGGTCCTTTGATTACACCCCACCGATACACATATATCACATTTTCAGTTTATATAGTTCCACACACATTTATTCCGACAGAGACAACACTGAAGGATGTTCACTTAGAAATGTCCAGTGGGAGAGCTGTGATTCAGTTTTATGTGGGGACTTACTGAACACTGGGGCTCAGGAAGCAGACTCTCAGATATCTCTGAGGAACTGCTCTGAAGACATAGGGGGGAGGCCAATAGAGATGTGATTTTGATGAGGTGGTGTGTGCAATCCAGCACACATCTCAGTTGACTATTGCTACTAGTCCTAAGGAATAGATATCTGTTAATGGTTTTAGTGCTTTTCTAAGTATGAGAAGATACAAGAATCCAGGTTCACAACAAATTTATCCTGAAATATTTGTAACTAGATGTTCTACCTCTTTCCCAGAGTCCCTATTCAGCTCTTCATCCTTGACATCTTTTCAGAGTGTACTGTAGGTTAGCAACTGCAGTGACAATGCCTCAATTCTTATAGAACTTGGTGACAAGTGACATTCCTTAGTTAACAGGGAATAGTCAGCAGCCAGCATTAGTTTGCCAAGCTCCCCTGATCTCCTGCTAGTCCTCGGAAAAATACAAGCCAGCAGACCCAAGGGGACTACCTAAGGCAGATATCACTGCACCTCTGAGTGGTACCAACACCCTGCCACAGCATCAAAATCACATCTCTATTGGCCTCCCCCCTATGTCTTCAGAGCAGTTCCTCAGAGATATCTGAGAGTCTGCTTCCTGAGCCCCAGTGTATATTCAAAATAGTACTGGAAGTCCTAGACAGAGAAAATGGTGGACTGGTGGGCAAGGGAATAAAAGAATCTAAACTGGAAAGGAAGAAATGAAACTGTCCCTATTTGTAGATGACATTATAGCATATATAGTAAAACCTAAAGAGCCATCATAAAGGTGCTAGAACTAATAAAAAAATTAGTACAATTGAAGAATGCAAAAATCAATATACAAAATTTAGTTTCATTTCTATACACAAACAATGAACTATTAAAAAGGGAAATAAAGAAAGTTGAGAAAGGGAAAGAAAAACAAAGAAAAGCAAAAAAAAATACTACTGATCATTAATTATTGTATATATGTAACTTGGGCTATCTTTTCTTCAAGGTGAAATGAAGAACCAAGGGCACTGCCCAAAGTTCTACCCACTGAGAGGCTTTCCCTTCACTAGAACTCTTTACAGCCACCTCAGGGTGGGGCTAGTGCCAATATATTGTGCAGATTATTATCTCTTCTACCAATTGATCAAAGGGTGCCCCCATGGGACCAGAGGTACAGAATTAGGAGGACTCATGGTCCATCTCTCTTCCCACAAGTAATCTCAGCATCATGAGACCTGTTGACTCCTGTGGCCCAGGTGGCAGAGAAGCTTGCATGGCTTGCATGACCTTGTCCGGCCAAGGTCCCTTCTACCACTAAGAAAGAAGCATACTACCTAGTGTCTTTTTTTAGATTTTGAAGGAAGTATATGTCATTTGCATGATATTCTGACTAGTTACCAAGTAAACCAACAAGATGCCAGTTTTGAGTGAGGCCCAGAAAACTAAAAGGCCATGGTAGGAGTCCAAGCTGCCATGAAAGCAGGATGAGCCAGAGGGTCCACAACAATGGAAGAGGTGCCATCCTTAACCATAAAGTAACCTGCCATGGCTGCTTCTTCAGGATCACCTTCCAACCTCATGTAAATACCTCTTGAGGCTAAGTCCAGATCAGAACCACATAGGGAAGGGAGTTTTAGATTAGGTAAATTGACGTAGGACAAAGCCACCAAAGGTGGTTTGCTGTTAAAAATATACATTGCAGTTCCCTTGTGGCACAGCAGGATAAGGATCCAGTGCTGTAACTGCTGTGACTCAGGTCACTGCTGTGGCACAGGTTCAATCCCTGTCTAGGGAACTTCTATATGCTGTGGGGACAGCCAAAAAAAATCAAACTAAAAATACAGATGAAAAACGGATAACTAAAACAATATATGTAGTGCCCTTGAACTTCTTATGAAGGAGATTCAAAGACTATGTTTGACAAATCCTGGTGTAGAAAGGAAACAGTAAGTCTGTGCTTCATGGAGTGGACAGGGAAATGCAAACAGGTGCACTGCAGTTAGATGCATGATGGTTGCTAACTGCTAAAGAACAGAATCTCAGAAAAATTGGGGAATTGTGTGACAGGCATTCCTAAGAAGAGAGCCCCTGAGTCTGATCAAGTGCTGTGTTGTCATTCCAACAGGTGATAAATTAGTGAGGTATAACTTGCTGAAACAAATGCTTTTTGCCAAGTGTCTGCAAAGAGAGTTTACCTATAAATAGTCATTTTCCCGCTAATAAACCACTGCCTGAAGAAGAGCAGTTGATTCTCAGAATCTGAAGAGAAAGAAGGAGATATGTTCTCATCAATTTTGGCAGCTCTTTAAACAGGGAGTGAGAAACAGCACAGGGGAGAGAAAGGAAGGGGAGCCCTGTGTCACTGAAGTGGAGGCTGTAGGAACAGGAACCACCTTGCAGTCTGTGGTTCCAAGGGAGAGCAGCCAGCACAGTGGCCAGGTGAGCCCCCAAAGCAGAGCACACCCTGAGGCATGTGCACAGGCTTCTGGTGGCCCGAGAGGTACCAGGTACAACAGGGGAATACTAGGAGCCTAGAGGCAGAGCATGAAAGAAAGTGAGATTATTTGCCCACTTTAAGATTTATGGGATAATCACAAATGCATGGTTTAATTGGTCATTTGGGGAAATGGGGAGCTGAGAGTCAGGCCTCTGACATAAGCAGAACACAAGCTTCTAATTGGGGAAGAAAGCTTTGCACTTCTGGTCATTATTATTTAAGAGCAATTCTCATGAATATTCAGAAAAACTAGATTTCCCAAACTTAGATCACATGATTCTTTCTCTTTTCTTTTCTCTCTTTTTTCTTCCCTTCCCTTCCCTTCTCTTTCATTCCCTTCCCCTCCACTCTTTTCTTTCCTTTCCTTCCCTTTTATTTTCTTTCTTTTCTTTTCTTTTTTCTTTTCTTTTCTTTTTTATGGCTGAACCTGTGGGATATGGAAGTTCCCAGACTATGGGTCTAATTAGGGTTGCAGTTACCAGCCTATGACACTGCAACACTAGATCCAAGCTGCATCTGTGACCTACAGCAAAACTTGTGGCATTGGTGGATCCCTAACCCACTGAGTGAGGCTGGGGATCAAACACACATCCTCACAGATATAGCCTCAGGGTCCTTAACCCACTGAGCCAAAACAGAAACTCCACATGTGATTCTTAATGATATCAATGTGCTTTGATTTCTTACTCCATTTATATCATGTAAACTTTAAGATACATTTTATTTATTTATTTAATTGTTTGTTTGTTTATTTATTTATTGCTTTTTGGGGCCACAGCTGTGGCATATGGAGGTTCCCAGGCTAGGGGTTGAATGGGAGCTACAGCTGTTGGCCTAGACCACAGCCACAGCAACCCCAGACCCAAGCTGTTTCTTCCACCTATACCAGAGCTCATGGCAACCCTGGATCCTTAACCCATTGAGTGAGGCCAGGGATCCAACCCGCATCCTCACGGATCCTAGTTGGGTTTGTTAACCGCTGAGCCATGAAGGGAACTCCCTAAGATACATTTTATAGTTGATTTATATCTCTGAATGCTCACTTTTTGATCATATAACTCCCTGGGACTGTTCACATTTTCAAAGACTGTTGTCCTTGTTAAGAGAAAATAGTGTTTGCTTGTATTTTTTGCTCCTTTGAATTCAACTACAATACAGCTATAAATACTTTGAATGGGTAAATATTTTGCTATTTTATTCTATAAAATTTGCATTACACTCAGTAATGGAGTATGTTTATACTATAAAAATCACTATTGCAATACAGTTTACATAGTAATTAAATGTACTACTGATTATCAAATTATTATATTTGGAAACAGCAGAGAATCTCTGAGTTAAACTACTGCTAGTTAAACATAAATATGGAAAGTATGGGGAATTTGAATTTTTGAACTTAGGTCTTCTATGACTACATGAACATATGCTTATATATTTTGTGTATATTCGTAGTATTAAGATATTCTAACTTTTGCACTCAAAAAATCACCAAAATTTGTTTTCTTTCTTTCTTTTTAATACACATATACAAAAGATTTTGTCCCTCTTGCTTTATCAGACTGAGAACATACATGTCAAACTTAAGGAGAAAAAAAAAAAACAAAAAAAAAACCACCTACTTGACAACCATTTCTCTAAACACAGTGTGTGGGTTTTTTTTTTTTTTTTAGCCTGAAACAATGAAAGGGAAATTTCTCTACTACTGCCCCCTCGTGGTTTAGTATGTATGAAGACTGGGACAACTGCAATATTTTGAATATTTTCTTCTGGAATTTTTTTTTTTGAATTGTCTAGAAATTCAAATGTGACTGTAAATCTGAAAATAAATAACCCACCATCCCCTTGATACTTAAAAATTACATTAACATACATCCTTTCTCAACTAATTATGATATGTAGATTGTGTTTCATAGCATGGATCTATAGAAGTTTTTCTGAAGGAATCAAGGATAATCTATAATCAAATCTAATTTTATAAGTAAGAAATCAGGAAATAGTGACAAAGCCTTATTTTGATTTTTACTGTCATGACTGGGTAGATAGAATGTGGTTCTCTAAACTGTAGTGTGGGACAATTTGTTTTAGGAAATAAACATCTTTAGTTTTATAATACTTAGAGGTAATATTATTATAAGATAAAATCAAAGTGATTCAATTCATATTTTAGTGTATAAAGATATTTCTGAAAGTAATTCCTTCTTTTCTTTTCCAACCGTAGAATCACCACTTTTTAGGTAGTGTCACTTCCTGATTCTCTTAAAGGTGGGCATGACAATTTGACTAAGTTCTTTCTGATGGATGTAAAAGCAAGTGCTGTGTGCAGTTTTCAGGTCACTTCCTTAAAAGGCAGGTTGTGTCCTTTCTTCTTTTTCAAATGTGGACATGGAGGTGAACTATTTTGGATCACGAGGATGAGAGAAAACCCCAAAGACAGCAGAGCAAAACATTATAAAGAACTTGGATCCCCAATACCTCAGAGTAAAAATGCCAGTTTTAAACTTACCCAACTTTTTTTCCAGTTCAAAATAGGTAGATACATGGATAGACAGATAAATAGATAGAGATAAATGAAGAGATAGAGATAGCTCTCTATATAGATACAGTCTCTCATATAGTTTATTTTCGCCCTGGTTCAGTGTTGTTTTTGCATATGGTGAGTGATTGGTAAATACTTGATAATAAGGATTGCTACTATACCAGAGCCTTATTCCTACATAAAACATCATGAAGAGTGATCTGGGTGCCATAAATGAAGAAATCAAAGAGTGTGGGATCAAGATGGCAGACTAGGAGGACCCTGAGCTCACCTCCCCCAGTGAACACATTAAAACTACAACTACATACAGAGCAAACTCTTTCAGGGGGCAACCTGAAGACCAGAAAAATGATTCTCCTACAACCAAGACTGTAGGGAAAGAACCTCAAAAATCCTATAGAAGTGGAAGAGAAGTGGTCTTGAGGGGATCCACACCCCTAGCCACACCACACCCAGAAGAGGCAGTGTTGGGGATCTTTCATAAAGGGCCAGGGGTTTGAGTCTCATATTAGGCATCCCAAACCTGGTGTCTTAAATGGGGAGGAAGAGCTCCCTTAACTGGTCTGAAAGCCAGTGGGACTTACCAGAGGTCTGTAAGAAATTGAAACTCCAGGAGTTCCCACGGTGGGTCAGCAGTTTAAAGACCCAGCATTGTCTCTGTGAGGATGTGGGTTCCATCCCTGGCCTCACTCAGTGGGTTAAAGATCCAGCATGGCTGCAGCTATGGGGAATGTCACTGATGTGGCTCAGATCTGGTGTTGTGGCTGTGACATAGGCCTTAGCTGCAGCTCCAATTTGACCCCTAGCCCAGGAATTCATATGCTGCAGATGTGGCCATAAAAAGAAAAAAAAGTAAAGACATAAATCAAGACACCACTCTTGAAGAGCATAAGCAAAGGCTGCAGACTGAAAATGGCTTAGTGCTCTGGTTGGTGCCAGGGCTGCCCAAGAACACCCACCAGCCCCCACTGGGCTACTTCAGCTCTTCTTATCCTGGCACTGCTCTCTGCTAAGGCAGATTGTCATCTCCATCACACACACAGGAGAAAGGTAGAGCCAGCTCGGAAGTGCAGTTCCAATCCCTCAGGCCCTGCCTTGACCTCTAACCAAGGCAGATACAATCATAACCATGGTGCATGCCTGCTGAGGCAAAAGGGAGTCACCTCATAAGGGCAGTTCCTAGCACTCGGACCCTGGCCATACCCCCAACCAAATCAGAGACTCTCATCACTCCAGGAAGAAGCCCAGCCTTCTCAGATCTCCTACTCAAGCCCCTCAGACACTGGCGCAGCATCTTGACCACTGTTGAGCCTCAGAAAAGCCTGGCTCACAGCTGGCTCTGACTCTAGACACTCATACTACAGCCTCACCACCCACCAAAGTGGAAGCTGCACACTCCTCCTGAGGGAAGGTGTGCCCTCTGCTCACTTCAGAGCCAGCTCTGCCACCAAGACAGGGGACACACACAAATTCAAAGGGTCACTCCCACCTAGGGACAGGCCTTCAGGATGAGGATAGATCACTAGTTCACCTAATCGCATAGAGACAGACAGAGAAAATCGGATTAGAAAACAAAAGACTATGTTTCAAATGAAATGATGAGATAAAATCCCAGGGGAGAAAAAGGCTTAATGACATGGAGATAAATAATTTACCTGATAAAGAGTTTAAAGCAATAATAACAAAGAACAATCACAGAAATAAGGAAAAGAATGGAGGAATGCAGTGAGAACTTTAAAAAAGAACTAGAAAATTTAAAAAAAAAAAAAGGACTAATCAGAGCTGAAGAATACAGGACTGAAATAAAAAAATTTACACCAGAAGAAATTAACAGCAGATTATATGACACAGAAAATGCATAGGCAACCTGGAAGACAGAATAATGGAAATCACCCAATCAGAACAACAACAGCAACAACAATGCAACAAAGTTAAATAAGAATAGTGTAAGGGACCTCTGGGACAAGCATTCTAACCTACATATTATAGAGGTTCCAGAGGGCCAAAAGAAAATGGAAAAAAACATATTTGATGAAATCATGACTATAATATTCCCCAGCCTGGGAAGGAAACAGAGCAGGAATCAAAGAGCATCCCAAGCAAGGTGACTGTAAAGAGATTCACAACAAGACATATCACAATTAAAATGGCAAAAAATGAAGAGAGAATTATTTAGGCTGCAAAAGAAACACAAAGAGTCACATACAAGGGAACCTCCTTAAGGCCATTATCTGATTTCTCAGCAGTAGCTTTGCAGGATGGAAGGAAATAGGCATTTTATTTAAAGTGCTGAAGCAAACAACTTCCAACCAAGGCTATTCTACCTCTACCCAGCAAGTTTATCATTCAGAGTCAAAGGAATGATAGAGTTCCCCAGACAAGCAAAAACTACAAGAATTCTTCCACACCAAGTCAGCCTCACAAGGAAGGTGAAAGGGTCTTTCTTAAGTGAAACTGGAGCCAAGAGAAGCTGATCAAGCAATGTACAAAGGATCCTCTCTCTTAAAGGGTAATCTAGGACTTTATGGTGGCTCAGTGGGTTGAGAGCTAGTATTATCAATGCTGTAGTGCAAGTCACTGCTGTGGCAAATGTTTGATCCCTGGCCCCTGAACTTCTGTGTGCCATGGGTGCAGCCAAAAAAAAAAAACCAAAAAAACAAAAACAAAAAAACAACAACAAAAAAAACCAACCACACAACACAAAAAGGTAATCCAGCACAATGCCCCATGTAGTGATGAGGATTGCTCTTTTGGGCCTTTCCATGAATGATGATCAGGAGTATATTGCTCCTCAGAAGAGAAAGGAGTATCTAAGAGACATTCAGACAGGCATAGACAGCTTCTAAAAAATAAATAAGTAAGTAGAATACTTACTGCACTGGCATTATTGTCTCCACTTAACACACGATAGGATGGAGAACTAAGGATGCTATGTCTACCCTGCTACCAATAATGAATACAACACAGAAAATACTCAGCCAGTTTAAATTTGAACTATACTTGAAAAGTAAAATAAAAGACACTCACTGAATCTATTGGTGGTGCCTAGTGGGGGTGTTTGCAGCTTTTAATTCTTAGAGGAAGAAGTCTACACAAGCCTATGCAAGGTAGGGAAAAATAAAAATGAGTTTGTGAGAAAGTTTGTGAGAAAAAATAAGCTGAGTTTGTGAGAAAGGAGAAAAAATGAATGACACCAATATTCTTTCGATGTTGAGCAAATAATAAAGAGAAGAAGGAACAATGAGGAAGAAACCTCCCTCTGTTATTCTCCTTATGGGATTCCAGAGAGATTATATCTGAGTTTTCTCTCCTTGTTTCAAAGGAGCAAACAATCAGACTGAAGGTCAGGACACTGCAAGACAATAGTCACTGCATGTAGCTCTGAAGAGGAAAGAAATACCCTGGGGGAAGGGAGGGGTGAGCACCAGCTAGCAAAGAGGAAATTGGGACTTAGGATCAAAGTCATCTGAAATGTAATTGTGACTACCTTACTAAGTAAATTCAGACATATGAATGAACAGAATAGAATTCAGTAGGATAAGTTAAAGGATCCAACAGTCCAAGTAAAAAATCCTGTAGCTGTTAGAAACATTTACTTTTTTGGTTTTCATTGACAAGGGAAATATTTTTTTCTTTTGATTTTTTTCAGATGCTGTGGCAGAAAGTCTCCTTAGGACAACTCAGTGTCACAGATTGGATACATCTAAAAGAGGATATCCATGATTGCCGGAGGCCTGCTCTGGTGGCCAGGGAGCGTGCACTTCCCGATCAGAGAGGGCCGCGCATTGGGGAATGTACATACGGAGACAGCCTCTTTGTCCCTTCTTTCAGGGAGCTGGACTGCTCAAACTTTATTGGCAACAGTGGTTGATTATATAGACAGTTTTTTACTACAGATTACATCACAGTGTTAAAAGTACATTGGTTAACTATTACATGGTATAGCAGCTATGCACCCTGATTTAAGATCTCTATCTTAACTAAGCTTAGTGAGTACTTTGAAGAGGCCATAAAACACAAGAATTTGGCATTTACAAACTTTGTTTGTAGACTGGTGCTTATCTTCAAAGCATTATGGCAGGGAGACAGTGTAAGTAAATATAAACCAACTTAATTAAACTAGCTATCACTAAAAGGCTTTTAAAATCAAAGACAAAACCCACAGCTAGGTTTTTTGGATAAGACATGGTTAACTTCTATGGACCTCATTAAAATCCTAACTCTAAAGTTTACTATATAACTAGTTAATAGATAAACACTATGTTTTAACTAAGTTGGATTTAAATAGGGGAAAATTCCTTCAGGATGAAATATTTATTATACTATTGTTGTAATTTTAAGTCACAAATCACCACAGGAAAATAGGAATGGGAAATAAGAATAATAAGTAAATAATCAGGAAAGACTGAGGAAAACTGAATAACAAATAAAACAGCAGGAAAGACTAGGTCATCCGAGAAACAATCCATGTTCTCTGGTGCAAACATGGAAATTGCTTTCCCAGGAAAGCCCCAATTCTTCCCCATCAACATCAAAGTGAGAGCTGTGTAACCTGAGGCCTGCCCTTGGCTTGTATCCTGCAGGCAGGCTTTTATCCTGACCAGAGGCCCACCGTTGGCATGCACCGATCAGGTGAGCTTTTTTCCTGACCAAAAGCCCACCTTCGGCTTGTACCGTTCAGGTGAGCTCCCTTTCTTGGTTAAGAACCTGCCTTCAGGTTTTTCTGCCATCAGGCAAGGTCCTTTTTTTGAGTCCCCGCATTTTCTTGGCTCCCTGCACATGACGCTGATTATTCCTACAGAAATTTTCTGCCACAGCATTTGAAACCAAAATTTGATGGTCAAAAGAACATTTCACACTTTCTTAAGGGCTTCTTGTCTCCATTTTAGGGAATTTCGTAGCAGCACTGACTCTGTTTTGATTTTCCTTTCATGTAGGTAAATTGTCAAGCCAAGAAGTTTCCATTTCTGTTTACTAACTATCACAGTTTTTAACTACATAAGGTACAGGCTTAAATTGTTAGGATACAAAAAAATTAATTATCTTAAAAAGAATACTGTGTTTCATTTGTTTTACATGAAACCTATTCAAAATTTGATGGATAGACTGGGTAACCTCTGAAAATAATGGCCTATGGCAATTTGGCACTGTATCTTGACAAAGGACAATCATAAACAAGAAATTGCTAATAATGACAGCATGCCAAAAACACTCTTAGATGCTAATAGAAGACTTTGAATTGGTATAAAAAAATTTCTGGAAAAATTTAACAAATGGTATCAAAAGACATTTCATTGTTGAAGTTCCCTGCGGCTCAGCAGGTTCAGGATCTGGGTTGTTACTACTGAGGCATAGGGAACTTCCACGTGCCACAGGTGCAGCCAAAAAGAAATAGACAAAAGACATTTCATTGTTTATACTTCTCATGAAAAAAATTTTTCTAAGGATAAAAACTAAGAGGAAAAATAGAAATTTAATCAAAGATTCTGACTACTATAGTATTATTTGTGATATTAAATCGGTGATATTAACTTTAAGGATTAACAAGAGGGAATTATGTAAGTGAAGCATCACATATTCAGATTGAAAAAGTATCAAAAAATATGTAATCATAGAGCCTACAAAAATACTTATGACATAAAAGTGCTATCAAGTTAAAAGACATGAAATTATTACTTCATCTAAATGTCAACTACAGCTAGAGGTAGAGCTAGTGAGAAAAACCCTGAGCCATAAACATAGAAGTCTCTTGGAAATATAGGAACTTCCATTTCTGTATTTTCTACAATAAGTATGTATCGATAATGTAAACATAAATACTGAATATGTGAATTTTTCCTCCACTTGAACATTGGAAAATATTGAATAACTCTATTCCTCATAAATGTTAAAATTACTTGTATGAGCCAGAAGTTGGACATAAACATCCTTTTAATTGTCCTTGATAAAAATAATCATTTTCATCACTATATTTCAGCACTAAATATATAGCCTGGACTTGTAGCAAGGATTTGTCAAGACTAGGTCAGTTGGAAGAGAAAATTTTATTAGTATTATTAAAAGAATTGACATTGAATTTTTAATATGATATTGTTTCAGTGATGCCTTAGCATTAGTGTTGTTCATTTTAAGACTGAAAGGAAGGAAGGAAGGAAGTGGGGGAGTGAGAGAGGAAAGGAGGGAAGAAAGGAAAAAATGAAGGAATGAAGGGAGGGAAGGAGAGTGGAAGGAAGAAAAGGGGAAAAACAGAAAAGCATAGAAAAGAAAAAATAGACAATTTAATTCAGAGGAAATAAATCGTGAAGCCCTTTCTTATAACCTATGGGTTTGTCTATCATTAGACATAATTGGACCTGGTCTTAACATTTCCATGACAACAAAATAAATAGGTATCACCTTTCTATGATTCCAAACTCTCTGTTGTCCATAAAGGTGAGAAAATTTTCTGGGATCTAGACTAAGTTGGGGAGGACTAGGACAAGTTTCTCTGGATAATCAAGGCTATTAGGCATAGATCAGGGCTCTAGTGATGCTGACAAATAAGATCAGGATCCCATGAGTCCCACTGGTAACTCCTGAGGCTCTCCCAAGTCTATCTGTCTGCTCTGAAACAGGACAACACACACCCAATATGACTGGGTCCTACCAGGGGACACAACAGCTGTCACAGAGTCATGAAAGCAGCTAGTGGAAAGTGCAAAGCTAAGGCTAAATAGATGCTGATTATCCGTTTAGCCAACCAGCCAAAGCCCAGAAAGCTGGTGTAGAGCTGACAGTGGAGAGTGGGTACTTGCCACTTTAAAATGAACCAAAAGAACTATCTGAAATGTTTTTTGATATGAAATATAGAAGGCCAGATGATACGAGACTGGATCCCATAGGTTCACCCAGATCCGTAGTCTGATTCTCTGCTAAGGTAATTAGGATTATTGCTCACTGTTCTATCCTCTACAAAATACATCCCAGATCATCTTAGAGTAAATAAAATAAGTATGGTTTACTGACCTGAGAAAACATTTGTAAGATTGATGTCAGAGAATGTTTTGCCTATATTCTCTTCCAGGAGTTTGATGGTGTTTTGTCTTATGTTTAAGTCTTTCAGCCATTTTGAGGTTACTTTTGTACATGGTGTGAAGGGGTGTTCTAGTTTCATTGATTTGCATGCAGCTATCCAGGCTTCACCACTTGTTGAAAATACTGCCTTTTTCCCACTTGATGTTCTTGCCTCCTTTGTCAAAGATTAGTTGACCATAGGTGTCTGGGTTTATGTCTGCATTCTCTATTGTTCCATTGTTCTGTATGTCTGTTTTGGTACCAGTACCACATTGTATTTATGACTGTGGCTTTGCAATATTGCCTGAAGCCTGGGAGAGTTATGCCTCCTGCTTGGTTTTTGTTCCTCAGAATTGCTTTGGCAATATGTGGTTCCATATAAATGTTTGTATTGTTTGTTCTACTTCTATGAAAAATGTCATGGGTAATTTTATAGGGATTGCATTGAGTCTGAAAACTATACATAGAACTACCATATGACCCAGCAATCCCACTCTTGGGCATATATTCAGACAAAACTTTCCTTAAAAAGTCACATCCACCCACATGTTCATTGCAGCACTATTCACAATAGCCAAGACATGGAAACAACACAAATGTCCATCGACAGATGATTGGATTAGGAAAATGTGGTATATATACCCAATGGAGTACTACTCAGACATAAAAAAGAATGAAATAATGCCATTTGCAGCAACATGGATGGAACTAGAGACTCATACCGAGTGAAGTAAACAAGAAAGAGAAAGATAAATACTATATGATATCACTTATATCTGGAATCTAATATAAGGCACAAAGGAACCTTTCCTCAGAAAAGAAAATCATGGACTTAGAGAAGAGACATGTGGTTGCCTAGGGGGAGGGAGTGGGCTGGAATGCGAACTTGGGGTTAGCGGATACAAACTATTGCTTTTGGAATGGATTAGCAAAGAGATCCTGCTGTGTAGCACTGAGAACTACATCTAGTCACTTATGATGGAGCATAATAATGGAAGAAAAAAAATTTGTACATGTACGTGTAACTTGGTCACTATTCTGTACAGTTGAAAAAAAATTGTATTGGGGAAATAACAACAACAGAAATAATGTAATTAATAAAAAATAAAATTATAGATAATTATCTCATTAAAATATAGGTATGGATAATATGATAAGATTTTTTTTTTGTGAAGGTGTTTTTTGTTTCTGTTCTGTGTTTTTTTTTTTTTTAAGAATTTCAACTATTTCTATAAGAAAAAGGAATATTTCTTACTTGCTTAAAGACTCCCAATCAATTCACTACTTTTCTTTCTGTTTTATATCCATTACAACTTCAAACAAGGAAACAAACCCACAAAAAAAACAAACAAAAAAGATAAACCCAGAAACTAAGATCCCAAGCAAGTTGGCAATCTATTTTTTGTTGAGAGGTCTTTGTGCCATGCCTCAGGCAGGGTATAGTAAGAAGAAACACAGAAGGAAGCAGAAGAGAGGAAAAGTTGTCAGAAATATGCTTATTCAGTGACCATAGGTGAGGGCTCAGTACTGGGCAGGAGAATACTCTGCCTTGGTACAGGACCCATCCATCTTCCTCAATATTTCAGAGGCAGTGTGTGGGGTCAGCACAGCAGCTATAAATCCAGAAACTGGTAAACACTTTCAATGTAAGTGGGAGGGAGACAATGTCCTGCAGAGATGATTGTGTGAACAGTGCCAGACTTCCAGCCCCAGGAGGGAGCTAGTAGGACACTGAGGTCCACATCAAATAGTTTCAGCCAGGGAAATTTCTATGTGTGGTGAAAAAGGATGACAATGAAGGCAGAGCATTGAAGACTCTAAGTATTTGGGAAGATGATAAATGAAAACCAAGCAGGAGGCCTTGAAACTAGTACTGCTCCTCAGGAACCAAGATGTTAGAGGCGGGGAGAGTTAGTAATTTTCTAATTTCAGTGTCACGTTGGTACCCAGTCCACTTGCTGCACAACTCACAAGAAGAGCTGAGAACCAAGACCCAAGCAATGGTGATAGAGGGTGGACAGTGGGCAGCATGGCTACAAATCTGGTAGGAATGAAGCAGACTTGAGTCTTCTAAAGAATAGCATTCTGGTACTATCTGAGAAGACCTGGGAAGGTCAGGGGCAGAGAAATTAAATTAGAGCCTGATCAACTTTTACAATGGAGGGTGAATTTAACACAGATCAACAAAGTCTTCCAGTGTTGTGCTTTATCTGAACACCAGTTCACAAATATATGCAGTTGAACTCCATCCAGAAGTAGGAAATGTGCATGCTTCAGGCCCAAATATTTAAATCACCACTTCTTCTTTTGTGTGGATTCCTGGGCCAGGGATCAGATATGAGCCACAGTTTTGACCTATGCCTGCCACTGTGGCAATGCCAGATCCATTTAATCCACTGTGCTGGGCCAGGGATCAAACTTGCATCCTAGTGCTGCAGAGATGTCACTGATCCTGTTGTGACAAGCAGTGTTTCCAGTATCACCACTTCTGAACATAGACAATACAAAAATTATATCCTGCCACTTATGGGATGCTCTATGAATTGAATAGCATGTATTTTAATGTGCAAGACATAGAACATTTTTCTTTGCTTTGCTATAATCCTCAATATTAAACTAGATCAAGAGGGTAAATTGCATTGCCATATGAGACAAAGGAAATAGTGCTTTGATGAATCTTATTCCAAATGACTTTACATAATTCTAAATATTAGGTAGCAAATACCTGGCACAGATCCAGAAATAAAATTAAAAGCAAAGGCATTATCTCTCAAAGTCTCTCTCTACTTCACATTACATTTAGTACTACATTATTGACACAGAAAATATCATTGTTAGCCATCTACCTTTTTTTTTTTTTTTTTTTTGGTCTTGGAATTATGTAATATGTAGTCTTTTCAGATTGGCTTAGTAATATGCATTTAAGATTTCTCCTCATCTTTACATTGTTTGATAGTTCTGTTCTTTTTAATTAAATACTATTCCATTGTCTGGATGTACCATAGTTTATCCACTCACCTTCTGAAGGATAAAATTACTGCTTCCAGGTTTTTTAAACCCCTTTTTTAAAAAATCTATTTTGCATTTTAGGGCTGCATCTGCAGCATATGGAAGTTCCCAGGCCAGGGGTCAAATCAGCTATGGCTGCCAGCCTGCAGCTACAACAACGCAGGATCCGAGCCAATTCTGCAACCTACACCACAGATCATGACAACACTGGATCCTCAACCCACTGAACGAGGTCAGGGATTGAACTCACATCCTCATGGATATAGTCAGATTCATTTCTGCTGTGCCACAATAGGAACTCCACCTTCTAGGTTTTGATGGTTATAAATAAAGCTGCTATAAACATGCATATAGGTTTTTGTGTGGACATAAGTTTTCAACACCTTTAGTTAAATATCAAGGAGCATGACTGCTGAATAGTATGATAAGATTACATTTTGTTTTCTAAAGAACTGTCAAACTGTCTTCCAAATTTGCTGTACCATTTTGCATTCCCACTAGCTGTGAAATAGGGTTCTTGCTGCTCTACATCCTCACTGGTATTTATTGTTGTTTTCAATGTCCTGAATTTTGACTCCTCTAAGAGGTATACAGTGGCATCTTATTGATTGTTTAATTTGTGATTCTCTGATAATATGTGGAGCAAATGTTCATATACTTATTTTCCACCTGTATAGCTTCTTTGGTGAGCATCTGTTAAGGTCTTTGATCCATTTGTAATTGTGTTTTTGTTTTCTTTATGTGGAGTTTTACGAGTTCTTTCTATGTTTTGGATAACATGTCTTTGTCCAACATATTTTTACAAAAATTTTCACCCAGTCTATGGCTTGTTTTTTTCATTCTCTTAACAGATTGTCTCTCATCAAGCATAATTTTAAATTTTAGTGAAGTACAGTTCATTCATTATTTAATTTATGGATCATGATATGTTGTTTTATCAAAAGAGCCATTGCCATGCCAAAGGCATCTAATTTTTGTTCTATGTTATTTTCTAGAGCTTAATTATTTTACATTTTATTTTTATGTCTCTGATTCATTTTGAATTAAATTTTGTGAAGATGTGAGATCTGTATCTAGATTCATTTTTTGCATGTAAATGTTCAGTTGCTTTAGTACAATTTATTGAAAAAATTATCTTTGCTCCACTGTATTGCCTTTGCTCCCTCATTAAAGATCGGTTGGCTATATTTATGTGGGTCTATTTCTGGGTTCTCTATTCTGTTGCACATATCTATCTGTCTGTTCTTTAGTAGATACCTATGGTCTTGCTTATTGTAGCTTTATAGTAAGACATGAAGGTGGGTACTGTCAGTCCTCCATTTTTTTTTCAGCATTGTGTTGGCAGATCTGGGTCTTTCTATGTAAACTTTGGAATTAGTTTGTCTATATTCGCAAAATAAATTGCAGCAATTTTGATTAAATTGCATTGAATCTGGAATTCCTGTTGTGGCTCCAACTAGTATCCATGAGGATGCAGGTTTGATCCCCTGGCCTCATCTTTGAGGTATTATGAATAATCCTGCTATGAATGTGATGTACAAATAGAAATTTGAATCCCTGCTCTTAATTGTTTTATTATATACTCAGAAGTATAATTTCTGGATTATGTGTAATTCTGTTTTTAATTTTTTGAGGAAGCATGATAACTGTTTTCCATAGGAATTATACTATTTTACATTTCCATCAGTCATACACAAAGTATTCCTATTTCTCCACATCATCAGTTATCATTTTTTCTTCTTAGGAAGGAAGGAAATTGACTTCTGCATATTAGTCCAAAGACCCACAACCCTTCTACAATTGCTTATTAGATTCAGGAGTTTGGGGTCAACCATTTCCAATCTTTTGAACAAGTCATCTACAAATAACTGTTTGAAGAAGACTTGCTATTCTGAAGAAAAAGGTAAAACTTTACTAATAAAAAGCTTTTGCCCTTTGTCCTTGTTCCTTAAATCTGCTTGGATACAGATGTATGATTAGATGTGAAACAGTTTGTTTGCAAACATGAAATGGAAAACCTTGGCTAAGGATGACAGAACAAGAAGTACAGGATAAACCTCTGAAGACATCACTGAGAATCCTTATCAAACTTGAATTGTTGGCAAGTGATTTACAAATAAATAAACAAAAAAATTCTGCCATTTTTCGAGTCATTATTTAAATGTTATAGGAAGTATATATATTCCTCATTGATATATTAGTGGTCCAGTCTGTCTGTTTATTTTTATTTATTTATATTTGTTTATTTAGGGTCACATGTATGGCATAAGAAAGTTGCAAGGCTAGGGGTCGAATCAGAGCTGCAGCTGACTGCCTGCACCACAGCCATAGCAATGAGCAATCTGAGCCACATCAGTGACCTACACCACGGTTCACAGAAATGCCAGATCTTTAACCCACTGAATGAGGCCAGGAATTGAACCTGAATCCTCATAGATACCAGTCAGTTTTGTTACTGCTGAGCTGCAACAGGAACTCTCTATTTATTTTAATTAAATGTATTGAAGTATATTTGACTTACAATGTGGTAAAGGTTTCCTGTGTACATCAAAGTGATTCAGTCATACATATACATATATCCCTTCACTTTCAGATTCTTTTCCCATACAAATTATTACACAGAACTGATTAGACTTTCCAGTGCTATAAATATACAAGTCCTTGTTACTTATATATTTATACATACTACTGTGAGCATGTTAACCCCAACTTCCTAGTTTATCCCCTCCACCCACACACACACACCACTTTTCCCCTTTGGCAACCATAAGTTTGGTTTTGGAATCTTTGATTCTCTGTTTTGTAAATATGTTCTTTTATATAATTTATTTTTTAGAATTCCTCATGTTAGTGATCTCATATGATATTCATCTTTGTCTGACTTACTTTACTAAAGACGATAATTTCTAGGTCATTTCATGTTGCCACACAAGGCATTATTTCATTCTTCCTAATGGCTTAGTAATATTCCCTTGTATATATGTACCACTTCTTTATCCACTTCTCTATTGATGGACATCACTTATATGTCTTGGGTATTGTAAATAGTGCTTCAGTGAATACTGGGGTGCATGTATCTTTTCAAATAATCTTTTTCTCCAAATATATGCCCAGAAGTGGGATTGTTGATCATATGGTAGTTCTATATTTAGTTTTTTTAAGGAACCTGCATACTATTCTCCATGATGGCTGCATTTCCATTTACATTTCCATCAACAGTGTTGGAAAGTTCCCTTTTCTCCTTTTCTCCACCACTTCTCCAGCATTTATCTTCGTAGATTTTTGATGATGGCCATTCTGCAAGGTGTGAGGTGATAAATCACTGTATTTTTGATTTGCATTTCTCTAATAATTAATGGTGTCCATCACCTTTTCATGTGCTTTTAGGATATCTACCTATCTTTGAATAAATGTCTATTTAGATCTTCTGACCATTTCTTGATTGGGTTGATTTTTTTATGTAAATCTGTATGAGGTATTTGTATATTTTGGAGATTAATCCTTTGTTCATCGGTTTGTTTGCAAAGATTTTCTCCTATTTTGTGGGGTTTTTTTTCTTTTTTATGGTTACTTTGCTGTGAAAAAGCTTTTAATTTAGTATGATATGGGAACAAAAATAGAAATATAGGTCAGTGGAACAAGAGAGAAAGCCCAGAAATAATTCCATGCACATCAGTCAATTATTCTATGACAAAGGTGATGAGAATATTCAATGGAGAAAAGATAGTCTATTCATTAAGTGATGCTGGGAAATATTAGAATATTCTCTTACATCATACACACAAACTCAAAATATATTAAAAACCTAAATATAAGGCTGGATACTATAAAATTCTTAGAGGAAAATATAGGCAGAACAGTTTTTGACATAAATCACAGCAATATCTTTTTTGATTTACCTCCTACAGTAATGAAAATAAAAATAAAAATAAACAAATGGGACCTATTTATTTATTTTTTTTATTGAGCTTCTGTTTTCATGGCACCCTTTGAAACATGTAACTGTATTTTCAAAGCTTAACCCATTATTCCAGTTTGTTGAAACCCAAACCAATAGTTTTTCAAATGAAGTTTGCTAGGAGATGGCTGGTCATTTTTATGTTCAAAACATTTCTAAGATAAATGGCACCCAATATTTCTATTTCATGGTTTTCCCTAATGTGTCCAGATATATCTCTTACTTTATTTTTATGTATATACTGGGCATCCCTGATTAGACTCTACTAACTATATTCTGTTTACCTACAAGCTACTTCTCTCATTCATACTTTTTTGTTTGTTTTGTTTTGGGTTTTGCCTAAAATATATTTCATAATTTTCTCTAATCATTCACTTTTTTCCCCACAATCCAAGAAATGTGTACTGTGACCACCTACATCCATAAGAAAGTGAAATTTTTACTTTCTAGCCTCTTGAATACTAGGATGATAGAGAAAGACATTGCAGTGGGAGAGAGAAGAAGCCTTCACCATCTGGCAAAGCAGTGAATTCAGTACAGCAAACATCAGAAAATCACATCTGTCTAGCAGATCCCTTTGTTCGCCTACTCAAAAGTGATCTTTCCTAATGATCCTCTCACTAATTTTGTCCAGAAATATAGAGCTTTGTGCTCAGGGAAGGTGAGCCCAACTCTAGCCCTAAGAAAATCGTAATTCATCTTATCCAGTCATGAAAACCTCAAACCCCTTTGCAATGATTATATTGAGTGGTCATATGACCCAGTTTCAGCAAATGGGATATAAGAAAAAGTCTCCTGGAAGCTTATGGAATAATGCTTTATCCCTGATATAAGAGAAACAATGGATCATTATTTCTTGCCTCAGAGCTGTTATTGCCAGCTGTGAGAATGAGGAAAGCTATTGCTCAAACAAAAAGCAGAGTGGAAAATTGGAATACACATGGGTCCCAGATGACTTCACTGAGTTACTCAACCAGCCCTACAACCACCTTCTCTGAAATTTCTTATTATTTGAGATAAGAATTGCTTAAGCTGAAATTCATTTCAAAGCTTGTCCTTGCAGTCTCAAGCATATTAAGTGCCATAACAGGAATGCCACATCCAAATCGAGGTTCTTGGAATCTGGAGGAGAAATTAGGGAGCTAATGCAGGTCACAGACTATGGTCCAAGACTTAAGATCATAGATAGAGAAGCTCTGGGAGAGAATAGAAGAGGTGAGAAAATGAGAAGGAGTCACTCTAAAGTTACCTTACCTTTTGAATCCAATCTGATAATATAAAATCAAATTTTGGAAATTTAAATTAAAAGTTGACTCTCATTATTTGAGACATAGAATATGATAGCATTATTGACTTCCTTGTTATCCATACCAAAGTCACCGTGTTCCTACTTACTGGGTCTCAAAGGTGCTTATGACACAGCCCTGGAAATGGATGTGACAGAGTTAGATGCTAATCAGGGCTAAAACAAGTCTCCCGCAGTTTTGCCATGGCATTTCTGACAAAAAAGCAATGGGTGTGAAAAGGATCAGATGAGAAAATTCTGACATTAAAAGCTTTCCTGTCGTAGTAACTTTTTTTCTTCCCTCCCATGCCATCACTTTGCTTGCTTTCATAAAATATAAACCTTTATTTATAAGCTGAGTAAAATTCATAGCAGAACTAAAATGATGATAAATAACATATCATGAGGTTGTTTCATTGTGAAAAGTATTTTCAGAGGCATCAGAGGAGGAAAATGCAATATAGCTGATGATAGATATTTTGTGATTAGATCTCTGAGGGTCATTTCTAGGCGGCCGTGGCAGTGTGATTGCCAGGAAAAATCATAGTGTGAGCTGTTCCCTTCCCATGCTCAATAACTTCACTTGGTTAAAATGTGTTCAGAATAAATTTCAAGAGCAGCCTTGAAGGGAGTGTGTAATTCTCAGTCTTTGAAAAAGTAAATGGATAGTTCATCTAGCTGGCCTTTGATAATAGCTTGGGGGGCGGTGATAGTTTGACTAAATGCATTAGAATCTCAGGTGACTTTGAGAGAGCTTTTATGCATTGCAGAAAACTTCGCCATAGAAACTCACACTTGGCACACTAACCAGTCCTGAGTAGTAGGCACTAATAACCCTCTTGTTGTTCTGTATAAACCTCTCCGCAACGTTCATTCTCCATCCTTCTCTTCCATTCTCCGTGACCCAATGGGATGAACTCTACAGACTGTATCACGTGAGCTCCTTTACTCCCTGGTTTCTAGATGGGTTCAGGCAATGGGAGGTGTGACCAGGAAAGCAAAGGCTAGAGAAGGGGCACTTCTTCCCCAGCCCCTCCCTGCTTCAGTACTGGAGTTTCAAAGCAGGTCCATCCACCTGTGATCTTAGCTTCCGATGGAGTCCATCCTTCATGGACCTCATCCTCACAAAATTCCAGTGATGCTTTTTACCTCTTCAAGCCTACTGTGGTAAGAGCTTCTCACAGTATTCAAGTCCTGGATATATCAACATCTGTATAGATTCCCTTAACTCTGACCCTATCTCTATAAATAATCCACCTGATTGTGACTTCTGTTTCTAAAAGTCACTCACTTAGCTTCTGAGTCCACAGCAATTTCTCTTACACTGCATTATTTTTTTTGTGTTTGCGATCCGAATGACTTTTTCCTCTCTCTTTGCTCATCAAT
Source organism: Sus scrofa (assembly GCF_054392235.1). Taxonomy (NCBI): domain Eukaryota; kingdom Metazoa; phylum Chordata; class Mammalia; order Artiodactyla; family Suidae; genus Sus; species Sus scrofa. The sequence continues at coordinate 89,522,761 of NC_139383.1, forward strand.
CATCAGAATAACTCAAGATACCAATATTCAAGACCTAAGAAGACTACTTGTCTTGGCATAATGTGAGAAGGACTTTGATCAAAGTTTATTTATTTTAGAAAAGTATTCATAAAGTAAGCTCATTGGAACATTTTTTTCATCACTTTCATAAAAAATTCTTCTTCAGAGTAAAAGTGAAAAGCTTTGGGAAGGAATGACTTACTAAGAAATGGGCAGATCAACACAGCACAACTTTTTTTTCTAAATTGATTCTTAGAAAAAATATGATTTTAAAATAATATGAAAAACTTCTATAATAGCTATTCAATTCTTCACCTAAGTCAGTACCTCGCTGGAGGTGCACAATACTTAGGGGAGCATTTAATTGTCTTGGGCCATGAAAATAACTTAAGAGAAGTCATATCAAGAAATAGAGGTATAGCTTTGTGCAGTTAGTTTAAAACACACAAACTTACTCAAAGAAATAATTATTTTAAGATTTACAAGAAACATTCCATTTTATTTTGGTCTTTCAGAAAGCATGATGATCTTGGCTCTACATAGAACAATATTGAAAACTGCTGCAATGGTCCAAACTGAAAATTAGATTATGTGCTTTAATCGTATGATGGCTTTTCCTTGGCTGACCTTTGTATTTTCACTTTAAGAACAAACTTTTTTGTTTTAATGTTTTTAGTATTTTATTTTTATTTTCTTAATTTTTATTATAGATGATTTACAATGTTCTGTTAATTTCTGCTGTACAGCAAATTGACCCAGCTATACATTTATATACATTCTTTTTTTTAACATTATCCTTAATTATGTTCCATCACACATGACTAGATATCATTCTCTGTGCTATACAGCAGGATCTCATTGCTTATCCTCTCCAAATGCAATAGTTTGCATCTACTAACCCCAAACTCCCAGTCCATCCCACTCCTTTCCACTCTCTCCACCTCCCTCTTGGCAACCACAAGTCTGCTCTCAAAGTCCATGAGTTTTTTACTTTCTGTGGATATAATTGATTTACAATGATGCGTTAGTTTCAGATGCACAGCAAAGTGATTCTGTTACATGTATACATGTATCCATTCTTTTTCAGATTCTTTTCCATTATAGATCATGACAGATTGAGTTGAGTTCCTGATGTTATACAGTAGGTCCTTGTTGATTATCTACTTTATATAGAGTAGTTTTTATATATTAACCCTAAACTTCTAATCCATCCCTTCTACAACTTTCCCCTTTGGTAACCATAATTTTGTTTTTGAAGCCTATGTGTCTGTTTCCATTTTGTAGATAAGTTCACTTTTTTAAGTTGAGTATGAACCAAATTACTGTAAATTCGATTATTTTATTATGTGAGTGCTTTTGTTCTTAGACAATAAGTTCCTTAAAAGTGGGAACCAGACATTAATAATTTCTTTACTCTCAGAATGTCATATAGTGGACACTTACTAAACATATATTGATTAATTATGATGTTTTTAGCAAAAAGCTACTCTGATTATATTTTGCCATATTCATACTAAATTCAAAATATTTTCTAACAGCTATAATGCTGTTTTTTTGTGCAGAATGGGATATATATAGAGAGAGTAATATATAGCAGTGTAGTAACATAAAATAGTATAGTAATATACATATTATATGTACATAAAATATATATATGGTAATATTTCTCAAGGATAGCATGTCAATCAACCTTCCCTAAACATTCACATTTTTATCTTGTAAATTCTCATCCTCCCTTTCTTAAAATTTATAGAAGCAAAACAGATGGTAGCCTCAGCTCCTGTTTAGACTATATGTCTTGGAAAACACATGGGACATGAAATGCTTTTGTGCTGATATAATTAATGTCATGCGTAGATATGAAATATGTTTTGTTTGGACTTCTAAAGTAGATACCATCCTTTTGGGACACCAGAATCTTAGCTTCAGTGGCTCAGTTTTTGGTTGTATCTCAAGTTCAAATCCTCCTGAAATTGCTCTCTTTTAGATGTTAAGATTTATTTTTTTGCACCACACTTTGAAAATGCTCTTCCACTGTCTTCTGACTAACATTATTGAGATGAGAAATACTCCGTGGATTTAAATGTTGTTTCCTGTATTTAATATGTCTTTTCTCACAGGATGTTTCCTGGATTTTCTGTTTCTTTGATGATTTTCACTTTCAGTATGATATGGCTTGGGTTTGACCACAAATGTTCTCAAGAGTCAATATCTAATTACTTTGTCTCAAAGGAAATTTTATTTTTCTCCTTCTATCCAAGAACCTTTACAGATAAGACTTATTTTGTATCCATTCTTTCACAGAAGATGCAACTCTTTTGGTCTAGCTTTATCTGAAGCTATCTCCCATTAGATTTCAGATGCAGAAACAGATGTATGGCTTGTATTTTGACCCCATGGCCAAACCATGAAAATAAAAGCCATGGAACCAGCCATAGATAAAAGTGGATTTCCCTGGAGCAGTCAAGGTCTTGACAGGTGCTCATTCACCTCTTTACGTCATTCATAGTTTTAATTATATTTTTGCCTTCTGAGAATTTCTCTTAATTTTTTTTTCTGGATCAGCAATGCATCTAGAGATGTACAAATAGATGAATTTCAGAAAGGATGGGCAGGGAAACTAGTGTGCCAAAGCACAGAAAATAAAAATTACTGATGGACTTAATAAAAAGATTCATAAGAATAACAAAAATTTTTGATTGTGTGTAATAAATTAAATATTATTTACTGAACATGCATGTATATGTGTGTGTGTGTATGTGTATAAAATGAGAAACATGGTATAGAATTTTTGGTTATTAAATACCAGCCATTTCTCAGAGAATATATAGGTTATCTCTAGGACCAATATTTTGAGGTAATGAATACAATGACAAACACACTAGGAATACTGAGAAAACTCTGATTCTGATAGAGAGACTAAAAAGTCTCCATAATTTTGTGTCCATCTGTGGTCTGGTGATATAGAAGCCACAGCCTTTGCTCAGAGATCAAATATTGGCTTTCCTTTCCATCACTCACTACTTTCTATTTTATGGATATCTCCACAATAAGGACATAACCAAAGCTTTAGAAACGAAGACCTGATGGAAATGAAAAGGTGTATAGGGTTTGTTGAGACTGCAGTACAGCAGACACAGATTCAAGAAGGACTTGAATTGTCTCCTGATGGAGTACAAAAAGGGGGAAAACAAAAACCACAGGTCATAGTTATTTACATGAGTTGTTTATCAAGAATTATGATCTGAACTGGCAAGAGGCAAGGGTGCTTGTTAAGTGAGAATTGGTGGGAGTCTAAATGGTTGCATAACTATAAAAGGAGAACTTGAGACTAAAACATTTCAGCTGGCAGGTGTTCTGAACATGTTGGGCAGCGTCCTTGTGTCTGGTACAGTTCAAAGAAATTCAAGTTCTCAGTGGCACAGAGATGCATCTGAGACTAGATCCTCAGTAGCCCCATGACTTCATTTTTGTACACCTAAAATGGGATTATTCTGTCATAATTTAAATTTGTCATCAGGGTCTAGCTCTGGTCCTTTGTATTACTAAGTGTTTCACTGCCTTGCCCAGCCTAATTCAGGCATTCTACTGAAATAATTCATCTTTACTTCACCCCAAACTCCACTTCTTGGCTCTAAAATGTCCCTAATCTGATCCCATTCTCATGAGGCCCTACTTCTATTACCACATGCCACTTCAACACTGAATCAGCAGTTTTCCACTATGCTGCTGAATTGTGTCCACAATCTAGACTTATTTTTTTTTCTATTTCTTTTGTCTATTGTTTTCTCAGGGCTACGCCTGTGGCATATGGAGGTTCCCAGGGGTTAAAACAGAGCTGTAGCTGCTGGCCTTCGCCAGAGCCACAGCAGTGGAGGATCTGAGCCACATCTGTGACCTACACCACAGCTCACAGCAACACCGGATCCTTAGCCCACTGAACAAGGCCAGGGATCGAACATGCATCCTCATGGATACTAGTCGGTTTCTTAACCCCTGAGCCACAATGAGAACTCCCATAATCTAGACTTATAAGAAAAATCCTTCTTCAAAGCCTCCATGGTATTAATAAAGGAGAAATAATAAGATGGATTACTTCTAAAAATTAAATATTTAAATGTTGCACAATTTTAGAAATAAAATAGATTAGTCAGATTAGAGTACAAAATGTCTTTTTTTAAGTCTATGAATTAATTATGTAACACAAGGCAGGAAAATATTCTTTTAACAGCAGTTAATGCCTGTAAAAAATGCTTCTGAAACATGTAAGAAGGGGAAGCAGTTAAAACTCCTGGATATTTATTTAAATCAGTTTAGCTTTCCCAAGATTGATCAGGTTCAGAAAGAGGCAGTGTGTCTTGGTGCTGAGATCACACATTCTGAAGTTTGCCAGCTGGCAACACCCTCCACCAGGGCTTACTGTTCTGAAGTCTAGAACTGGAGCTCTATTTTGGAAAATATGAAGAAATCTGGTCCTCAATTCAAATAAAACCATCCCTATTTCCACCACAATCCCAAGGATACCAGAATTATTTTTTCTAGTAACACCCTCTGGATAATTTTATTTTAAATTTTGACATTTTAAGTAGAAGTGCATTTTAAACAAACTTTGTGTTACTTAGTTTGAACCAACCATGCAGCTAATTTTTATTTTTTATTTTTTTATTTCTTTTTTCTCCTCCTGTTTTCCTTTCCTTCTTCCTTCCTTCCTTCCTTCCTTCCTTCCTTCCTTCCTTCCTTCTTTCCTTTTCTTTCTTTCTTTCTTTCTTTCTTTCTTTCTTTCTTTCTTTCTTTCTTTCTTTCTTTCTTTCTTTCTTTCTTTCTTTTCCTTTCTAAGGCTGAACCTGCAGCATCTGGAAGTTCCCAGGCCAGGGGTCAAATTGGAGCTGCAACCACTCCTCAGACAGGGCAACACTGGATCTCAGCTGCATCTGAGACCTGTGTCACAGCTTGTAGCAATGCCAGATCCTTAACACACTGAGCAAGGCCAGGGATCAAACCACAGTTTTCACAGAGACAAGTTTGAGTCCTTAACCTGCAGAGCTGCAATGGGAATGATTTTTAATTTTTAAAACACTGATATTTCTTTTTTGTTATCACAGTGGGAAAAAAGTCTTTATTTGGACTACCAAAATACATTTGAAAACTATTTTAATTGACCTGTGTAATTAGTCAAGCTGTTAGAACCAAGCTGTTAGAAATTGTAAAGAAAAATCCATAAACCTGTTTCTTCAGTATACTTTGGAGAGTAATGTTAAAATAAAAGTCATAAAACAACAGAATCGTTCATTTGGTGTTTATATTACTACTTCAATGTAGTAGCTCCAGGGCCCCTATAAAGATTTATTTGCAGGCTATGAAGAAAGAGTGAGGCAAAATGAAATCATACTAATGAAAAACTCTGTTCAAGACTAAATGTTTAATTACCAGAAAGTCAAAATTGAGTTAGGTTATGCCAAATCAGTCATCTTCAATCATGAATAGGATACAGAAGACAAGACAATACTAAACACATTTGTGGTTTTATGTTTTTCCTCAGGGCACAAAACAGAATGCTCAACTGTGCAGCAGTGAGACAGATTGCTAATTTTATAATGATAGCCCCTAAGATTAAGTAGTAATCATTCTCTTTGGTTGTCTAACTGCTAATTCAAAACCATCCAAAAAAGGAAAATCACTTAACCTAAAGATAACGGGTCTGAATAGAACATCTTGCCTAGATTTCTGAATTTCAGTATACACCACATTGCAAAGTGAAGCTCAGGCTTTAATTGTGAGATGAAATTTAGTTCAAGTTCACAGAAATGTTCCTATTGTATCACCAAAATATGTATACTTTCAGATAGAGAAGCATTTTGTCCAACATTTAGGATTCAATATTCTGTTTATGTACATTAATGGCTCCTTGAAGATTCTCTAGTAAAAATCAAGGCCAATCTCTCCTAACACCTTGAAAAAAATAAAATAAAACTTACCCAGCTAACACTTATTAATACAGAATTATTTTGACATAAAGGGTTCTTGGTAAAATATAATTTTATACACATAAACAAAGATGGCATTGTAGTTAATAACTACATGAGTCTAAGACCTCACCAAGCATGGCCTTATTCTTCCCAATGTTCAAGGTCATTGCATCCTTCTAACCAAGGATAGTAATCAAGTAATGCTCCAGCAGAGAGTCATCATAGACCTTGAGTTGGTTTCCAAGTTCATTAACTAGTGATTTGTTTGGTTAATGGGAATGCTCAGAATTAAATGGGAAAGGATTCTGAAAAGGAATGAATATATGTTTATGTATAACTGATTTACTTTGCTGGGTATGTCTGAAATTAATGTAACTTGGTAAGTCAACTATATTCCAATAAAATTTTTTAAAATTTAAAATTTATAATTGTAAAAAAAGAGTTTCTGTAGAACTGGAAAACTATTATTCACAATAATGTTGTGTGAAGCTGAGGCAAAATAATTATGCCTATATCATTAGAAAGTTTATGGCTTAAGAGAAAGAAATACACATATAAAATACATATAAAATAAATTATTTAAGTTAAAACTTTTTTCCAAGGTACAGTGGGAAATAATCAGTATAAACTTGATGCCTTTTTAAATTAAAGTAAGTGATGGTGAAAATCCAAAACAGTGATAACATCAAATGCTAGCAAGGATGTAGAGTAACAGAAGCTCTTATTCTTTTCTGGTGGGAATGCAAAATGGTAAAACCACTTTGGAGGACATATTGGCAGTTTCTTACAAAACTAAACATACTCTTATCATAGAATCCAACTATCATGCTCCTGATATCATGCTCCTGATATCATGCTCCTGATATCATGCTCCTGATATCATGCTCCTGAGGGAGTTGAAAACTTACGTCCACACAAAAATCTACACACAGGTGTTTATGACTTTTTTCATAATTGCCAATATCTGGAAGCAACCAAGATGCCCTTCAGTAGGTAAATGGATAAATAAACTGTGACACAACCAGACAAGGGACTATTACTGAGCACTAAAAAGAAAGGAAGTATCAAGCCAAGAAAATACATGGAGAAAAGAAGTCAGTTTGGAAAGATTACATATTGTATGATTATGACAATCTGATAGTCTATTAAAGGCAAAACTATGGAGACCATAAAAAGGTCAGTAGAGAAATAAGGGATAAATAAGCAGAATATAGAGGATATTTTAGGGTAATGAAATTATTTTTTGATTCTATAAGGATGGATGCATGTCATTATACATTTGTTAAAACCCAAGAATGTACTCAAGAGTAACACTAATGTAAACTGTCCGCTTTGGATGATAATGATGTGTCGACATAGTTTCTTTGATTGTAACAAATGTACCACACTCTTAGATGTGGATAATGGGGGAGGTTGTGTATGAAAGGGGGCCCAAAGGAACTCTCTGTACTTTCTGTTAAATTTTCCTGTGAACCTGAAACTGCTCTTAAAAATAAATCTGTTTTTGAAAAGATTCATTTTCTCCAATTCTTCCCACTGAAAAGGACTAGGAAAAAAAAATCACCCTGGCAATAACAAGCATCCTGGTGCCTAGATTATAAGATCTAATGTATTTGTCACTAAAAATAAAACAAAGTCCCATAAATTAATAGGTGATCACAAGGCTGCCAGAGGAATTATACAAGATGTTCTGGGACATCATGTAATATCTGTGACCATGCCCAAAGTATTCAAGAGTAAACTTGAAGAGCCTTATACTGTGCAAAGTGGGATAGTTTGAGTCTCAGAAAGAATAATAACTACAGTGGGCTAAAATAAGTCAAATGAAATCAAAAGTATATATTTAAATACATTTAGTTGTCTCTTCAAAAGAATGCTTGGAAAGTAACTAATTTTATTATAAAATGGTACGGTAAAGGAAATAGTCAAGTATTCATTCTTTCTATGTTAACAAAATTTGAGAGTAATCAAATCTACTGTTGATTATTTACAGATATAATCCAGCTTAAGGAAAAAAAAAGGCAGAATAAATAGCCAAGTTAGAATATTCCCACTTTGCAAACCTATAAGGAAATAATCTAATCAGTAATCATCAATGTTTTCTAATGGCACAAAAAGGACAACATCCTGAGGAAAGTACATGATAACACTCATAAATTATTTCTAACCAAATAAAATTTTAAAAAAATCACACCTGAGCCTGGCCAAACCTCTAGATTTAGCTATAAGTTTACAGAAAACTCAAGTAACATAGGAACATGTCAATGCCACAATGACGCAAAGCAAATCGGGTAGAAATAAAGGTAGCCAGTTAAGAAAGTTTGAATATTGACTGGATTTTTAATTATTGTAAGGGATTACTTATTTTTCCCAAATAGTATAATGGTATTAAGGCTGTGCTTTTACAAAGGTCTTTCTCTTTCTTTTAAACACTTAGTGAAATACCTAAAGATGGAAGATGTTATATCTGGAATTCGCTTCAAAATAATATAGGGTAGTTGAATGGGTAGGAACAAAACTGAAACAAGCTCATCTATAAGCGACAATTATTGAAAATGCAAGATGAGTACATAAAGGATTTATCATACTATTCTTTTATATGCTGTACTTGCACAAAATTTTCCAGAACAAAAAAAATTTATAATAGTAGTATTACAGCAAAGTAAAAAGAGTACTTGATATCCTATCATGCATTTTCCCAATACTTACTATAAAAGCAGAAAATACTCCAATGAATATCCAATTTAAAATGTAAATTATTGAACACTAATTTTGAAAAAAAATGAGAGATCTAATTTATCCAATTGTTTAGGTAACAAATTTTGGCTCTCTTTGATTTTATCTCTCATTTAGAGCAATAGACAAAAAAAGTCCTGTTAAAAATATGTGCAAATCAAAATTTATTTGAGAAGTATAGGTCAGATGATTTTAGGCAAAATAGTTTCCCTGTAGGAACTTAGAGAGAAGAAAATACTTAATTACCTTTAAACCCAGAAAGGCCTGAAGACCTAAAAAGTATTTCTGACATACATAAAGAGGCAGATGTCAGGTTAGCAACTGCCAATATAATAGGTTTAGTAAGTATGAGTTTCCTATGAAAAAAATAAGGTAAAACTAACTTAAATGCTTAGTAAGGCAGAAAACAGAGCAATGAAAGCAAATAAAATATCTTGAAATGGTATGGATGGCTCTAACCTCAGAGAAGTATTGAGAAAGTACAGAGATGAGTGTGTCTTAGTCACCCGCACTGTGTTGTAAAGGACAATAACCATGGAGATCTTCCAGTCTCACAAGGAAGATGAAAAAAGTTAAAAGTTTAATGACTGGGAGAAGTTCTATAATATCCCTTCATTGTATAAGTTCTTTTGACAGTAACTTTTATATGGTGGGAAATACTAAGACACCTGCTATGGATTAACAGATTGATGGCTAAGCTAAATACAAATGAAAGATGTACCTGAGACATGAGGCCATAGCCAAAACTATTATGAATTCTTAGGACTGCTAATGATCCTTGGAAGATGCTCAGGAGACCAATTTGGAAATGGAGAGACTGGGGCAATATGATGCAAACAGGCTGGCATTAACTAAATAGTTTTCCCTTAACAGAATTCACGGCTTCAGGACTGGATTCTTAAGTGTTGTTTAATGGGTACAGAGTTTCATTTTTGCAAGATGAAAAGATATCTGGAGATGGATGTTAGTGACAGCTGCACAACAATGAGAAGTACTCAATACTAAAAAATGCTGTGCTTTAAAAATGGTTTTGAGAGTAAAGTTTATATCATGTTTATTTTACCACAACAAAAAAATGGAAAAAATTACAGAGACACTAGTGGAATAGAAAAGCAGTGTAGTGCCAAATCAAACCATCTTATATATAGAAATTATTAGGTAAAACTTAGGAATAGTCATGAGAAATTAGATATTGAATTTAGTGGAATAAAGCACAGAAGAATAGTGCAAAGTTTTGAAATTTAAAAATTTAGTTTTAATGCATGTAGCATTAAAATGTTATTTATTTATTACATTTTAAACATTATAAACTTATGCATCTAGAAAAAACTGAAGCTTAAAAACTGTCTGATAAAAAGATTGAAGAAGGAACACTACCAAAGACATTTTATGATGCAACCAACACCCCAATTCCAAAACCAAAGATACCACCAAAAAAACAATACTATAGGCCAATGTCTTTGATGAATATAGACACAAAAATTCTCAACAAAATTTTAGCCAACCAAATCCAACAACACATAAAAAGATCATACACCACTACCAGGTGGGATTCATCCCAGGTATACAAGGATAGTTCAACATACACAAATCAATCAACATCATATACAACATTAACAAAAGAAAAGTCAAAATCCACATGATCATCTCAATAGATGCATAGAAAGCATTTGACAATATCCAACATCCATTTATGATAAAAATTCTTACCAAAGTGGGTATAGAGGAAACACACCATAACATAATTAAATCCATTTATGACAAACCTACAGAAAATATAATACTCAATGGAGAAAAGCTGAAAGCCTTCCCGCTAAAATCTGGAACAAGACTAGGATACCCATGCTCACCACTCTTATTCAACATAGTACTGGAAGTCCTAGCCACGGCAATCATACAAACAAAATAAATAAAATGCATCCAAGTAGGAAGATAAGAGGTAAAACTGTCACTATATGTAGATGACATGATACTATATATAGAAAACCCTAAGAACCTACCCCAAAAACTACTTGAACTGATCAACAAATTCAGCAAAGTACCAGGATATAATCGCATTTCTGTATACTAACAATGAAATATTAGAAAAGGAATACAAAAATACAATACCTTTTAAAATTGCACCCCAAAAAGTCAAATACCTGGGAATACACCTGACCAAGGAGGTAAAGAAATTATATGCCAAGAACTGTAAAACATTAATCAAGGAAATTAAAGATGTAAAGAAATGGAAAGATATCCCATGATCCTTGGTTGGAAAAATTAATATTGTAAAAATGATCATACTACCCAAAACAATCTATAGATTCAATACAATCCCTATCAAATTATCCATGACATTTTTCACAGAACTAGAACAAATAATACAAACATTTATATAGAAACACAGAAACCCAAAATTGCCAAAGCAATTCTGAGGAAAAAAAACCAAGCAGGAGGCATAACTCTCCCAGACTTCAGGCAACATTACAAAGCCACAGGCATCAAGACAGTGTGGTACTGGTACTAAAACAGACAGACAAACCAATGGAACAGAAGAGAGAACCCAGAAATAAACCCAGACACCTATGGTCAATCAATCTTTGACAAGGGAGGCAAGAACATGAAATGGGAAAAAGACAGTCTTTTCCACAAATATTGTTGGGAAACCTGGACAGCTGCATGCAAATCAATGAAACTAGATCACGCCCTCACACCATGCACAAAATTAAACTCAAAATGGCTGAAAGACTTACATATAAGACAAGACACCACCAAACTCCTGGAAGAGAACAGAGGCAAAACATTCTCTGACATCAACTTTATGAATATTTTCTCAGGCCAGTTTCCCAAGGCAACAGAAATAAAAGCAAAAATAAACCAATGGGAACTTATCAAACTGACAAGCTTTTGCACAGCAAAGGAAACCAAAAAGAAAAGAAAAAGACAACCTACATAATGAGAGAAAATTGTGTCAAATGATGCACCTGACAAGGGCTTAGTCTCTAGAATATACAAGCAACTTATACAACTCAACAGCAAAAAAAGCCAACAACCCAATTGAAAAATGGGCAAAAGACCCAAATAGACAATTTTCCAAGGAAGATGTACAGATTGGCAACAAACACATGAAAAAATGCTCAACATCCCTGATTATTAGAGAAATGCAAATCAAAACTACTGTGAGATACCACCTCACACCAGTCAGAATGGCCATCATTAGTAAGTCCACAAATAACAAGTGCTGGAGGGGGTGTGGAGAAAAGGGAACCCTCCTGCACTGTTGGTGGGAATGTAAGCTGCTACAACCACTATGGAGAACGTTTTGGAGATACCTTAGAAATCTATAGATAGAACTACTGTATGACCCAGCAATCCCACTCTTGGGCGTATATCCAGACAAAACTTCCCTCAAAAAAGACACATGCACCCCCATGTTCATTGCAGCACTATTCACAATTGCCAAGACATGGAAACAACCCAAATGTCCATCAACAGAAGACTGGATTAGGGAGATGTGGTGTACATACACAATGGAATACTACTCAGCCATAAAAAAAGAATGAAATAATGCCATTTGCAGCAACATGAATGGAACTAGAGACTCATACTGAGTGAAGTAAGTCAGAAAGAGAAAGACAAATACCATATGATATCACTTATATCTGGAATCTAATATAAGGTACAAATGAACCTTTCCATGGGAAAGAAAATCATGGACTTGGAGAATAGACTTTCGGTTGCCAAGGGGGATGGGAAGGGAGTGTGGTGGATTGGGAGCTTGGGATTAACAGATGTGGACTATTGCCTTTGGAATGGATTAGCAATGAGATATTGCTGTGTAGCACTGGGAACTGTCTAGTCACTTATGATGGAGCGTGACCATGTGAGAAAATAGAATTGTGCATGTATGTGTAAGTGGGTCACCACGCTGAACAGTAGGAAAAAAAGTCATATTGGGGAAATAACTATTAAAAAAGGTCTGTTTCTTAGTAATTTACCGTATTTAAATAACCTCAATAGCAGTTATCACAGGTCAATTTTTTTTGTAAAGACAACAACAACAAAAGACATTACAGTTCAAGAGACAAATTACAAGTATGTTCTGAAAACTAATGAGCAAATGTGACTGAGTTCTTTAGATAAAAGCCATCATAGATTGAAATTATTATTTGATTTTGACACTCTTCCCAAGGGACTGCCTTTGTATTTCTCTCTAAAGAAAATTCAATTTGTTTCCAGGAAGGAAGTTTCTTTCTTGTTCAGTACTCAGTGGTACAGGATGAATACCACATCTCACTAAATTATATTTTCTCTCACTCCTAACAATTTATGAATTTTACAAGTCAATGTTTAACTAGTCTCACAGCAGGTCTGGTTTTTGCAATTCACCAAGTCTTTCTTTATCCTCTCTCCCCATTATTTTTGGTTAAAATAAATTCTCATAAAGATGTTACTAATTTAATAAGTGTATGGAAATTAACATCCACAAATATAACTTTTTGTTGTTAATTTTCTTAAGGACTTTACAAAATTCTGATGAAAATAAAGTCCTTAAGAAAATTAATAACAAAAAGTTATATTTTGTTTTTTTTTTCATATTTGCATTTTGAGATGTGTCATATGGAAGGAAAAATGGAAAAATTAAGAAAAGCTGAGGCTAAAGTGATAAACTGCAGGTGATTCTAAATTTTGCCTTGAGCTACACCTGAAAACAAAGCCAAATAACAATCTCCTTTAATACATAAACTTATGAAGAAATCACATTCAAGAGTTGTCTCCTTGGCCTTGCTTAGAGCCATTTTTTGTTTGTTTGTTTGTTTTACTGAAATGCTTCCACACCCAAACTCTTGTTCTGAAAGATTTCTTTTATCTTGAGACGAAAATACCTTAAAACAAAGATTTGTAGGATAGATTCTTCTTGAAATTTGCCTAAAGAAAATATCCAGATTAATTATTTGTTCCATTTTTATCAAACAATTAAATTTTTATTACTCATGGTTTTTCCCCTTGCTACTCTCAGAAAATCTAATACTTCAATTTAATGTACCATTAAAATAAATAACTTCCTCAAGGGCATGCTCTGTTTCTTTTATCTTTTTAAATCATTTTCATATTCTGATGTGTTTATGTATTACCATATTTCATTAAGTTTGGAAAGTGTGTTAAAAGCACTTTTTCCCATTTCAGTATCTCTGCTACAAGAACAGGTCTGACACTCAAGGCTCCTTTCATATTCCCTGGCTGCTCTCCGCCTACTCTCCACTCACTGAGACTTCTCTCTGGCTTGAGGTCTGGCCAGGTGTGTCATACCCTCTGAGTTTTCTTGTCCTGTGGATGCTGGTAGGGTCCTTGTGTGGGAGGCTCCAGCAGCAAAGGAGAGGAAAGGAGTCAGAGAATGTGTATCCTCAGCTCTGTATTGACAAGATTTTGTGGGACACCCCTGAGACTCTGGTTCTTGTCTGCCCTTCCAGAGATGACTGGTACCCTCAGGAAGTTGTACCCCAAGCCCTTTCAATTACTTGTGGAAAACTTTCTGCTCGATCCTGGTTGTTTCGCAGTCCCTTATATCTTTACTCCACCTTCCCACACCTTGGTAAATTGCCCCTTTATTTAATTTTCTTTGCTTTTTTGGTTGTGTTATTTCCTTCCTAATGGGATAATACAGTATTTCCTGGAAGTGGCCTGAGAAAAGAGCCATCAAAAAGGAATCCTGGCATTTGATTGCACAAGTCAATATCACATTTGCTGAGAAAAATGAGACACTGGTAATCTGTTGCATGCACTGTTATCACAATTGCTCCATGTGTCACTAATAGTGGTGATTATAAGGTGAACTGGCTGCTCTGATTGCCCCTGAGAAAGTACAAACAAAAAAATTTTTGTCAAAAAATATAAAATTCAAAATTAAAGGTATGAGTTGAAAATCAGAAAAAAATTACATCATTTTTAAAGGAATATAATATTGCCTGTAACAGCAAATCACATGAATTAGATTCAAGTTCAGTTATGAATAAAAAATTTACAGAGTAGCAGCCTCAATTTTCTTTTTCTTTTTTTAAAGTATTATTTATTTATGTATTTATTATATGGTCATACCCATGGCATGTGAAAGATCCCAGGCCAGGAACTCAACCCATGCCACAGCAGTGACTGCACACAACTGAAGCAATGGCAGATCCTTTACCTACTGCACCACAAGAAATTTTGTAGCCTCAACTTGCATTGTCCCTTATGCTAAAGAAACATCCTTGCTCGTGAAAAAAGTCCCTCCTCTTCCATCTAAAAGAAAATCATACACTGATTTCTTGGAGTACTTATCTCATAAAGTCATAGAAATTCTCCTTGGAAACCCCCCTTACTACCCCCTTGCCTCATCTCATAAACAGAATTAGAAGCCAGAATATCCAAAAAGATAGATGAGATGTGTTCTTTGAAGATGCAACTTATAGACCAAACTGGTAGGATCTTGTCAATTTGTAAGTTTAGAAACTGAGAGAACCTATGTGGCAACATATTCTCAAGATGTTAAAACAAGGAAGATGAAATATATTGGCCCCAATTATTTTTTTTCTTTTTCTTTTTCTTTTTTAGGGCCACACCCATAGGATATGGAAGTTCCCAGGCTAGGAGTAGAATCAGAGCTGCTTCTGCCAGTCTACAGCACAGCAACAGCAACATGGGATCCAAGCTGTGTCTGCGACCTACACCACAGCTCGCAGTAATGCTGGATCTTTAACCCACTGAATGAGGCCAGGAATCAAACCCACATCTTCATGGATCCTGGTAGGGACTGTTAACCACTGAGCCATGAAAGGAACTTCCCTGGCTCCAATTTATTTAAGTGAGTACATTTACTTAAGACTCAGGATTTAATGTGTTGGCCCAAGCACCTGGGAGTAGTGTCAGAAACCTGATGGGTTGGTTAATTGACACCTAAACACAACAGTACCTACATTTGATTGAGATGCCAGAACTCCCTGGCATACTACTGGCTAGAAAGAGTAAAGTGGAACCAGTATGTGCAACATAATCAACCTTTCCCTAACCAGATCTTATGGGATGGTCCAGAGGACACTTAACTTTGCTAAGACACTAAGAATGCTTTATCAAGGAGCCACCAGCATTCGTGAAAACTCTGCAGGCTAGAGATGAGGTGGGGGGTGCCTAGTGATAATAAACAAAAATAATAGAATCCCAGAGAGGTAGTTGCCAAATTACAGCAGTTGCCTTCAGAATCAGAACACGGATGGAAATAGAGACCCTCATACTAAGTGAAGTACTTTAGAAAGAGAAAGACAAACAACATATGATATCATTTACATCTGGAATCTAATATATGGCACAAATGAACTTTTCCACAGAAAAGAAACTCATGGACTTGGAGAACAGATTTGTGGTTGCCAAGGGGGAGGGGAGGGAGTGGGATGGACTGGGAGTCTGGGGTTAATAGATGCAAACTATTACATTTGGAGTGAATAAGCAATGAGATCCTGCTGTATAGCACAGGGAACTATATCTAGTCACTTGTCAGGGAACATGAGGGAGGATAATGTGAGAAAAAGAATGTATCTATATGTATGACTGGGTCATTTTGCTGTACAGTATAAATTGATAGAACACTGTAAGCCAACTATAATGGAAAAAAATAAAAATCATTATTAAAAAAATACTGTGCAAATTAAAAAAAAAAAGAATAAGAGGGGTTGACTGAGGCCACAAAGAAGTTGAAAGAGTAGTAATCGGGGGAGTTTGAAGAGCAAGGTTCTGTGCCAATGGCTACTTGATCACAGTGACCCTAAGGAAAATCAGAGCACCAAGCCCATGAAGGTACTTCTTGATAAAAATTAGTGGAAAATTCTAGATTTAGCAGACAACAATGTAAATTCATATACAGTAGTAGGAATTCACTGACTCTTCTCCAGGTTATGAACCTGAAGCCCTTTCAATAGGAAGTCATGTCTATTTGCAGAAGTATTCTGTAGTATGTATTTTTTTTCTTTAATCTTCAGAAACTTTCTCCTGAAGGATAGTCAGCTCTTTGTCAAGGTATCTGTGCATTACAGGAAGGAAAATATCCATACTTTCTAAGGGACATTAGATATTGGCTCTGAATACCTTCCTTTCTACAGACAAATCTAAATGCTATTATAGACAACTGGTCAGAGTGATGGAAATTAGATGACAGTTGGAGTTTTGACCTTAGTTCATCTCATAATTGTAGGACCATGGAACTTTACAGTAGCTATTTTCCCAAGCCCAGAATTCATAGTAAGAATAGATATATTTAGTAATGAGCAGAATCTTGCATTGATTTCTGAATCAACAGAGTGATAACTGTTTTGTTGGGAAGGGCCAGAACAATGGCCTTAGAACTATGCTTCACCCACATCACTGACAAAAGTAGACTGAAAACTGCAAGCATTTCTGGGGGTATTGCAGAGATTAGAGCCGTTATCAAAGACTTGCAGGTTGTAGAGGTGATGGTAGATCTTACTTCTCTGTCTATCATATCTTTTAACCACTGGGAAAAAAAGTGATATAAGTACCATTGATAAACAATAGCTGTGAATAATTTCAATCTTAATTAGGTGATGATACTAATCATTCAAATTTTGCTCAACAAACTGGACTTAGCTCTTGGCAGCTGACAGACAGCTATCACTCTAGGAAGTTATTTTCTATCCCACTTGGTAAAGGAAAACAAAAGCATCCTTTTTGCCTATGTCAGTGATAGCTGTTCTCTCAATACCATATCTCAAAGCAATGTCAACTTTCCTGCTCCCTAGTATTATAGAGTCTGTCAGAAATATAAACTTCTTCTTATTCTGCAGAATATCACAGTGGTTCATTCCAGAGACATTGCTGGGAGAAGAATGCCACAATTATCTAGAGTCTCCTCTGAAGTAGAGAATGACTAGAGGGGTCTGACAAATTTCAAAAATTTTAGGAGGACAATTGTCAGAGATTTTCTGATCTTTTTATTAGGTATCCCAGAAGGTTTCTAGATTTGAGGAGAAACATTAAGGAATAAAAGACTCTGCAGCAGGTCAAGACTCACAAGGCAAGCTTCCCTAATTCCTAGACCTTATGATCTAACATATCTAATGGTGTGGGCCTTGTCTATGGTATATTGAGGGGTTATGTGGAATCTCTTGCAAACCCTTATGGGGGACCCATGGTACAAACCCCTTACTATTCTAAGGCCATAAAATATTTTGCACGTAACTATTCTTTACTTGAAAAGAAGGTTTTGGTGGCAACTTAGTGTTTGATCATGACACATCAAATAATGATGCCACCTAAACGCCCATCTGGGCTGGGTGCTTATGGATCCATCAAATCAAAACATTGAATGTGCTTCATTTCATATGGCATCCAGCCCCAGACAGCTAGAATTCAAAATTAAGTGCCCAGGTAGGCACTTCTGACCACCTGGGGAGCTTCTTGGAACAGAGGAAGAAGAAGGCAGGCTAGGTAAACAGATGAGTACACAAGATAATGTGGAACCAACTGGAAGGGAACAGTTGCTGCATTACCTCCCCAGTGCAGATGGCCATGAAATTCAGCCATAAAATAGTATATTCCTAGTTAGAAGAATTACATAGAAGATATTTGGTTCTTTACCTTACAGCATGGAAAATATGGTCTGAAGTGAAGTGAATCTATACTTATTCAGATCCTAAAATGTTGGTCAAGGACTTATAAGGAAGAATATATGAGGATGAGTATGATAGTGTGATAGAGAGTTGATTGTCAAGTCAGATTTATACAAATCATAGATATTACTCAGTACCAACATTGGTACATAATTCAGAGAATAATCAGTAGGCAGAGGAAGGGATAAAATTTCTTCATGTATTTAACAGACTAATTTAAATATTGCAAGTGCCAAAACTGCCAAATGCAAAGGACACAGTTAAGTTTCCATTATGACATAATTCCAGGTCAAAAACCTATCAGACTCTCTGAGGTGTATTGATTATATTGGAGAATTTCCACAATGGAGATGTTCTCAATTTGTCTTCCTGGGAAGAGATTCACATTTCATATATATACTTCTTCTCTGCCTACAAAATTTCTGAGAGCATCGTCATTTCCAGATTTACACAATTCCTTGATATACTGCACTAATATTTTCTTTAACTGAAAATTTATATTACAATGAAGAAGTTATGCAGTGGGCTTATTACCAGAGTATTCACTGGTTTTATATGTGTACCAACAGCAGATGTGGCCAGATTGATAGAATGATGGAATGACTTATTGAAATCTGTTATTTGTTGTATAAGGAACAATACTGAGAGCTGAAATATTGTCCAATACATGGTAGAAAATTCTTTAAGTCAGCAACCAATATGAGACATTATTGTCCCAAAGCCAGAATGCATGGATATGAGAATCAAGCGATGGATGTCAGAATGGCCCATCACACTGGAGAAATTATTTTTTTTTTCATCTCAACCTTGGACTCAGTGTATTTGGAGTACTTATTCCTCAAGAGAGAAATACTTCCCCCAGGAAATGCAATCATGCTTCCATTAAATTGGAACTGACAGCATATATAGAAAACTATCTCTGTTGCTATTGCAAAAAAACAGCACAAACGTAGTGTCTTAAAACAATACAGCTTAATTACCTTGCAGTTCTATAGGTTAGAAATCTGACATGAACGTTGTAGTACTAAAATCAAAATGCCAGTAGAACAGCATTCCTTTGCAGAGGTTCTAAGGGAGAATCCTTTTCCTTGACTTTTACCATTTTGAGAAGCTATGCACTTTCCTTCACTCAAGGCTCCCCTCCTCCATCTTCAAGGCCAGCAATGTGACATCTCTCCAGCCCTTCTTTTGTAGTCACATCTCCCTCTATCTCACTTTTTTCACCTCCCTCTTTCACTTTTAAGGACACTTGTGATTACACTGGGCTAACAGATAATCCAGGATAATCTTCCAATGTTAGAGTCAGTTTAGGCACAAACTTAATTCTCTTTAATCATGTAATCTTAGATATTTACAGATTTGGGGGGCTAGGAAACTGACATATTTAGAATGATATTATTCTGCCAATCATAATGTACCTGGGTTATTTAAGGCTCCTCAGGCTGCTGAAACCATTGGCAGAAAATAATGCCACTTCACTAGAAATGGTGATTTATCTTTATTTTCAAGGGAAAATTGCTGATTAGGAATCAAGGATGGGTATTTCTGAAGTCCAGAGGATTCACTGGGTCACCTTGTAGTAGTGACATGCTCAGTTGATAATAGAGAATGGCAGAAATCAATAAATACAGGATTATTAGGATCTTGGATCTCCTGGGAATAAAAGTTTCCAACATCCTACCAGATTAATGCAGTCACTGAACATGATGGTAGATGATAAGAGAAACACAAAAGAGGCCATGGAAGAAAAAAGCTATTTATCAACTTAGCCTTTAGATCAGCTATGTAAAGAGGACTATGTAGCTATGTTTCATGCACATTAATTTTTTTATGTTCATCCTTTTTTCTTCTATCATATCTGAATGGCAGAGGTGGTCCTAATATTTTCAATAAAAGGTAAGACTAAGACAACAGTGATGTTATTTTATAATAAAACATCTTTTTATTCCATTGTTAGATAAAAATGAAGGATGCTAGGTAAAATGAGTAGACATTCCATATTTGTCCCCCATAACCACTTTCTACTCTTCTCTTGCTCTGAGTTCTGAGAGGTGATACTTGAATCTGGCATCCATTTGAATTAGTACAAAAATAAAGACTAGCAGGAGGAGACACAAGAGAGAGTATTTACTGCCTAACTCCTCCCTATCAAGTGTAGAGCAATGGCTCTTTTTCTCTATCTATAACCACAGATTCCAATTAAATGCTACAACTCTCAACACAGTGTCTCCTGTTGTGGGGTGTACTGACTACTATTCCTGCCAAGTCAAGTCCAGGGCTGGGAGTGGACTGCAGCTGTTATGAGTTCCCTTGCATTTAAGCATCCCTTATTACTTTCCTTACCCTGCCCACTCCTTTTGGAAACAGTACCTTCATTAAATTCTTTATAGTTACCCTCTTAGTATGACATTTGTTTCCTGCCTGAACCTTAGTTGAGACATATGACAAGTGCATATTTTTAATGATGCAAGCCAACTCACATCTATCTATCCTTTGATCTCTTTTTTTTTGCCCTTTCTCTCTTTCTTTCTCCTTGTGTCAACTTAACTTTTATTTTAGCTCTTGTTCCCTTTCAGCTACCTCCAGGCAACAAAATAGAAACAATAGGTCACAAGGCTTTTAATTTTTCATAAAATATATAAAAGTAAGGTTATCCTTCATATGTAAGATATGGAATACAGTGTTCAAGAAAAGAGCTTTAGAATTAACTATATTAATATGTGTCTAAATCCTTATTTAGCATCATGAAGCAAAATTCTTTGAATTCCAGCATGTGGTCAAGGGTAATAAATCCACCAGAGTCTGGATCTCCTATGGATTACAACTAAAACCTCTGGGAAAAAAATGCAAAGAGCAATTAAATGAGGACTCTGAATAATTAACAATGAAAGGAAGATTGAGGAAGGGAATAGATGGTAAAGAAAAATATACAGAAGGTCTACGTTTCTGGGCTTTCTCAACTCTTTTATCTTGATTTTAAGCCAAAGAGCATCCCATTGTGAAACTGTGCAGTGAGACATGGGCAGCCAAAATCCAGAGAGGAAACCTGTCTTTCTGGCCAGAGTATCAGGAAGAAGTTCCCTATGAGCTGGAGTGTTGGAGAGGAAGTCCTTTTTTTTTTGTTTCCTTTGCACTGCCCCAAAGGCAATCTCATTCTTGGAGTTATCCCATGGTCATAACACAGGCATCAAAACCCTGAGAGAAAATCTGGGAAAAGAGGCTTCTGTGGAAGAAGTGTCCAATTATGTCTCTCTTTTCTCTCACTGCTTTTCTATAAAGAGTTGCTTCTTTCAGGCAGAATGGTGGGGCAGCATGTGTGGCTACATCTCTGAGAGAAGTATCATGTTCCTAGATCAATTCCCCAAGGTGATACAACAATAATAAATGGGTAGGCACACCAAAATAGTTTCAAAATACATGAACATAAATTAAGAGAACATAAACTAAGAGAACTAAAAACACAGTTACACTAGAACACTTCAACATTCCTATCTCAGTAATTAATAGAAAAGGTAGACAAAAAAACAGCAAACATATAAGAGTTGAAGACGACTATAAACCAATTCGACCTAAATGACATTTGATATTCTAAAATATCAGATAACAACTTTTATTTAATTAAATATGAAACATTTGCCAATATAGACCACATTCTATGCCATAAAACAAATCTTAACTAATATAAAAGAATAAGAAACATGCAAACTATGTTTTCAAACCATGACAGAATTAAATTAGAAATAAAAAAATGGAAAAATATACGGAAGGTGCCAAGTAGTTAGAAATTAGACTTTTAAACATCCCACATGTTTAAACTCTCAAGGAAAATAAGAAAATATTTTGAACTGAATGAAAATGAAAATAGAACATATAAAAAGGCATAGGATCTCCCCAATACAAGGTGTAGAAGAAAATGTTGCATTAAATGCATACATTTTTAAAAGAAGGCTTCAAATCTATAACATAAGCTTCCAGAAGTCTCTTCCATGGTGCAGTGTGTTAACAAGCTGACTGCAGAAGCTCAGGTCACTGTGGAGATTTAGTTTCAATTCCTGGACCAGCACTGTGGTTTAAAGTATTCAGCATTGTTGCAGCTGCAGAGTAGATTGCAGCTGCATCTTGGATTCAGTCCCTGGCCCAGGAACTTCCATATGGCACAGGTGTAATCATTAAAAAAAAAAAAAACTAAAACAACAAAAAAATAAGCTTCCACCTTAAGAAATAAGATTTAAAAAATAGCAAATTAATCCCAAAACAAGAAAATGATAAATGATAGAAATAAATATAAGAATTTAAATCAATGAAATTGAAAACAGAAAAAGAATAGAAAAATCAATAAAACAAAATAATTCTTTTTAAAATAAATTTAAAAAATTGTTTGTCCTGTAACAAGATTTATGAGGTAAAAGAAAAAAGACACAAATTATCAACAATAGGAATGATAGAGGAGACATCACTATAGACTTTTAATATATAAAAGTGATTATAAGGGAATATATCATTGTGCCTATAACTTTGAGGCAAAAATTACCAATGCTCTTTTAAGAAGAAATCCTTTGACTTATTTTATGCCCATTAAAATTTCCAGTAACAATAAGAAAACTCCAGGTACAGATGGCTTCCCTGATGAATTCTTACAAATATTTAATAAAAGAATGGTGCCAAATTTAAGCAGTATCTTTTAGAAAATAACAGAATAGGTGGTAACAACCAACTCATTTTATGAGGCCAGGCTTGGACAAAGATATTAAAGGACATTAAAACTGTAGACCAACACCTGTCAAGAATGTAGAATAAAAAATTATCAACAAAAGATGAGATCAAGACGACAGAGCAGGAGGTTGCTGAGATCACCTCCTCTTATAAAAAGTACAAATACATGTGAGCAACTATCACTGAACTTGACCCAGAAACTGGCAGAGTGGCTTTTCTACAAGCAAGTCTGTAATGAAAGTGCCACACAGTATGGTAGGAAGGAAGGTAAAGTAATCAGGTTGGGACCCATACCCCTGGTAGCATATTCAGGAGAGGAAGAGGATATTGTAAGTTCTGGAATCCTCCCAGGAGCAAGAGGGGTTCAAGCTATATATTAACATCTAAGGCCTAGGGTCCAACACTAGGAAGAAGAGCCCTCTCAACTAATTTGAAAACCAGTAGAGCTTACAAGAGGGATGTAAGAAACCAAGACTCTGCTCTTGAAGGGCATGAACAACAATTTTTTTTAATGGAAACAGTTTAAGAGTTGTCTGAGATAATATTAAGCTGACCATCATTCAGATTATAGAGGTCCTAGAATGAGGAGAGAGGGAAAAGGGGATGAAAAATGTCCCAAACTGAGGCAAGGAAACAGTTATCTAAGTTTAGAAGCCTGGATTATTCTAAACAAGATGTACTGAAACACAACCACATCAAGATATATATATCATAATTAAAATGCCCAAAGTTAAAGAGAATTCTAAAGCAAAATTATTTGTATTTCTATGCAATAGAAAAACAAGGGTCACATACAAGGGAGCCCCCCATAAGGCAATAAGCTGATTTTTCTATAGAAATTTTTGAGGTCAGAAGAGAGAGGCATGGTGTACTTAAAGTGCTGAACAGGGAAAACCTACAAACTAGGATGCTCTAGACAGCAAGGTTATCATTCAAAATTTAAGGAGAAATAAATAAATTCTCAAACAAGAAAAAATAAAAGTTAATACTAAACCTACCCAAAGCAATGTTAAAGATACTTCTCTAAGTTAGAAAAAAAAAGCTACAATAAGAAATAAAAATTACAGGAAAGATAAAATACCTTTCACATGAAGCAAGAATATGGCAAGGGGTGGGGATCAACAATTTAAATAAGCTAATATGAAATTAAATAGCAAAAAAAATTTTAAATAACTATAAATAAAATAAACAGTTAAGGGATAGATATGAACATGCACAATTAGATGTCACAAACACAAAACATAGTGGAGGGTATAAAAATGTAGATGTTTTAGAATGCTATGAAACTTAAATGACTGAAGTTTAAAACCAGGATGTATAGTTAGAGTGAACACATTTAAATTCCATGGTAACCACAAATCAAAAACCTACAAGAGAAATGCAATAATTACAGAGAAAATCATCAAACTACAAAGTAAGAGAAGAAAAGAAGAAAACAAGAGAGAATAATTACAAAAACACCAGGTAAAAAGTAACAAAATGGCAATTAGAACATATCTTCTATAATTATTATTTGTCTTTTTTTTTTGTCTCTTTAGGGCCACACCCATGGCATAAGGAGGTTTCCAGTCTAGGGGTCTAATCAGAGCTCTAGCTGCCAGCCTATACCACAGCCAAAGCCACAGCCACACCAGATCTGAGCCATGTCTTCAACCTACACCACAGCTCAAGGCAACACCAGATCCTTAACCCACTGAGCAAGGCCAGGGATCAAACCCACAACCTCATGGTTCCTAGTCAAATTCTTTTCTGCTTCACCATAATGGGAACGCCCCTTCAATAATTATTTAAAATGAAAATAAACCAGAGGTTCCAATAAAAATATAAGATAGCTATTTATATTTTTAAAAAAGACCTATCTATATGTTACCTAAAAAAGGCTCATTTCTCTGCTAAATAAACAGATTGAAAGTGGAGGGATAGAAAAGATATTTCATGCAAATGGAAACAAAGCATATTCATATCAGAAAAATTAGATTTAAAAAAAGACAAAGGCATTATATAATGATAAATGGATCAATACAAGAATAAGATATAATATTTATAAACATGTGTGCACCTATTATAGAAGCAAATATTAACAGACATAAATGGAGAAATTGACAATAATACAATAAAAGTTGGGAAATGAATACCCCACTTATACTCATGGACAAATTATCTAGACAGAAAATTGATATTGAAACAGTGAACTTAAATGATACATGAGAGTATGTGGATTTAATAGTCACAGACAACACATTTTTTCCAAAAGCAGCAGAATGCACATTCTTCTCAAATGCACATGAAACATTCTCCAGGATTGATTAAATGTTGGGTCACAAAGTAATTCTCACCAAATTAAGAGCATAGAAATTACATTAAGCATCTTTCTGATCACAATATCATAAAATTAGAAATCAACTACAGGATGAAAAATGGGAAAAACACAAACACATGGATATAAAAGTACATGCTACAAAAAAACTGATGAGTCAATAAAGACATCAAAAAAGATATCAAAGAAAATACCTTGGTACAAATGAAAATACAAAAACAACTTTACAAAATCTCTGGGATGCAGCAAAAGAAATTATAAGAGGGAAGTTTATAGCAATATAGGCCTACCTCAAGAAACAAGAAAAAATATCAAATAAACAACCTAAATTTCCAACTATGGGAATTAGAAAAAAGAACAAAGCCCAGAGTCAGCAGAATGAAAGATATAATAAAGATCAGAGAAGATATTGATAAAATATAGGCAAAAAAAAATAGAAAAGTGAATTAAGATGGTGTTTTCAAAAGATAAGCAAATTAACAAGCCTTTACCCAGACTCATTTTTTAAAAAGGAGAGAGAACCAAAATAAAAACAAAAAGTAGGAAATAAGGAGAAATTAAAACCAATATCATAGAGATACAAACAAGCATAATAGAAAACTATAAATAGTAATATGCCAACAAATTTGACAACCTAGAAGAAATGTTAAATTCCTAGAAATCTTCCAAATCTGAATCTGGTCTGAGCAGAATAATTACTGCATTGAAATTGAATCAGTAATCAAGAAACTCTCAACAAAGAGAAGTCCACGATTGTATGACTTCACAGGGGAATTCTGTCAAACATATAGAAAGAGTTAGCACATGTCTTGAACTATTCCAAAAAATTGAAGATGAGGGAATGTTCCTAAATTCATTATATGAGGCTACAATGACCTTGACACTAAAAACAAAGACACCACAAAAAAAGAAAATTACTGATCATTATCTTGGATGAATTTAGAAGCAAAATATCTTGTTTTTCTTTTTGTTTTTGATTTTTAAGGCTGCACCCATAGCATATGGAGGTTCCCAGGCTAGGGGTGGAATTGGAGCTACAGCTGTGGGCCTATGCTACAGCCACAGCAACATCATACCTGAGTCACATCTGTGACCTATACCACAGCTTATGGCAACACCGGATCCTTAACCCACTGACTAAGGCCAGGGATCAAACTCACAACCTCATGGATTCTAGTCAGGTTTGTTTCCTCTGTGTCGCAATAGGAACTCCTGGAAGCAAAATATCTTAACAAAATATTAGCAAACCCAAATCAACAATATATAAAAAGGATCATACACCATAGGATTTATTCTAAAGATGCAAGAATGATTTAATATACTCTAATCAATCAATAGGATGCACCACACTGCAAAAGGAATGATAAAAATCACACCGTTATCTCATTAGATGCAGAGAAAGTATTTGACAAAATTCAACATCCATTCATGTTAAAAAACTTTCAACAAAGTTGGTATAGAAGGAACATAAGAAAGATAAGTTATGACAAATACACAACTAAATCATTCTCAATGATGAGAAACTGAAAATTTTTCCTCTAAAAACAGAAGCAAGGCAAAAATATTTACTTTTGCCATTTTATTTAACATAATATTGAAAGTCCTAGCTCCAGCAATCATACAAGAAAAAAATGTCTTCAAAGTTAGAAGTAAACTGTTGTTATTTGCAAATGACATGACACTCTATACAGAAATCCTTAAAGTCTCTATGAAAACATTGTTATTACTAAAAATAATTCAGCAAAATTTACAGAAGATTAGTATATAAAATCTGTTGTTTTTCTATACACTTATAATGAATTATCCAAAAAATAAAGCAAGAAAACAATCCCATTTGCAATTGCAAAAAAAAAAAAATGCATGGTAATAAATTTAACCAAGTGGATGAAAGACCTAAACTCTGAAAATTATAAAACACTGATGAAAGAAATGGAAATTGTTCCAAATAAATCTGTTTTCATAGATTGGAAGAATTAATATTGTTAAAATATCCATAAAAACCAAAGCAATCTACAGATTTAATTCAATCTCTGTCACAATATACATTATATTTTTCACAGAACTAGACAAGTAATCCTAAAATTTATGTAGAACCACAAAAGAAAATGAAGAGCCTTGAGAAAAAATAACAGCTGGAGGAATCAGGCTCCCTGACTTCAGGCTATACTACAAAGCTAGAGTCATCAAAACAGTATGATACTGACACAAAAACAGACACAGATCAATGGAACAGGATAGAGCACCCAGAAAAAACAACCCACATATGGTCAATTAATTTACAACAATAGAGGCAAAAATATACTATGGGGAAAAGATCATCTATTAAATAAGTGGTGTTGGGAAACTGGACAGCTACATGTAAAATAAAAATTTGGACATTTTCTCACAACAAACACAAAACTGAATTCAAACCAGACTAAAGATCTAAATGGGAGGCAACAACTATGGGACTTCTAGAAGAAAAGATAGGCAGTACACTCTCTGATATGAGTCTAAGCAATATTTTTTGGATCTGTTTCCCCTGGCAAAGGGGAAGAAAATCAAAAATAAAGAAATGGTAGCACATCAAAATTAACATCTTTTGCAGTTCAAAGGAAACTATGGACAAAATTAAAAGACATCCTAACAAGTAAGAGAAAATATTTGGCTTATATGCTTGATAAGGGCTTTATATCCAAACTATATAAAGAACACATACAACTAGATATTTTTTGAAATCTTATTATAAACTGGGCAAACAACCTAAATAAGCTTTTTTTCCCCCAAAGCATAGAGATAGAAAAAAGCCTCATGAAAAGATGTGAACATCACTAATCCCTGGAAAATACAAATCAGAACCATAATGAGATAATACTTTACACCTGTCAGAATGGCAATTATCAAGAAATAATAACAAATGCTGGCAAGGATGTGGAGAAATAGGAATCCTAGTGCACTGTTGGTGGTATTTTAAATGAGTGCATGTACCACATCTTCTTGATCCACTCCTCTGTCAATGAACACTTAGGTTGTTTCCATGTCTTAGCTATTGAAAATAGTGCTGCAATGAACATTGGAGTACATGTGTCTTTGCGACTCATGGTTTTCTCTGGATAGATGCCCAGGAGTGGGATTGCTGGATCAAATGGTAGTTCTATGTTTAGTTTTCTGAGGAATCTCCATATGGTTTTTCACAGTGGTTGTACCAATTTACAATCCCACCAACAGTGTACTAGGGTTCCTTTTTCTCCACACCCTCTCCAGCACTTGTTGTTTGATGATGGCCATTCTGGCTGGTGTAAGGTGGTACCTCAGAGTAGTTTTGATTTGCATTTCTCTAAGAATGAGTGATATTTAACATCTTTTCATGTGTTTTTTGGCCATTTGTATGTCTTCTCTGGAGAACTGTCTGTTTAGATCTCCTGCCCATTTTTTGATGGGGTTTTTTGTTTTTTTGGTATGGAGCTGCAGAAGGTGTTTATAAATTTTGTAGATGAAGCCCTTGTCAGTTGATTCACTTTCAAAGATTTTCTCCCATTCTGTGGGTGGTCTTTTCATTTTGTTTAGGGTTTCCTTTGCTGTGCAAAAACTTTTAAATTTGATTAGGTCCCATTTATTTTTGTCTTCATTGTCAATACTCTAAGAGGTGTATTTGAGAATTTGTTGCTGTAATTTATGTCAGAGTGTTTGGCCTCTGTTTTCCTATAAGAGTTTTATAGTGTCTGGTCTTATACCTAGGTCTTTAATCCATTTTGAGTTTCTTTTTGTGTATAGTGTTAGGGAGAGTTCTAATTTCATTCCTTTACATTTGGCTGTCCAGTTTTCCCAGCACCACTTATTGAACAAGCTGTCTTTTCTCCATTGCATATTCTTGCCTCCTTTGTCATAGATTAATTGGCTGTAGGTGTGTGGGTTTAATTCTGGGCTTTCTATCCTGTTCCACCGATCTATATGTCTGTCTTTGTGACAGTACCATACAGTTTTGATGACTGTTGCTTTGTAGTATAGTCTGAAGTCCAGGAGCCTGACTCCTCTAGCTCCATTTTCTTTTAAGGATGTCTTTAACTATTCTGGGTCTTTTGTGCTTCCAAACAAACTTTAAAATATTTTGTTTGAATTCTGTGAAAAATTCATGGATGAGCTCTAACAGTTTTCTGGTAGAATCTTTAGGATTCTCTAGGTATAGTATCATGGCATCTGAAAATAGTGATAGTTTTACTTCTTCCTTTCCAATTTGGATTCCTTTTATTTCTTTTACTTCTCTGATTGCTGTGACTAGGACTTCCAAAACTATTTTGAAGAGTAGTGGCAAGAGTGCACATCCTTGTCTTGTTCCTGATCTCAGTGGGAATACTTTCAACTTTTCACCATTGAGAATGATGTTTGCTATGTATTTGTCATATATGGCCTTTATCATGTTGAGGTAGTTCCCATTATGCCCACTTTATGAAGGGTTTTTATCAGGAATGGGTGTTGGATTTTGTCAAAGGCTTTTTCTGCATCTATTGAGAGGATCATATGGTTTTTATTCTTCAGTTTGTTAATGTGGTGTATCACACTGATGGATTTGCAGATATTGAAGAACCCTTGCATCCCTGGGATAAATCCCACTTGATCATGATGTACAATCCTTTTCATGTATCGTTGGATGCGGTTTGCTAGTATTTTGTTGAGGATTTTTGCATCGATGTTCATCAGTGAAATTGGCCTGTAGTTTTCTTTTTTTGTGTGGTATCTTTGTCTGGTTTTGGTATATGGGTGATTGTGGCCTCATAGAATGAGTTTGGCCTCATAGAATTTCCTCTGAAATTTTTTGAAATAGTTTCAGAAGGAGAGGTGTGAGCTCTTCTCTAAATGTTTGATCAAATTTGCCTGTGAAGCCATCTGGTCCTGGACTTTTGTTTGTTGGAAGTTTTCAATCACAGTTTCCATTTCAGTTCTTGTGATTGGTCCATTCATCTTTTCTATTTCTTCTTGGTTTAGTCTTGGAAGATTGTACTTTTCTAAGAATTTGTCCATTTCTTCGAGATTTTCCATTTTATTGGTGTATAGTTGCATATTGCAGTCTCTTATGATCCTTTTTATTTCCGTGTTGTCCATTGTTACTTCTCCTTTTTCATTTCTGATTTTGTTGATTTGAGTCCTCTCTCTTTTTTGCTTGATAAATCTGGCTAAGGGTTTATTAATTTTGCTGATCTTTTCAAAGAACCAGCTTTTTGTTTCATTGATCTTTTCTATGGTTTTCTTTGCTTCTACTTCATTGATTTGTGCTCTGATCTTTATGATTTCTTTCCTTCTACAAACTTTAGGTGTTATCTGTTCTTTTCTGTTGAGCTGCTTTAGATGTAAAGTTAGCTTGTTTATTTGAGCTTTTTTTCTTGTTTCCTGAGGTGGGCTTGTATTCCTATAAACTTTCCTCTTAGAACGGCTTTTGCTGCATCCCATAGTTTTTGGAGTGCTGTATCTTTGTTGTCATTTGCTTCTACGTATTTTTCAATTTCCTCTTTGATTTCTTCAGTGATCCATTGGTTGTTTAGTAGCATGTGTTTAGTCTCCATGTGTTTGTTTTTTTTTTTTTTTTGCAGATTTTTTCTTGTTGTTGATTTCCAGTTGTATAGCATTGTGGTCGGAAAAGATGCTTGACATGATTTCAATTTTCTTAAAGTTACTGAGGTTGGACTTGTAGCCCAGGATGTGATCAATCTTAGAGAATGTTCCATGAGTGCTTGAGAGGAATGTGTAGTCTGTTGCTTTTGAATGGAATGTCCTGTAAATATCTATTAAGTCCATATGGTCTAATGCTTCATTCAGGTCCTATGTTTCCTTATTAATTTTCTGTCTGGTTGATCTGTTCATTTCTGTTAGTGGGGTGTTAAAGTCCCCCAGTATTATTGTGTTATTGTTGATTTGTCCTTTTATGGTTGTTAGAAGTTGCCTTATATGTTTTTGTGAACCTATGTTGGGTGTGTAGATATTTTATTTTATTTATTTATTTATTTATTTATTTATTTATTTTTTTTTGTCTTTTGTCTTTTTTTTTGTTGTTGTTGTTGTTGCTACTTCTTGGGCCGCTCCTGCGGCATATGGAGGTTCCCAGGCTAGGGGTCCAATCGGAGCTGTAGCCACCGGCCTACGCCAGAGCCACAGCAACGCGGGATCCGAGCCGCGTCTGCAACCTTCACCACAGCTCACGGCAACGCCGGATCGTTAACCCACTGAGCAAGGGCAGGGACCGAACCCGTGACCTCATGGTTCCTAGTCGGATTCGTTAACCACTGCGCCATGACGGGAACTCCGATATTTTAAATTGTTATATCTTCTTCTTGGATGATCCTTTGATCATTATATAATGACCTACTTTGTCCCTTAAAATATTCTTCATTTTAAAGTCTATTTTGTCTGTTATGAGTATTGCTACTCCAGCCTTCTTTTGATCCCCATTTGCATGAAATATTTTCTTCCATCCGCTTACTCTCAATTTGTATGTGTCCCTAGAAGTGAAGTGGGTCTCTTGAAGACAGCATATATATGGGTCTTGTTTTTGTATGCATTCAGCCAGCTATGTCTTTTGGTTCGGGGTTTAGTCCTTTAACATTCAAGGAAATTGTTGATATGTATGTTCGTATTGCCACTTTATTAATTGCTTTGGATTTGTTTTTCTTGCTCTTTTTTCTTTCATTCTTCTCTTGTTCTCTCCTCTTCTGGTTTGATGACTATCTTTAGTGTTGTCTTTGAGTTGATTTTTCTTTGTGTATCAATTGTAGATTTTTGGTTTGCAGTTATCCTGAAGTTTTGATATACGAGTCTATATGTATATAAGATTGTTTTATTTGTTGTTCTCTTAATTGCAAGTGCATCTCCAGTGTCCTGAATTTGTACCCACCTCTTCTTATGATTTCTGATTTTGGTCATATAATTGTGCATGGCTGATTTCGTATCTTTACTGTATATATACCTTGACTAGTGAGCCTTGTCATTTGTGGAATTTTTGTTTCCTGTTGTTGTCCTTTCTCTTCTGCCTAGATAAGTTCCTTTAGTATTTGTTGTAATGCTTGTTTAGTGTTGCTGAATTCTCTCAGCTTTTGCTTATCTGTGAAGCTTTTGATTTCTCCTTCAAATCTGAATGAGAGCCTTGCTGGGTAAAGTAAGCTTGGTTGGAGGTTTTTTTCCCTTTCATCACGTTAAGTATATCATGCCACTCCATTCTGGCCTGCTGAGTTTCTGCTGAAAAATCTGCCAATAACCTTATTGGGGTTCCCTTGTATGTTACTTGTTTCTTTTCGCTAGCTGCTTTCAACATTTTCTCTTTGTCTTTAATTTTGGTCAGGTTGTTTAATATGTGTCTTGGGGTGTTCCTCCTTGGGTTTATATTATATGGTACTCGTTGTGCTTGCTGGATTTGAGTGTGTGGTTCCTTTCCCATGTTAGGGAAGTTTTTGGTTATTATCTCTTGGAATATTTTTTCTGCCCCCTTTCTCTCTCTTCTCCTTCTGGAACCCCTACAATAGGGATGTTGGTGCATTTAACATTGTCTCAGAGTTCTCTGAGAGTCTCTTCATTTGTTTTCAATCTTTTTTCTCTTTTCTGTTCTGCATCCTTATTTTATTCTAGTCTACCCTCCACCTTGCCTATTCATTCTTCTGCCTCCTGTATTCTGCTGTTAGCTGCTTCTAGTGAGTTTTTTATTTCAGTTATTGTATTTTGCATCTCTTCTTGTTTAAGTTTTATATCTTGTATCTCTTTGCTCAGTGTTTCCTGTAAGTTATCCATCTTTGCCTCCAGTTTATTTCCAATGTCTTGCATCATCTTCAGCATCAACGGTCTAAAGTCTTTTTCCTGGAGGCTGAGAATCTCCTCATTATTTAGCTGATTTTTTGGGGTTTTTCCTTTCTCCCTCATCTGAGTTATAGTTCTCTGTCTTTTCATTTTTGTAGTTTTTTGGTGCGGTAACCTTTTTACAGATAATAGAGTCATAGCCTCTCATACTTCTGAAGTCTGCCCCCCTTGTGGCTGAAGTCAGTATGGGACTTGCTGTAGGCTTCCTGATGGGAGGGGCTGATGCCTGCCCACTGGTAGGTGGTGCTGTTTCTAATCCCTCTGGTGGGTAGGCTTTAGTCTCTGGAAGGGATTAGAGGTGGCTGTGTGCCTGAGGGGTCTTTAGGTAGCCTGTTTACTGAGGGGCTGCGATCCCACCTGGATTATTGTTGGCCCTGGGGCTTCTCAGTGCTGACTGATGGGTGTGGCTGGGTTTTCCCAAAATGGCTCCCTCCAGAGAAAGGCAGGCTGCTGAATATTCCAAGAACTTTGCTTTCAATATCCTTCCCCCACAACAAGCCACATTCACCCCTGTTTTCCCAGGATGTCCTCCAAGAACTGCAGTCAGGTTTGACAGAGATTTCTATGGAGACTTTGCTTTGCCCTGGGACCCAGTGCACGGGAAAGTCTGTGTGCACCTTTTAAAAATGTGGTCTCCATTTCCCACACTCCTGTGGAGTTCCTGTGCATGAGCCCCACTGGCCTTCAATGCCAGATGCTCCAGGAGCACTTTCTCCCAGTACTGGATCCCCACACATGAGAGTTTGATGTGGGGCTCAGAACTCTTACACTTGTATTAGTGTCTCTGTGAACCAGTTAGTTTCCACTCTGTGGGGCTTCCCACCCAGGAGGTATCGGGTTGTTTATATCATGAAATCACCCCTCCTACCTCTTGATGTGGCCTCCTCTTTGTCTTCTGGAGTAGGATATCTTTTTTAAGGTTCCTGGTCCATTTGGTTGGAAGATTACTCAGCCTCTAGCTGTGAATTTTGTTGTTTTTAGGAGAGAATTGAGCTCCAGTCCTTCTATTCCACCATCTTAATCCCATCTCCTGTTCACTGTAGTGTTATTTACAATAGTCAAGATATGGAACCAATAATTAGTAACCATGGATAGATGAATGAATAAACATGGTATGATCCTATATATGTATGATTAAATATTAGTAATATCTAAGAATAAAATCTTGCCATTTGTGCAAAGGATAAACCTAGAGGGTATTATGCTAAGCCAAATAAGTCATGCATATAGTTATGATAATACAAGTTTACTGTATGAGCTCCCTTATATGCATAATCTAAAAAAATTAAACAAATGAATAAATAAAACAAAACTGAAAAAGTTTCACAGATATAGAGAACAAACTAGTGGTTGCCAGTAGGAAGATGGTTGTGGTGTTGGGGGTGGGGAGCAAGACAGAAGGAAGATTAAGGGGTACAAACTACTAGGTACAAAATAAATAAGATTTAAGGATGTAATGTACAGCCTGAGGAATAAAGTCACTATCTATAAAAATATTGAAGTTCTCTGTTGTATACC
The DNA here is from genome assembly GCF_054392235.1 of Sus scrofa. NCBI lineage: Eukaryota > Metazoa > Chordata > Mammalia > Artiodactyla > Suidae > Sus > Sus scrofa. The sequence continues at coordinate 89,557,464 of NC_139383.1, forward strand.
TAAAACTAATGTAATATTGTATATCAATTTTAAAATATTCTAGGTAAAATTGTATTATGTCAAATCCATCAATATATAATACATCCCCATCAAGTAAAGTTTATCCCAAAAGTCACATAGCTATATCAATTGATGCAGGAAAAAATGTGACAAAATTCAACACCTGTAGATGGTAAAAAAACTGTCAGTAGAATAGAAATAGACGGCAACTTCCTTAACATAAATGTGCAATAATTAAAGCTACCTTTCATTCAGCATGTACTAGCAGGTACTGTGTTTGGATGTTTTATGTACATTCATGAACTTAACTCTAAGGTAATTCATTGTACATATGCACGCATGTGTGTGTGTGGTGTGTCAATATATATGTGGGTTTTTTTCATTGAATTACGTTTACAATTTGTCACTTGCATGTGTTTAAGCTCATCACATTTTGTTTACTAAATATGTGCAGTGTATTGTATATAAATTATACTTCAATAAAGCTGTTATAAAAAAAGGTTAGAGAATTTAGAACCATCAAGGTGAATGAAGAAGGGAATGGAAGAGTACCCGTAGTGGTTCAGTGGTTAAAGAACCCGACTGGTATCCATGGGGACTTGGGTTCAATCCCTGGCCTTGCTCGAGTGGTTTAAGTATCCCGTGTTGCCCTGAGCTGTGTGACGCAGACGTGGCTTGGATCCCAAGTTGCTGTGGTTGTGGTGTGGGATGGCAGCTGTGGCTCGGGTTGGACCCCTGGCCTGGGAGCCTCCATGTGCCATGGGTGCAGCCCTTAAAAAACAAAAAGACCAAAAATAAAAGAGTGGAACTGAAAATAGGTGCAAGTCACCTGACATTTTAATGGTTTGGGGTGTGCTGTAATAACCTCTTTTTTTTTTAGGGCCACACCCGAGGCATATGGAAGTTCTCAGGCTAGGAGATGAATCTAGCTGTAACTTCCAGCCTACACCACAGCCACAGTAATGTCAGATCCGAGCTGCATCTGTGACCTACACCACAGATCAAGGCAACACTAGATCCTTAACCCACTGAGTGAGGCCAGGGATCGAACCTGAGTCCTCATGGATACTAGTCAGGTTATTTACCACTGCACCACCACAGGAATGCCATAATGGCCTTCCTTCTGACTAAAATAGGAACAAAGGGAATTAGCCTTCCTACTTTCTTAGCGGAAAGCTTCTGAGAAGCCAGAAAACAAAACAAAATAGACTTCAGATTGTGTGAAGTTAAGGGCTAGCTATTGGGTCATCTGAAACATGCCTTTGGGGAATTACTAAATGTCCAAATATGCAATTTCCCTTATTCTTCACAGTAAACTGTGAGTAAAACTGGCAAGATCAATTTTAATGAAAAAATCCTGTAACATTCCCAGAGAAGTAGGATTTATTTCACTAATTTTCACTGTCAGAAAAAAAAAAAAGACTTAGATTCATTCTAAACAATTGATCTGAATATAACCACCATTCATTTTTTGTGTGTATCTGTGCAGTTATAATCATTACTTTCACAGATCCTGCCCATACTTGTATGTCTATTATATATAATTTTAATTATTTTAACCTACTCTGTCTTCCTTGTATTTGATCTAAAGGCGGCAACTTTATCATTCACCTCTGCAACCTGATCACAAAGCATAATGCCTGAGAAATAATAATTAATGAATATTCAAAAAATAAAGAATGAACAATAGTGTCTATACTATACATTAGAAATATATAAAGTATTTTCCATCTATGATAATAATGATAATTGCTCAGTATAATATTGAGTGCCTACCTTGAACCAGGAACTATTTTAAGAATTTTTTTTTTTTTTGCTTTTTAGGGCTGTAGTCACAGAATATGGAGAGCCCCAGGCCAGGGGTCAAATCCGAGCTGTAGCTGCCAGCCTACACCACAGCTACAACAAGCAGGATCCGAGTTGTGTCTGCAACCTACACCACAGCTCACGCCAACACTGGATCCTTAACCCACTGAGCAAGGCCAGGGATCGAACCTGCATCCTCATGGATGCTAGTCAGATTCATTAACTACTGACTCACAATGGGAACTCCCTAAGCATTTTATTTGTAAACTCATTCAATCCTTATAACTGCACTGTGAGATGGATACTATTATGTCTCCCTTTTTTTTTTTTTTTCAGGTAAAAGATTACCTGCCAATGCTTAAGCAAAGAATCATTTATTTTTACTTGTTCATCGAGAGATAAGACAGAAAGAGTTTATATTCCCATATTACCCTTCTTTGGTGAGTATCCCTGAAGGGAAAAAAAAATGGACTTGATATTTCTCCTTTAGTAGCCCTTTTATTATCCCTTTCCTTTCTACTCAGTAGCTAAAGATACCAATAGACACCCAGCCCTAAGGCAGACATCCTTTCATCAGGAATCATTTATGTCAAAGCTGTTTCCAGGACACCAGTCATAACACTGGGACATAGCACTCCAACTGGTTGTTAGATTTGCCAAATTCAGACATGTGTAGGAGAAGTATAAATGAGATATTTCAAACAAATGAGTTGTTTTCAAATCATCTGTGGAAACACAGCAAGAATTAGTACACATAATGCCATATGTATCATACAGATATGACCCACATTCTTACGGCCTCCTCTCATTTCGCACCATGGGGACTTAAGTTTGAGCTATGATTTTGCTTCTTGTCCACTTCTCTCATGATAACATCCTCTTCCTCTTATTAACTGATTATTCTTTATTTAATGCAATGGCTGTTCTTCTAACATCATCCCAGTGTTCAAAGAATATACAAGGATTTTCCATACTTAACTATAGAAAACTTCTGCTGTACTCATCTGTCACACTCACATACATTTGTGTATTTTACACTTCCTCTTTTTATACAGTCTTTACATTGCCAGAAATCTACTGATTGCTAAAAGAGAAGTAATTTCTGAACTGCTGAGATTTGGGGGTTATTTGTTACCCACAATGTAAGCCTTGTCCTATATTAACAGCTATAGAACTTACTTACAGAGAAGGATGAAATGGGTCAGAAAAATAAAATGTCTTAGACCATTCAAAAAAACTCATCCTTTGATCAGGTCTAAGGTCAATTCTGATCAGTTCTTCTAAGTAGTTGTTCTTTAGGACACCTCTTGAACCTAATAAAGCTCTTGATAAAACGGTATGACATCTGAGATTTACTTTAAGATATATTAGGAACAAAAGCTTAAATCGATAAAACAAGTGTGTCAAAGTCTTGATAATTGTTAAATCCAGTCTATTCTCTCCACTCTTATATATATTTGAAAATGTTTATACATCAAAATTGGAGGTAAATTTTACCAAAGACATTATAGTAGATATGAAGGAAATTGTAATATATCTATAATGATTGGTATGAAATAATGATCCTTCTAATACTATATTTAAAAACTATGTTGGAAAATAAGGTTTACTTTGCTGCTGTCTGAGAGATATACTACAAGGCACATACAAACCCTTTGTCTTCTTACTGACCTAGATAAAATATACTTCAACTTCATTTACCAGTTAATTTTATAATTATTATTTTGGCATCTTGATATTGTGAATGAGTTGCTATTCTAGTCACTGGAAAGATTAATTTTATCTATCTATCCATTTCTTTTTTCATCTGCACCTGTGGCATAGGGAAGTTCCTGGGGCAAGGATAAATCTAAGCCACAGCTGCAACCTACACAATAGCTGCCAAAACACTGGATCCTTGACCCAAACCCACTCCTCAGCAGTGATCTAAGCAGCCAAAGAAATAATGCCAGATCCTTAACCCAGAGAGCCACAGCAGAAATTCTCTTAAATGAATATATTAATGCAGTATCACGGTCAATGACCAGGCTTTGAAATAAGAAAGGTAAGAATAGTCAACAAATACAATTATTAAGAACTCACTTGTAACTTATTGGAAATGCAACCATGAACAATACTGAGCATATGCATTTGATGAATTAATATTCCAATGTTTTTTGCCTTCTGTGCTTTTCTGGAAACTTGAGGAAATTGTTTAATTTGTTGGGACTCGGTTTCTTGTACAAAACAAATGAGGTTAATTCTGGCTACCTTATTGAATAGTTGTAGAAATTAAATGTGATATGGTGCATAAGTGAAGAATCTCTGAAGAAGAGACGTATTATAGGAATCAGCTGATTGGGTGATGGAGGCTGAGGAATCCTGTGATCTGCCATCTACAAGCTGGAGAACTAGAAATGCCAGTGGCGTAAGTCAGTTTGAATTCAAAGGCCTGAGAGTCAGGGGGTGAGGGGTAGGGCATGGTCTATGTATGTCCAGGTCTGAATCTGAAAGGTAAAGACCAGGGGCAGGTTTGTGCAAGGGCAGGAAAAGATTATGTCTTGGCTCAAGCAAAGAGAGAATTCACACTTCCTCTGCCTTTTTTTCTATTCACTCCCACGACTGATTGAATGAAGCCCCCTCAAAGTGCTGAGGGTGAACTTGTCTTTGAATCAGTCCACTGATGGAGATTTCTTTTAGAGACACTATCACAGACACAGCGATAAATTTAATGTCTTACCGGCTAAGACATCGCTTAGCCCAATCGAAAGGACACATAAAATTAATCATCACATAGGGTATGAAGCCCATACAGAGTCTGGAATACACCAAAACCGTTTTTTTGTTGTTGTTGTCATTGTTGTTATTTTCTGGTTTATAGATCACTGTTTTGAGAGTTTTGTTAGAATGAAGAAACATTTCAAGTCTTTCTACTTCTTACTAAATTCACAAAATAAAGTTTCTGATCCAACAAAGTTGAGAAAGTATCTTGTTTTCAGACAAGGCCTAAATATATGAGACTTTTCCTAAAGTAGATACATAGTTACTTTCATTATTTTTTTTTAATTAAAAGTTCTAAGAGTACACATAGTAAATCCCAGACAATTAAAATTTATCTTCATATTCAACCATTAGTATCCTGGGTCTCTGAACAAGTAATTAGACTTTTGTGACTTTATCCAGTTAGAATAGGAGGGACTGTAAGCTTTATGATAATGTAATTAGTATATTATCTAGACTATGGACTCTGTATTCTCATGGAGAAGTTCACTATTTAAAAACTAGATGAATACTTCCCTTTTTATTTGTTTGAAACTGCTGAAGAATTATTTGGTGCTTGGAGATATATACATGTTTTTTTTCTTTTTCATACTGTTGGTTTCTGTTGACAGGTTTAGAATATATTTTTCTCAAAAATTTTCTGAATAAATAGTACCAAAAATACGGCTGAACACTAAAATAATAGTTAACTAAATGTTTCTGTAAATATTATCAAAATATTTGCAAATATTTTTATGCATACAGATGATTCATTAAAGTTTTCAGATAGTCTCCTTTAATTCATTTCAATTAAATATCATTTTATTTTAAGTAGATCAAAAATCTTCCTGGATTACCATGAAATGAGTATACTTTGTGGGTCAAACCAAGGCAATCTGTTATTTATGAAATAATAGTCTGATATTGTTGCTAAATTAATTAATTGTGTATTAATTACATTGAAAACTAAGTGACATATTCATAATTTTCTATAACCAGAGTATTGATAGATGCATACTTTAGATTTAATTCTACTATTTATTATGAAATTAAAAAGAAATATCTTCTCCTATAGAAATGAAGTTTCAGAATACTTGTTCATTAGCACAAAGTTTTATTTTAAGATACTCATTGAAGCACTGCTAACAACTGTGGAAAATTTATAACAACTAAATACTCATTAGTAGATGAGAGGCTAAGTAAACAATAATGTATCTATCTGATAGAATATACATAAAACCCTCTATTTTTAACCACCTTTAAGCTAATAAATATCCATTGTTATGAATCAAACAATAGCTTATTAATCCTACTCACCATCAAATGAGGACTTTTATTGTTCCTCACATTTGGATTTCAGAAAAAATGAATTTTCAAACTCTTTCAGAATCTTTACTTATATGCTCATATATTACCTGAAATATAAGTTGTTACAATCATTACAAAACATGAGAAATGTGTGTGTAATTCTATGACGAGCATGCCAAGACACAAATTTTAATGAAAACTGAAAGTTGCAGAATGATATGACAAAATTTATCCAAGAAAACAGCTATACACACATATATAAACATGTATGTGAATACATAGAAATTGTACTTAGCAGTCTCTGGGTAGAGTAATATACTGGCAGACTGATAGGGAGTGGGATAAGGAATAGGGGATAGAGGTTCTTTCATCTTTCTCATTGTGTATTTTTTTTGTTTTAATTCATTACAGTGATTACCTATATAATGAAAAGAGAGAAAAGAGAGACTATCAATTTAAAAGAAACATGTACATAACAAAACAGAACTAGAAACAGAAAAAAATGAGGATACAATCTTAGCAGGGATCAGTAGCAGGTAGGGGAACACATATTTATAAGGGAAATGCTTAGATCTACAATTTTTTTTTTTTTTTGTCTTTTTAGGGCCACACCCTTGACACATGGAAGTTCCCAGGCTAGGGGTCGAATCAGAGCTGTAGCCACTGGCTTACACCACAGCCACAGCAACACAGGATCCAAGCCACATCTAAGACCGATACCTTAGCTCATGGCAACACCAGATCCTTAACCTAGTAAGCGAGGCCAGGGATCGAACATGTGTCCTCATGGATGTTAGTCAGATTGTTTCCACAGAGCCATGATGGGAACTCCAGGGGCTACAATCTTAGTTGAAATGGAAGTCTGAAGTTTTCACATAAGAATGTACAAGAGATTGAAAAATAGCCTGGCTTTCACATAAAGACATTAGGAAACTGAAATTATGAAGAGTTTCAGTGAGGCTATTTTTGAAGAATAACAAAAATAAGGAATAAAACAAAAAAATACAGAGTAACTGAAGAGGGGTTGGGTGAAGAAGTGTTACCAGGAGGCTATGCATGGTTGAGTGCATTGAATGTTGCTATGAAGGTCCCTTCAAACCATCCATTGTTGTGGCTTCTTTCTCCAGATGGACCATAAAATGGGCAAAGCAGGGTAAAGAGTGTTGGGGTGGGTATCTGCTTTGTTGTACTCAGCTTCACTTCAGTCTCTGGTCTATTTGCTTGTAAAGAATTGCCTCAGGCAATGTGTTATGTGGAGGAAAACTAACCTTGTGACACTTTTCTCTCAAAACCTCTCTGAGCCTCTAGTTTTCCACTTACAGAATATGGAAAACAAGACCTACTTAACAGTGTTATTCTGAGTGTCATAAGAGACAATATGATGTGAAAGCATAGGAAGTTCAAAGTGCCATACAAAGTTTATACATTATGTAAAAGGGAAAAATAAAGTTCTGTGGATGTCAACATAAAATCTGTTAGAAATATGAAAAACATGGGCCCTAAGTGCCACGTGAAATCCTACATGAACTTTCCTCCCTTAGGCTTGCACATTAATATTTTTACAATTTGCAAAACAAACACAGGTGAAAGGGAATAGTTGAAAACTGTAGTAGTGATTCTATTGGGCTTAAATTAGCCCTCTACTTTTTCATTACTGAAGTTTTTTTTTCTTTGCAATTAGAAAAAGATATGCATAACACTAATCAATTATGGCTTTACCCTAAACACTTTATTATATGTTATATGTCCAGAAATTTTCTTCACAACATACTTTCTTAATTTCCTTATTCTAATGCTCATTAGATTATGAAGAATTCACTAGCTCTTTTTTGATAGTAAAAATCATAATACTTAACTGAAAACAAGATGAAATTAAGACCACTTTATTAGAGAGAATTTTTCAAAAGGAAAATCTACTTTTAGGAAAATCTCTGTCTTATTTTTGCGACGAGAATAATGTGAAAGATTAAAAGTAAGATGACACTCAAAACATTTTCAGTTTTATCATCATTAAACAAAGTAAAAATCAAAGTAAAAAAGGCTTCCCATCAGTTATTTAGCTCCTTTTTTTAATATGATTTCAAAAAGTAGTTTATCATGGACCAGTTTGTCTCATAACATTTATCGAGGCACTGTATTTCCTGCTCAACTATGGATTACATAATTTAATCTTACAAGATTCCAACAAAATCAATTCTGTTTTTATCCCTATTTATACCTTTAATAAAAATCTGTCATAGAAGTCAATTTTGCAGAATCTATAAAATATTAAAAATTGTATTTATCCTTTAACCCATTAGTAATGGCATTTTCTTCTAGAAATATTCATATCCACATATGATATTATGATATGAAGCATGCAGGGGCTTATTCATTACAACTCTATTTGCAATAGCAAATGACAAGAAACGACCCAAGTGTCCCTCAACCAAAAAATGGTAAAAAAAAAAAAAAAAAAAAGTAACTCTATTTCAATTACCTAATGCTATTTAACAACCCACTCCAAATTTAGTGACTTAAAACAACACTCATTTATTTTTTGCATGAATCTGCAAATTGGACAGGAACAGCACCTATAGGCTATGGCTGCTCCATGCAACAGGAGCTGAATTTACCTGACTGGGGTCTGGAGTAGCCACCTTGACTTACTGACAACACTTGGCAAGTATGAGCTGGCTGTCAGCTAGGAGCTCAGATGGGGGTCTGGGCCAGGAGCCATGGGTCCTCCCTACTTAAAGTGCTTGGGCTTCCTCACAACATGGCAGCTGAGTCCAAGAGCAAGCATCTCACAGTGACCAGAAGGAAGCTAGATCTTCCTTTGCACCTAGCCTCCAAAGTCCACAATATCATTTCCACCCAAAATGTCAATCCTCCCATATTCATGGCAAGGTATAATCTGTCACATTTTCTAAGATACAGAAAGAAACATTAGATTTTTAAATTCATACCCTTTCATATCTTTTTCAATTCTTGATTTGTGTGGGTGAATGTATGGCCTATTCAAAATGCATGTGTTTATATGTGCATATGTGTGTCTGTGTTTCCAGAGACACTTAGAAAGTTAAGCTCACCCAGGTAGTAAACCACAGAACTGAAATTAAAGACTGGTATATCTAACTTTGAAGTCTAAGCTCTTTCCCACATTGTGATCCTGCTTCCTTCCCTCTCTGGAATCAAACCCACTCAAGGCGACTATTCTGTAAGTCCTGACACACTAGACTACATCCTTCCTTTCCTGTAGAGGACTGTATGCTAGCTCTCAGCACATTTCTGATTGTCATTGTTCTGAAGCCTCTGGAGACCAGGCAGTTTCACTCTGGATTCAAGCAACCGGAAGGAGAGTGGGGGCACAGTGAGTGGGTCAGACATTACTTCACTAGCTTCACAGGCAGCGGGGGCAAATCCCCACTGCCTTATGTACCAGTAAAGAACAAAACCAGCAATTTGCCAAAATGTTACATCAGAGGTGGTCCTCACCCTACCCTATGGTGCATGTATTTACATAAACATTGGTACATAAGATTTGCTAAGTCATCCCTCACCAGAAAGACTGTCAAGCTGTCAAGTGGAAGTGAAGTAAAAAGAACCTGAGCAATTCCATTTTCCCCACACTCTATATCTGCCTGATGCCTGCCTGCTCTCCTTCACGTTGAATACAGCAGACTGCTTGATAATGTGATATTTTATTATTTTTAAAAGAGAAAGAGAAAAATGATGCCTAAGAAGAAGCACTTTTACCTTTCTGGTATTTTCAAAAGCTAAATAAAATTTTAAGATCACATGTAAGAAAAATGAGCATTGTCTACGTTAGTATATATTATTTGGACTGTCTGAAAATCTCATAATCTGCAACAAAGTTTATGGTCAGCATTATTTGTTTTTCAGAAAGAGCAGTCCTTCATATTTAGAAATATCAAATGTCAAAATTAAAAAGAAGTCTCCTGAGGAAAACAAATTGCTAACCAGAAATTTTGGGCTGTCATCTCCACCAAATCCTACCCTTGGGTGTTATTATCATTATTAACATTATTTGTCTTTTTGCGGGGGCTGCACGCATAGCCTATAGAAGTTCCCAGGCTAGAAGTAGAATCAGAACTGTAGCCTCCAGCCTACACCAAAGCCACAGCAATGCAGAATCCGAGCCACATCTACCACCTACACCACAGCCCACAGCAATGCCCTAACTCACCAAATGACTGAGGCCAGGGATTGAACCCGCATCTTCATGGATACTAGTCAGCTTCATTACTGCTGAGCAATGATGGGAATTCCCCCCTGGCTGTTCTAATGATACGGAAAAAACAAGGAAGAGAATGACAGACATTCTGCCCTGGACAGGCCACATTACTACTGTAGACTTTGAATTTTAGCAGGTAACATAGACTAGGGCAGGAAAAAGGACCAAATGAATGTTGAAATTAACTAGCACCCTCCTCACAGCCAACTTTCCTCCTTCCTGGAGCTCTTTGGATCATGATGTGCCAGGGAGAGACCTGGTGCATTTATCTGTGCTTTGATGCTTTGGATCCAGCCAAGTGTTATTGTTGGGGGGTAGGGGGTGGCAAATGGAGGGACCACTGAATTTAGAGTTCAAGTTTAATTATGCCACTGAGAAGAATAACACATACCTGCCCTGTTTATTTCACCATGTTTATGTGAGGCTCAAAAGTGCTTTGTAAACTGAATGACAATAAGGCTTTGTTATTATTAAATTAAGGAAAACAAGTCAGGCAATAGCAGACTTCATGGAGTTATCTGACTTGAATCAGAACTTTACCACAGCATGAATGAAACAAACCAGTATTTCTTTTTGACAGAAGGAAAAGAGAAATTTCAATTTCCATGGTGATTGCATCTTAGATTAACCGTTTTTTGTTTTAAAAACTGCTCTAGGATGCAACTAGAGATTATCATACTAAGTGAAGTAAGTCGGGAAGAGAAAGATATATGATATCACTTATTTGTGAAATCTAAAATATGTCGCAAATGAACCTATCTGCAGAACAGAAACAGATCACAGACATAGAGAACAGACTTTTTGTTGGGAGAGGTGGGGAGTGGAATGGATGGGGAGTTTATGGTTAGTAGATGCAAACAATTACATTTAGAATGGATAAGCAATGGGATCCTACTGTATAGCACAGGGCACTATATCCAGTCTCTTGGGATAGACCATGATGAAAGATAATATAAAAAAGGGATGTAAATGCATATATGTGTGTGTGTGTGTGTGTGTGTGTGTGTGTATGAGTGGGTTATTTTCTGTGCAGTAGAAATTGGCACAACACTGTAAATCAACTATACTTTAAAAAAAATTTAAATGCTCTAAAATGAAGTCAAATAGAAGAGATGCTGAAGATAACTATAAGGTACGTACACACATTATTATTATTATTGTCATTATTATTGTTTCCCAAAAATGATAAATTTGAGGGAAATGGAAAACAAAATAAAAAATAATATAAAATGGAGACATACTCGTTTTTTAATCTTTTTTTTCCTTCAAGCATGAGGTCAGCACTTTTCTCGAAGTCTGTTTTGGATACATATTCAGAGAAAGAGAATGAGCCATCAGTATAAGTAAATACTAGTCCTTTAAGTGAGAAGGATGAAGGAATCTTCCTAAATAAGAGAACAGGTCCATGCACCCCAAGTTACCTGTTTCCCTAAAAAGTTGCTAAGAGATGACAAAAAAATAATGTAACCCTAACATTTAAACCATGCTAAAAGCAAACAAAAGCATAACTTGGAACCCTACTTTTTTATAGGGAGGTTGGGCTACCATTTTGATTTATTTCTGTTTTGGGAACAGGGACCTTTGGATTCCAATAATATAGATTGGCTTAATTTAATCTTGGGGAGGGGGGGAAACTATAAAAACTAAGAAACTATATATGACAGAGTCTTGATGAATAAATTTAAAAAATTCCAGATATTTTGGGTGTCAAAGACTCATAAATCATTGATTAAGGCTTTAAATAGCAATTATATTAATAAATGCACTTTAGCAAGGAAAAAAGTGTTACTCAATTTAAAAAAAATGAAGTGAGGATTAAGCTAATGTGATTCAACACTTAGGCACTCAAATTATCACAAAATTGCTTCGGGTTCTCCATTAAGAAATGATGAGACATTTATTCTGCTTACCATAAATGTCCTTATTGTAGCTGATATAAATCACTCTTTCAATACAATTTCTATGTGACCAAATCCACAAATGACTTGCAATTTGTTTACAAGCTAATCATAGACGTTTTCAAATTCTTGACGAGCACACCTCAAAAGGGCCCCGCGGTATAACTGCACAAACTGATTCAGGCAGGAAACAACCGAATTTATGATATTTGCTGCATGGGTTTGCTTCTGCTGAAAATGATCAGAGGGAAGAAAATATAGACAGACAAACCGTCAGAGGTTAGACAAAAACATAAAGAGGAACGCAAGGAATGCAGAAGCCTTGAGTCACATTTTGCTGGAAATGCTTTTGCAGTATTTTGCATTTCTTTTGGAGAAAATGCTTTATATGATATGTGGGCTATTTGTTAAGAATAATGGGAGTTCCCATCATGGCTCAGGAGTTCCTGTCCTGGCTCAGGGATTAATGAGCCTGGCTAGTATTCATGAGGACATGGGTTTGATCCCTAGCCCTGTTCAGTGGGTTAAGGATCCGGCATTGTGGTGAGCTGTGGTATAAGTGGCAGACGCACCTCAGATCCCATGTTACTGTGGCTGTGGCGTAAGCCAGCAGCTGTAGTTCTGACTGGACCCCTAGCCTGGGAACATCCATAGACTGGGGTTGCGGCCCAATAAAGACAAAAAACAAAAAATAAATAAATAAAAAAATAACGAATCCTACCTAGAAATTATCATGCTAAGTGAAATTAGTCAGACAATGAGATACCAAGGTCATATGCTCTCACTTATATGTGGAATATAAAAAAAAGGATACAATGAACTTCTTTGCAGGACAGATGCTGATTCAACTGATTCACAGACATTGAAAAACTTATGGTTCCAAAAGAAACAGGTTGTGGGGGAGGGAGGGATGGGCTGGGGGTTTGGAATGGAAATACTGTAAAACTGGGTTGTGATGATTGTTGTACAACTGTAAATATAATAAAATTAATCAATTTAAGGAAAAAAGGATAATGTATCCTCCCACTAAAACCTTGACAATCCTTCTGATGAGACTGCCTTTCTTTAGAGGTTGAATTCAATAAATAGAACCAAACCTTTAGAGATGCTGTAGGTTTTACAAAATAAGTCTCTTGAAATATATTTATAGAAGAAAAATAAAATAGGGTAAATAACATAGGGTCGAGGGGAAGAAGAGAATGTTAGAGTTCAAATTCTTTTTTTTTTTTTTTTTTCTGTCTTTTTAGGGCTGCACCCATGGCATATGGAGGTTCCCAGGCTAAGGGTCAAATCAGAGCTACAGCTGCCAGCCTACACCACAGCCACAGCAATGTGGGATCCAAGCCGCATCTGCGACCTACACCACAGCTCATGGCAACGCTGGGTCCTTAACAGACTGAGTGAGGCCAGGGATGGAACCAGCAACCTCATGTTTCCTAGTTGGATTCATTAACCACTGAGCCACGACAGGAACTCCTAGAGTTCAAACTCTTTTTTGCCTTTTTTTTCCCACCATAATGAGAAATCCCTGTATGCAGCCTGAACTGGGAGACACATTGGCCCATATCTATTCATCTTAATTTGTGTCATATGTTTAATGATATAATTTCAAACTGAAATTAAGCAATGTTTTTTCAATACTATAAAAAATGTATTTGTTCATCAGCTATTTAAAGAACCCTTTACACATAGCTGCTTTAAGGAAAAGACTAATATTTATATAACAGGAATATGAATGTAATTTTATTTGGCCAGTATACCAAAGTCATCAACCCCCTAACGAAGGGGTATTTTACCACCTACACAACTTATTTCCTCTAAAATACTTTGTGACATGCTGTGCTGTGCTCCAAACACATTCAAGCTGGGATCTTTAAAAGACAAAGGCAGAAAATGAGTTTTGTTTGCAGTCTATTTCTGATGTATTATTTTGAATGCCACCATACAATCCACAAGAACCCAGAAAGAAGCTTTTAGAAAATGTATTGTTCACATTTTCTTCTTTTCAGCTAAGAAACCTTCCTAAACAGATGGACTGCTACAGGCAGAAAAATAACATATATTTGAAACAGCACACCATATTGTCAAGTCAGGAGGGTTCAACAGGCTAAATTAATACATAATGGTTTGCTCTCCCCCCTTCTTGTTTAACACCTGCTGTGATGAGTTTGAAGTCTGAATGTTTCTAGCTTTCAGTATTAGAACGTGGTAAGTTTAAACAGTAAATATTGGATGCTATCCGGCTTTATAGAAAATGTCTATGCATTTTGTTGACACCCTGCATGGTTTCTGACAACTCGGTGCCAAGGAACCCAACCAGCCACAGCAAGGAGGTTTAAATGACTGTCTTAATAAAAAAATATATATATATTATATTTGTAAAAGGCAAAATTACTGAGGTTTTCCACCTGCTATATATTGAAGTAGGAAATTATAAGTATTATCCTCCGATAGTATAAATTCAAAGCATCTTTGAAAATAACAGTCTGATATTTCCTTACACATACAAATATATACACTATTGAAACCATAAGGAGAAGCTCCTCCCCATCATTAGATAATTATTTTGTTTTCAAGCACAGTTGGTTTCATAACTCTGATTTTTCCAACACACCATTTTAAGCATTTAAATTTTATAAACAAACATATATAAGATATTTTCTTTCATTTTTAAAGCCAGTTTCTGTATTGCAACTAAATTATTCATGATAATTATGAGTACAGATATTTATTCACATTATTAAAAAAGAAAAAAAAACAAACTGGGACCAGTGTCCATAAACAAGATTTGAAGTCTTGGAAAACTCCTTAATTGATGTCAACTTCAGCATCTGATTTTTTTTCAGTAACATCCCCAAGTCATTGTGTCCCTACTACAGGATTTCTGCCCATTTCAGGGCCACTGCTCTTGTCAAGCTCACCAGTTACTGCCATGTTGCCAAACTGAGTGATCACTATTCTGTCTTCATCTCAGTGCACAAAATATCCAACTTTTAACCCCTACCACTCTAACATCACATCCACCAGGTTTTCCTCTTTCCTCACTGGCCATTCCTTCCCAGGAGCCTTAGTGACTTCTCTTGTACTACTCAATCACCAAACATTGGCCAATCTGTTAGTTGAAATTTCTTTCCAAGTGACTTCTTATGAGCCTAAGTCCTCTTCATGTGATGGTTACTCTCCAGTTTGTACAATCAGTTTTGGTTCATGGATCCATCTGCCAATCTGACATCTCCACATGGCTGGCTAATAAGAACGGACTTTTGATTCTCTCCCTCTAAAAATCTTTTCTACGTTACTCCCTCTTAACCCTCCATGGGTACCTACAAACAGAATCCCAAGATCCAATAGAGTTTTCTCTCGCCCTTACTTCCTTTATGCATTAGCATTGACTCAAACTCCAAATCATCTTCCAAATCCACCAACTTCTCCCCTTCTTTCTTGTTACAACCCTCCTTCAGGACCCCATCAATGTATTGGGCCCCTCCACTGATTCTCCTTCTTCTCCTGTGTTCAATACACCATACCTGATAACAGCTATGGTGAACTGTATTGAGTACATACAGATTATTCCCTTTCTTAAAAAAAAAAAAAAAAAAAGAAAGTCGGTGCTTCCTTCCTTTGGCTTATGAGGCTATATATGAACTAGCAGGACCTTCTAGACTCATATCATAAAGTGCTGTCCCTTTTTATCCTTTATACTATGGTCCATCCACTCTGTCTTTCTGTTACTCCAACTTGTCAAGCTCTTTCCACGTAGAGACCTTTACCTTAGGTATTCTCTTGGTCTAGAAAGATCTTTGCCCAGTTCTTTGCAGACTGTCTCATTCTTCTCATTCAGACCTTGGATCACATTTTACTACCTCACAGAATTCTTCCCTGAACACCAAATTTTAAGTAGACCCCCCCCCACTCCACACCAAACACTCGATAAGATCCTATTATGTTTTACAGCATTTGTTAATAGTGATTTTTTTTATTTGTTCATGAGAAGACAGGTTTCAAACAAGCAGGCTCCTTGCCTGTTCAGTTTGTTGCTAAGTACCAGCCTCTTGAACAGGGCTCGGAATATAACATGTGCTCAATAAATGTTATTGAATAAATATGCATGTTAGAATGTAGGGAGTACCTCCAAGAAGGCTTCAACTGTAGTCAAGCATGGTCACCTTTGGAGCATTTTTAGTACATAAGATGACTTTTGACTTTTTCCATTTAACTTACCTGCTTGAAAGTCTTTTCTCCATTCATCAGTTAGTAGCTGTACCTGGGGAAAGGCTTGTTTCTGAATGCATTTCTTTAAATAAAAATATATAGATCCAAAATAGTTAATTTGTTATGTAAATAACTTTTGCACCTCTACTATGCACCAGGCGCTGTCCTAGGTACTCAGTGTGTATATTACAGATTTATATTCTATTGGGAGGGCATGAACCAAAATCAAGAGAAATAAGCAGTGTGTATAGTATGTAGATAATGGTAAATGTTAAACACAAAAATAAAAACAACAGTATGGGAATCCAGAATTTGAGGGGGAGAGTACTGTAATTTTAACCAGAGTATTTATTAAAGGTGATATTTGAGTGAAGACATGAATGATGTGAAGGAATGAGTCATTCAGGTGGCTCAGGTAAGTACAGAGCAAAAAAGTATGAAGGGCTTGTCCCTATGGCTGGAGCACAAGGAGGAGGCCAGCGTGGCTACAGAGGACTGAGTAAGGGGGAGGGAGGCAGCTGTGAGGTCAGAGAGGGGGTGGAAAGGAAGCAGATCACAGAGAGTTTTTTGGGAAGAACGCTGGCTTGTATGCCAGTGAGACGAGGCAACAATGGAGAGTTTTGAGTGGAAGAGGAACATGTTCTCACTTTTTCTTTTCAGTAATTTTTTTATTAAAGTATAGTTGATCTACAATATTATATAGATCATAGGTGTATGATAGAGTGATTCACAACTTTTAGTAACACTCCATTTATAGGTATTATAAAATATTGGCTATATATCCCATGTTGTACTATATACCCTTGCAGCTTATTTTATATAGAATAGTTTGCATCTCTTAATCCTCTCCCCGTATATTGTCCCCCCTTTTCCCCACTGGTAACCACAAATTTGTTCTCTATATCTGTGTCTGTTTTTTTTTTGTTACATTCACTAATTTGTTGTATTTTTTTAGATTCCATGTCAATGATATCCTACAGTAGTTGTCTTTTTATGACTCATTTCACTTAGCATAACGCTCTTCAAAGTCACCCATGTTGTTGCAAATGGCATAATTTCATTCCTTTCTTATGGCTGAGTAATATTCCATTGTAAAATATACCATATTTTCTTTATGTATTCACCTGTTGATAGATACTTAAGTTGCTTCCATATCTGGGCAATTACAAATATAATGCTGTTAAGAACATTGGTGTGCATATATCTTTTTGAATTAGTGTTTTCATTTTTTTCAGATAAATACTCAGGAGTGGAATGGCTAAGTCTTGTGGTAGTTCTATTTTTAGCTTTTTGAGAAATCTCCATACTATATTCCATAGTGGATGCACCAATTTACATTCCCACTAGGGTTAACTTTTTTCCACAACCTCACCAGTTTTTGTTATTTGTAAATTTTTTTGGCCACACTCACAGCATATGGAAGTTTTCAGGCCAGGGGTCAAATCTAAGCTGCAGCTGTGACCTATGCCACAGCTTCAGCAATACCAGATCCTTAAACCACAGTGCCACAGTGGGAACTCCCTGTTATTTGTAAACTTTTTGATGTTAGATATTCTGACAGGTGTGAGGGAGTACCTTGTTGTGGTTTTGATTTGCATTTATTTCACTGATGGTTAATGATGTTGACTCTCTTTTCATGTGCCTGTTAGCCTTCTGCATTTTCTTTTTGGAAAAAAAATGTCTACTCAATTCAAATGATATGACCAGTAAAGGATTATTATCCAACATATGTAAACAGCTCACACAACTCAACATCAAAGAAATAACCCTATTAAACATGGGCAGCAGAGAAAACCAAGACTCAAGAAGATACATGTACTCCAATGTTCATTGCAACACTCTATACAATAGCCAAGACATGGAAGCAACCTAAATGTCCATAAACAGAGGAGTGGATAAAGAAGACATGGTACATATACACAATGGAATATTACTTAGCCATAAAAATGAATGATATAAGGACATTTGCAGCAACATGGATGGACTTAGAAATTATCATACTAGATGAAGCTAGTCAGACAATGAGACACCAACATCATATGGTATCACTTACATGTGGAATCTAAAAAAAGTATACAATGAACTTCTTAGCAGAATAGATACTGACTCACAGACTTTGAAAAACTTATGGTTACCAAAGGGAACAGGTTTGGGGTGGGGGAGGGATGAGCTGGGGGTTTAGGATGGAAATGCTCTAAAATTGGGTTGTGATGATCACTGTACAACTATAAATGTAATAAAATTCATTCAGTTAGAAAAATCAGCAGAACATGTGACTTCCTTTTTTTCCATCTCTGTAGCTGCTGCTCTGAGATAGAGACTAACGGAGAGTAAGAATAAAGGTCAAGTCAGTTGGGAGGTTACCACATAGCCTCCAGCCCTTTGGAAGTATTTTTAAAAGGTAAAATGTGCACCAAGCTAATGACAGGTCCCTTACCTACTCCTGTGCAGGTTTGAGTTAGACTGCATTAAAGTGATGGCATGAGCATCAAAATGTTGACAGACTACCTAGTCCAGTAATATATATTTTTTAAGGAAAAGTAAAAAGAGAATGATTGATTCAATATTCTAATGCTAGAGGCCCAAATGGAATTCTCAACTGAACATATTCAAAAATGAAAAAAAATAGCCAAACAATTTTGAATTTTTTTCTAGAAAAAAAATTTATATTACCTCTTAACTACATAACACAGCCACATATAAAATATGTGCTTAATTTAGCACCACAAAATACATTCTTACATTGCAATTTTTATTCAATTGTATTTTTCTTATATAAACAATATTATCCTATATATTTGCCATCAAGTAAACCTAGATTTTTTTCTAATTCTTGTAAAGGGGAAGAGTAAAATTGTTTAACAAGGGTACACTCTCCTTTTTTTTCTTTTTTTTTAATAACTCAATGAATTTACTACATTTGTAGTTGTACAATGATCATCACAATCCAATTTTATAGGATACACTCTCCTTTTTAGGAAAGGTATTGAAGTAAGATTTGTAGAGGTTGCTAAGCATTATTTATTTACCAATTTGGCACTGATGTAATCCATTTCGGGTAAGGAAAATAATGGCAAAGGGAGAAGACTGTTACTACTTTGTAAACTAGTAATCTTGAAAGAATTCAAGGGAAGAAAGAGTTCCTCATTTGGATTTATCACTGTTTGGCTCAAATTCCAACCCACCCAATAACTTCCACATGTAGACATGTAGTGGGCAAGGTCAAAAAACAAAAAGAATTCAAATAAAAGGAGGGAACAGAAACCAATATGAAAGAATAAAAGTAGATATAATGAAATGAGAAAAATCTTATATATTAAGTTCTCATAAAAATAAACATATTACATAGAGTTCCCATTATGCTCCAATGGGCTCAGCAGAGTTCTTGTAGCTCCAGAAAGCAGGTTTGATCTCTGGCCCAGAATCATGAGTTAAAGGATCCTGCAATGCCAAAACTGGAATGTAGGTTATAACTGTGACTCATATCTGATCCCTGGCTTGGGAATTCCATATGCCATAGGGTAGCCAAATAAATAAAGATTAAAAATAAATAAATAAAATAAACATATTACCATAAAAGTAAGTTCCTATGATTGAATATTCACATAATAAGTATATTTCAGTGATCTGCTTTTAATTCTATATAATGGTATTTTTCAGATTTTTTAATTTTAATTCAGAAAGCATCTGTAACCAAAGAAGACTCCACATTCACTTTTGTAAAAAGTAGAAATATTTATAGTAATAAGGATTATAGTAAAATTATCTGTAGTATAGATTTAGTATATAGTATAAGTGTAGTATAGTATATGTAATATAAAATAAAATAAATATAATGTAATTATATAATTATATTATAAGGGTGTTATCTTCTTGAATGTTTAACAGAGGATGTGGTTCCCCATGTATTTGAGGAAGTCATTCCAAGATCTTAAAACTGACAAAAGATTATCTAGATTTTGTATGTATTTATACACATTTCATAAAGATAAGAAAGTATTACAAGTTTGGTTTTTTTTTTAAGATAAATGCTCCAAACAAAAGAGAGGAGGGAAATATTCTTTATTTTCAAAAAGGAGAATTCAGTGTTTTATTTTTTATTTGTCCATACAGTGACTGAAAACATTCTAGGCTAATTTTCATGTAGAGAAATAAAATTGTTAGTACCTGGAAACAGAAGCACAAACTAGATAAAGCAGAAAATAATTTAGAACAAGAGTTCCTATTGTGGTGCAGAGGAAGTGAATCCGACTAAGAACCATGAGGTTGTGGGTTCGATCCCTGGCTGCTCAGTTGGTTAAGGATAGGGTGTTGCCTTGAGCTGTGGTGTAGGTCGCAGAGGTGGCTCAGATCTGGTATTGCTGTGGCTGTGGTGTAGGCCAGCAGCTGTAGCTCTGATTTGACCTCCAGCCTGGGAAACTCCATATTCCATGGATGCAGCACTAAAAAGCAAAAAAATAAAGAAAATAGTTTAGAAACAGTGATTCGGTTGAGTGTCAAACTGACAAACTATGTTTCCCCCCTCTGAAGAGCTAATTGATTTTAGTCAGTAAATTGTTCTTCTATTTCTAGCTCAAAGCTTTTCCTTTAATAATTGAAAAATAAAAGTATTCAAAAATTTACAAATGTACATATTTTCTGTCTTTCGTCTTCTATCTATGAAATTTAGGCCAGTTCAGAGAATTACTTCATTTTTTATATCATCTTTCCAATTCTTTGAAATGGAAATTTAACATCAAATACTTTGCCAAAACACTGTAGCTGTTTTTCTCCTTTGGACATGAGCCTTTTGATTAGAAAGGAGGAAGAGGAAGGGAAGAAGGTGGTGGAGGAGGTGGAAGAACAGAAGGAGGTGAAGGGGAGAAGGAGGAAAAGAGGGGAAGAAGGAGAAGAGAAGAATGCAGTAAATTAAGGGGGGGAAATTGAGCCAAGATCATAATTTGGTAAGTAGCAATGAATGCCAATTGAAACTTTTTTGCCATTATGCCTGATTAAAGCTGAATTCAGTGATAGAAAAATTTCTTGCCCACATTCCAATTTACCTGGTCCCCCATTTCTCCTGTCATAGTTACCAGGTAGCAGGAATTTCATCTCCCTCTATCCTTCTCTGAAGGTCATAATAAGGCTACTGAGGGTCTAAGTCTCTCTGCCCCTGTCCTCACCTTTGTTAATTTTCTCTGTTTTCTCTCTGCAGGCTCAATTTGAACAAAAACTAAATCCACAAACATCATATACTATCACTTATGTATAGAATCTTAAAAAAAAAAAAGGACACAATGAACTTATTTGCAGAATGGAAACTGACTCACAAACTTTGAAAAACTTGTGGTTACAAAATGAGACAGGCATGGTGGGTGGAGGGACAGACTGGGAGTTTGAGATGGAAATATAAAATCAGGTTATGATGATGGTTGTACAACTATAAATATAATTTTAAAAATAATAAAGCAAATAATAGAAATACTAAATCCACTAGGCAGGCATAGTCAATTAGCAAATGATAAGAAGCTATCAGCATCAAAAAAAAAAGAAAGAAAAGAAAAAAGACTAAATGGTATTTGAAAGCAGTGAGTTGGAGATGTATGGAAATGTAACACTTGGGTCCAGCTCTTCCCTGGATTTAATCATTTCAAAGTCCTTACTTAACCTCTGCTGTTCTCCCAAGTAGATTAGCCCCTGTTCTCTCTTCTCAGGAGCCAGGAGAGGGTGAATAAGGAGAGAGTGAGTGAAGCAGTACAGCAGAGGGTGAAAGAGTCCATTTTGGTAGGACCACATCACTCATCACCTGGACGCTCGGTCTAAAGAATGGGATCCTTCACTTTCATATTTATTTAATGCATCCCACTTTGTTTATAAAAAATATTTCAATAGCTCATGGCTGTTAATGAGCTAATATTACCTTTTTCAATATTTTTCTTATAGTGCAGGTATATCTGTATTAAAGGTCAGGTTTCAGATTAAGGCAGAGTTTGCAAACTGATGGGCCATGGGTCCCTCATGACTGTTAACAAAAGTTTTTCTGGCAGATGCAGTGGTTTTTATAAAAATTGAATTGAAATCCCTTAAGGCAGCACACACAACCATGCTCTCTTCAGCCCCTAGCCTTCCCTATCATATTGCTCTCAACATGACTCACACATTAATTTATCTTTCTGGCTCTTACAGATATTTCCAACAGAATCCTCACAGTTGGAATTCCCCCAGTGCAATGGGTTAAGAATCTAACCATGGCAGCTTGGGTCCCTGCAGAGGTGAGGGTGTGATCCCTGGCCTGGCACAGTGGGTTAAAGAATCCAGCTTAGTTGCAGCTTCAGTTTGGATTCAATCCCTGGCCCTGGAACATACATATGCCATGGATGAGGCCATAAAAAATAAATAAAAATTAAAAAAAATTTTTCAATCCATGTTGATTTGGATGCACCAAGAAAGGGAATGTGAAGCCATAATATGTTTCTATCTGTTCAACATCAGTGTACTTGCACAGACATAACTTTACATGTTTTCAGGTGCCATGTACTTCATCTTGTTTGGCCATCATCAGATGGCCAAAGAGCTAATGTTCCATGCTTCTATTTCAGTTCCATTATAATTTGTTTAACTTCTCTTGTCTTATACACAAAAAGGTTGCCAATATCACCTTTCCTGTCTTAAAAATAAGGGATATGCTTAACCATCTAATTTGAAATTGAAATATATAAGAACTCTATGCACATATATATATGTATATATGTATTTTATATACAAACTATATACTTCCTTTTGACCTATGAGTCAAATAGTTCAATTTGTATATTCATGGCTATCTTGTGCTATATTTTAGCAATCAACATAGACAACTAATAGAAATATTCCTATGTGGAGCTGAGAAAAATACCTGGGCTTCTTTCAGTTTCTTTCTTCCCTTGGCCTCACCTACTTACACCACTGTATCCCTCAATACTGTTAGGGCAGGAAAATGTTGCCTTCCTCCCTCCTAGATTTTTTGGCTTATCTATAATGAAATTGATATGGAGTTCCCACTGTAGATCGCTGGGTTAAGAACCTGACGTAGTATTGATGAGGATGAGTGTTTGATCCCTGGCCTCACTCAGTGGGTTAAGTTGCAGTGTATGTCACAGATGTGGGTCAGATCAGGTGTTGCTGTGGCTGTGGTATAGGCCAGAAGCTACAGATCTGATTCAACCCATAGCGTGGGAACCTTATATGCTGCAGGTGTGGCTGTAAATAAATAAGTAAATAAATAAACAAAAAATGGATGCAAGACCAATTAACCAGAGAACAATAAAAATTTAATAACATGAGTAACCCCTGCCTACATGAGAGAGACTCAGTAAAACTGAATAAATCTCCTCAATGACAGTGCTTAAGACCATCTTCAGCAAAGGACAATAGAAGATATTGGGGACGAGCTGTCATGGGAGGTTATCAGGAAAAGCACAGTAAAAGAGGTTTAGCTGGATAAGCATATTTAAGTCTGTTGCCTTCTTGCATTGATAGGAGTTTCTAGAGATTAGGTCACTCCCTCTTCCTAGTACAGTAAGGGAGATGCCTTTACAAATGTTTTTCTAATAGAGGTATATCTTACAAAAGGCTAACTTCTACTCAGTTTTCAGAGATACTCCTATGTGTGTAACATATATTTATTTATTTATTTACTTACTTACTTATTGGTCTTTTCAGGGCCCTACCTGTGGCATATGTAGGTTCCCAGGCTAGGGGTCAAATTGGAGCTGTAACTGCCGGCACCACAACCACAGCAATGCCAGATCCTTAACCCACTGAGCCAGTCCAGGGATCAAACCCATGTCATCACGGATAGTAGTCAGATTTGTTTCTGCTAAGCCATGACTGGAACTCCTAGGTGTGTAATTTTAAAAATCTAATCAGCTCATAATAATCCTTACTCCAAAAGACATATTTTTGGGAGTTCCCTTCACGGCTCAGAAGTTAACAAACCCAACTAGGATCCATGAGGATGTGGGTTCAATCCCTGGCCTTGCTCAGTGGGTTAAGGATTCAGGTTGCAGACACGACTTGATCCCACATTGCTGTGGTTGTGGCATAGTCCAGCGGCTGCAGCTCCAACTCAAACCCTAGCCTGGGAACCTCCATATGCTGTGGGTGAAGCCCTAAAAAGCAACAACAAAAAATAGAAGCATATTTTGGGGTGGCAAAACCTGTTCCCTGTAACACTCAAGGGTTTGCTACTCAGCCAGCTACAAGCCAATTGATTTTCATCTTTCTCATGCTTTTTTCCAATGTCTTTATTCTGCCTAAAATGCATTTTATTTTCTACTTCACAAATCCATGTTCTTCTATCACATTGGTACTTGATTTTTATCTTCTATAAAGTTGTCCCTGAATATTGCTAAGCCAATTAGGTCTTAAGGGAAATCACTCCTTATTTTGACTTCAGGATTCCAAATTATTCAACATTTTGTATATTTCATTTTGAAACCATCCCCTCAAAGATTTCTACATTTGTCATACATTTTGAATTAGATCTTAAGTTCCATGAAAACAAAAACTATATATCATCTATTATTTTAGTATTAAAAATAGAAGTTCAACCTAGAAATTTGAAGATATAACTGGCTTTATAAAGTAATTCATGACTCCAGCAGCATCCTCTCTAGAAACTATAAGGGCTCTGAGGGGCCAAAAAAATGGATTGTTTTTATAGAAAGACTGGTGACTCAAGGGAGCCACTAGCAAAAGAAAAGAAAGGATTATTTTTAGGCCAAGGCATCTTTTGAGGGGTTAGAAAAAGGGTTTAATCGTGCAGGTGGCCTCTTCTTTCTCCAGTGAATGGACTGGTTGATTGGAATTACATTTTGGTGATGGTCCAAAGTGCTAGCATGTTACAAATTAAATGTGGGTTTGGCATCACTACGGGCCTGTGGTTTTTCTCCTTGACAGTAGCTGCCTCTATTTACTCTAATTCTTGTGTACTAAAAGAATTACATATTTCATATTTTCTTTCCTTCTCTTTCATAAATCTTCAACATGATTAAAATCTTCCATCTCTTAGGTCTCATAATCTCCTAAATTGCCCTATAAGGGCAAACAATTTTTTTAAAATGTGCATACGAGTTTTTGTTAAATTATATATCCTGATTTGTGGAGTAGAAAAGATAACTGCTACTAATCCCTACCTAAAAGCCCACCTACTGGTGCTAGAATTATGCAATGATTTGTTGGTTGGATTACAGCACCATGGTTGGAGCCATTTCAACTAAGTCAGTTACAGGGAAGAGCAGTTAGACACCATCATCTTTTCTGAGTAATAAAAGAGGGAAGGGAGGGAACAGAGACAGCATGCTCTCCCACCTCCACTTCTGTTCATGAGCAGATTCATAAACCACCACATTTTTCCTCCCAGAACAGTTGTGGCAGGTCTTACAAAGGTGAGTAACTGTTCACCTTTCATGCAGTCAATTGTAAGTGGTAAGATCGAGCCTCTGCTATAACTCAGGGGATGGTCACAGAGATAGGTTATTCTTTTCAAGGGTCATGCCTCTGTGTTCTTGCTGGTTTATCAATAGGAGCAGAATATTTTTTAAAGCAAGAAAAATAATATTTACCATTGTTAAAAAAGAAATGATAAGCCCCAAATAGTGTCAGTTGTGATAAAACCAAGACTCCAAGACTTAGTTGAAGTTACTGACTTCCCAGGAATTTAACCCTAATCAGGCAATGTGGAATTTTCCGGTCAACACCAATTAAATAATCTGTCACATGGGCCCTCTCTATCCTCTGATAGAAGATGAGGTGCCCCACCTAAGACACTTTTGTCTGCAAAGAGAGATGACCTAATCTGAAGCTGTGTTTATGACTTCTTTATACTGCCTCTAAAAACCTTTCCCATTCCGTACTCTTTTTTATCTCCTCTCTACTCACTAGATGGGAGGCTGCCTGCTCCATGAAAGGACCATGTTCAGTAAAGCCAATTAGCTGTTTAAAATTTACTTGGATGAATTTTATTTTTTACCACCAGCAACCAAATAATGAGTTATAATATAAAGTGATGTACCTCTAGTCAAAAGATAGAGAAAAAAAACTTGCTATAAAACTCTTAACCCTATCCTATTCCTGAGAAGTTCAATCAACTTGAAGAATTTTCATGGAATGAAAACATCTGTGGAAAAAATAAATTTTCAACCTCACTAATATGCCCCAAATCAAAGAAAAACAGAGTAAGCCATGCAATCTTTAACTTAATCCCACTTCTAAAAGTGAGTAAAACAACCCTAAAACTAAACAAATAGGAATTAGTTAAACTCGTTTCGGTTTTGTTTTGTTTTTTTCACAGCAAAGGAAACCATAAAAAAAATGAAAAAACCCACAGAATGGAAGAAAATATTTTCAAATGAAGTGACTAACAAGGGATAAATCTCCAAAATATACAAAGAACTCATGCAGCTCAGTAGCCAAAAAAAAGAAAAAAAAAAAAGCAAAAAATGGGCATAAAATCTAAATAGACATTTCTCTAAAGAAGACATACAGATGGGGGAAAAAAAACATGAAAATATGCTGATCATCTCTAATTATTAGAGAAATGGAAGTCAAAACTACTATGAAGTACCACCTCACACTGGCCAGAATGGCTATCATCAAAAAATCTATAAACAATAAATGCTGGAGAGGGTGTGGAGAAAAGGGAACCCTCCTACACTTTTGGTAGGAATGAAAATTGGTATAACCACTGTAGAAAATAGTACAGACATTCCTCAAAAAACAAAAAATAGGACTACCATGTAATCCAACAGTCCTATTCCTGGGCATCTATCCAGAGAAATTAGAAATTCAAAAATATACATGCACCCCTTCTTGTGTGGTCTGAAGGTGGCAGGGGCAAACTGCCACAGTTATCCCTGATTCCAGAGGTG
Source organism: Sus scrofa (assembly GCF_054392235.1). Lineage (NCBI taxonomy): Eukaryota > Metazoa > Chordata > Mammalia > Artiodactyla > Suidae > Sus > Sus scrofa. The sequence continues at coordinate 89,584,553 of NC_139383.1, forward strand.
GGGGTGGCCCACCACCACTGGGTATACCTGAAGAAAAATCACTTTCAGCCTCAACCACCTCGGAGGGCACCACAGAGAAGGACATTGCAATGGAACACCACCTGTTGTTACTCTCACTCCCCTTGGAGTACACCTTCTCTGCTATTGCCACTACCAAACATTCTGGACAGTGCCCAGATGCTTGACTACTGCCCCTTCTCAGGAAACTGCAACCAGGAGCAGCTTGTTCAGCACCTCCTGTGGGGGCTAAGCAGAACAAGATGCTTCTGGCATGATCTACAGGAAGGGGAGCAAACCACCAGAGTTACCTCTGGCTCCAGAGATGGGAGTGGCCTGCCACCACTGGGGGTCCATGAACGGACACCACTTGCAGTCCAATTCACCTCAAAGGCACCACAGAGGAGGGCATTGTGACCAAACGCCTCCTGTTGGTGTTCTCACACCCCTGGGAAAACAGTGGCCCTGCTGCTGCCACTGCCAAATGCTCTGGGAAGTACCCACATGCCTGATCTCTGTCACTTCTCAGGATCCTGCAACTAGGAGCAGCCTGTATAGCACACCCTATGTGGTCTAAGTGAGTCAGGTTGCTTAGTGCAAGGTCTACAGGCGGCAGGGACAAACCACCACAGTTATCACTGACTCTAGAGATGGTCATGTCCCGCTCCCACTAGGGGTCCCTTAACACGCACCACCTGCAGTTCCATTCACCTCAGAGGAGGGTATTGCAATCGAACACAAGCTCTTGTGGTTCTCACTCCCCTGTAAACTCACGTACCCTGCTGCTGCTACTGCAAAATTCTCTTGTCACCTTGTAGATCTGCCTAGAGCTCATTACCAAATTCCAGGGCCCTGAAACTAGGAGTAGCTTGTGCCACCTTCCTGTAGGTCTGCTGCTGTTGAAAGCCCAATGACCTGGTGCTGACTGCTGGTCCTACCCATTGTCTCCTTCTCCCTGAAAACACACTGAGCATCCTGGGGATAACAACTTGCTCACACCAAAGAAAGAGACAGCAAATATTCAAACAACTCCCACACCAAAAATAAATAGTAACCCCCCCCCAAAAAAAAACAAAAAATACGAAGAGGTACTCTTGCATAGAAGTAGCCTTACAAGAGTACAGTTTGACTTCCCCAAACTCACAGAAAAAGAAAAACACAAGCAATATGAAGAGGCTCAGAAACCATTCCCAGATAAAGCAACAGGAGAATTCACCTAAAGCAGTCAACAATGAAACAGACTTCCGAAGTCTGACAGACACTGAGTTCAAAAGGGAGATAGTGAGAATACTGAAGGAATTAAGAGAGGATAAGAATAGTAATGCAGATTCCTTTAGAAGGAAGTAGAAAACATAAGGAGGAGCCAAGGAAAACTAAAAAATTCATTTGCAGACATGCAAACTGAGCTAAAGGCAATAAAGAGCAGAATGAATAAGCAGAGGAATGAATGAGTGACATGGAAGATAGAATACCTGAAATAAACCAATCAGGTCAGCAGACAGAAAACCAAATGAAAAAACATGAAAGCAATATAAGAGACTTATGGGATAATATAAAGTGGGCCAACCTATGCATAATAGGAATTCCAGAAGGAGAAGAGAAAGAAAAGGGGATTGAAAATATGAAGAAATTATGGCTGGAAACTTTTGAAATCTAAAGTACACTGATAGCAAGATACAGGAAACACAGAGTGCCCAAAACAAATTGAACACAAACAGGCCCACACCAAGACATATTATAATAAAAATAGCAAAAGTTAAAGAGAGGATTCTAAAGGCAGCAAGAGTAAAGCAAAGTATTAATTATAAGGGAACCCCCTTAAGGCTATCAGCTGAGTTCACTACAGAAACAGTATAGGCCAGAAGGGAGTGCCAAGATATATTTAAAGTGCTGAAAGGAAAATATTTGCAACCTAGAATACTCTACCCAGCCAGAATATCATTTAAAATAGAAGGGGAAATAAAGATTTTCTCCAACAAACAAAAGCTAAAAGAGTACATCAATATTAAACCCATTCTAAAAGAAATACTGAAAGGGCTTCTCTAAAGAAAAAAAAAAAAGTAAGAAGAAGTAGTATGGGAGTTCCCGTCGTGGCGCAGTGGTTAACGAATCCGACTAGGAACCATGAGGTTGCGGGTTCGGTCCCTGGCCTCTCTCAGTGGGTTCACGATCTGGCGTTGCCGTGAGCTGTGGTGTAGGTTGCAGACGCGGCTCGGATCCCGCGTTGCTGTGGCTCTGGCGTAGGCCGGTGGCTACAGCTCCGATTCAACCCCTAGCCCGGGAACCTCCATATGCCGCAGGAGCGGCCCAAGAAATAGCAACAACAACAACAACAACAACAACAAAGTGAGACAAAAGACAAAAGACAAAAAAAAAAAAAAAAAAGAAGAAGTAGTATGGAGGAAACCACAATTGGAAAACAATCACTTAAATAAGCCAGCATACAAATCTAAACATGAAGTTGTTAAAAAAAAAAAAAGACATCAAAATCATTCAGTGTGGGGAAGGAAAGTAAGAAAATATAGATTCGTTTTATTATAATGATATGTCTGAGCCTATATGATATTACGCTAAGGCAAGCAGATATAGGATGGGGTCAACATACTTAAAAAACAGGGCAACCACAAATCAAAACCAAATTACATTCACAAAAACTGAAAAGAAAAGTATTCAAACATAAAATAACTAGAAACCATCAAACCAAAAAAGAGAGAAACAACAAATCAACTAGAAAACAAGGTTTAAAATGGCAATAAATACATCTCTATCAACGATCCCCTTAAATGTCAATGGACTGAATGCTTGAATCAAAAGACACAGAGTGGCAGATTGGATAAAAAAACAAAAACTGGAGTTCCTGTTGTGGCGCAGTGGTGAACAAATCTAACTAGGAACCATGAGGTTGTAGGTTCAATCCCTGGCCTTGCTCAGTGGGTTAAGGATCCGGCGTTGCTGTGAGCTGTGGTGTAGGTCACAGATGCAGCTCGCATCCCATGTGGCTGTGGCTCTAGCATAGGCCGGTGGCTACAGCTCCAATTAGACCTGGGAACCTCCATATGCCATGGAAGTGGCCCTAGATAAGGCAAAAAGACAAAAAACAAACAAACAAAAATAAAAACAAAAGCAAAAACAAAAACCTTCAATCTGCTGTCCACAAGAAACTCACCTTAGGGCAAATGATGCATATAGATTGAAAGTGAGAGTTTGAGAAATGATATTTCATGCCAATGGACAAGACAGGAAAGCAGGACTTGCAATACTCATAGCAGACAAAACGACTTTAAAATTAAGGCCATAAAGAAAGACAAAGAAAGACACTATTTAATGGTTAAAGGATCCATTCAAGAAGAGGATATTACAATCATCAATACATATATTCCTAATATAGGCACACCCAGATACCTACAAAAAATACCAACAGCCATAAAAGGAGAAATTTATGGGAATACAATCATAGTAGGAGACTTTAACACCTCACTCACATCAATGGACAGATCCTCTAGACAGAAAATCAGTAAGGCAACAGAGATCCTAAATGACACAATAGAAAAGTTAGGCTTAATTGACATTTTCAGGAAGTTACATCCAAAAAAATCAGAATATACATTCTTCTCAAGTGCACATGGAATATTCTCAAGAACTGATCACATACTGGGGCAAAAAGTTAACCTCGACAAATTTAAGAGTATAGAAATTATTGCAAGTATCTTCTCTGACCACAATGGCATGAAACTAGAAATCAACCACAGGAAAAGAAATGAGAAAAAACTTACTACATGGAGACTAAACAACATGCTACTAAAAAACCCATAGGTAAATCAGGAAATCAAGAAGCAAATTAAAAAATACCTTGAGAAAAGTGATAATGAACACACAACCGCTGAAAATCTATGGGATGCCACAAAAGCAGTGCTCAGAGGGAAGTTCATAGCAATACAGGCCTGCCTCAAAAAAGAAGAAAAATCTCAAATCAACAACTTAACCCACCACATGAGTGAATTAGAAAAAGAACAACAAACAAAACCTAAAATCAGCAGAAGGAAGGAAATTATAAAGATCAAAGAGTAAATCAATACAACAAAGATTCAGAAAACAATAGAAAAAAATCGATCAAACAAAGGTAAACAAAAGTGTCAAACCTCTGGTTAGACTCACCAAGAAGAGGAGAGAAAAAACCCAAATCAACAAAATCAGAAATGAAAAAGAAGTCACAACGGATACAGAGAAATACAAAAAACCATGAGAGAATACTATGAACAATTGTATGCTAACGAATTTGACAACCTAGAAGAAATGGACAACTTTCTAGAGAATTACAGGCTGCCAAAACTGAATCAAGAAGACATAGATCAACTGAACAGACCGATCACTAGACATGAAATTGAATATGTCATAAAAACACTCCCTACAAATAAAAGTCCAGGACCAGATAGCTTCACAGGTGAATTCTACCAAACATACAAGTAGGAACTGATGCCCATCCTCCTTAAACTTTTTCAAAAGGTTGAAGAAGGAACACTCACAAAGATATTCTATGACACCACAATCACCCTAATTCCAAAACCAGACAAAGATACCACCAGAAAAGAAAACTATCAGCCAATATCTTTGATGAGTATACACAAAAATTCTCAACAAAATTTTCGCTGACCAAATCCAACAACACATAAAAAAAGATCATGCACCACGACCAGGTGGGATTTATCCCAGGTGCACAAGGATGGTTCAACACACGCAAATCCATCAATGTCATACACCACATTAACAAAAGAAAAGTCAAAAAGTACATGATGATCTCGGGAGTTCCCTTCGTGGCGCAGTGGTTAATGAATCCGACTAAGAACCATGAGGTTGCAGGTTCGATCCCTGCCCTTGCTCAGTGGGTTAACAATCCGGCATTGCTGTGAGCTGTGGTGTAGGTCGCAGACGCGGCTCGGCTCGGATCCCACGTTGCTGTGGCTCTGAAGTAGGCCGGCAGCCACAGCTCCAATTAGACCTCTAGCCTGGGAACCTCCATACGCCGCGGGAGTGGCCCAAGAAATGGCAAAAAGACAAAAAAATTTAAAAAATTTAAAAAAAAAAAGCACATGATGATCTCAATAGATGCAGAGAAAGCATTGGACAAAGTACAACATCCATTCATGATCAAAACTATTACTAAAGTGTGTGTAGAGGGAACATACCTTAACAAAATAAAGGCCATTTATGATAAACCCACAGCAAATATAATACTCAATGGAGAAAACCTGAAAGCCTTCCCACTAAAACCTGGAACAAGACAAAGATGTCCACGCTCACCACTGTTATTCAACATAGTACTAAAATTCCTGGCCACAGAAATCAGACAAACAAAAGGCGTCCAAATAGGAAGAGAAGAGGTAAAATTGTCACTGCACACAGACAACATGATACTATATGTAGAAAATCCTAAGGACTCATCCCAAAACTACTTGAACTGATCAATAAATTCATCAAAGTAGCAGGATATAAGATTAACAGTCAGAAATCAGTCACATTTCTGTATTACTATCAATGAAATGTTAGAAAAGGAATACAGAAATAAAATACCTTTTAAAACTACATCCCAAAAAATCAAAAACTGGGAATATACCTGCTCAAGGAGGTAAAGGACTTACATGCTGAGAACTATAAAACATTATCAAGGAAATTAAAGAAGATGTAAAGAAATAGAAATATATTCCACGCTCCTGGGTTGGAAAAAAATAATATTGTAAAAATGGCCATACTACCCAAAGATACCTATAGATTCAATGCAATCCCTATCAAATTACCCATGACATTTTTCACAGAACTAGAACAAACAATCCAAACATTTACATGGAAACACAGAAACCCAAAATTGCCAAAGCAATTCTGAGGAAAAAAAACCAAGCAGGAGGCATAACTCTCCCAGACTTCAGGCAACATTACAAAGCCACAGGCATCAAGACAGTGTGGTACTGGTACCAAAACAGACAGACAAACCAATGGAACAGAAGAGAGAACCCAGAAATAAACCCAGACACCTATGGTCAATCAATCTTTGACAAGGGAGGCAAGAACATGAAATGGGAAAAAGACAGTCTTTTCCACAAATATTGCTGGGAAACCTGGACAGCTGCAGGCAAGTCAATGAAACTAGATCATGCCCTCACACCATGCACAAAATTAAACTCAAAATGGCTGAAAGACTTAAATATAAGACAAGACACCACCAAACTCCTAGAAGAGAACAGAGGCAAAACATTCTCTGACATCAACTTTATGAATATTTTCTCAGGCCAGTTTCCCAAGGCAACAGAAATAAAAGCAAAAATAAACCAATGGGAACTTATCAAACTGACAAGCTTTTGCACAGCAAAGGAAACCAAAAAGAAAAGAAAAAGACAACCTACATAATGAGAGAAAATAGTGTCAAATGATGCACCTGATAAGGGCTTAGTCTCTAGAATATACAAGCAACTTATACAACTCAACAGCAAAAAATCAACAACCCAATTGAAAAATGGACGAAAGATCTGAATAGACATTTCTCCAAGGAAGATGTATAGATGGCCAACAAGCACATGAAAAAATGCTCAACATCCCTGATTATTCGATAAATGCAAATCAAAACTACTGTGAGATATCACCTCACACCAGTCAGAATGGCCATCATTAGTAAGTCCACAAATAACAAGTGCTGGAGGGGGTGTGGAGAAAAGGGAACCCTCCTGCACTGTTGGTGGGAATGTAAGCTGCTACAACCACTTATGGCGAACAGTATGGAGGTATCTTAGAAAACTAAACATAGAACTACCATACGACCCAGCAATCCCACTTTTGGGTATATATCTGTATACAACTTTCCTTGATAAAAACACATGCACCTGTATGTTCACTGAAGCTCTATTCACAATAGCCAAGACATAGAAATAACCCAAATGTCCATCAACAGATGATTGGCTTAGGAAGATGTGGTGTACTACTCAGCCATAGAAAACAAAAAAATAATGCCATTTGCAGCAATACAAATGGAACTAGAGACTCTCACACTGAGTGAAGTAAGTCAGAAAGAGAAAGACAAGTATCATATGATATTCACTTATATCTGGAATTTAACATAAGACACAAAGAAACCTTTCCATAGAAAATAAAATAATGGACTTGGAGAATAGACTTGTGGTTGCCAAGAGGGAGGGGCAGGGAGTGGGGTAGATTGGGAGCTTGGGGTTAATACATGCAAACTATTGCTTTTGGAATGGACTAGCAATGAGATCTTGCTGTGTAGCACTGGGAACTATGTCTAGTCACTTATGATGGAGCATGATAATGTGAGAAAAAAGAATGTATACATGTATGTGTAACTGGTTCACCATGCTGTACAGTAGAAAAAAAATAATGGGGAAATGAAAAATAAATATAAATATACATACACCCCAGTGTTCACTGCTTTACTATTTACTATTTAATAGCCATGACATGGCAACAACCTAAATGTCCATTGACAGAGGAATAGATAAAGATATGGTACATATATACAATGGATTATTACTCAGCCATCAAAAAATAAATAAGTAATGCCACTTGTGCTTACCAAAGGGGATGGGTGGGGAGATGAGAGGGATGGACTGAGGATTTGGTAATGGCATATGCACACTGAGATGTATGGAATAACTGGCCAACAGGGACCTGCTGTGTAGCACTCTACTCAATATTCTGTGATAATCTATATGGGAAAAGAATCTGAAAGAAAATGCTTGCATGTACATGTAAAACTGAATCACTTTGTTGTACAGCCATAATTATCACAACATTGTAAATCAACTATACTTCAATAAAACTTAAAAAATGAAGAAAAACAATGAATTTTCACTAATACCTGAAACTCTGAAAACTGGGAGTAAAGAGCAATTGTTACTGGGAAAGATGAGTACAATGGGAAAGGTGAACAGCTGGAGTCAGATTTTTAAAAAATTTTTATTGCAGTTGATTTACAATGATCCATCAGTTTCTGCTGTACCATTTAAATCCTCAGTTACCTCCCCATGGGAACCACTTCTAATAATGTAGAGTAAACACAACAGCAGCAAATTTAATGAACCTTACATGAGGGCCAGTGTTTCAGTGGACTGCAAAGAGTGTCCACTGAGTTATTCTCTCCCTTTATGAGACAAAATACACTTGAAACTAATAGAAAAAAATATTTGGACAGAGATGGCCCTTTGACTTTAGCATACTATGAGACATATGGCAGAACAACTGTGCAATTAAAAAACACATAAAAATTTAAAAAAAAAAGATCTGAGACCAAAAGAATGCAAAAATAGAGGAAATGAATTTTAAAAAAAATGTGATTGTAAAAATTAAGGACACATACCCACTATTTTACAATATCATTGCCAGACTAAGTTAGATTGAGGCAGAACAGAAAAGCAAATTAATGACAGAGAAGAGAGGCTTCTTCTGACAACTGGAGTAAATGGAGAGGAAACCACAAAAGTAAAGCAATTAAAGAAAACAAAGAAAACAAAGACAGTATGACCTAAAGATAACATTTCCTACAATAGAATGTCCAATAAACAATTAATTGTTCTCCAACATTAAAAAAAAAAATACTTTGCTGTAGTTCCTGTTGTCTCTCAGTGGGTTAAAGAGATGGGATGTTGTCTCTGTGAGTTTGTGGGTTCAATCCCTGGCCCAGTACAGTGGGTTAAAGGATCTGGTGTGGCTGTGTGTAGTCCAGCAATTGTAGCTCCAATTCGACCCTTACCCCCAGGAACTTCTATAAGCCACAACTGCGGCTGTAAAAATAAATAAATAAATAAATAAAAATAAATTTAAAAGTTAAAAAATAAAAATACAAAACCCAGTAATGATTTAAAAATGCTTTGCAGGTATCTGGAAAAAAAAATAAATCTGTTCATTAAAGTAGCTAAGAGTTTCAGGGAAAAAATTGAGAAAAAAATAATTGAAATTATAAATATTCTGGATAAGCTGCTAAAATTCAAAAATAAAGAAAAAAGCCTTTAAGCATTCAAAGTGAAAAAAAGGGGAGAATATATCAGGCTGGCTTCAGGCCTCTCCAAATTAGCACCTGTTTGCAAGAGAAATTTTTTAAAAATATCTCCAAAATCAGGATGTAGAATTATGACCTATTAACATTATAAGCAACCAGAGATGCCAAAAGTTCTTCACGTATAACATGATATGGTGTATTAGATCCTTATTGCTGTTGTAACAAATTATCACAAACTGAGTGGCTTTAAGAACACACATTTATTCTCCAGGAGGCTAGAAGTCCAAAATCAGTCTTGTGGACTTAAAATCAAGGTGTCGTATAGTGGTATAATATGACTTCAGATCTACTTGTTTGTGAGAAAAATGGAATTGTTGGTAAGAATGAAGCTGTTTTGATTAAGAATAAAGTTGTTTTACAAGTAAAGCTGTTTTGATGCAAAGGAGAAATTGTGTCACGAGGTCATCCTCCATGCCTGTGGTTGCTGACAAATGCTCAGTAAGCTGTTGAGAGCTACCACTAAGGACTTAAGGAGAAGCAAATATAGTGAGCGGACATTTAGAGGATAAATACCCAGAATCTGTGAGGAATATTTGAGAGTGGTCTGGGCAATATGACTGCTGATCTAAATAGCTCTCTAAAGTCTTTAGGGTATCAGCTCCTGCCTGGTAAGTGACTTTATGTTTGGCAGTGGTGAGGGCCATGCAGTGGCCCCGGGAAGATCATCTTCCTTCTCAACACCTGCATCTTCATTCTTTTGCATCACTCTCTAGCCACAAAGAACTTTTGTTTTCATACCAGCAGCTGGACATCAACTCATGGTTGGTTAAGCTGACTCTCCCAAGAACTAAGTGGTAGAAGGGTACACCTTGAACTAAATTAGAATTTTATTCTTTTCATCTCACCTTACCTGGAACAAGAGTGTAATTCATCTATCATTGGTTTGGAGGATGGGATTTGTTTATTGGCTTATTATGAGACATTATCCTGTATGTTATTGGTTTGTGAAATTATTATAAACTCCTGCAGTGAATCTGTCTTAAATAAAATATTGGCAGAGATAATCTCAGTCTCTGAACATAATTTGCCCCCAAACAAAACATAAGGTGTCAGTTTCTTTGGAGGTTCCAAAGAAGAATTCAGTGCTTGGCTCTTCCAGCTTCTTAGAGGCTTCTGGCATTCCTTGGCTGGTGGCCATGTCACCCCAATCTTTTCTTTCTCCACAGTGTCTTCTCTCTCACTGAAATTCTACTGCCTCCCTCTTATAATGTCATTTGTGATTACATTGGACTCGCCTAGATAGTCCAGGGACACCAAATCTCGAAATCTTTTATCACATATGTAAAGTCTCTCTTGCATTATAAGGCAACATATTTCTATAGACCTGGCAAATTCCTATGTGAAACCTAATCCCAATGTGATAAACATGTGTATGCGGGGCCTATGGGAGATGATTGGGTCATGAAGGCAGAACTCTCATGAACAGAATTAGTACCTTAAGTGAAAGAGACCCCACAGAGCTTCCTCTCCCCTTCACCATGTGAAATTATAGCCAGAATATGCTTTATCACCTGACTCTGAACCTGCCAGTGTCTTAATCTTGGACTTCCTAGCCTCTAGAAATATGATGGGGAAATTTTCCCTTTGTTGTTGTTGTTTTTAAGCCACCAAGTCTATGGTATTTTGTTTCAGCAGCTTGAACAGACTAAAATACGCATTCATAAATTCTAGGAATTAGGCTGCAGATATAGCTTAGGAGGGCCAGTATTCAGCTTATCATGGATATTCGCAACATGTAAGGACTAAAATTTGGTGAATTAAGAAATTAATCAAATTGTGTCCCCAGGACTTGAAGCTGTGTTAAAGAAATGAGTAGAATTCATTAGTTAAGCAATTTAAACAAAAAATTAAAACTAACCAACTTTATGGTGATGTAGCATTTTGTAAATGTTACAAACACATTGTAAAGTTTTTAAAAACTTTGAATTTTTTTTAGCTGTGAATTGGGAGAAAATGGTAAGAAGTAGTGGAATATTAAAGTTCAACAACTGCATCAGAATCTGTTAATATAGTATAACATTAAAAGCATGATTAAAAATGAGTCAAATTCTATACCTAAAAATTTGTTATTGATCATAGTACTCTTAAGAAACAACATTGCTTATGAAAAAAAAAATCTTTATCTGTTTTCAGTTTAAAATCTATGTCTGGTAAATGTGCTTTAAATATGTTAGTGGTTCTCTGAAGCTGAAAAGTATTTGCAGAGTTCTTGAACAACAGCAATAAAAATAAAATCAATGGTGTCAAAAGAGAGTTTAGCCACATTTTTTACTAAGAAGTTTAAACATTCATAGAACAAGTAATGTAAAATACCCAACATGTTTTTCTTAAATCTTCTGTTACAATATGTGTTTGTTTTTTTCTGCACACTGTTTTACCCCTGCTTCTTGGATAATTTTTGGCAATCTGAATTGGTTTTGCAAATTGTCCATTAAAAATATCTGTATTCTTTCTCCAATTTTGTCATCTACTGGGCAAACTCTCACAAAAATATTCCCATCTGGAAAATATACATTTTAGAAATTTTTAAATCAAGCACTAATTCATCTCAATTCAATACAGTTTAGGTGATGAATTATATACATATACTAATTGAGTAATGTCAATTAATTTTTCAGTTTCTTTCTTAGTCATATGTAGACTACTTTAACTATTCAGTTGTTTTTCATATCCAAAATAATGTATAGTAGTTTTTAGTGGCAATGTTTGCTCTGCAGAAATATTTGCCATTTTATTCAAATGTCATTACAATTCCTGCCAGATGGAAAAGTTCCTGTAATCATGCTCATAAAGTTCCTTGGCTGATCCATTGGTGTTAGACATTGCATCACTAAAAACTGAATCATGCTTTCCACTCCCACGTGGCATTATTTCTTCTCATTTACATATAGTTTCAGTTCTGCAGCACTGGTAACTATAGATTTTAAAAATCAGATTATAATTCTGAATATTTAGTATTTTTTAGTGTTCATTTTTCTTCCTTCATGTTTACTTGAAATACAGATAAAAAGTCTGTTACTTTTGGATACATTGTTTTCTACCTCCAAAGACTTTGGGATATAGATAAAATACAGAATCCTCTGAATGAAGTAATCAAATTCTAATACATTTTTTCCTTAGAAATATTACCATAATATTCATCTTTGAAATATTCATCATCATTTTTGAAAGTTATGATTTTTCACTTGAGATTTATAACTTTTAAAAAGAAAATAATTTGAGTTAATTTATGTAATCATACACTTGGATTTTCAAAAGCTACATATAGTTTAAAGGATTATTGATTTTTTTTTAGCTTTTAGTTGTTAGTAAAATGTATCAGTTATGCTTGATATTTATGGGTATACTTTACTGAAATGAAAGCATTTCTTTTTCCCTGGCATTCTATATTTTCTTCCAAACTTTTTCTATTATATATAATTTTCTTTTGTTTTCTAATAACTTTCCATCTTCCACTTTTATGCTGACTACGGTACTTATTATTTTATTTTCTTTCTAGAACTTTCAAAAATTTTAGCATTTAAAATAAAGTGTAGAAACAAGCCACTACATTTTAACAGCAGTTAATGTATGTTACCAATAAAAGTGTCATAAAAAAGCCTGCCATAATACAATCAGTGGATAATTACAATATTGCTTATAATCAATGAAATACCTATCTTGTGGATTATTAGTGGCAAATAGATATTAGTTATTACATTGTGTTTTATGAATGTCACTTATAATATTAATAAATACCCATTGAAACTATTTTTTTTTTTAGTGCAAGTCCATGTGCCCAATGCACAATGAGGCCAAACAAACTGAAATATCAGAGTTTGGAGGAGAGAAAGGTCTATTGCAGGGCCATATAAGAAGATGCGTGGCTTGTTCCCCCAAATATCCAGAATTCCCCAAACTCATCTAAATTGGGTGCTTCTCCTCATGAGAGTACTTCAGTCATGTTGCAGTTTTATGTTCGCTGATGGGACTATGACTTACATTAAAATTTCTTAAACCTGTTACATACCATTACTACTGTCTTCTCTACCTTTTACTCAAAGGTTTATGCTGACATGGATTCTAACTTGCTTCTGTAAGGTGCCTGAGGGCACTACCAACAGACTTCAATTTAGTCAGTATCTTTTTTTACATTTAACCTACTGTTTCATTGTATGGCTGCATTGGAGTACCAGCTTCTTGTAGTGAAAAAAAGAAAAGAGAATAACATTGTCTATTCCAATGACTCTAATACTTGTTAAATAGATATTTTGTATTCTTGATGCTTTATGTTTTCCAGAAATTTGTGGATCTTTACTTAGTTATTTAGGAATACTGGAGTTACTGTCATAGCACAGCAGAAACGAATCTGACTAGGAACCATGAGGTCGAGGGTCCAATCCCTGGCCTCGCTCAGTGGATTAAGAATCCGGCATTGCCTTGAGCTGTGGTGTAGGTGGCAGATGTGGCTCAGATCCTGCATTGCTGTGGCTGTGGTGTAGGCTGGCAGCTATAGCTCTGATTCAACCCCTAGACTGAGAATCTCCATATGTCACGTGTCTGGCCTTAAAAAAAAAAAAAAAGTGTATGTTGAATACAATTTTTCTCAAATAGCCACTTGTGACTTTTCTATTTCTTCCTTTCTCATTCAACCTCTCCTTATAAAGGAAACATTATTTTGGAATTCTCATCATGACTCAGTGGTTAATGAATCTGACTAGGATCCGTGAGGATGCAGGTACAATCCCTGGCCTTGCTCAATGGGTTAAGGATCCAGTGTTGCCATGAGCTGTGGTGTAGGCTGCAGATGCGGCTCAGATCCCAGGTTGCTTTGACTGTGGTGTAGGTTGGCAGCTACATCTCTGATTCGACCCCTAGCCTGGGAACCTTCATATGCTGCAGGTGTGGCCCTATAAAGGAAAAACAAAAAAAAATAGCAGTTAAGAAAATGGACTTCCATGTTAGTTCATTAATTGATTGAATGAACATCTATAAGTCAAACATTGATGATAAAGCAGCAAATAAAAAATGATACTTGCCCTCATTCTAAAGAATACTAGGGATAAGACAATTAGCAAAATAAGTAAATTAGTCTATATATTAAAAGAGGACAGTGCCATGGAGAAAAATAAAGCAGATTAATGTTTGGTCTTGGGAGTTCTTATTGTTAAATAATTCTGAAGCATGCTCCAGTCAGAGTAGACCATTTTTCTCTGATTCTTTCTATTTCTGAGGTGCTCACTACCTCAGAGAATGGAGACAGTCCTTTCTAGGAAGAATAAAGATTGAAGGCTTTTCTGAGAAATTTGGGTCAGTTAGACCTGTGGATATGACTTTAGGAAGAAGAACCAGGTTTGGCTCAGTGGGTTAATCTTAGGCAGGGATAGTAATTGGAGCAGGATGGCCATAAATGAGCTGAATAAATCAGCCATTGATAAATGGGGATAAATAAAAATATTTAATAAGTAGTATGATAAATCTGTGTCATCTTGGACTGCAGAGTTCCTGAACTAGGCTCCTACATTGAGGAGCCAAAGTATACCACAAGGATAAATCTCCTAAATTAAGAAAGCACTATTAATTTCAATGATGATTATTGTTATTACTCTAATGACAAGTACTGCTCCCCACAGATCTTCAACAATATTTAAAATGAAGTAGCAATGCAGTCACACTGCAGCTCTTGGAGGAACTCCCATAGCAGGAGTTTCTCTAGTGAGCCTCTCAGTGACAACCATGCAACTGCGTTTTGTCTTGCTGAACTGAACTGATATGGCTGTTTTTCTCTTACTCTTCTTGACTGGGGATTCTCTGTGGTCAACAGGCATTAAACGGACTTTGCCGATTAGGATCAGACCTGCAAGAAGGGAGGTCATTGTGATATAGCCACTACAGAGGTTGGATTAAAAACATTTTCCCCATGGGAGTTCCCTTTGTGGTGCAGCGGTAATGAGCCCAACTAGTATCCATGAGGATGTGGGTTTGTACCTTGGCCTTACTCAGTGGGATCCAGCATTGCCGTGAGCTGTGGTGTAGATCACAGATGCGGCTCGGATCCTGTATTGCAATGGCTGTGGGGTAGGCTGGCAGCTGTAGCTCAGATTGAACCCCTACCCTTGGAACTACCATATGCCATGGGTGCAGCCCTAAAAAAAAGCAAAAAAAAAAAAAAAAATTCTCCCTATGTGCTACAAATCTTAGTCTCTAAATTCATGTTGGATTTTCCTCTTCCCAATTTGGTTAAGAACTAACAGACAAACAGTATTGTGTTGAGGCCCCTCAAGTCAATTTTATGTCTACTCTTCTTCTATATTTTTATTTTCTTATAAGCATGCACATGCTCTATCTTATTGAAAAAAATCCAGGCTAAGGAGAAGTAATGCTTATAGAATATAAAAACCTTATAGGAAATGTTCAGTAATTGGTGAACCAACCCTTGCTATTTCAACAACACCAAATTGCCTTTTCCTCCATATCCCATCCACTTTCAGAGGTAATAGATTAATTTGCCATATCAACTCTGAAATATTAAATGTGGTTAAAATTTTATAGTAGCTAGAGACAAACACATGTTCCTGAGTAGATAATAAGTAATATCTCATTTCTGTAGAGGACAAAGTATGAATTAGATTTAGTGTAAGCAGTCCTGAATTCAAATCCCAGCAGCATTACTTTCTAGCTGAGAAATGGTGTTAAGTCACTTAACTTCTAGCACTACTCCACTACTCAGTAAATATGCATAAACACCTCTTCACAAGGTTATAGTTTAGACATGAATTTTAAGTTACCTGGAATGTGGTTTTATGAAATGCCCATTTTGCATGTAAAAAACCTGTTCAAATATTGGTAATTTCATACAGTTCAAGTTAAAAAACAACTCAATTAATATCTCTCTATTCAAGAAAGCTCTGTATAGCTCTTTCTTGGAAAATAAAATAACCTTGGAGTTTCTGTTGTGGCTCAGCAGAAACGAAGCTAACTGGCATCCATGAGGATGCAGGTTTGATCCCTGGCCTTACTTAGTGGTTTATGAGCTGTGATCGTAGACGCGGCTCAGATCTGATATTGTCGCTTATGGCTATGGCATAGACCAGCGGCTATAGCTCCAATTCAACCCCTGGCCTGGGAACCTCCGATATGCTGCAGGTGTGTCCCTAAAAAGACAAAAAAAAAGAAAAAAAGTAAGTTTAATAGAGGTGAAGTGCAATTAGCAGTATTTACGAATATAGAGTCAGATCTGGCCACTGACAGGAAATCCGTATCTTGGCAAATGTCACATATCTCTGAAGCCAAGGAAGCCATCTGTAAACAATGCTTAATAAGCCAGGACAAGGGAACACATGGCTGTAACTGAATTGTAAATGAAACTATAGCTTTATGAGTAAATATAATATGTAATCTTTGCTTCTGAACAATAGTCCTAAGTCACAAAACAGCACTAAATAATACTAATTTAACATTAGCATTTTCCAATGGCATTAGTAATGGTGACATTGAAACTTTCTCACCAAAAAAAAAAAAAAAAAAATACTACTAATAATTATTCTGGAGTTCCCATCGTGGCTCAAGTGTTAATGAACCAGGCTAGCATCCATGAGGACATGCGTTTGATCCCTGGCCTCGCTCAGTGGGTTAGGGATCCAGCTTTGATGTGAGCTGTGGTGTAGGTCACAGATTCAACTCAGATCCCACATTGCTGTGGCTGTGGTGTGGGCCAGAGAATACAGCTCCGATTGGACCCCTAGCATGGGAACCTCCATACACCATGGATACAGCCCTAAAAAGACAAAAATAATAATAATAATACTAACAATAATAATTCCAAGGAGGCACATTTCCCCTTCAGAGCCTGGGCAGACTCTAAAATGTACTTTTTAGAAATTTTTGATGTATAATTGGAATATAACATTTTATTAGTTTCATCTGAAATGTAATTTTTACACAGTCATCATGTAAAATTCAATGCACTGTAAAAATTTGTTCTGCCGTTGAACTTTGGATAAAAAAACAAGAAACATATTGAGATAGACATAGTGATAGTTACAGGATACTAACAAATATAAGTATATAAAAATAAGAATTTTTCATTTTACATTACATTTGAATTTGAGAATATATACTGTTTCTGTGACCTAAGATTGCTTACCAAATTACTCCCAAATTGAGTGGCTTTAAAATAACAATTTGTTAGTATTTCTCAGGAATCTGTGTGTTGGCCAGACTAAGCTGGGTCTTCTCATTTGCCATCTCTCATGCAGTTTTAGACCCAGGGAGCCTGGGGTTGGGGTTATCAGAAGATTCAGTTGTAATGCTTATCCAAAGTGAATTCTTCACTCATGTGTCTGGTGCTTCCTTGGTCCTCCATGTTGCCTCTATCTTCAGCCTGATTTTTTTTCAGATTGCAGCTTAGAGCTCCAAGAGGTAGGAAGTAGAAACTGTTTTCTCAAAGGCTAGGTCTAGAATGAAGCAGGATCACTTTTTCTACATTCTCTTGATTAAAATAAGCATGTCAACCTTGGTTCAGGAAGTGAGGTAATAAAGTCCATCTCTCCACGGAGAGGGGGACGTCAGAGATAGCAGGCATCTTTGGAGACAAGTTACCATAAAAACATCAGCAGATAAAAGTGGAAAAATCCTAGCAGTAAGACATAAATCAAAGTCGGGAAAATTAAAATTGCCATGATAACATTTTGCCCCTCTCTCTCTTTTCTTTTTATGTTTGCATCCACTGCATACGGAAGTTCTGGGGCTAGGAGTTGAATCAGAGCTGCAGCTGCTGGCCTAAACTACAGCCACAGCACCACCAGATCTGAGCTGCATCCGTGATCTCTACTGCAGTTTGTGGCAATGCTGGATCCTTAACCCAATGAAGGAGGGCAAGGATAAAACTTGCATCCTCAAGGAGACACGGTGGTGTCCATAACCCACTGACCCACAACAGGAACTCCTATCTCTCTTGTTAAGTCCTAACTCTGTCACTTATTGGTTGGAAGATCTTGGCCAAATTAATTAATCTCTATAGCCTTAGTTTTCCCATCTATAAAATGGAGCTAATTATCATTAATTTATAGACTTGTTGTCATTCAAAATGTGCATTCAAAGTATAATGGTCTCAAAGTGATTGACATACTTACTGGCTCAGTAAATACTGTTACTAGAGTTGTATTGGGGACTTAATTTATGTTACAGGTATGAAAAATATTCCTCGAAAAAGCATTTGTGTTAAGCAAGACAATTGCTCATTCATTTCAAGATATTTATTAAGATTAGAACAGTTTCCAGGATATACACTGGATCCCAGGACAGCATAAATTACCCTGATACCCTCTCATCTAATGTTCACAGGCTAATGGAATAGAAAAGACTCTGAACTGACTAGTTGGAATGATACAGATGCTGTATAAGAGAAACAGAAATGAGAGGATGGCAAATCTTGGGCAGTGAAGGGTGGATTCATAAGAGATAACATTTGAAAAAAAACTATTAACAAATGGGTAGGAAAATTCTGAAATTCTATTAAATGGCACACAGAGTAAAATGGGGTAATAAAGAGTGGAAATAAGTCATCAAGTCATCAAGTAAAGCAGAAAATATGCAAAATAGACAAAAGGACAAACTTTCTGATCAGCAGCAATTATTCTCCTTTTATAAGTTCTTCTCAAGCTCAAATCCCCCACCCAACCTCAATCAGCAGTGATGGCCTCTCCACTATCCCCCAGTCCCATTTCAGGGATAAGAACGATGTCTGCCATCTTTAGTTCTACCCTGGAATTAACTCACTGAATGAGAAGAACTGTCACCTTTGGGGAGAATTGGAAACCTCTTTTAGGATCCCATTGCTAGAGTTTCTTTTTATCACTTATATGTGGAGTCAAAACATGGCACAAATGATATATCTACAAAACAGAAAAGATCATGGACATGCAGAACAGACTCCTGTTTGCCAGGGAGGGGGGAGGAGTGGGATGGGAGTCTGGGGTTAGTAGATAAAAACTCTTGCATTTGGAGTAGATAAGCAATGAGATCCTGCTCTATAGCATGGGGAAATATATATCTAATCACTTGGGATAGAACATGATCAGGATAATGTGAGAAAATTATGTATATATCTGTATGATTGGGCCACTTTGCTGTAGAGCAGAAATTGACAAAACATTGTAAATAAATCATAATAACTTTTTAAAAAAAAGGCCAATTGTGACCTCTTTACTTCTGTATATTTCTGGTTTATTTTTACTCTTCTTCATCAGTATGACTGAAACCCCACAAGATTTGGTTCATTCTACTCTTCTCCATAAGTTTGGGGCAGAGATGGCTAGGATTGTTGCTGGTGAACTTTGTTTCTCAATTCGGCTGTTTAGACAGGTTATGGAAAAAAAATTAATTTATAAAGACAGGAAACACATCACAGATCCCTCTAACCTTAGCATTGCTATAGTTGGTGAATTTTCATCATTTAAACGTGAGTTTATTTCATATTTTAATTGAAAAAAAGGGGGGTATCCTCAACCTTTTATTACCTCCCTGCCTATGCTTTCTCTCATCTTTCTACCCATATTTACTGGCATCATGGCCCATCCTCACTTCCTCAATTATTCACTTTTCCATCCTCAGGAATCTGGCTTCCATTCGTACCATATTACTGAAGCTGCTTCCCAAAAATGTTGCCAACCACTCTATGTTCTAAACACAACAGACAGTTTCAGCTTTTATCCCCTTTGGACGCCCAGCAGAATTTTGCATCAACACCTTACTGACACCAACACTTCCTTTGGTTTCTATGAAGCCACTGTCCATCCCACTTTTCTTTCTTTCTGGCCCCTAATATCATTTGCCTCCTCTGTTCTTCCAGAGCTCATGTTCAGTGTTTGTGTTCCTGGGGTTCTGGGCTCATCTTGCATAGCTGCCCCTTCTGATTTTACGCACTTAACATGGTTTCAATTAGCTTCCATATTCTGTGGACTCCAAAATTTATGTCTCCAGTTCATATATTTCACCTATACAACCACCGCCTTTATTCAAATGCTATAAAGCCTTAGAAAAACTCCAAAGCATTTCTTATACGTTCCCATGACTTACTCTATTCCTTTAAAATAATGCTCCTCCAAGTTTTTTTAAAAGCAAAAGAGTATTATATGTGTATATATTTACATGTTATAAAACAGACAAAACTTGATGTTTCAAGTAGTTGAAATAAAAATATGTACACAATGGAATACTACTCAGCCATAAAAAAGAATGAAATCTTGCCATTTGTGACAACATGGATTGACCTGGAGGGTATTATTAAGTGAAATAAGGCAGACAGAGAAAGATAACTACAATGTGATTTCACTTAAATGTGGAATCTAAAAAAAAAAAAAAACAAACAGATAAATACAACAAAGCAGAAACAGATTCATAAATAGAGAGAAAAAATAGGCAGTTGCCAGAGGGAAAGGGTTAGGGGATGAGAGAAATAAGTGAGGGCGATTAAGAGGTACAAAGTTACAATTACTAAATAAATGATTCAAGAGGATGGGCCAGTGCAGGGGAGGGGGGGGAGATAGTCCATAACAATGTAATTTCTTTGTGTGGTAGCAGATGGTATCTAGACTTATTGTGTGATCATTTTGTAATGTATAGAAGTATCTGGTCATTTTGTTGTACAACAGGAACTAATATAGTGCCATAAGTCAATTATACTTCAAAAACAGACCCATAGAAAAAGAGATTGTGGTACCAGCAGCAGGAGGTGAATGAAGGTAATCATGAAGGTAGCCACAAGGTATGCATTTTCAGTTATAAGAGAAATCCTGCAACGTGATTAATATAATTAACAATTTCTCTGTTATATTCGCAAATTGTTGAGAGTAAATTCTAAGAGTTGTCATCCCAAGGATAATTCTTTTTTTTCTTTTACCTTGTATCTATATAAGATGATGGTTGCTCACTAAACATATTGTGCTCACATTTCATGATGTATGTAAGTTCATGATGAAGTACATGTTAAACTTACACAGTGCTAATGTAACTCTATCTTGATAAAACTGAAGAAAAAACAAAAAGTAAAATAAAATAGTTCAAAATTCGAAAATAATGGAAGTTCTAATGTTTCTTTTCCTGGCTCGATTAGCTAATCTTTTGCACCCCAGGAGTTTATAAGATACCATAGGTCTGTGTCTGCTTCAGAGACCATAGATCTGTGCCATCATCAAGCTGTCCTGCCTAGAATATTTCAGCACTGTCTCATTTCCACCTAGAAGTCCATTTATAGCACAATAGACAGAGGGGGCATTAAAAAAAAAAGTCTGTCATGCCTCCAGCTTAAAATCCTTTAAAGACTGGAGTTCCCATAGTGGCTCAGCATAAATTAATCTGACTAGTAATCATGAGGTTGTGGGTTCAATCGCTCAATGGGTTATGGATCTGGCATTGCCATGAGCTGTGGTGTAGATCACAGATAAGGCTCGGATCTGACATTGCTGTGGCTGTGGTGTAGGCCGGCAGCTACATTTCTGATTGGACCCCAAGCCTGGGAACTTCCATATGCCACAGGTACGGCCCTAAAAAAAAAAAAAAAAAAAAAATTCTTCAAAGACTTATCATTTCTTCTGGATGGGGGCAATTTCCAGTGCATTAAATAAGACCCCTTTGGTCCTATCATCTCTCAGTTCCTATCATAGTGCCTCCTTCCTGTTCCCTCATTGCTCACTCTTCCTTCTTCTGACAACCTGCCCCTGACTTCACCAGGCTCACTCTCACTTAGCGACTTAAGATTCAGCTCAGGAATCCTACACCCCAAAATGTCCTAGGAAAGGCAGATGGCCTTACTCTGTGCTCCCAAGGTATCTTGGGCTTTTCTTCTTTTTGCCACATAACCATTTATTTGAGCCTACCTCTCCTACCTCTCAAGACCGCAAACTGCCTGCCTCTGTGTTCTCATCATCTTGCAGGTTCTCTGGTACATACCACAGGCTCATTGATGTCTTTTGAACTAGCAAATAATGGTCTATGAGCTCTGAGTTTAAATGTGACAATTATCTTTTTCTTTCTTCTCATATAAATATGTGTGTGGCAGGAGGGTTTAATGCTCAGGTTTTGGAGTCATGCAGAATGGCTCAGATTCAGGCTTCATCATTTCTTCACTAGGTGACTTTTGAATAAGGTCCTTGTCATCTCTAGACTTCAGTTTGTGCCTCTGTTAAATGTAATAATAAATCTTATCTCATACAGTTGTTGTAAGGATACCATACATCATGTATCTAGCACATTTGAATAGACATCGTAGAAATCCAATAAATTGAGCATTTATTCCTTTAAACAGTGTCCCACACTGGGGAGTTGGAAGTGCACCTTAAGGCAAAAGGACTTAGATATTAATTTTTTCATTCAATAGGTAATAATTTTGCCACCTATGTGCAAGATACTCTGTAGGCCTTTCAAGCACTTGTGTTAAGTAATCCTAGTGGAAATTTTGAGCTTTCTTGTGTCCATGTTTTGTTAATAAACTTTCATTATCTCATCTCACTTTGACCTTAAGATAATTTTAAATTATTTATTTTCTGTGTCTCCTAATCAAACATATACATGTATATATTTCAATTTTAATTGCAAATTTTCTTCTAAAAGACCTTCCCTTCTATTTCTACATCACTTTTTTTAAATGTAGATTTTCATTTATATTTCTATTTAATGTTTTGAAGATTTGGGATAAAAGCCTCACAAAATTTTTGTCAGCTTTATCATAAATTGGTTTTTGATACTATTGTAAGTAGTATTTTAAGATATCATTTCCAGGAGTTCCCTCTGTGGCTCAGCAGTAATGAACCCAGCTACTATCCTTGAGGATGCAGGTTCAATCCCTGGCCTCGCTCAGTGGATTAAGGATCTGGCATTGCTGTGAGCTGTGGTGTAGGTCACAGATGCAGCTCGGATCCTGTGTTGCTGTGGCTGTGGTGCAGGCCAGTAGCTGCAGCTCCGATTCAACCCCTAGCCTGGAAACTTCCATATGCCACAGATGCAGCCCTAAAAAGCAAAAAGAAAAAAAAAGATATCATTTCTGATTATTAACTACCAGTAAAAAAAAATAGAAATTGTTTTTATACTTGACTTTGTGTCCTGAAGTCTTTCAGAGTTCGCATGTTAGGTTTAATAATTTATTAGTGTATGCAATCATATTGTCCATGAATAAAGATGTTTACTTTTTCTATTGTCTCCCTACTGCTTAGGCTAAGATTTCCAATGTTGAATAGAAGTTGTAAGAGTGTTTTTTAAGAATGCTATCTGCTTCAGCATTTTTATATGATGTTCTTTATCAGGTTGAGAAAATGTCCTTCATATACTATTGAGTGTTTTTTCATGAAAGGGTTTTAGATATCATCTACATGTTTTTTTAAATCTACTGGTATGACCACTTGACTTTTCTGATTTACCTTGTTAATGTGAATTACACTGATTAAGTGTCATGTGTTAAACTAATCTCACATCCCTGGAATATATCTCAGTTGGTCAGGATGTATAATGCCTTTTGTTTTTATATTTCTAGAAGACTTTTTATTCTATATTCATGGAGGGAGGATTCTATAATTTTTTTTTCTCATGACATCCTTTCCAAG
This sequence comes from Sus scrofa, assembly GCF_054392235.1. Classification (NCBI taxonomy): domain Eukaryota; kingdom Metazoa; phylum Chordata; class Mammalia; order Artiodactyla; family Suidae; genus Sus; species Sus scrofa. The sequence goes on from NC_139383.1 coordinate 89,608,184, forward strand.
TTTTCCAATTAGGACTACAAGGGGCTACTATTAATATTTTTAAAACAATGTTTATATAAATTTTTTAAATTCTTATTAATTTATTTTATTTTTCTGATTTTTATGGCCACACCCATAGGATATGGAGTTCCCAGGCTAGGGGTTGAATTGGAGGCCTACACCACAGCCACAGCAATGCAGGATTTGAGCCATATCTGTGACCTACACCACAGCTCACAGCAATGCTGGATCCTTGGCCTACTGAGCAAGGCAGGGATCGAACCCACATCCTCATGATACCAGCTGGCTTCGTTTCTGCTGTGCCATAGTGGGAACTTCCTAAAAGCTCTAGATATTAACTTTTACTTATATCACCCTTAAGCAGTTCTGATAAAATTTCAGGTCCTTTAGTATAAGTTAGGGGGTTTTGTAGGCTATGTATTTCTCATTTCAATTTTTTTTTTCAATACATTGCTCAGCTACAGGGGCACTGAAGTTAATATAACACTATGGTTGGATGCAACCCTCGTGTGTACATCATCTATGCTACCGCCAACCAAGGACAATTACCACTAAAATAAAAGAATTATTAAACTTACAAAAATCAGTAGTGTATCTAGCCTGACATTCTGTATCTTCCAGTGAATAATGTTTAATGCTTACAGGAAGGTGTAGAACCCATTATGCCCCTAACTATGCAAAACTATTCCAAGAAAAAACTAGTTTTCCTCTGTTATCTAATCATCAGTTTGAGGCCAAAACATAAAGACAGTAAGAATCCAATGCCTGAAAGATACTCCCTGTAGTGAAGTTGCAGAAGCTGTTTTTAAGTGTTCTCCTCTAGTCAGCATCTTCCAGGATTTATTCAATCTCATATTACTCCTGGCTGATATTTTTTTTTAAGAATAAATAAGCTAATCCTTTTCTTCTTTCTTTTAAATCCTATAATTAGTAGAAGATAATGTCCGAAATGACTGATCAAGTTAAATATTGGTTGAAAATAGGAAAAAGGAGGGTTTTTTTGTTGTTTTTTTATAAACATGTGTTTTCTTGACATTGTCTATCCCTCATTTTTTTCTAGCATTTTCACCCTTGGCACAAAACTGTTCATGAGAAAGAAAGCTTGAATCTACTCAGCATATGGGTAATACAACAAAGCCAAAAATTCCTCAAGTCTGAATATAAACTATTCTACAAAGTTTACCTGGGACAGGAGACATTACATGAAAACCTGGTCTTATTTCACCGTATGTAAATTTAGGGGGAAGGGATCTTACTAAATCCCCTTTCGAGTCATGTAATTTTTACTTTGGGTTATTCTAAGCATAGCCTTTATGTGGGCCTTATCAAAATGATAAATGGCAGTAAATAGAAATGCTTATACAACATCTTCAATCATCTTTATGTAAGATGTATTTGTGCTATAATCATTTAAATCCCTAATTCCTGAACCGTAATAACATATTACTTGTCTTACAGATAAACATTAATGAAACCTGATGTCTGAGATATACAAATTAACTTTCTTATTTAAAATAAAGTTAAACTGTTCAAAGTTAAAATCAATCTCACTTTAAAGCAATTAATACTGAACAGATTACCACCAAGAAACAAGACACAGATTCCTTAGACTACGAGGTTGGGGAAGGGGGTTACATTTTCTGGTAAGTTTAGTACAATGAGAAGTGGTCATTCTTTCAAAAAAATTACAATACTTATTACTGTACAATATGTGCTATTAATTTATTCCATACTACAATACTAATAACAGTTATTATACTGGTTTTTCTATCCCCCCCATTTTTAAAGCAAACTGAGTCTTATAAAGGTTTAATTTTTTTTCTTTTATCTTTTTAGGGCTGTACCTGCAGCATATGGAGTTTTCCAGGCCAGGGGTTAAATTGGAGCTGTAGCTGCTGGCCTATACCATAGCCACAGCAGCACAGAATCTGAGACTCAGCTGCAACTTACACCACAGCTCATGGCAGCACCGCATCCTTAACCCAGTGAGAAGGGCCAGGGATCTAACCCACATCCTTGTGGATACCAGTCAGGTTCATTAACCATTGAGCTATGACAGGAAATCCAAAAAGTTTAATAATTTAACCAAAGTCACACAGTTTGTGAATATGCTCCCAAACCAGTTTTGTTTCCAGTTAGTCGCATTGCCTTCTCAACCAAATAATTTTGCCTAGCTTTCTTAGTGCATACTTCAGCATTGTTCTTCCATCCACAATGTAAATAAAGCATTAGATATTTGGAAGCACTTTGTTTTGGTAAAAAAGATCTATCAAAAAATTTCTTGAAATAAATAAAGAAGTCAGATTGGATTAACAATAAGAAGCTAGCATTAAACCAGTTTGTTTTTAACTCCTAGGAACTATGCTAATCACTTCATCATGTAGTACATCACACAAAATATAATACATATAACACATCATCATTCTTTCCATATTAATTGAATGGCTTTGTATTTTGTCAATATTTAAAACACCATGAGGCTATTATGACTCTTCCTATTTCACAGAAGAGAAAACTGAAGTTTAGAGGCTTTAAATATCTTATTTAAAGTCACACAGCTCCACCTGATGGAATTGGTTCAGAGGTGACTTGAGAGCTAAGGCTCCCAACCACCAACACTCAGAATTGGGGAGGGGGGTACTCAGAGACTACCCATGAAATTTAGCATGGTTATCTTGATAGAAAGTGGAGGAATGCTCCAAAACATATAGCTTCAAAAAGGAAAGCATGGAGTTTCTCTTATCCAAGACACACATGATTAAATGACTTTCATATGATATGTTTTCCATTTCAAGTGAGACACCAGAATTATCAAGTCCTCCCTTTAGCTCTTTATCTCTCAGATGTGTTCATGTCATTTAATTTTTATTCTTTTAATTTCTTGCCTCATATCTTTCTATTTCTTGCATGTGAAATAAAATCTACATATATTCTTTCTAGATTTCAATTACAGTAGGAAACTATTTATTTATGTGGAAGGATGATCATAAACATTTTCAAACATAGTCAAGGAATCTAAAATTTCCCCCTCAAAAAAAAGAAAAAAGAAACTGCAAACATCAAACAACAACTTGCCTATCTCCAGAATTCCTTTGAAGCAATCAAATGTATTCTTTAGGCACTCATATTTTGGCCTCTAATGTTTTTCTCTACTAAAATGAACCAGAACTCCTTGAATAATAGCTGTTTCAGTGTGCTGTGCCAGGAAAAAGCAAGTTGAATCTGCTTTGTTTTGTTTTGGTTTTGGTTAAAAAAATGTGTCTAGAGTACACTATGGTAATAACAATAATTAGGAAAGTCTAGTTGCCAAGTACAGAAAAGTTGAGCATCTAGAGGAGAAAGTATAACACGCTAGTACTGTGAGAATAATCCATTATGATGCTGACAGGAAAAGGTAAACAAAACTGTGTTAAAGGGTGATTTTATGCAAGCATGGATTAATCACATTTCCTAAAAAAAAAAAAAATGCTATACATTGAACAATCCAAATTACAAGGTAACATTGAATGTTCAGTCAACTGCAAGATTATAAAATGCAAACATGGATTTACTTTTATTGGGAGATGAAATTTAGAAAGGTATAAAAAAGGAAGGTGAGGGAGTTCCTGTTGAGGCTCAGTGGTTAACGAATCCACCTAGGAACCATGAGGTTGTAGGTTCAATCCCTGGACTTGCTCATTGGGTTAAGGATCCAGCATTGCTGTGAGCTGTGGTGTAGGCTGCAGACGAGGCTCAGATACCACATTGCTGTGGCTCTGGCGTAGGCTGGCGTCTACAGCTCTGATTCGACTCCTAGCCTGGGAACCTCCATATGCCACAGGTGTAGCCCTGAGAAAACAATAGACAAAAGACAAGCCCAAGAAATGGCAAAAAGACAGAAAAAAATAAAAGGAAGGTGAGTGCTAAATTAAAATTGTCTCTGAGAAATTTCAAAAGATCAGAAATGAGATGAGAAAAAAATCATATAGGGTGTCTATTTATGATAACCGGCCCCTAAATGGCTCTGAATGATTCCTGCTTCTTCATGTTTATACTTTTCATGGTCCCCTACTTCACTGAGATGGAATGGCCTGGCACCAACTTAAAAAATATGCACAACCCAAAAGTTGAGAGTTAAATTTTATTTGGGGCAAAAAGAGGACTATAGCCCAGGAGGCAGCATCTCAGATAGTTCGTAGGTACTGGTCCAAAGTGTCAGGGGTGGGGGGAGGTACATGCAACTAAGCACACATTTTACAGGTGCTTGCTGCTAGTCTTTTGAAGCTGACCAAGAGTCACCAGGAGCAGAAATCACCATGAAATATTTTAGTGCTTTTCTCAGTACAAGGAGATGGAAGAACACGGCTTGTAAAATCTTCTCCTAGAAATATCTAACTATCTTAAGACCTGTTCTTCCAGCTTTCCCAGAGCACAGAGTGCCTCACTCATGGTTTCCATCCTGAGCCTCTTTCAGGGGGTGTTGAGGCTCAGCAGCTGCAGTGGCTCATGGTACAATTTGTGTAAAGGCAGATACAATTTGTGTAAAACTACAATCTCTAGTTTACTGGATAAACAATAGCGTGAATTCTGAGGCTATGTCATGAAAGCTCCTGGTTTCTACCTTGCTCTCACTTGGATCACATAACTACCGCCCTCAGAAGAGAAACACATGGCAAAGAATTGAGTCCTCCTACCAGCAAGCAGAGGAACTTCACCCTTAGAAGAGAAACACATGGCAAGGAATTGAGTCCTCCTACCAGCAAGCGGAACTAATTGGACAGGACTGCGAATGAGCCTCCTTGGAGGTTGTGGTTATTAAGTTTACATGTCAATTTGACTAGAATAGGGGTTCCTAGATATCTGGTAAAACATTATTTCTGAGTATATTCATGTGGGTGCTTCTGGATGAAAGTAATTGAACTGGTGGACTCAGTAGATTAGGTCCCTTCTCCAAAGTGGGTAAGCATCATTGATCTGTTGAAGTTCTAATTAGAACAAAAGGACTGACAAAGGAGGGATGTATCCCTCTTTTCTGCCTCATTACTTAAGCTGGGACATCTCATCTCATCTTCTCCCATCCTTGGCATGAGATTTCCATCACCCACTCTCCTGGTTCAGGCATTGGCACTGGGACTAAATCACACCAGTGACTTTTCTGAGTATCCAGCTTGCAAACAGCATATCTGAGGAGGATGTCTCAGCCTCCATAGTCATGTGAGCCAACTCTTCACAATAAATCTCATTTTTCCATTTTTTGGTTCTGTTCTCTGGAGAACTCTGACTTTTATAAAGGTTCACCCTTCAGCCTTAATCAAACCTCCTCTGACATCATGCCTGGAATTCATGAGAGATTCCCAGTGAGAACCACACAGCTAAACTGTCCTCTAATTCCTAATGCACAGAAATGCTGTGAGATAATACACATTCAATGCTATTTTAGCTAATGATTTTAGGGGAAATTTGTCATATGGAAATAAATAACTAATACAGTATTGAAGGAGAAAACTTATCCAGAACAGTTTCTAAGGAATATGAAGTTGATATACCCATGAAAATTAAGAGATGGGCAAACAAAGAAAACTACATAATGTTTGAAAATGACACAAGCCTCTCTGAGCTTTTTAACCCTCTTAGAAAATAAGAAAGAGGAAGCAAGCCATAGTAAATGTGAAAAAAAAAGGAAAACTAGATCAAAGTAATAAGAAAAAGAAAGCAAGAGATAAAAGAACAAGAGAAAAGTCAATTTTGATTTTTTAAAAAATTAAGAAATCCAGGAAGTTCCTGTTGTGGCTCAGTGGTTAACGAATCCGACTTGGAGCCATGAGGTTTCTGGTTCGATGCCTGGCCTTGCTCAGTGAGTTAACGATCTGGCATTGCCATGAGCTGTGGTGTAGGTCACAGATGCAGCTCAGATCCCGCGTTGCTGTGGCTGTGGCATAGGCCAGCGGCTGCAGCTCCAATTCTACCCCTAGCCTGGGAACCTCCATATGCCACGGAAGCGGCCCTAGAAAAGGCAAAAAGACAAAAATAATAATAATAATAAAATTTTTAAAAATTGAGAAATCCAAAACAGCCTCATATTTAAAGTGATTTAAAACAGGTTAACATCAAAGTCACTAGTGACTTATAGAAGCAATAAAACATCCAGTTCTCCATATTATAATTACATGATGCACAGAATCAGAAGTACAGGCTTCATATGGTAAGGCAGCACCAGGAAATATACAGGGAATTCATTAAAATAAAAGGAGAAAACAAATGAAGAAAGATTTTGTGTTGTTGCCTTATAGAAATATGTAAAAATATGCATCCAAACCAAATGTTTCAGTGCTTTTGGTACCACCAATAATCTTCCTATTGATACTAGTCATATAAATAAAAGCAATGAACCATGTAATCAAATGCTCCTCTAGTCAAGCAGAATTGCTGCCGTAGCAGAAATGTGCAGTCTTTCAATTCGCATTGTTCACTGACATGTCTTATACACAGACATGGGGGCACTGCATCATCAGGCAGTACCTAAAGGGACAGGGTTCCTTCGGCTTATTTTATGTCTTTTTTTCAACTCCAAATAAAATTTAGCTATGTATATATTTGGATAATCATGTTATAGGTAATAAGTTAAAAACTGCATCCTCTTTCAAGTACAGTCCCTAATCCAGCGATTTCAATGAAGTTTTATATCTCTCAAAATTTTCATTTGAGAAAAGAAGACATAATTGCAACCACATAAAATTTCTTATAGGAATACTTTATTATTACTGATTTTCCTTCATAAAAATTTCACTGTAGTAGTTCCCATCGTGGCAGAGTGGTTAACGAATCCGACTAGGAACCATGAGGTTGCGGGTTCGGTCCCTGCCCTTGCTCAGTGGGTTAAGGATCTGGCGTTGCCGTGAGCTGTGGTGTAGGTAGCAGATGCAGCTCGGATCCTGCGTTGCTGTGGCTCTGGCTTAGGCTGGTGGCTACAGCTCCGATTCGACCCCTGGCCTGGGAACCTCCATATGCCGCGGGAGCGGTCCAAGAAATAGCAAAAAGACAAAAAAAAAAAAAAAAAAAATTCACTGTAGTGAGTCATTTTTTCACTGAAGTCATTAGCAAACTTGTCAAATTAAAAATATGTCTAGTGTTGATAAATATCTTAGGTAAGTGATAAAGTTGCCAACTTTGATGTTTTATTGTGTTTGGTATATATCTTTAAGAATTCCTTGTGAAAATGTGATTACTGACTTAGAGTAAGTCTACAAAAATTCATTTTAGAACTTTCCCTAACATCACATAAATTCCTAGGCTCATTAACTTCATTATAAAATCAACCAAGTCAAAAGTTAATAAGTACTTCAAACCTTTGAGATTTTAACCACTTTCCATTTTATGGAAATAAAGAGTAACACTTTATAATACATGGCTATAAATTCTAAGTGAAATGCAATTTAACTCAAACTGATAAATCCAATTTGGGATATATTTTAATGATAATTGGTAATTACATCTAATTCCTAATAACTATATAAATTATTTTATAGACGAAATGTTCTATGTGAAAGTTGCATATTTCAATATCACTAAGAAGCCAGAATGCAAACCAATAAATTATACTTTGTGATTTTATTATATTTTTTCATTTCTTTAATCTACAAGCTTCTAGGCTGCAACTGTGGCCTTAACATCTTTCCATCACTGAATTTTTGGGATTTTTTTCTTAAATAATCTTACGTGGATAGGCTTAATTCTCTATATTTTCTACTCTGTATATATTTCCCTTTACACACAATATCCTACTTTGATATAACATTTTGGCCTCTACTTCAATAATTCAAAGACAAAAGTTTTAATTTCCCTAGTCTTTTCCTAGACCCTGAATTTATTGTTTACCTATTCTATTTAGTACTTGATAGGCAATAACAAAATGTACGTATTTGTGGGAGAAAGAAGAATGCCTAAGAAAATCGTTTTTCAAACTAAGCTAGATTCAGAAACATATTCTAAAATGGAATTCATCCTAGCAAATAACATCCAGGTCCTAAAGCTTAAACCTTAAGGAGTAAAAGGGACAACTAAGTTTCAACTAGTCACTCAAGCACCATGGCTTTCTAGTGGCAGCAAGGGACACACCTGTCCTCTCCCATTGGTTAGTTTTGGTCTTCGCAATAATCACTGAGAAGTCCTGTAAGTCAAACCTGAATTTTTTTATGATTATGTATGAGTAATTTTATTAAATCATATATTTGAAATAAAGTCCTTCTGATATGCCCTTTTTATGAAAACATATTCCTATTGCCCAATGAGTTGCTAATATCTCTCTAATCTCTTAAATCTTTATTCATGTTGTAGATTTTGTTGAAATTAATGAACCATGTGAATTTCATCAAATGGTACAAGTGCAACATGATATAAAACATATTTCTTCAGATTTCTTTCCCTTTCATAGCTCTTTGCTATATCACACCCCAGACTTTCAAGTTCAACTTTTCTATTCCTCTCTCAACTACCAAGCACTGGAATTTTGATTTTCATAATATTTAATATTGAATACACAGAGCCAAAAATAAGAATATTTTACTAGAAAAATATAAATCAAACAATGGCAAAATCTTTTATTTAAATAATTTTGAATATTTAAAATGTAATACTTGTGGTACTTTTGAGAAATGACCAATAACAGCATTTTTCACGCTATATTTGATTATATTGATGGTAATTGCCTTGCTAATTTATAAGAGAGAAAGACACAATCAATAATTAATTCATTTGACTTATGGTGTATCTACTATATATTCACCTATAACCAATGTTGGTAGATATAATATTGATATTGGTCCAAAACGATATCTCTAAATTTTTCTAGAAAGATGAGAAAGTGCCAATAATAATTTATTTTATGATTTCAATAGGTTTAATATACCACTTTTTTAACTTTAAAAAAAGTTCTAGCTTAGTTCTTATTTCCACCCCAATTGTCACTCTCAGTTACGTGTTTATAGATTTGCTGAAAATATAGAAAAAATATTTTATGTATTTCTATTTTCAACATATTTTAAAATTCTTCAAATAATAGCTTTTTAATGAATTCTGAAAATTTATATGCCAAAGTTTTTTCTTAGTATACTTTATATTCATGAATTTTTAAATTGTATTTACCATTTTAACATTTAAGCAAATTTAAAGATTGAATTACAGTGCATTTTTATTATTATTTTAAAACATATCTGCAATTTTACTACACCTAGACTTAGATAGTTCTACACAATATTATGCTAATGAAGACAAGCAAACAAATGTACAGCCGCCTGCTCCTTTACTGTTTCCTGAGGTCTCAGCATTTGAGCCGGTAACTAGTAAGATTACATATTGCCCACACCTTATGTGCGCTCCTCTTTATGTTCATCGTTTAATTCTGTTTTGTGTATATTTCCCCTAGATCATGACATTTCAATTCTGTCTGACTTCTAAAGGCTTACTTCAGCAGATGTTCCATAGGGAGCTAGAAGAAGTTTGCCTGGTAGTTTGGTTTCTGGAATTTTAATCAAATGCTCAGTCATGTGAAGCCACAGGGAGTTTCTGTTTGGGTTATAAATTTCACACAGAAATGCTGTATGGTGCAAAAAAATCTAAAATTCGGTTTTCTAAAGTGTTAGAAAATCAGTTTAAACAGTAAAAATTAAAAAAAAAAAAACCCTGTAATCTCAATTAAGTTGGGAGATCAGAAGAGGAGCTCTCATGCCCTGAATAGCAGAGCCCAATGGGAAGAAGAAAGACCCCTCTTCTTTCCTGGCAAGGACTCAGCCTGTGAAAAGCCAAGGACTCTTGGTTTACTATAGTCCTCCCAACTTCCTCTTCCCTCTTTAAAAACATTCTCCTTCCCATGCTGTGCAGGGACTTGTAAGGGGCTCACCATGTTTGCAGACCTTGAATTGCAATTCTTTGCAGATCCCGAATAAACCCATCTTTCCTGGAGAAATATATGACATTTTATTTATTTTCATGTTAGCAATGTGGTGGCCTGTATGGAGGCCAGAAAAGACCTCAGATGGTTCCAGGGCTAGTGAGCAAACAGATACAGTACCACACTGTGCCCCATGTCATTCACTGTTTTCTTGCAGACATTGGGGTTTGAAAGTACATATTTCTCCTGGATCCAAGCTCATGCCCTCTTTGCATTTGAAGCTCTCCATATTTTACTTAGCATGTATTTTAATATTTTGTCTTTCTGGTTAAGGTCTTGTTTCATATGCAATATTTGTTTGGAACTTCAGCTTCATTTTGAAATCTGACTGTTTCAACCAAAGCTGGCTTAAATACCTTGATTCATTTCTTCAGGAATAGCGGCTGCTTCTCTGAAACTGCATAATTTTTCATACTTCAGTCTATTCCTCTGGAAGGGGCTTATCTCATAAAACTGGCTGAAAAAGTCTTCAGCCTGCCTCCTTCAGGATCAAGCTGTTTCCTTAGAATTGGCTGGTATTCAGGCTTGCAAGCTGCTTAAAATAGACCCTTTTCTACTATAAGCTGTTTGAGCTGTCAAAAAAAAATCATCCTTTTACCCTAGAGAAAAACTTCTAAGAAATGAAGTCCCAGTAATATTTATGTTATATTTATAAATAACATAATAGGTTGTCCCACCTACAGGGACCTCTGGCTGATTTTATGTTTAAAAAAAAAAAAAAAAAAACTGAACTGGTCTGACCAAAGACAATTTAGAATGATAATGGTCACCATGGAGAATTTTCTAAATCCCCAAAATTAATTTTCTTAAAACCAAATCAGACTACTATAACTCAAAAAATTCCAGAATTGAATGGAATATTTGATCGATATTTGCAGTGGTTCCCAACATTATCAAAAATCTAAAATTGCCTCTTTGAAAAATAAGATTTTGGAGTTCCCGTCGTGGTGCAGTGGTTAACGAATCCGACTAGGAACCATGAGGTTGTGGGTTCGGTCCCTGCCCTTACTCAGTGGGTTAACAATCCAGCGTTGCTGTGAGCTGTGGTGTAGGTTGCAGACGCGGCTCGGATCCTGCATTGCTGTGGCTCTGGCGTAGGCCGGTGGCTACAGCTCCGATTCAACCCCTAGCCTGGGAACCTCCATATGCCGTGGGAGTGGCCCAAGAAATAGCAACAACAACAACAACAAAAAAAGACAAAAAGACCAAAAAAAAAAAAAAAGAAAGAAAGAAAAAAGAAAGAAAAATAAGATTTTTAAGATTACCTGAAGCAGGAACACTTTTTTTTTTTTTTGTCTTTTTAGGTCTGTACCCATGGCATATGGAAGTTCCCAGGCTAGGGGTCAAATCAGCATTGCAGCTGCTGGCCTATGCTTCAGCTCATGGAAATGCTGGATCCTTAACTCACTGAGCAAGGGCAGGGATTAAACCCCCATCCCCATGGATACTAGTTGGGTTTGAGCCACAGCAGGAACTCCAAGGCAAACAATTTTAAAAAGATAAAATGTCTCCTAAAGCCTCTGTTTCTTCTTCTGGTGGCTTTTTTGTCTCAGGCTCCATATCTAGCACTATCTTCCTCCTTCTATTCTACACAGCCTATGCCTCCTCTATACTCTTGATCCCTTCATACTAATTTTTTTACTGAACTTCTTTTCTCTGAAACACTCACCACTACTATTTTCCCTGACTTTGTCAGAACCTGTCCCTTTAAAATTGTCTTGTAAGAATCCAGATGATAAACCTCTAGTTTCTCATATTCCTTGATTCAGCCTGAACAATGGGCCATAATCAAAAGATTTTCCCAAAGTAACTGAAGCCCCTCAGAGATTTGCTGAGTAATTTAATATAGTCATTAAAATTTATCAATCTGGATTGTCTGACTTATATCAGCTAGTTCATACGCTTGTCAGTGAAGACTAGGCCCAGCATTGGATGAAAACTGCTAATTGGTTGTAATTCTAAAAATTCTCTAGAATTATAACCAGAACAACCTGCTTAGCCTCAAGCAATCACTGGATGACTTCACTGAACAATTCCTATGGCTCTTCCAAAATCCATTGCTTTAGACAAAATTTAGGCTCATGAACAAAAATCTGATGAACCAACATATTTATGATTATTTCAATTGACTTCAGATTGTTTTTAAAGAAAATTGGGATCGTCCTGCAGATGTTGATTCCTCTGGTAGCTTGTAACTCTGCATTTATTATTGGACTGAAGAAAGATCTCTCCCTTCTAGTAAAAAGGATCAGAATGAAATGAGAAATCATGTCCACCCCAGATATGACAGACCAGTTCTCTCTCACCACAAAAGAAGACTGAAATTCTTAATCTTCAGTTTCAACAAATGCAATCTCCTACACAAAACCGAAACACTTTTAGTTTCTTCTATTTCTACAGAAATCCAGGACATTGGAAAAGAAATTGTTATAAATATAAGCACTTTAGGCACATTCATCTTTCTAACCAGGCTTTCCAAAATTCTCCCAATTTCCATTGATAGGCTCCAAGGAACTACAGGGCTCTTCCCAATCCTCCCTATTGTTTGGCTTGGAGTAATATTTCTCCACATTGGTGATGAATCTCTCCTAGTTCTAATTGCCACTGGAGCTGCAGTCTTAGTACTCAACCTCACTACTATAAAATAGCTTCTACCTTGGAGTACTAAAATGGTTCAAATAATGGGGTAATGAACTCAAAGAGGTTCCTGTGTCTGAGTCTATTTCCTTTTGTTTAGGACCTTTGAGACACATACACCCTTTTCTCCTTAGTTCCTCTGCTCCTACCCATTTATTAGGCTGAGATTTCCTAGAGAATTATCATCCTGGAATTTCTTTCTCCCAAAAGGGAAAAAAAAAAAAAAAAAAAAAAAAAAAAACTTCTAAAATTTGACAGTAGACATCAAAGCAACCAATCCAGTGAATTCAGTTACCCTTTGACACTTTTATTTGTTCAGTTTCTGAAAGTACTCAGCAGATTCTGAAAACACTATCTGTTCCTGTTGAATCAGCAGCTACTTTCTTTATGGGCAAAATCTCTAACTAATGTTGGCAAAATTCATATCATGCTCCCCATTAAAATTCATATGGACCCAGAGTTCTCTTGTGGTTCGGCAGGTTAAGGTTGTGGCACAGTCACTGCTGTGGCTTGGGTCATTGCTGTAGCATGGACTTGATTCCTGGACTGGGAACTTCCACATGTCAAGAGCATGGCAGAGAGAAAGTAAGAAAGAAAGAAAGAAAGAGGAAGAGAGAGAGAGAGGGAGGGAGGGAGGGAGGAAATTCAAATAGACCTTTGAATCCTCTTCCCCCGATTAATTAATATACCATTAGTAAAGAAACTCTTCAAGGCATAAAACTCATAATAGCAGAGTACCAGGCTCAATGCCTTATTGTGCCTGTACTAGCTCCTGTAACACTTCCATTTTACCAGTGAGGATATCTAAGGGCTGAGGGTGGAGAGGTTTGTCCAGGACTTCAGAGCAGTAAATATTGATATCCCTATTGTTCCTAGTCCTTATAGGCTATTAACATTCATTTCCACCAAAGTCAAATTTACTACAAGTGATCTATGCAGTATATTCTTTAGGATTCCAGTTGATGAAGCTAGCCAACACCTTTCTGCCTTCACTTGGGAGGAAAAGAATTCATCTGGACAGTAATGCCTCAGGGTTTTATTGAGAGTCCTTCTTATTTCTTGCAAATCCTGAAGGCTGACTGGGATAATATATGATTCCCTGAGGGTTTTATTTATTTATTTATTTATTTATTTATTTGCAATATGTGGATGATGTATTTCTTTACTCTCCTTCTAGAGCATCCTCACAGAAAAAAAAAAAAAAATACTTTTAGCCTTATAGGTCAAAAAGGAAAAAAGTGAAGTTTGGCCAAGCCCCAGCTTTGATATTTAGGATACCTGATATCAGAACAAGGGCTACACATAGGTGCAAATAGACTTCATGCTGTCCTAAATTTACCAAACCCCAACACTAAGCACCAACTGTGAGGTTTTCTCAGGCTAGCTGGTTACCACCAAAACTGGGTTCCAGATTTCTCTCCAATGGCCAAATTTCTATATGTTTTACTCAATAATAACAACCCCAACCCAATTTAATGGGGTGAAATGGATGACATGGCCTTCAAGGACTTAAAGGAGACTGTGATGAACCCATCTGACTTTGGGCATCCCTGACTATCAGATTCCCTTTTTTCTTTTTGGATATGAAATGGAAGGTAATGCCCTTGAGGTATTCTTTTAAAAATATAAGGACCACCATTGATCCATAGGTATTATTGCCAGCAACTAACCCTGTGGCAAAGGGATTGCATTAATGCCATTAGGGCCACTGGTCTTTTTACTAAAGAAACTGAGAAAATAATCATAGCATCCCTTTAACCATGTATGAACCTCATGCACATACATTCTCATCACACTCAACATTTATCAGGCAGCTGCCTCCCCTCCTATGAAGTCCTTTTTTTTAACCACTCCTCACATAAATTTTGTTGTTTGTAATAATAACCTTAATCTGGCTATTTTTCTCCTTTCTGTCACAGATAGTGTCCCTCATGACTGCCTAATTCTGGTGGACCACCTCCTGACTCCTTGTGATGAACTACAGAAAATTGCTTTGAGTAATATTGACTTCTCATGGTTCATTGGTTGTTCTTATTTAAAAGGTGACAACGGCAAATATTGTTCTGACTATGCTATTGTAATTACTTTTACTGCTGTTGAGACAGTATCTTTACCTCTGGCTATCTCAGGATAAATTATATGGTTTTCCCCAGACTTGTACTTTAGCTAAGGACTAGCTGCCAATATTTATACTGAGAGTAGGTGTGTTTTTTTGGAGTAGCTAATTGTTTTTCAATATTTTGAAAACAATATATCTCCTTATTTCCAATGGAAATAAAATTTCAAATGGCTCCTATGTTCAGGAATTACTGGATGCAATACTTTCACCTGCTATTTTAGATTATTTTTAATATTAAGATTTAAGGGTATTCTAACCTTGACTCTCTGGATGCTAAGGATACTCAGCCTTGCTAATATTTCTACAAGGCCTGCTGCACTCAATGTGACCAACAGCAACCAAGCCTCTGTCAAGGTCCAAAAGGATATCTCCTCTGATGATAAAAAAGAAATGTGTTAGAGAAGCCTAACAATTGGTCTCAGATAAAGAAAACTCAGGATTGGAAATTCAAAAATTCTTGGTTTGATAAAAAGAGAATGCTCGGAATTCCCGTCGTGGCGCAGTGGTTAACTAGGAACCATGAGGTTGCGGGTTAGATCCCTGCCCTTGCTCAGTGGATTAAGAATCCAGCGTTGCCTTGAGCTGTGGTGTAGGTTGCAGACGAGGATCGGATCCTGCATTGCTGTGGCTCTGGCGTAGGCCGGTGGCTACAGCTCCGATTAGACCCCTAGCCTGGGAACCTCTATATGCCACGGGAGTGGCCCAAGAAATGGCAAAAAGACCAAAAAAAAAAAAAAAATTTAATTAAAAAAAAAAGAGGGAATGCTCTGGCTTGAATCAAGTGATACCCAAGTTGTAATGAAGACTCTAAACAAAACTCACATTTCTCACTATTGAACACCCATTAAACCAAGAATATGAGTCTTCTTGAATCAATGTTCATGAAGAAACAATAATGTCTGCAAAAAAATGCCTACCTTACTTGCCCCCATTTTTTGAAGCAGAAGAAGTACTGTCTGAAATACGAGTACAGCTACTGGACATTTTAAAACTGCCTAATGGACCTGCTTTAAGTAACTTAAATTGCTTTAATTATTATTTTCACCAGGATTATAAAAACATAATTACTATGAAGATAGCATTTGTATTATATAGACAACCAGACATTTCAATATACATGATATATTTTTAAAAAGTCAAAAAAGAGAATTTCCATGATATGATGTCTTAATAGCCGTGTTCTAGATCAAAAATAAAAATGATCTTTTGAATGTTGACTTGTAGAATCATTCACCAGTTTTCACCAGTGAAAGAGTCAAATTGAAAATAAAACTGCCATGTTCCAAGTGTAAATTCAGCCAGGATAGGCTAAAGTTTTTTATTTTTTGTTTTTTTGTTTTCCAACATGGGATCTGAGCCACATTGAAGATAAGCTAAGTTACGCTTCAGAAATAAACGCTCCCAAATTTTCAGCCTAATGCTTCATATCCAATGCAGATCTCTAAAAGGGCTGTACTCATTGTATTTATTCACAGATCCAAAGTGATACAAGCTTTGTAACAACATATACTTCCATGATTTCTGAAGCAGGAGAAAGTGTTGCAAATAACTCACTACTTTTTAAAGTAAACTTCCATGCAGAAGTGACTTATGACACTTTTGCTCAACATGTCATTGAGGAAGGCAAGTTAGATGACTATGCTTAATTCGAAACCAATGATGAACAACAATCCTACAGTATTTATGAAAGGAGATCAAAAAGGCTATATATGACCACTGTAAGAGTAAAGTAGGCCAATAAAGAACAGAAAACTAGAGCGTGTGTTAAACTTTGGGAGCAAGCAGACGCAGATCAGAGGTTACCAAAATGATGGTGGATGTGGAAACAGGCAGTCAGCTTTGGTTCACTGGAGAGATGATTCCAACTATTCCACTGTAGGAAGATGGCTATTAAGACCATAGCTGGGCCCAAAAAACCTTGTTGCCTCTGATTCTCATGCCAGTATTAACTTGAAAGTATTACTGGGTCATGAGGGCTCAAAACACAGCTACAAATGGCCCATGTGTAGGACTCAGTATTAACTACATTGGTAAATATTTGCTGGTTTCACATAGATTTCATTTTCTTTTCCTTTGTTCAAGAATGAAAAATCTCTTTGTTTTGTTATTAGGAATATGTCTTTTCCTCTCATAGAAAGGAACTGAGTAATTAACTAGAGTTTTAATTGCAGGCCTGAGACCTCATCCAGCCCACAGCATCCTTGGGTTTTGCTTTCCCAGTGGTTGCCACCCCTCACTCCTGGAGACCATGAAACAGCAGCAGACAAAGATCTGTGGATTAACCAGAGATTCTTGTCCGAACCTCTGAACATTAATGGAAATACATTGATATCTATCTTGTATTTACCCATCTATATATCTATGTATCAACATAAACATGTGTTACTATTTTTTCATAGGAGTGAATAGATACAGATTTGTTTTTATCACAAATAAGATACTGTTTTATCTATTATAGTGGGCATGAACAGAAATGAAATAAATGCTAGAATTTGTTCTCTATGAACTGGGTAAAAACTGCAACCGTACCACTGCTGAGAGCTCAAGGCTGTTTATAGATCCAGCCTTCATATTCACAGTATCTCTAAATTGTTCTAATCCTGCTCTTTCTTACTTCGAATCATCCTGACATTCACAGTCGTCTCTAATAACTATTGAATTTAACTGAATTCAAGACTGATGAGAAGCATGGATCCTCGCATAGAGCACAGCCTTATTTTGTAACCTCTCCAGATCCCAGGGCCATTAGACAAGAGAATTTAACTTCTTTCCATGTTATCCCTGATAACTACATGCTCAGACTAGACTATAATAAGACTTTACTTCTTCAACCAAAAGGGTATGTTAGCCAAATTGGGGGTGGGGGGGCAAATATGAGCAGCACTGGACTCCAGGCTAGGGAATCACATACTGGCAGGATACTCTGGGTCAGCATTATTAAAAATAAATACATCCTGTGGCTCTATCACTTAAGTTCCAATGAAGTATTCAAGATTGAATTGGCTATTACTCTAAGTCTCCTTTTTCTTTTAAAATTCTGATCAAATTCTTTTACAAAGTACCTAATGCCTTAAGCTATAGTAAAGAATAAAATTTAAAAAATTAAAAAATTAAAAAAAAACAGCCGTAAGCATGGGTCTCCGTGCCCCAGCCCGGAACAGTGTTTTAGAATTTCCACTGTATTTGTAAAATAAATAAATAAGCTAGCTCTCTCCCTAAAAAAAAAAAAAGAAAAAAAAAGAATAAAATAGCAGAACCTCTTACAGAATATTGATTTTATTCTCAGTAATCTTTAATTTGCCAATTTTACACTATCCCTAATTTTTACTATTTTCCTATGAAAAACACATTTTAGAGATTTAAAAAAACTGACAGGGAACATGAGCCCTTTTGGAGAATATATTAAAAGAAAAAAAAAAAAAAAAAAGCCCCTTTACTCAGTAAAAATGAAGAAAGCACATTTGATTTGCACCTCATAGGAAAACTCTATTTTTATAACACTTAATAATAAGTAGCTTAGAGGGATATTATTTCCAAATAAATAACTTTGTCCATAAGAATGCAACTAAATTGAGAGGAACAAACAATGTTAATGTTTGTTAAGCTCCATGTTAAACAAAATTAAGTAGATCTCAAATAAAAAATATGTTTGCTAAATTCAGTGTCTTAACTAAGGCAAATATAATTTTAAAGTACTCTTATTTGAATATGAATTGGAATTTGCAATTTCCCACTGGCAGCAGTGGACTATTAATCAGTGTATTGTATGTTCCTTGATTTTTCTAAAAGGAGGAAAAACAAATGAATGAGGTCCTACCAGGGTAAAGGGGGATGGAAAAGTCCCCTTATCTATCTGAGACTATATATGATATGACTCTATTAGCATTTCAATGCAGATGTCTACAGTACTGATATTAACAAAGGGGCCATAATACCCCTGTTATGGTACTGTCAACTAAAAAAATACAACATGAAAGTTGAGAGTTAAGTTTTATTTGGGGTGAAATTAGGACTTAAACCTGGGAGACAGCATCTCAGATAACACTAAGAAACCACTCCAAGGAGGTGAGGTGGGAGTGCTGGGATATATGAGTTTTGCAACAAAGAGAAGGTAGTAGGAACAAAAGATTTACAGATAACCAGATTTATAGAAAACCAGTTTCTATGGGAAGATGTAAATGTCTGGGCTTACTGGAATCACTCCTATCAAATGCACCTCAGCTGTGGGCCAACCTTTGTTTCTTCCCTGAGTTCCCTCAGGGCTCATTGGCCCACACTTGGGAGTGGCTCTAATCACCAATGACCATGACATCTTTGTTTTGTCCACTAACTATACCCCAGGAGGCAGTATTTCAGATAGCTCTGAAATGCTGCCCTAAAGAGGAAAGGGGAAATATCAAGATACAAAGTCATAAAGGTGAAGAGGAAGGTGCATGCAGCCATGCACACATTTTACAGAAAGTTTGCTGCTGGTCTCATGAAAGTTGCTACTAGTCACAGACATCAGTCATCATTGAAAGATTTTAGTGTTTTTCTAGATATGAAGAGATGCAAGAATTTGGATCATAAAATCTTCTCCTAAAAGTACCTATCTGAAGCCCTGTTCTTCCAGTTTTCCTACATGCCTCACTCCTAGTCTCCTTCATGAGCTCCACTCAGGGGGTGCTGCAGGTTGGCAGCTGCAGTGGCTCAAGTTTTACTCCATGTAAAGGCTGATGGCAAGTTCCAAACTTTTGTTCACAGTACCCTTGTAAAGTTTAAGTTAGACCAATTAAGAAAGGGGCAAGTTCAGTACCTGTAAATAGGAAGCATCCCAAATCCAGTAACTTATGACAAAGGCGGTGGCTCATACCAGAAAGCTCATCCAATCATTTTCTTCTCCCCTCGTTCCTGCCCAAATTCAATGAATCATGGCATTTTCACCTACCATTAATTACTTTTTAAGTTTGTTGAGTAGCCTTTGAATTTACTCATTGCTCTCCGCTCATACTGCAACTACTTTATTCCAAACCTCATTTTTCACCAGATTTACTCTCCATAAATATTTATTGAATATTTCCCCTTTCCCCAAATCTACCCTAGGTCAATCCTCAATCAAATTTTATTCCTGGTCCTAATGTTACCACTTCTGTCTGAAATGGCTTTCTTTTTATCAATTCTATGAAAACCTAGTAGTTTATCAACATCCTGTTCAGAAAGCTTCCTTTATTAATCTTTCCCCTTCAGAATGAAAGAAATCTGCTCTTTAATTTATCTAATTAAGCATGATGTTTATACCTTTCTTATGGCAATTTTATGACAACTATCTTCTAATAGACTAAGTTCTGTGAGAACAGAATCTCTGAAATGATCATCCTTATATGCTTCCAAGAGCCTAGAACAATTTCTTCTATATAATTTAAGGTTAATACTCATTTGTTTTGATATTGTTGATTTCTTAACTTTTTTTATGGCTGCACCAGGGCATATGGAAATTCCCATGCTAGGGTTCAAATTGGAGCTGCAGCTGAAGCCTATGCTGCCGCTGCAGAAACACTGAATCCAGGCAGCTTCTGTGACCTATACCACAATTTAAGGCCATGTCAGATCCTTAACCCACTGAGTGAAGTCAGGGATTAAACCCATATCCTAGGAGAGATTTTGTTGAATTCTTAACCTGCTGAGCCACAACAGGAACCCCCAATGCTGTTGATATTTTAACAACTTGTAATATTGCCCAAGGCAAGGATAATATGAAAATTGAAGAGATTTGAGAGCAGATTTCCAGGCCATATATCAGTATAGGAAATCAAAAGCCCTGGGGATGCGGCTTGATTAGGTGGTTCCCACTCATCCTGTATGTGGACAGGCAAGCCAAAGTAGGTACATATCCATTTCCTAACACTAACAATATCAAACTTGCATTGACACTAGGAAGCACTGTATATATCTGGTTCTTTAGAAATTTCCTTATTTTTCTTCAGCCTAACAAATGTACTTTTATAAAATTGTCTTTACTCAAGTCCTTCTTTAAACTATAAAATCTAATACTGGTTTTCCTTTCATCAATAAAGGTAAAAGATTTAAACAATAGCCAAAAAAATCCAATATTATTTTATTGTTCCTACTGACCTTTTTACAAACATTATATTTTGTAATCTGTCCATTTAATATATATTTACAATTTTCATTTTTTCTTTTGATTTTTCAGCTATTTTATGTTCAGCCTTGTTCATAATCATCATGATATCATAATTCAGTGTTATCACTGGCTTCTCAATGAAAAGGCCATCTTCAGTTAAAAACACTTTTTATCTACTTTTCTAACAAGAGCATTTTTTTCAATCATTTGATAATTCACAGTTTTTCTCATACTTGTAGTTATTTCCTGACCAAATCATCTATTCTCAGTCTGCCAAAATGGTGGCATTATTTTCTTTCATGGATGTGATAGCATATAAGCCCCTGTATAAAAAAAAAAAAAATCACCTAGTGAGAAAATATCCAGTTTTCTCTCTTTTCCTTTTTCAAAAGTTATAAGCACTAGCACACCACTGATACAATTCAATCCAAAGTACTTGACAGAAAAAACATGATCAATAATGAAAGCAATATGAGCAAAAAAAAAAAAAACCTCAAATCAAAAAGAAATATGTTGATCTCATCTGATAAGGCTCAAGTGTAATGAATCAACAGTAAATAACTAATGTTTGTGAGGAAAAACTTCCCTTTTGATAATTGTATAATAATCTATAATCATTAGCATGTATTTAAAACCTGTTTTGTATCAG
The DNA here is from genome assembly GCF_054392235.1 of Sus scrofa. NCBI lineage: Eukaryota > Metazoa > Chordata > Mammalia > Artiodactyla > Suidae > Sus > Sus scrofa. The sequence goes on from NC_139383.1 coordinate 89,629,635, forward strand.
TTGCTTTATAAAATTACATATTTTTTTTTCAATTTACAGTAACCCTACCAGAGGAGATTGACCAAGATGACAGAGTAGAGATACTGAGCTCACCTCTTCTCACAGCACCCTCAAGTCACAACTGGGTGCAGAACAGCCATCAGTGAAAAAGACCAGAGACTATCATAATAGATCTGCTACAACTAAAGACAGGAAGAAGGAAACACATGAGATGGGGGGAGGGTGAACTCACAAAATAGTCAAATCCCATACCCTGGGTGGGTGACCATAAATAGGAGAACAATTACAATTGCCGAGGTTCTCCCCAAGGAGTGAAAGCTCTCAGCCCCATGATGGGCTGCACCAGAAAGACCAGACTCTGGAGCACTGGCTTTGAAGGCCCATGTGGCTTATTTTTGTGAGTTCCAGAAGGCTAGGGGAAACAGAGGTTCCACTCTTAAGCTGCGTTAGAAAACTCCACAATTGCACTAAATACATTTGCATATAATTTCAGGTAGGGAGAGATTTCTGGACTCCCAAAAGCCTACCCATGGATCCAGCATAAAGAAACCTGACAAGGGAGACTAGATGAAGCCTTGTTCCTGTCTGATCATCACACTAAGGGAACTGCATTTGTCTGTCCTACCCAATAAAGAAATACAGCTCTATGCAGGCTCAAAATAATCATAAGAGCAGTGACAGGGCTAAGATAATAATCTATGGCATTTTTCACACAGAAGAAATAAATTTAGGCAAGAAAAGGATTTGAGGAGTTCCAGTCATAGCTCCATGGAAACAAATCTGACTGGCACCCATGAGGATGCAGGTTTGATCCCTGGCCTTGCTCATGGATAAAGGATCCAACATTGCCATGAGCTGTAGTGTAGGTCGCAGACGCAGCTCAGATCTGGCATTGCTGTGGCTGTGGTAGAGGCCAGCAGGTGTCGCTCCAATTCATCACCTAGCCTAGGAACCTCCATATGCCACAGGTGTGTCCCTAAAAAAAAAAAAAAAAAAAAAAAAAAAAAAAAAAAAAAAGGAAAGAAAGAAAGAAAAAAAGAAAAAAGAAAAGGAGTTGAAGTATCAATGTAGAATTTTCCACAAAAATACTAGCAAAAGACTTCTTTTAAAAGTTGACCATGTGGGGAGTTCCCATTGTGGCTTAGCTGGTTAAAAACCTTACTAGTAACCAAGAGGATGTAGCTTCAATGTCTGGTCTTGTTCAGTGGGTTAAGGATCAGGTGTTACCACGAGCTCCAAGGTAGATCTCAGACATGGCTTGCATCCCACTTGTTGTGACTATGGTGTAGGCCAGCAACTGTAGCTCTGATTCGACCCCTAGCCTGGGAACTTCCATATCCCACAGGTGTGGCCCTAAAAAGAAAAAAAGTTTACATTGTTATGAAAGAATATAAAAAATGTTATCTAATATGTAAAATTGGGTAGAAAAAGAGAAAGTCTTCAGGTCATTATGCACCATTACTGAGAATATTCAAAGTTCAACTTAAATAAATATAAGAAGAAAACAACATCCCAAAATAGTAATTTAACAAACTGCAAGTCCATTATCTTAGCATTTATATTTTGTAATTTGATAGAAGCTAGAAGAGCAACAGGAACATTTGGGGAGCATGAGAAAGCCTTATAGATGACTCTTGCCTTCAGTTCAAAAGAGTTAAAGAGGCTCTGGAAAAAAAAAATTTAAATTAAGATATAGTGAATATGAATGTTGGAAAACAAGTTAAACCTGTGCATGAATCCTATCCACAACATTCCTAACAATTGGTCATCCTACTATTTGAATGTTTCCCTATATTTGAAAACTGAACATGGCAGCATATTCTATTTTCCAGGAAGTTCTCATGGTTAAAATGTTACTCTTACATTGAGCTAACAGTCGTTTCCACATAACTTCTATACATTGGTCCTGAGCCTTTCCTCTGGAGCCACAAATATATCTCCATTTTAGATCTTTTAAGTCATTTTCTTTCTAGGCTAACCTCTTTCCGATCTCCCATTTATTTTTCATAAATTAAAATTGTCAGTACCTTCCCCATTCTATGAACTTCAATTTGAAGGTGCCCATTTTATTATTTATTTATTTATTTATTTATTTATTTACTTACTTACTTATTTGTCTTTTTAGGGCTGCACCTACGTCATATAGAGGTTCCCAAGCCACAGGTTGAATTGGAGCTGTAGCTGCTGGCCTAGACCACAGCCACAGCAATACCAGATTTGAGCTGCATCTGCAACCTATACCACAGCTCATGTCACCACCAGATCCTTAACCTACTGAACAAGGCCAGGGATTGAACCTGCATCCTCACGGATACTAGTCAGATTTGTTTCTGCTGAGCCACGATGGGAATTCCTGCAGATGCCCATTTTAAAGTGAGTTCTAAACTCACACAGTTTATCAGGAATAATCTAGCCACAGAAGCAAAAAGAAAAATTAACCTAAAAGTAAATCCATTAAAGGAAAAAGAAAAAGTAAGCACATAATTGTAGCTTAATAAATATTTATTAATTAAACTGTTTCTTCATATTTATTCTATAGGCAAGATTTTCCCATAGAAATGAAGTTACATTTTCTCTGTCCTAAATATTAGCAATGGCATTTTAAAAAGTTAAATATCTCAATTTCATCTCATTAGGTACAGAATGGCTTTGCAGTATATAGAGATCATTTTAGATCCTGATTCTGTCACTCAATATATTTGTTATACTTCCAACTTCATGCTGTCTGAAAAATTAGCAAGAATTACTTACATGTCAATGTTTAAAGCAGTGATGAAAATATTAAATTCAACAGCATACTGAGAAGCTACCAAGGCCTATTTCCTGCAGTCTAAGATATAATTGTAGGATCCTTCAGGTATAGCCATTTTGCTGATTGAGAATTCACTTAATTCATCATCAGATGTCACACATATCTTTTCCATGAGATAAATAATTTTTAAAATTGTCAAATTGTTACTCACATCCAAATTTGCCATAGTATTTTTCCTACCACTTAAGTAACTATAAAATGAAAAGAAAAGTGTTCCATCAAAGTGTCCCTCATTGGTAAATCCATGCCAACAAATAGGGAATTTCTCGCTAAATACTTGTATCTATTTTTTTAATTTATCTTCAATGGCGACATTCAAAGCCTCTTGGACTAAATTGTCCTCTCTTTCTGATAGCATCTCCAGGTCTCCAGTACATCTGTATTGAAAAATCAAGGTACACTGAAAAAGTACTTTATTACTTTTTTACACTGTAAAAGTGCTTTCCTACTTATAAGTAAACCAAAAATATATTTTCGTCTTTTGTATTCCCTCTAGAGTGTTGCCTTGGGGAGGGGACTTATTGAAACTGATATCGGGGAGGTTAGTCTTATTTGGTCAAATACCTTTTCATACTCACATGTACCATAGCAGACTGCAATAGAAATAAAGCTTAGGAAGACAGAATTCTGTAAGTGACATTGATTACCTGTTTTATATGCATGGGTAGAATCCACCCCAGTACAACATTCATATTAAATAACCCTTGAAAAATCCTATAACTGTGGATTCCTTAAAGGTGACAAAATACATTATTTGAAATGATTTATCCTGCTGTCAATAGTCAGAATTACATATCATTTATCAAGCGTCTATAGAACATATAATACAGGGATAAGGACACCAAGTTTCAGCAATGCTTCTCAATGGTATTGCTTATAGCTTCTAAAAATTCAGAGAAAAGAAATAGCCTGTTCCACAATAACTGTTTTTAATTTGCTAATCCCAAAGACCTCTTTCCTAGTGCTATCTTTTTTTGCATTCAGGTCCTTTATTATTAATTTCTATTTGTCATATATCAAAGTACATTCTTCAAGAACTAACTTTTCATCAACTGATCAAATCACTCATCCATTTATCTGATATTTATCAACCATTTGCTCTTGCTAGACATTGTGTGAAGCTCTAAGTGCAATGATAGGGGGAAAAATTAACGTCTCCTACTCACCAAGGCTATGACCTATTGAGCGTTTATCTTTTACACTCATCGGAGATAATGACAAGTGTCATGAAGAAATAATAGGATAAAGGACCAGACAATAAGGATGAGAGTGGAGTTTTCTATCTAGATTGCAAGACTACTCTGCAGAGATGGCATTAGAGCTGAGAATTGAATGAAAAGACAGAGTCAACATACTCATGTTAATTTGGGGAAAGAAGTGTCCAGTCAAAGGGAAGCACAAATGAAAAACTTTGAGTTTGACATTTTCTGAAAGAAGGAAAGAGATGATCCATTAAGAGCATATTGGAAAGGAAACTAAGCAATAGGAGGCATCCAGATCAGGAAAGGTCCTATAGACCATGTTAAGAGTATGTTACTTTATATATTTGAGTCATATCATATAACATGATTGTATTGTAGAATAGAGTGTTAAGCAGAAAAGTAATATGAACTGACCAATGATAGACTGTGATTTATTTTATTTTATTTTATTTTTTATATTTTATATTTTATCTTTTTAGAGCTGTGCCCATGGCATATGGACATTCCCAGGCTAGGGATGGAACTGGATCTGCAGCCACTGGCCTATGCCACAGCGACAGCAATACAGGATCCAAGCTGCATCCACAAACTACACCACAGCTCATGGCAATGCTGGATACTTAACCCACTGAGGGAGTCCAGGGAACGAACCTGCATTCTCTTGGATGCTAGTCAGATTCATTTCTCCTGAGCCACAATGGAAGCTCTCGCTGTGATTTATTAAAAGACAATTATTAAGGTAGTATGGAGAATGCCCAATAGATACATGCAAGAAGGCTTAAAATCTTGATGATTATAGAACAATGGAGAGAAAGGGTCCAATTTTGGTATATTTTTCTGAAGGAGGTGCTAACAAATGACATACAGAATATGAGGAAAATAGAAGATTCAATAATGCCTCCTAAGAACTTGATCTAAGTTACTTCCTCATAGAGGTTGCCTCCTAAATATTTGACCTAAGTTACTTTGTCAGAGATGTTACAATTATTGAAACAGTGGATATTGATGTTTGAAGGTTTAGGTAAGGAATCAAAAGTCCTATTTTGGCTCTAGATGCATTTAATATATCTGGCATATATTTCAAATAAAATTTGAGATCAAGAGAAGATATTAAGCTTGAACATATACATTTGAGAAACACCAACACACAAATAATACTTTAGCCACAGGATTACATGAGATGAGGTAGAAAGAGCATTTCTATAGAGTACAGAAATTGGGAAGCTCAAAATTCAGAAGACAAAAGAGGAGGAAACAGAAGAACAAGAAGATGAGTCGCAGTCAAGTAAGAAGAAACCCACAGAGCATGGTGCTCCAAAGGCACAGAGATGACAGTGTTTCAGGAAGAGCAAGGACCAGTGATAAAGCTGCTGAGAGGCTAAGTAAAATCAGAGCTGATAATTGGGCAGGGAGTAAATGGACATCGGAGGTGGTCTTGATGGAGGTTGTTTCAACAGAGTGAGAGAAAAAGGATTAGAAAGTAATGGGTTATGAAGAGTTCAGTTGGTAAGGGGTGGAGGCAGTAAGAAGTGATGCTGTAACTGATTTGTTCCAAAAAATTCTGTCCTTGAAAATGGGACCCTCTGTAGGTGCCAGTACATCAGTACTTTCTGTATATCATTCATCTGGTGGATTAAAGAAGAGGAATTTTAAAATATGACTATTCAGTAAGAGTAACTTCCTGGTGAGAATCTTAAATGAAAATTAATGTGAATTGTCCAGAAATATATTATGTACATGCAGTATTTACAATATATATTACATATATAATATATATTTACATTTATGTGTTGTTTACTTGAAATAAAAACAAATATTCTCTAGATTATATATTTCAAATGTGGTAGTACTCAACCTGCATTTCAGTCCACACTAATATAATTAGGTCAGTTCATAAGCCACAAGTTATTTAATTTTGTTAAGAATGTCTTAGTTCACACTGTCATGTTACCACCACTTACCAAATACACTCACGTTACTTCCACATAAAAATGTTTTTTGTCTAAAATTAGATGAATGATGAAATTCTGAGACTCTCGATCTGCTACAACTAACTTCACTAATTGTTAAATCTCACGATATATATAAAAGTACACAACATAGTTGATCAACTACTGAGAAAGTCTTTTGGAATCTAAATCTATCAGAAGGTTTTTCCTCATTTATCAACTCAATAACTACTGAAAATACTATTAAGAACAAAGTGCTGCAAATAAATTTCGGATATTAGGTAATAATGGCTAACATTAACACTTCTTAATAGTAAATAACAGTCACTATTTTTAAGTATTTAGATGCTTAATCCTCACAGCAACCCTCTAGAGTTATTAGCTCCATTTTAAGGATAAGGGGTACAACATTTAAGTAACTTGCCTTAAGTCACAGAAACAGATATTGTGACTATAGATCTTGAGGTCTGTACTCCCCCATTTCTATTGTTTGAATACTTTCTTAAGGGGAAAAAGAGAAAAGTGACGTCAGTAAGATGGCAGAGTAGGAAGCCCTGGGCCCTCCTTCCCCACTTAAACACACCAATTAAGCAACCTCCAGAGTAAACTGAGATTTAATCTCCAAATGAACTAGGAAACAGAAAGGAGAGTGAGTTAGGTAGCATAATGAAAAGATAGGGTTTAAATGAAAGTTCTCATGAGAAATGAAATGTATGACCCACTCCTGTCCCTCTACCACTTTCAGAATGCCAAGAACCATGTTTATCTGATATTCACTTCCCCTCTACACTATAACTCCATCTCATGCAGGCAATCAGAATATTCTTGTCAGAGGAAATTAAGCTATCCTGAGAAATACCTATAAATATTGACCTCCAGGTCTTCCCAATCAAAAACTGGCATTCCTTCACCAAGGACGAGTTATGCCTGCTCTCCAAGCCCTGCCAGTAAACACAGAGCTGGCCATCGGCTTGTTAGTGTCTTGATCCTAAAGCTTAATAATGGCCAAGACTCACCAGACATTTGGGAAAGGCATATGAAAGCAGGGGAGGAGGAGTGTGTGGAGAGAGAAGAAGGAAGAGGAAGACAGACAAAGAGAGAAGAAACCCACAAGAAAAAGACAATAGAAGAAAAAAAGACATTAAGAGTATAAGTATAGATTTGTACTAAAAAGAAACATTAGAAGAAAACAAACTATCAAAAACTATGGTAACTAAAAAAATACTAAAAATTCAAAAAAAAATATATATATAAATAAATGATAAAAAAATTGGAATGTATAATAGCAGAAACCCTCCAAAAGGCAGCAGGAAGATCAAGATTTTTAAAATGGGAAAGAAAAGAGAACATTTACAGAATGTAAAGCATTAAACCAATATGAATTTCAGTATAGAAATAGAACGGGAACACAGACAAGAACATAAAACTAATATTTTCTCAAACTGAACATCCTCTACACTCTAACACCTACCTAAATACTCCAACTGTTGAAAAAAACCTTAAAAAATGCATAAAACATTATCATAAAATTTCAAAAAAAAAAAAAAAAGAAAGCCCTTAAAAGCTTCCCAAGAGAGGAGCAAAGTCACAGAGAGAAATAAAAGATGCCAGTTTCATCCAACATTTCAAAACCAACCTTAGAAACTAGAAGACAGTGAAGTCATGCTTTCAAAATTGTGAGTGAATATGAGATTCAGTGCAGATCTCTTCCCCTATTTAAACTATGAGTAAAATGACAGTAAATGCTGGAGAGGCTGTAGAAAAAAGAGAACCCACCTACATTATTGATGGGAATATAAACTGGTGCAATGACTATGGAGAGCAGTATGGAGGGCCTTTAAAAAACTAAAAATAGAACTACCATATGATCCAGCAACTATACTCCTGGGCATCTAACCAGAGAAAACCATAATTTATAAACATACATGCACCTCAATGTTCAGTGCAGCACTATTCGCAATAACCAAGACATGGAAGCAACCTAAATGTCCATAAACAGATTGGATAAAGATGTGGTACATAGATACAATGGAATTTTATCCAAACATAAAAAGCATGAAATAATACCATTTGCAGAACATAGACAGACCTAGTTATTATCATAACAAGTGAAGTAAGTCAGAAAAAGACAAATATCATATGAGACCACTAATACGTGGAATCTAACAGAAGTGATACAGTAGAACTTAGAAATGGACTCAAAGATTTTGAAACTCAACATATTTACCAAAGGGGAAACATGGGGAGGTATTAATTAAGAGGTTGGAATTGACATATACACACAATTATATGTAAAATAGATGGATAACAATGACCTACTGTATAGCATAGGAAAATTTATTCAATACTGTATAGTAACCTATATGAGAAAAGAAACCTGAAAGGGAATGGACATATGTATATGGATAACTGATTCACTTTGCTGTAGGCCTGAAATTAACACAGCTTTGTAAGTCAACTATATTCCAATAAAATTTAAAGAAATAAACTATCATTAAAGTGAGTAGATAATATAAAGACTTTTTTATTATGCAAATCCTTATATATTTACTTCCCCTGGGCCCCTTCTCAGTAGACTACTGGTTAAAAAATTGTGCCGCCATGAAAAGAGCAAATAAGAATGTGAAAAACTAACATAGGAGTAAAATGGCAAGAATTCCCAAGACAAATGTTAGGCAACTGACAAAAAAGAACTCCTTTAGGCTGGAAGAGGAGGTCAAAGATTTCTAAGAAAATGTGTCAGAAAAAAAGTAAAGTGGTAAATTATTTAACAGACTGATACAAATGGAAAATTGTATTGGGAAGTATTTTATAGAAAAGATATCCAAAGTGTTATTCTAATAAAATAAATGAAACAGTATTTTGGAGGTTTTTTTGTTGTTGGTTATTTTGCTTTTCAGGGTTGTGCCTGTGGCCTATCATTCTAGGGTATCCCAGGCTAGGCTGGCCTATACCACAGCCACAGCAACACAGGATCTGAGTTGTGTCTGCAACCTACACCACAGCTCATGGCAACACCAGATTCCCAAGCCACTGAGAGACACTGGAGATCGATCCTGTATCCTCATGAATACTAGTCAGATTCATTTCCACTGAGCCACAATTGTAACTTCCTAAATGAGACAATTATTAATAAAAATCATATAAGAAAATAAAATTATAGATACTATTTAGAACAGAAATAGATGTTTAAATTATAATAGTAAAGACATAAATATAGTTTTATCCAAAAATGTATGTAAAATTATTTTGGATGATATGGTTAGAAGAAGATGGAACATAAAATGAGAAAAATAGATATTAAAATTGATAAATCAGTTGAGAAAACTGAATATAGGATAGTACTGTAAGATCATTTACAGTTATAATGGTAAATGGTAAGGGAACATCTAATGGATATAAGATGTTTTCATCAGGATTGTTGTGGGGAAGGGCAGTACTGGATGGTCCAGGACCACCATTTTTTATTATAATGCCTTTAATACAAAACAAATTTTCAAAATTTTTTAATTCAAAAATTTTATTCAATAAAAATTATTTTTTGTATTTTAAGGGAGGAAGGATTTTGGGGACGAAAAGAAGCCAATGGAACCAAATTTAATAAAAAAAAAGATAATGCTGAAGATTAAAAATGCCCTTATGGGCTTGTTAACATGAAAGAAGCTCATTTTTGTCCTTAAGGGGAGCAGTTTCAGTGAAGCAGAAGCAGAAAGTCAAATTGCAGTAAAGTTAGATAGCAGCTATGCTTTCTTCAAGAAGTTTGAATGAGAAGGGGAAAAAACAGAGTGATAGCTCATTGATTTGCTCATTGCTGAATGAGAAAGAATTTCTTGTTCTAAGAATTCTAAGATATGATTATAATTTCTTATATTTTATTTTCAAAAATCATTCTGAGAATAGAGCATTCAGATTAAATTTGGTCTCCCCCTCACCTGCCCATGACCTTTCTATTCTTTCATGTTCTTCCCCTCCACACACAATCCCAGCTCTGCTACCCATCTTCATCACTGTTTATGTGACTTTTCTCTTTAATGGATTATTTTTTTCAACTGGGTTATAGAGTTAATATTATCCACTATAAATACTGAAATGTCAGAATGTTTTTTTCAAGTTTTATGTTTACCAAGTCCAAACACAAAATTAGTGTCTCCACTAATTAGTTTAGAAAATACTAAAAAATCAGGAGCTGTTTGCAACCTATTGGACTTGATTAAATTTAACAATTCCCAAATAATCCATTCCATACCCTATCTAGAATAATATACAGTATAAACAAGTATTTTAAAATAATTTACTAAAAAAAATTATACTGTGTACTATCATGGAATTCACACAAACTTGCTTTCCTCTCCACCAGGTACAAATGGGTATTAGGCAGATATAGCAAAAGTTTTTGGATCTTTGCAAAGGCCAACAAACAAGTGGCCTCATACATAATTAGTGAAGTCCAACTAAAATCAATAAATTATATTGTTTTTCTTTTAATTAAAAAAACTAATTACCTTTTCAAACATAGAAAAAATTATGGAAATAATATAAAACATCCTTCTGGTAAAATTTTTAGCCAAAAATTTCCCCACTGGGGTTCTTAAAACTAGGAGAAAAAAAAAAAAAAACCATTAAGAGGGTTTGGGGTAAATAACAATCTCGATGGATAAAGGTATAACAACATTTAGTAAATAGTTTGGTTAAATGCAAGCAATCAGGAAGTTCCCAGGTGGCTCCACAGGCTAAGAATCTGGCATTGTTACTTGCAGTGGCTGGGGTTGCTGCTGTGGTACAGGTTCGATACCTTGCCCTGGAACCTCCACATGTTGTGAATGTCGTCAAAATATATATATATATTTTTTATATATATATATATATATTTTATATATATATATATATGCTTATATATGTTGAATATGTGTGTGTGTACACATAAAATCAATCACAAGATCAGGTGAGAATTTTATCAAATTTCACTAGCAAGTATTACCCAGTTAGTACTTAGAGGTTTCCTTCTTCCTTGGCCTTTCTTGTCTTCTCTTTCTCATCTCTTTTCTCACCTTCTCATTAGGAGTTCCCCTTGACAACTTTAAGGTATTGAATTAAAAGAATGAACAGGAAGAGCATCTAGATCATACATCATTCTTTCTCCAGGCCCCTGTTAAGGAATGGCATGACACTCCCCAAACATTGTTAGGCTAAGTAGGGATGTTTCTCTGATGTGCCTGATGCTAAGCTCCAAGAGGAGGATGGCAATTTTGTGTAGAAGTTCATTTGGACGTCTCTAAAGAGTAACTGATATTTCAATTCAGCCTTTATAAAGAAAGACAGTACAAGACACAAGTAAGTATGTGTGTGTGGACAATACAACCTAGCTGGAAAAGAAAGGATATATCCTACTAAGGTTTCATCAGTTTCTTAGTAGGAAAGTCACCATCTGAACACTGTTGTATACAGTTTCTAGATCTTTTTGTGCTTAAATTACTTAGAAAGTAATCTCTACACTGTTCTCATTTGAAGAATGAGTTTAGTCGTCTTTCATTTATATTTTGTGTCTGTCCCAGCTAATGTTTTAGGAAATATTTGATCCCCTTTTTCTTATATTTCTAATTCTAAGTTTAATTTAATTTCCCTTTCTTGGTTCTTCTGGAGCTAATGACCTTCTTGATCCTTTTGCAAAGGATGAAATTTGATTTTTAGTTTCATTATTTTTCCAGTGTAGAAGGGATTTGATTTTTAGAGGATGATTCAGCATCCACTCCTCTCCTGAACAGTATTTCTTTTTTTTTTTCTTTTTAGGGCTGCTCCCACAGCATATGGAGGTTTCCAGGTTAGGGGTCAAATTAGAACTACAGCTGGTGGCCTATGCCACAGCCACAGCAACATGCCAGATCCAAGCTTCGTCTGTGACCTACACCACAGCTCACAGCAACAACAGATCCTTAACCCACTGAGCAAGGCCAGAGATTGAATCTGCATCCTCATGGTTCCTAGTCAGATTCGTTTCCACAGCATCATGATGGGAACTCCCTGAACAGTATTTCTAATTCTTTTTTGAGTTATTAGCTATCCTTCATTTTGTATATTATGGTAAGAATCCTTTCAAAGTACTCTGCACATAGCCAAGACCCAATTTGAGTCAATAGGATGTGTTTCATGGAGTTTTGATTCTTGAAGAAAGATCTTCAAAGAGTTGAAACTGTGTTTGTTTCTTTTCAGATAGGTTCACTTGTGCCATATATTACATTCCAGATATAAGTGATACCATCAAACACATAAACTTGGAAAACAAACTTGTGGTTGCCAAGAGGGAGGGAATGGGATGGACTGGGAGTCTGGGGTTAGTAGGTGCAAACAAACTATTACATTTGGAGTGCATAATGGATGAGATCCTGCTACATAGCACAGGGAACAATATCTAGTCACTTGTGATGGAAAATGATGGAGGATAGTGTAACGAAAAGAATATATATATATGTATGTATGTATGTATATACACACACATATATGTATGTATGATTGGGTCACTTTGTTGTACAGCAGAAATTGACAGAACACTGTAAATCAACTATAATAGAAAAAACAAAAATCTTTTAAAAATTAAAAAAAGAGTTGAAAATGGCTGGTGGTCACCTAGTCCAGATGCTTCTCCTGGACAAAACAGTTGCATATGTAGTTTCTTATAAACATTCTCCCACAGTAGCCCCTGATTCTAATCCTGGGGCAAGTACTGTACAAACTTTTTCATCATGGGCCCATTTATTTAATTCTCTGTGCTTGTATTTCTGCAGGTGTGAGAAAAGAGCAATAATATCATATCTTATACAGTTACAGTGAGTATTAAATGAGACAATCCACGTAAAAATACCGAGAATAGCTCTTGGCACCTGTTAAGTGCCCCAGAAGTGTTGTCCATTAAGCCTAATTTCTCTAGCCTCAAAATAAGTTTCCTTTGGCTGAGTTTACCCTAGATTGGTTTTGTTTCTTGGGACCAGTGAACCAAGTCTGATTTATCCATTGATTTTTCCATAGTCTTGGACCAAGACTCTTGCCTCTAACTATCAGCCTACCCAAATAAGAACCAAGTACCCCAGGACAAGGAGTGAACTCAGACCATCATTACTTGCTCTCTGAGGACAGCTTTTAAGACTACATGAGCAATATACTTCACATCTATTAACTCCTTTATTTTCAATAAACCTTGCCTTAAAATAGAAAAATGCTAAGTTCCAGCTGGAATTCCAATAAGAACATCTTCTCAGCAAATAAGATGAACACTAAAACAGTGGCAAATTTTTTTCTTGCTTTAAAGAAGCCCCTGTTATAACTCTAGCTCATAAGAATGAAATTACATCAAAGGCCACTCAGCTGAAATACGTAAAAGGGAGAATCATTCAGTATCCATTACATGACTTACTCCATGTGATCAATGCTAGTGGTCAATAGGTCAATACTCAAAGCAATATTAAACTAGCTTCATAATTACTGCATGTAGGTAAAAGTCTCTAAGGCCTTAACTAAATTGAGATAACAAACATTATTGAAATTTAGTCATTTAAAATATTATATAAGATTTTATGTGAAGATTTCGATTTGGCAAAATAGAGAATATCATTTGCCTCTCATTAGATTTACTATTTATAATGTTAATGTTCAATTTACATAACTGACATATGTTCTACTACCTTAATGAAATCAAAGAAAAAAGTTGAGACTTTCCATCCAATTCCAAATTTGACTTGGAAAAAGACCATGTTTTTCATAGTCTAAACAGTTTAATAAAGCATGCATACAACACGAATACATTGAACTAATGGTTTTGAATATTAATCCTGATATCCATTTAGTATTATGTTAATACATTGAACTAATGGTTTTGAATATTAATCCTGATATCCATTTAGTATTATGTTAATAGAAAACAATCTCAAAGTGTTCTGGTTCTATTTTATATAATAAATAATTTAAGCTTGGAACAAGTTTTTAAAATAATTTGATGGTTTAATGTCTTATAAAGAGTCTTTTAATTGATTTTTAAAGAAAATCCTTTATTCCATTTTGCTTCATTGGACAACAAAATTTAAAATGATAATCAAAATATATGTATGTGTGGGCTTGGCAAAGAAATTTAATTGAGCATGTTTATTCAGAATGAAGCACTAATACTGGCAGGTTTTTATGTTAAGTCCAATTTTTTTTTCTATGAAATCCATGAGAAAAAAAAAATAGTACTGTTAAAAACTAGATTTTAATAGCTGTGATTCAAACAGCAGTAAAAAGAAAATTTTCCATATCCCATTCTAACTCACTCCAAAGCAATAGTCCATCATCGAGGAAGTGGTTGATCAGGTCAATAAAGAGCAAACTGCAGATAAGTGAAACGTCTTCTGATGTGGACTACATTTCAATTCAGCTGTCCTATACATATATATACATTTTTTTTGGCTTTGTATCAAGATGAAGAAAAAAGTCTTATGCTATATATGTTTCACTGAATCTTGCTAAAAGTTAAACAAAATTCTCTTCCCCTATTTGTCATAAGATTTTAACTGCTATTAGGACCCCAAGTATTATAGGAAGTCAAACATAGTTTTCAGCAATGATATGCCTTATAACTTGGATTACAGAAAAGCAATTTCATTGTTCTATCTCCTCTATTTCTTTAAGGAAGAGTTTAGTTACTATTCTACATAAAAGATAAGACCAGTACATTTAACATTCTCTCCTGTCAGCAGTTCATGTAGAAGTCTCTCTCTTTTCTTAAAACTTCTGAACTCTTGTCTCAGTGCATTTTAGCACTGATTTAGTTGGCTTTTAATATATGAAAATAGATTACCAATAATAAATATTTGTGGTAATTATCTATTAATATGTCATTTGAATTGAATGATAACTTTAGATTGGCATTATAATTATTTACTCTCTGAGTTAGCTAATAATAAATAAGTCAGGAAATGTAATACATGCATACCACAGTTTTCTGTTCCTATAATCAATCTTTATCTGATGGAAGCTGAGAATGATATTTTTGGAAATACTGCAGAAAATTTCCCTTGTTTCTGTTTTATAACAAAGTTGTTTGGTTATAATCAACAATTGTGTACTAGGAAATTCTATAGTTAACATATTCACTTTTGGAATAGTACTACTCCTTCAGCTATAATACAGAACATTTTAAAATTAACCCCTTGTGGCTCAGCAAGTTAAGAACCATGAGGATGCAAGTTTGATCCCTGGCCTCACTTAGTGGGCTAGGGATCTGGTGTTGCCACAAGCTGTGGTGTAGGTCACAGATGTGGCTCAGATTTGACCTTGCTGTGGCTATGGAGGAGGCTGACAGCGGCAGCTCTTACCCTATCCCCAGCCCAGAAACTTCCATATGCCACAGGTGTGGCCCTAAAAAAAAACTGAAAACTACAGTCATGCCTTTTTTAAATTGTTGTTAACTAGACTTTTTAAAATATTACATCTTTAAAAATATTCGTAAAAATAATATTAAAATAATATTTTAAAAATAATATTAGTGAACTTGCAAATTTATTACCACATGCTTTCCATTCAAATGCATTACCTACAATAAAAAGCACATGGATTAATAGCTGGAAGATTAATTTGTAGCTAGAATGTCATCAATTCAAGATCATGAAACTATGTCCTGAGAACTGGCAACTAGTTTCTATTTCTTTGTAAATTAGTTTATATTTATGTTTTCAATAAGATCTACTGCTATCATATTCAGTTTGTCAAAAAGTATGAGAAAAAATCAATAGGAATAAAAGCCTAAAATAAATGCTTATAAATTTTAAAACAGGGATCAGGATGGCAGAGGAGTAGGACACGGAGTTCACCTTCTCCCACGAATACATAAAAAAATTCTAAATGTAGAGTGATTATCACAGAACATATACTGGACACTGGCATAAGACCTCATAATTTCAAAAAGGACAAGAAATCTTCCATAACTGGGTAGAGCAAAATAGAAAAAAAAAAAGGAGCGAGAAGAGAAAAAAAGAATCAGGACAGGACCAACACTCCTGAAAGAGAGCAATGGAAGAAGAAAAGGAATCACATCCTGGGAAAACACCTAATTGTTGGGGAGATCAGCCAGGACATAGGGGGGACATCAAAGCCTCAGAGAAAAGTACAGCAGCCAGTTGGAGGAGTACAAAACAGAGAGAGAGCTCCACAGACAACCACCACCCAGTGCACCACAGCCTGAGACACTTGGGCAGATGCTGAGAACTGAGTCTCAGGCTGTGGAGGTTGATTTTGGAGAAAGGACTAGAGATGGCTGAGGGGGCTAGAGAGTGGTGTGCCACAGCCTAGGGAGTGCAGTAGGAGGCCTAGCCCTGCCAGAGAAGCAAGGTGCCATTGTTGAGGAGTGTGCGGGAGACTGCCATAGGAACTTTTTACTCTGCACACATGGGAAGTCTCAGGTGGCAGAGTGCCTCTTGCATAGGTTACAGGGGTGGCTACAAACCACTGCAGCCAACTCAGACTCCAGAGGTATGCAGGGACCACCACCTGTGACTAAGCACCACTTGCCACACTAGTCACCCCATGGGTCACTGAGATGGAGGAACCTACAGCTGAGCATAACCCACTGCCTCCACCTCCCTGGGAATGCACAGCCTCCACTATTGCCAAGGACCCAAGGAGCTGACCTGGGTGGGGTCAGCACCCTTGGGATCATTGCAACTATTGAATGCCCTGCAAACAGGCTCAGGCTGCAAGCACTACCCATTACCCCCACCTCCCTAGAAGCATGCACAAACCATGAAACTGGACACCTCCTAACAAGGGGATAACAGCATGCAAACACTGAGAAAAGAGAAAGAAAGCATCCAGACCAAAGGCAGCCCTCATACCAAAAAATAGTAAACCCACACAAGCTACCCAGGGATGTTCCTGCATATACATGTCCCTCCAAGACTATAATAGATCATTGTTTTCCCTAAACTCAGAGAGTAAGAAAAATGTAAGCAAAATAATGAAGCACAGAAACCATTTTCAGTTAAAAGGATAGAATTCCCCTGAAGGAACAAATAATGAAGTCTAATAGACATTGAGTCCAAAAAGGAGGTGATGAAAATAATGAGGAAATTAATAATGATTATTGACAGTAATGCAGATTACTTTAAAAAGGACATAGACACTGTAAGGAGGAATCAAGCAGTTTTCTGGGTTGAGTCCTTAGGGTTTTCTATGTATAGTATCATGTCATCTGCATACAGTGACAGTTTGATCTCTTCTGTTCCCATATGGAAGCCTTTTATTTCTTTTGTTTGTCTAATTGCTGTGGCTAGGACTTCCAAAACTGTGTTGAATAGCAGCGGTGAGAGTGGGCATCCCTGTCTTGTTCCAGATTTGAATGAGAAGGCTTTCAGTTTTTCCCCATTGAGTTTTATATTTGCTGTGGGTTTATAATAAATGGCTTTTCTAGTCAATCTGTGTTTTTCTTTTGAGTTTTTAAAGATTTAGTTACATCAATATATTATCATAAAAATGGGATCTCCAAAATAGCTTACAATTTAACAGAAGAACTCCATTTTAATCATATTATAACATGGTTTATTTTCTTTTTTATGTATCAGCTATTTTGGGGATCAAAATGTCTTTCCCTAGCCATGACTTACAACCTTAGATGGCTATGTTTTACTATATCACAGGATTTAAATCACAGATGGCTGACCCAGTGCACTTATTCTAAATGGCTGCTGTGAGTCCAAATTGAAGGTAGAAGAACTGGTATTTGAATATGTTACTCTAACAAAATATTTATGAGCATATATCTAGTATTATACTTTAGTATCTGTACTAGACACTGGGAATACAAAGACAGTTTTGTTTTTTTTTTCTTTTTGTTCAGGTGCTCACCATATGGACAGAAACAATCTTCAAGAGTTCCTGCTGTGGCTCAGTGGTAACAAACCAATGAGGATGCAGGTTCAATCCCTGGCCCTGCTCAGTGGGTTAAGCATCTAGCATTGCTGTATGCTACAGTGTGGGTCACAGACATGACTCAGATCCTGCGTTGCTGTGGCTGCAGTGTAGCCTGGCAGCTGCAGCTCCAATTCAACCCTAGCTTGTGAACTTCCATATGCCACAGGTGTGGCACTAAAAACAAAAGGGAAAAAAAAAATTGAGAGGAAAGATATAGTATCCATAAACAGAAAAATTATAAATCATGGTATAAGGAGATTGAATAAAGTTGCGCAAGAGGAAAGATAATGGATTAACCATTCCAGAAAAGTTAGGAAATCTACACAAAAGCAGACAATATAGACGACATCCTTCTATTTGTCACCTACAAAAAAAAAAAAAAAAAAAAAAAAAAAGAGGAGGAAAAGGAGCAGATTTCCAGGCAAAGGAATTGTTTGAATCACCTTCTATTCACCCTTTAAGTGAGGATATGATTCTTACCTTATGCTTATACAAATGGTTGAACACATGACACCCAACATTAGACAAATAAGATCAATGAGAGTCAGTCACCTATTCTTACAGGCAAAGGGAAGAGGACATTGTGTCACATAGGGCCACATAGGTGTTGCACTCAGAAAGAGTGAGCAACCAGAGGCTGTAGGAGGCAGTCTTTGTAGCATCAAGGGGGTGAGATAGCCCCTGGTTCCTGAAAGACAGTGTCATTGGCTTGTTGAAATAATACTAATACCATGGCTATCAGGGAACTGTACTTCCTTCTTCCACAACCCACTTCATATTCCCGTCACAATAAGCCAGCACTTTAGTAGCATAGAATTCTTTATCTAGTCATTTGCAATGGGTCTGAAACCTCAGTGGTTCTGCCCGTTTCGGATTACTGTAGTTTTCCATTCATTTTTATTAATGAATAAGCCACCGCAGAGGATCCCCTGGGTCTCAGACAGACTTTCCTTTCCCCAGTTGTGTAACAACATAATTCCCCTTGGTACCTTGAACCAATCACTTCAGCTGACAGTGTAACTCCCTAAAGTAATCAGGTATCTCAACTTTCAGTTTAAATGTCATCATTTTGTGTCCCCTGATGGAAGTATTTTTTTATCTTGGAAGTTAAGCCCTCTACATAAGTAAAGTCCAAAGTTGCAAGGATGGGGAGGAAAAGTTCTATAAGCAGTTTATTAAGGATAATAGTGAAAGGAGCCACTTATATTTCTATGCCTGGGGAAGAGTAAAGCAATTGGCTTGTGATCACTTTCTCTGTTGACTGAAGGAATCAAAGAAGAATTTTTCAGAGAAAGAAAGAAAACAGACTGGGATAGACCATGATGGAAGACAATATAAGAAAATATTCTTATAAAATAATATAAGAAAAGTCATATATATATGTATATATGACTAGGTCATTTTGCTATACAGCAGAAATTCACACAACATTGTGAATCAACTATAATTGATTTAAAAAAAGGGGAGTTCCCATCGTGGCGCAGTGGTTAACGAATCCGACTAGGAACCATGAGGTTGCGGGTTCGGTCCCTGCCCTTGCTCAGTGGGTTAATGATCTGGCGTTGCCGTGAGCTGTGGTGTAGGTTGCAGACGCGGCTCGGATCCCGAGTTGCTGTGGCTCTGGCGTAGGCTAGTGGCTACAGCTCCAATTCAACCCCTAGCCTGGGAACCTCCATATGCCGAGGGAGCGGCCCAAGAAATAGCAACAACAACAAAAGACAAAAAAAAAAAAAAAAAAAAAAAAAGAAATGACAGACAATGTGGTCTAATTAATTTACAAAAAAAACTGATTTTTTTTAGTGAATAAACTAATGGCCTTGGCTTGGAAGAGAATATCTGTGGAATAGAGACAGGATGTCCCCATCTCTCATTTAGAATTCCCTATGGTACACCGAGGTGAGAATTTGCAAATTGTGGCTTCTTGAAAATGACACATAAGCTTTAGAACTCTACAGGGTGGGAAATGAAGATATTATATACCCTGTATTAGTTGCCCTGCCAACCTCATGGAAATATCGCCTCTTTCTCTAGACCAGAGAGAGTGCCTGAGGCTGGAGGGAATGAGCGGGGAGCCATGCAGGCTATAACATTCCTCTTTCGCTTCACTTGTGCCTTTGATTGCTTGTAACTTTGAAACTGTTAGCAAAGCATGTCACTGGATAAGATCTCTGATTAATGTGAGTCTGATTTGATAATTCGAACCTTTGTGTCGCTTCCCATCCCTTGATGCTGGAGCCCATATATGATGACCATTGGCTAAATAGCACCATATATTGGCTCCTAATTCAGAGATATTCTAAAACCAACTCCTAGATCTACATACACACATTTATTTTCAGAGTGGAAAGCTATTTATAGACATTTTCTAAATGAAAGAGAATTAAATTTGTGATATGTTAAACTGGAAGATATTGGACAAACTAGTTAAATTTAATTCTCATCCTAGTTTCCTTGAAAGGAATGTAAAAAATATAAGAGAAATACAACATGTCTTTGGGCATGAAGAAGAGCTGACAGCAAGTGGGACTTCACTGCTTAAGTCCTTGGGGTTATTTTATACCAAGTATTTTTAAGTATATAATTTTTGGTATTTTTATATCAAAAATAAAAACCCTGAGATTATTGAGGAAAAGCCAAATGGTAAGTATATAGATTTTGATAAACTGTCACCCGGGACCCACTGAGTCTTTCCAGGAGCAATGTATGTTAGGTCAAGGGTTTGCCGATGTCAGGTTCAAGTATCCTTCAGGGTAAAACCCACTTCTTATTCATAAATGGATAGCTCACTGAAGTAATGAATAAATTGACTGATTTAGCAATCCCACCATATAAGAACATAAACTATAACTTAATCAGAGCCATTGTTTTTTTAATAATCAGTTAGTTTTCTACAGAGAAATATTCACAAAAAAAATTCCTAATACTGTATTTGCTTAGCCATAGGGGATACATCGTGATGCTGATCTCTGCTTTTCTCAGGCAGTGACTTTTACCTATACTATACATATCTGATTGGAGAAAGCTAGAGGAAAATTGTGTTGCAGGTGTGGTAATACTCATCTTGACAGGGAGATTTGTCAAACTGAAATTGCTGGTGTTTGTAGACCTGGAATGACTGGCTTTCTCTGCACTAATACTCAGGGATTCAAGTGAAGAAAACAAACCAACAGTACTTATGCTGTCACTGATTCCATAGTCAAACCCATGACTAGCAAGTTAAATTCTCTGTAATGAAAACAAGAAAATACCCAAAGGCTCTGACTCTGTCTTAGTCAAGGGTTAGGAGAAGAAACAAGCCCTTATACTTTAATGCAAGAAGAGATTTAATCAGGCAATTAGGTACCAAAATGCTGAGGCGGCTTAAGGAGTGATTCTAGGGGAGATCTCTGTTAATAAAGCATGGAACTGATTCCTTAAGTCTATCACCACACAGAAATTGAAATCAAGAGCTCAAAACCTCAGCTATGAACACCTCTCATACCCAGGAGAAAAAATGAAACTTGGAACTAGACCCCCAAGTTTAGAAAGTAAGAGTAAGAACCCTCATCACTGCTACCATTGCCCCCTGATGCACTGAAATCTAGTGTCTATAGACATTGCATTATTTTGCAAGCAAACCACATATTTCCAGGGACGTCCCGGTAGCAGTAAAGTCAAGGACAAAAGGCATGTGGCTTCAACCTCACACCTGCCTTCCGAATGCCAAACAAATGCATCTCAGTGGCAGAACTTGAGCAAAAAACAAAAACAGCAAACAAACCAACAAAAAAACTATTTGCAAAAAGAAATGAAGTAAAGATAATTTTCACCTTTCCAGCATTTCCAACTAATACAACACTGAATGAAGGTTGAACTGAATTATCCAAGGTGAATAAAAAATAGCTTAGAATGGTAGGAATTTTATGTATACATGATAGAAGAATAAGCATCTCTTCTTATCCAAGGAAAAACAATAACCTTATCCTGTATCTGATAACCCAAGTTATAGGTTCACAAGTGGCATCATTTGCCTGGTAGCTTCAAAAAACAAATAAATAGAAAAAAATAAAAAAATAGAAAAAAAAAAAGATCCAAATATTTCATCTGCTGCAATATACTTTTTCATCCTACTTACCCTATTAAAAAATTCATCATAGGAGATTAAAAAGACAAACTATATGAGGTGAATTTAGCACCTTTCATACTACTGCTCCACTAGCCAATGTGGTACTTTTTTGTACTTCTAGTAAACTTATTATCTTTGTCATGTTTGTATATCTGCTATTTCCATGAATATGTCGTTTTCATTAACAGTAGTTTCTTTTTGTGTATTTTTATTAACTAATTTTATCAGGAGTTATTTTATTAGATTTTTAAAGAAATTAGCCTTAGCTTTGTTTATCTTCCCTATATGTTTGTTTTCTTTTCATTAATTTCCTTTCTTGCAATTAAAATTCCTTTCCCATTATTTTCCTTTGTTTCCTTCCAGTCTTCCTTTCCAAAGTTCCTAAACTGGCTTCTTAAACTCCTATTTTTCAGTTTAAATTCCTTCTTAATAGGAAAAGAATTATTATTAATATGACTTTAATTATATAAATTCTCTCTTTTTACACATGCTTTGATAAGTAAATTTTTATTATTTTTCTATATGAAATACTTTCTAATCTCCCTTTTTATTTTTCTCAGACTCATATTTATTTCAATTATGTCTTTAAATTACTATGCCTTTTAGGTATTTCTAAAGGCCTAATTTATGAGAATATATTTCATAAGACCATTTTTCTAATTGATTTTTAATGTATATAAAAATTTCTCCATATTTTAATGTCTCAAAAATAATGTATTGGTGACTTGATATGTTGGTAACTGTATTTTGGGTGATGTGGCTGTATAATACTTACATTTTTTAATTCATTCAGATTACTTAACAGCCTAGATGTGGTCAATTTTTGTAAAATTTTTAGAAAATTTTTATAAAGCATATTTATACTTCAGTTTTGGAGTACATGGTTTTTATATATGTCTATTAGATCAAATCTATTTATGGGGCCATTTATATCATTTTAAAATCTTCCTATTTCATTTTACAATTTGACCTAAGCCTTTTTAAGAGAAGTATATTGCAATCTCCCACTATCATGGTAGGGCTTTCTATTTCTCCTTGAAGTTACATAAATGTTTGGTTTATGTGTTTTAAAGTCATATAATTGGGCATATGCAAGTTCAAACTACCATCAAGATGTATTGAGACTTTTTGAAAAAAACACAGTGTTCCTCTTCTCCCCTTTAAAGATTTTTGCTGTCACATCTATTGTGTCAAGTGTAAGTATGATTGCAAGAGCTTTCTTTTGTTGGTTTACCTTTTATATGAGTTTTTCCATCCTTTTATGTCTAGCCTACCTTTCACTGCCCTCATGGTCTACCTAGGTCTCTTACACAAAGTAGTTTAATTGATTTTTGACAATTTGTTATCTTCTATTAGGAGAGTGGAAACCACTTGTAATGATTATGATCATTTATATGTTCATAATCAGTTTTGTTACCTAATTTTATGCTTTCTACTTATACCATTTTTTTCTTTATTCTCTAAAATCCTCTTTCCTTATTTTGATGGATGTTTGCTTTCTCTCATTCTGTCCTCCTATTTTCTGTTAGTGTTTATCCAAGATACTTTCACAGACATATTTAATGCTGGATAAGGTTCAGTGATAATCAGTATCTTTGCCCTCTTCCTGAAAAATTATAAGCAGTTTAGAATGTTTAAGCTAATATTACCACACTCCTAACTTACATGCTGTTTTCTAGGATTTCAATTTTATCTTGATTTTTAATCCTACAAATTAGATATGCTTTTCTCCAAGTAATGTTTCTTCAACTTACCAATTTGCATTTTATATGTTGACATTTCCTTTTGGTATCTCAGAACTATTTCCTGTGGTGATTCTCCTTCTCCCTTATGGACACCCTGAGAGATGAAGAGTTCCTCTAGTGAGAGGAGCTTTGGGAGAGGCATGATTAGTAAGGAAGTCTCTCCATTTGCACTGTCCAGCAATGCCTCTGTTCTGGTGTCTTTACTGAGACATGGTCTCTCTGAATTTACATTTATGACTCCTCATTGTCTCTCAGCACAGAAAGGTAATATGGCCATTGTTTTTCCACTTCCATGGTTTTTGAGATATTAACAGGTAATTTTTAGGTTATCAGTCTTTTTTCACTGGGCCAGGGATCAAACCTGAGCCACAGCAGTGCCAATGCGAGATCCTTAACCCACTAAGCCACCAGAGAATTCCTCTGGTTCATTTTAAGAACCTCTTTTGTCTCCTTGATCCTTTCATTTTATTACAATTTGTCTAGACATGGATTTTTTCTTTTTTTTTTTTTTTTCATTACCCTGCTTGAGATGTGTGGGTTTTTGTGATTCTGAACATTTGTGAATTTAGTAAATTCTAGGGGGTGTATTCAGCAATTTTCTCATAGAATACCAGTTTTACCTCTTATTATCTCCTGGAACCCTTTGACACTGGAATTTCTTGTATTTGTGTTCTAATCTCACTTTCACTTTTCCCTTTTCTTTCTTTTTAGTTTTATTATGAAAAATATCCTCTGCTCTTTGATTTTATCAATTACATCTTTAATTCTGTAATAACTTGCCTTTGTATCCATTATTGTACTATTGTGTTTTTTGTCTGTTTTGTTTTGTTTTTGGTGAATTTGGACAGGTTCTTATTCCTTAATCATACTCTAAATTCTATCTTTTATGCTTTTAATACAATATTCTCATTTATATTCTTTATCTCATCATTTCAATATCTCTCATCCTTATAGGGGTCTGAGTCTATAGGTGGTTATTTCTGCTGACTCTTGCTAATGATGGATTGTTTCTTCATATAAAAATGTACCACTTTTGGAGTTCCTGTGATGGCTCAGTGGAAACAAAACTGACTAGCATCCATGAGGATGTGAGTTCGATCGCTGACCTCAATCAGTGGTCCAAGGATCCAGAGTTACCATGAGCTATGGTGTAGGTCACAGATGCAGCTCAGGTCTGGCCTTGCTGTGATTGTGTTGTAGGCTGGCAGCTTCAGATCTAATTTGACCTCTAGCCTGGGAACCTCCATATGCTACAGGGGCAGCCCTAAAAAGAAAAAAGATGTACCATTTTTTATTTATCCATTTCCCTTTTAATGAACATTTAATTTGCTCATGATCCATCCCTGTTGATAGCTCCTTAGGTGTGCTAATCTCTTTTACTGATACTCAGAATTGAAATTGCCCATCACAGGGTATACACTGTTAGTTTGCAGCCTCTAAAATTGCCATAGCCAGCAAAAATTATCACAACTCTGTAAATCAACTATACTTCAATAAAATTTTTAAAAATTTTTAAAAATTAAAAAATAAAAACAAAACTGTAACCATTTCATCCCCTCCAGCAATGTGGGAGAAGGTTTATTTTCCAGAAGACCTCATCAATACCTGATATTGTCAGAATTTTACATTTTTGCCAATCTTATAGGTTATATAGCTATTTCTATGTTTGCATTTCTCTAAATCACAGTGTTAGTATCTTTTCAAATGGTTATGGCCATAAGCTATTTTGTTGTATATTTTGCCCACTTCCTTAAAAAACAAGTCATGTTTTGTTATTGGCTGAACAGCATATTGTTTTGTATTGAAGTCTCCCATAAAAACCCATATTTGGTATTGTTCACTGAAGAAAGATCTCTATCCCTATATTCCAGACATGGGCACGGCAATGTTTCAGTGGTTCTTTGCATAATCTATATTAAGAATTTGCCTGCCAAGAAACCCTCCTTTCCCAAACTTCCCTCTCCCAAAATCTCTACTTCTTGTATAACTATTCTGTTTCAAAGTGGTACTTGGAAATAACACCACAATAGGTGGCAGGAAAAATAATTTGCACACATGTACTTCCTGAGTGCTGAGTGGAAAACATAACTATACACATAATAAAATTTTATTTTTAAAAAGTTATATAATGGCTTGCGTAAAGAGAAATACACTTTGATGAGTTTAGTCTTTACCTCATTTCTCTTTTTAGAAACTAAAGTTAATTTTCTGAATTATAAGCATTAAAGAACAATTCATTTTGCTAATGCCATAGTATATGATGTTCAAGTGCAAATGTTAAAATTCAAGGTATTACTTGTCTCCAATATTACATCAGGTTTTACAAAAGGATATCATCATTGCCTCCAAGATTTTAGAAAAGAACAGAAAACAATCCCAAAGCAACCATGAGCTAGTCTTGCATCAATTAACATAGCCACATACTAATTAGCTCTACTGTGAAGAGTCAGAACAGTTTTCAGGCTGATTGCTGAGAAATATCTGATGACTCCAAATGCGTGCACCTTTTCAATAATTTACATAGCCACTTTGATAAAAATGTGCTTCAATTAAACCTAAGAACTGCAAGTATTGGGAACAACAAAGAAATTATGTGAGGACTCTCTTTGCGTAGCAGACTGAAATTATATACGAGCAGAGTTATTCACTCTGACACTTAAAACTAAAGGCTTATGTTAAGCTAAAAGCCAGTTTGAATTTATTTCCATAACTAGAATAACACTGACAAATTTATTGATCAAGGGCCCGTTTATAGTGTTATTGTGAAGTGTAATTATTTGCTAGCTTAAATAAGATTCTGTGCTTTGACTACTACTGTTATTATACAAATATATTTAATAAGGCTGAATGTCTGCCAGAAATATAGAAAACACAATTTTGTAGATGTTTGTGGAACTCAAAGACATTGGCTCTTATTTGCTTAGCAATAATAGTTTTAATAAATAAAAAGGACCAGTTCAAAAAATAAATCCTTGCACCTGACACATAGTTAAAATCAAATACTTAATAAAACTTGAGAATTGTTAACCCATGAATGTTCTGTTGTCAGGTCATCAAATTTCAACTGATTTGAACAGCTGCAGAAATTTCACAGATGTGTTTGGTGAATGTGAATCAACAACTAAACAATGCATGCAGTGCATACCTGTGCCCAAAAGCTG
Organism: Sus scrofa; assembly: GCF_054392235.1. Taxonomy (NCBI): domain Eukaryota; kingdom Metazoa; phylum Chordata; class Mammalia; order Artiodactyla; family Suidae; genus Sus; species Sus scrofa. The sequence continues at coordinate 89,656,540 of NC_139383.1, forward strand.
TGTTGCTGAAGAGGGCATTTAGGAAACGCTGTTGCTAGGTAACCAACAGCCCTCCTAACTGCAGCCAGACATTCTGCTGTCTATGAGAGCCACTATGAGACTATGAGAAAATGTGTCAAGCATGTAAAAAATATAACCAATATTCAATCATTCTGCAGAAATAAAACCATACCTGATAACCAACTGAATCAAGAGAAGAGACTACATTTGCAAAAAGTTTTTAAGTTTAAGAAGCATTTTTAAACAATCTCTGATTTGATTCTCATAACATCAGGCAACAAGATAGATATTGTCATTAGTCTCATTCTACAAATGAGGAATGTGTGGCCCAGAGAAGTCACATACCACTTAGGCTATAGGAAAACAATGCAAATTCAGGTCTTTGCTATGATGTCCACTTCTTTTTTTCTAATACACATTTTCTCAAACATATGACTTCTACAGTAAGACAAGCAGATATTCCAAAGTAGCAGTTCCCTCATCACTGGTAAATCCAATTTGACATGGACTGAGATTAGGAAAACTTATCTTCATGAGACTCACCAGCTGCTGCTTCAAATGTAAATAATCGTGAATAGACAGGAGTCCAAAACAAAGAAATATCCCCTTCATCATGGATGTAATTTGAATGCTTATCATGACCACATGGTCACACTGACCCCTCAACAGATCTACCAACCCCTCAACAGATCTTTTTTTTTTGGACAAAGAAACTGAAGCTCAAAGGAAGGAATCTGCTGTTCTCTGCCACTGGTTAAGTGACAGAGCTGAGGTTTCAACTAATACCAAAGCTGATGCTCTTTTCAAAAGACCACAAGACATAACAGTACTTGATGCATGTAAGTAAATAGTAAGATCTTTCTTTACAGCAAGAGACATGTTACCTCTGGACTGCAGTGATACAGCATTCTCAGTTAGTCTTTACATCATAAGATCTATACAGACCCTAATTAACATGAATGGATAGCAAAGACTAACTTTGTATGACAAATTTATATACCTGTACTAAAATTTATCTTGTCCATTTTCATTTCTTGATATTCAGTTAAATTAATACATTATAGCTGTATAAGATATTTATATTATATATTACATATAAATTAAGTTAATCTATGTATGTTAAATTAATATATTTGTATGTAAGTTAAATTAATATAATTTATATAACTCAGCTTTGGTAGATCATTGTGGGACAGGAAATATAATTTTCTTAAGAAAAATATTTTCTATGAATATCTATTCTCTGATTTTTAGGCTAAATTTGACATGCATATCAATATAGTTTTGTTAAATAAACTGCAATGTAATTTCATATCAAGAGATTTATTTAGTAAGAAAAAGAGATCATAAATAGCTAATGTTCTAGACACTGTACTAGATGTGTCACATATGTATCTTCACATTTAAATTTCAAAACATCTCTATGCCACAAGAGATCTTTATTTGTCCCATTCAACAGGCTTACAAATGATAAATAAATAACATAAGGTCACATTGCTAATAATTGGAACTGAAACTGACAGTACTAAAGGCCTGAACCTAGCCAGAACACAGATTGGGACGTGAACCCAGCCTAAACCTAGATAGGGACTTGAACCCAAGGTTTTAAATTAGAATCACTCACCCTGTGTCTGGACTCACTGAGGTTCAGATTCTTCATGTCTCCATGCAGAATGAATTCAGCGAGAGACAAATTGATAGGCAAGAAACAGGTTTATTAAGATAGGATGTTTGTGAGAGATGCAAGCAGGCAGGCACTGCAGCTCTGCCCTGAGGATCCAGTGGGCTACAATTTTATCATCCAAGGAGAGCTGGGGTTGGGAAAGCCCTCCTCTTCACTTCTGGGAGTAGCAGCTCCTCCTTAGTATCAGGTGGTGTGTATTCAAATCCACAGAAGGGTAGTTCTCAAACTCTTACCCTAGGTCTGAATATGAATGCAGGCCTCATCCCATCCTCCACCCAACAACCTGAGACAATTCTCAAATCTCATTAATGAAGCAAAGCTGCCTTGTTCTAATGGCTTTTTTGAGCAATTTATTTACTTACAACAATCTCCTAATGTCCCCTAAGTTTCCTTCCTTATCCATGGTCCTCTATTGGGACTTCTAAAAATACCTGCTTCTATTCCATCCCTATCAGAACAATCAGAACTTAAACTTATTCTAACTCTGGAGTCAGTGCTTTCAACCATAATGAATCATGCTTCTCACAGAGTACCTATGAAGAGATGATTAGAAACATTGCTATATTCTTTCCAAAGATATAACATTTCCCATAGGTTTGTCTTTCCTAAGACATAACTGCCTTTACAAGATATGTTATTAGATTAATGAATACTATTCAATGCCTATTTATTTGGCAAAAATACATACTTTTTCCTGCCACAGAACACAGTTCCACTTCATCCTCACATATTTTACGTTTTCCATGATAATACTGTAAACTGCAAACAAGTTCCTTATTTAACACAGCAGGAAACTGCTTGGGTAAGACAAAGAAATCCTTCAGTACAGATTTAATTATAAAAGCTTTTAACTGCACTGGTAGCAGGGGTAGTTCACACAACATTAAATAGAGAGCCTGTTAGAAAAGATAAATCGCCTCAGAACTTAAAGCCACTTAAGTGTCACTAAATTGCTAGGTTCTTACATAACTCACATGGTTATTTCTTAAAAGTCAAAGACCAGGCCTGTTTAAAATCCTTCAGCCTGACCTCAAATTTTCTTTGGAAGTAAGTTGTAATAATCACACATTTTCAAAAAAAAAAAAATGTTTGTTGAACCAAGTTAAATAGGTACTAGAAAAGTATAGTATTTAGTGATAAAGAGCTAATAATACACATTGCTAAAAATGACTATTTGCATCTCCAAGATCATTTTATATTCTTCAGTTCTCACTAATTTAATTGAAATAAGTACTTTAAGTTATGTAACTATTTTAAAAGAAAACCCATTTAAACCTCATAATATACATGCCATATCACGCTATTTTAATCACATTAGTGGCCCGATACATATCTTCAGGGATGTACTTACACAAGAAACTAGACAGTACACTGAGGCTATTAAGGATTATCATTGAAAGTTACTTTGACACATATAAGAAGTGTGTTCATAAGAATTGGAGTCAAACCAAGTTTGTAAGAGAGATCTAAGTGTTAAACCATGAAGACCAAGGACCAGCATGAAGTCCAGAAATTATGGGACAGAAGAGTAAACCAAAAGTCAATGCATGTGTGAGAAGTTAAATGGAGAAATCTGAGAAATAAGTGGGACATCTGCCATTCAAAATTCACTTATTTTGTTCAATAGACTCGAAATTCACAGGGCTGTTTTGTGATAGACCATGATGTGTGTGTGTACGAGTGGGTCATTTTTCTATACAGCAGAAACAAGTACAACATTTGACATCAACTATACCTTAATAAAAACAATTTATTTAAAAAATAAAATTAAAAAAAACCTACAAAAATAAATGCTGGATAGGGTTTAGAGAAAGGGAGCTCTCCTGAACTGTTGGTAAAAATACAAATTGGTGCAGTCACTATGGAAAACAGTATGGATGGTCCTTAAAAGCTAAAAATAGAGTTACCATATGATCTAGCAATCCCATTCTTATCATTTAACCAGAGAAAACTCTAATTTGAAAAGATTCGTGCATGCCAACTTTCATAGCAGCATTATTTGCAATAACCAAGACATGGAAACAACCTAAATGTCCATCAACAGATGAATGCATTAAGAAGATGTGGTACATATATACAATGGAATACTCCTCAACCATAAAAAATAATGAAAAAATACCATTTGAAGAAACATGCATTGACCTAGATTGTCATACTAAATGAAATAAGTCAGAGAAAGATAAATATCATCAGCTATCACTTATATGTGGAATCTAAAAAATAATGATACAAATGAACTTATTTATAAAACAGAAACAGACTCACAGATATGGAGAATAAATTTATGGGGGGTATCAAAAGGGGAAAGGGAGGAAGGGATAAATTAGGAGTTTGGGATGAACAGATACACAGTACCATATATAGAATAGATAAACAACAAGGACCTACTGTATAGTACAGGGAACTATATCTTGTAAAAACCTATAATGGAAAAGAATCTAATATATATTGATATATATATTTGAATCACATTGCTGTACATCAGAAACTAACAAAACATTGTAAATCAACTAAACTTCAATAACATTAAAAAAAAAAAGTAAGGCTGACTTTATTAAATATATGGCAGAAAAATTGATGACATTTTGCTGTATTAAAATTTCAGGCTTATTCTCCTAACAGCTCACCCTATTTACCAACACAAGTGAAAATGGAAATTCATATGTAAACATTAAATTAAGTAATTTGGGGATTTTTTTGTTTGTTTGTTTGTTCTGTCTTTTTGTCTTTTAGGGCCGCACCAGTGGTATATGGAGGTTCCCAGGCTAGGGGTTGAATCGGAGATTTAGCCTCCAGCCTACACCAGAACCACAGCAACACAGAATCTGACCTTCGCCTGCAAACTACACCACAGCTCACTGCAGCGCCAGATCCATAACTCACTGATCGAGGCCAAGGATGGAACCCACATCCTCATGGATGCTTGTTGGGTTCATTAACCACTGAGCCATGACAGGAAGTCCCAAATTAAGTAATTTTTGTATTAACTGGTCAGAAATTAAAAATCATCTCCAACAAACACATGAAAAAATGCTCAACATCGCTGATTATAAGAGAAATGCAAATCAAAACTACCATGAGATATCACCTCACACCAGTCAGAATGGCCATCATTAATAAATCCACAAATAACAAGTGCTGGAGGGGCTGTGGAGAAAAGGGAACCCTCCTGCACTGCTGGTGGGAATGTAAACTGGTACAGCCACTATGGAGAACAGTTTGGAGATACCTTAGAAATCTATACATAGAACTTCCATATGACCCCACAATCCCACTCTTGGGCATCTATCCGGACAAAGCTCTACTTAAAAGAGACACTTGCACCCGCATGTTCATTGCAGCACTATTCACAATAGCCAGGACATGGAAACAATCCAAATGTCCATCGACAGATGATTGGATTCGGAAGAGGTGGTATATATACAAAATGGAATACTACTCAGCCATAAAAAAGAATGACATCATGCCATTTGCAGCAACATGGATGGAACTAGAGAAGCTCATCCTGAGTGAAATGAGCCAGAAAGACAAAGACAAATACCATATGATATCACTTATAACTGGAATCTAATATCCAGCACAAATGAACATCTCCTCAGAAAAGAAAATCATGGACTTGGAGAAGAGACTTGTGGCTGCCTGATGGGAGGGGGAGGGAGTGGGAGGGATCGGGAACTTGGGCTTATCAGACACAACCTAGAATAGATTTACAAGGAGATCCTGCTGAATAGCATTGAGAACTATGTCTAGATACTCATGTTGCAACAGAAGAAAGGGTGGGGGAAAAACTGTAATTGCAATGTATACATGTAAGGATAACCTGACCCCCTTGCTGTACAGTGGGAAAATAAAAAAAAAAAATCATCTCCAAATGAAATGTATGCAGTTGTCAGACTATGTGCAAAAACCTTGAATTTTGTGAGGAGGGGTAGAGGGTATCTTTTTAGATGCCATTCCAATAAGGGCTTGGGGGATGGAAGGAAATTAAAAGAGAGAAGGAGAAATTTAGAGAGAGAGATGGGTGACTTTAATAAATTCATCTTTTATAAATGTTTTTCTTTAGTGTTTTTTTAGGTTGATTTTAATTATATTTTAAGTTTTTTTCATGTTTAATGATTTGAGATATTCAGGGTGGGTACACATTAGACATATAACATCTTTCTATACATGAGATGATAAATATTTTTATTCTCTCATTGGTTAAATTATAAGTCACTAAATGTGGAAATTCTATTTTCCATCACTTAAGTTTTACAAATGAAGGACTATCCTTGTTTTTTATCCCTCCTCTTAGGGATGCTCTGAATTTTAGCTTACTAATTTATCTGGAATTTTATAGTCAGTAGCAAGTAGGACATTGGAAAATCAAAATGATTTTAATCGTGTTAATCACTCACTGAAACTTGTCTCATATATTTGGTGAAACAATGGTGATACTTTGTTCATTAATAAATAATTAGGATGTATGAATACCTGCACCCACAAATGAGATATTTTTCTGAATGCTTAGTGTATTTTTTGTTGAGATAATGAGGAAACAAGTTGCAGCTACATTAGTTCAATGAAACTTTACCATTTGAGGCTCCCAAGTCCAATGAAAGCTAAGAGATTTCTCTCCAGAAACAAGCCATGGTCCATAACCACATTTTATAAATAATTTTGGGTGATGAGGGTTGGTGGCAGAGATGGAATTGGGAACCTCTTTTGCTATCATTTTCTTTTCTGCTTTCTGTCCAATAGCTTTCTTGTAGGCTCCCCCTGATTATCAGGAAGTCATCCTGCTGCACTAGCAGCATTTCTATTCTCAATAAACTTCTCTTTCTTTATTAAAAAAAAAAAAGAAGCTTCACAAGAATATTTTTCTATGAATGGTGTAGTTTTGAGGGGCATAATATGCAAATGTTAGTCTTACCTCTTTCATAAATGATCAGACATTTTGCCAAATAACCCATGATAATATCTTTAAAAATTTATCAGTCTATTTCAGGCGATAAACAGGTCCCCAATTAACTATTTCAATATCCATAAGTAAGAAAAGAAAATGTCTCACCCTTTGACCAGTTACATTTGCACATCGATATCAAAGTAATGATGCAATTAAAAGTGTATTCACACTTTCTCAGGCTAAGTTTTATATACTTACTCTGTGAGATGATTTTTGATAACTGGGTCACTTTTGAAGAAATAAAACATATTCAAAAATGTGTCTGATGTGTAGTATGTTCTCAGAAAATATTTGTAGAATAAATGAATAAGGATTTCCCTTGGATTCTTCACTGGGGGGAGGGGTGTTTGTTTAAGGGAAGTTTACGCAGCATTTCACCTGTTTTTCTTTTTTTTGCTTTTTAGGGCTGCGCCTGCAACATATGGAGATTCCCAGGCAAGGGGTCCAATGGGATCTGTAGCCACTGGCCTACACCGCAGCCATAGCAATGCCAGATCCTAGCCATGTCTGTGACCTACACCTCAGCTCACGGCAACTCTGGATCCTTAACAAGGCCAGGGATAGAAACTGCATCCTCATGGATGCTAGTCAAATTCATTAATCACTGAGCCATGACATTACTGTTTTTCTTAACAGTAATCTTCCGTATCCACACAATGTTTTTACATATCTTGCTGTAGTAAAACCACAAATACATATATCTGGTATCAAGAGTTTTTTAAAGTATTCAAACTACACTGGTGTTTCAACTACGGGACATGTTCAACTTGAGTCCTCACATCCCAACAGCTTTTATATATTCTTCCTATTTATTTATTTATTTATTTATGTTAGGGTCACAACTGTGGCTTATGGAAGTCCCCAGGCTAGGGGTCAAATGGAAGCTGCTGCTGCCAGCCTACACCACAGCCACAGCAAAGCCAGATTCTAAACCCACTGAGCAAAGCCAGGGATCAAATCCGCATCCTCATGGATACTAGTTAGTTTTTTAACCCACTGAGTCACAATGGGAATTTCCCATTATTCCGATTTAAATGGCCAATATTGTGAATAATTTAACCTTTCTCAATGCTTAATTTCTACCTTTAGTGACATTAATAAATACAAAATTTCAAGCCTCAAGGGCATTTTCCTAGTATCTCAAGTTGGAGATGATAGATTTTTTTTTTTGTATTATTCAAGAAAAGAAAAATGTGTAAAATTTTTATCTGAATTATATGGGGCATTTTTTTCTGCCCTCCCCATTATCAAATGCTAAATATACCAACATTGGGGTTTGTTTTGGTTTTTGTTTTGTTTAATTTTTTATTTTTTAAATTAGCAAATTTTATTACATTTATAGGTGTACAACAGTCACCACAAACAAATTTTATATCATTTCTATTCCAAACCCTCAGTACATACCCCCACCCCGAACCTTACTCATTTGGAAACCAGAAGTTTTTCAAAGTTTGTGATTCAGTATCTCTTCTACAAAGAAGTTCATTGTGTCCTTTTTTTATATTCCACATCTAAGTGATAGCATTTAATGTTGGTGTCTCATTGACTGGCTTCACATAGCATGATAATTTCTAGGCCCATCCATGTTGCTAAAAATTCTGTTATTTTGTTCCTTTTATTGGCTAATATTCCATTGTGTGTCTGTCCGAAATATTCTTTTTCCACTCCTCTGTTGATGGACGTTTAGGTTGTTTCCACGTCTTGGCTATTGCATATAGTGCTGCAATGAACATTGGAGTACATGCGTCTTTTTGAATGATGGTTTTCTCTGGATAGATGCCCAGGAGTGGGATTGCTGGATCAAATGGTAGTTCTATTTTTAGTTTTCTGAGACATCTCCATACTGTTTTCCACAGTGGTTGCACCAATTTACATTCCCACCAAGAGTGTAATGGGGTTCCTTTTTCTCCACACCCTCTCCAGCACTTACTGTTTGTAAACATTTTGATGATGGCCATTCTGGCTGGTGTAAGGTGGTACCTCAGTGTTTTTGATGTGCATTATTTTCATATTGAGTGATATTGAACATCTTTTCATGTGTTTTTTGGCCATCTGTATGTCTACTTTGGAGAATGGTCTGTTTAGATCATCTGCCCATTTTTTGATGGGGTTGTTTGGGTCTTTTTGGTATTGAGCTGTAGGAGGGGGTTATAAATTTTGGAGATTAATCCTGTGTCAGTCATTTCATTTTCAAATATTTTCTCCCATTCTGTAGGTTATCTTTTTACTTGGTTTAGGGTTTCCTCTGCTGTGCAGAATCTTTTAAGTTCCATTCATTTATTTTTGTTTTTATTGTCATTAAGAGGTGGATCTGAGATGTTGCTGTCATTTATGTGGTGTAGGCCAGCAGCACAGCTCTGACTAGACCTCTAGCCTGGGAACTTCCATATGCCACAGGAGAGGCCCTAAAAAGACAAAAGACCAGAAAAAAAAATTCTCAGGTCTTAGTGAAAAAAGTCAATGAATGAACTAAAATAATTAATGTTGAAAGATCAGTTGTATTTACAATAATGGTTCTATTCAAAAACTTATTTTTATTTCACAATAATTATTTTATAAAAATTATATACCACATAGTCATATTTGTCCATGACAATTAAAACAAGATTATTTTTTGGAGATCCTATTGTGGTTCAGCGGGTTAGGGACACAGTGCTGTCTCTTTGAGGATGGAGGTTCAATCCCTGGCCTTTCTTAGTGGGTTAAGGATCCAGAGTTGCTGCAAGATGCTGCAGAGGTTGCAGATGTGGCTCAGATCCTGTGTTGCCATAGGTGCATTATAGGCTCCTCGCTCAGGAACTTCCATATGCCATAAGTTTTGTCTGGATATATGCCCTGGAGTGGGATTGATGATTATATGGAAGTTCTATATTTAGTTTTCTGAGGTACCTCCATACAGTTTTCCATAGTGGTTATACCAATTCACATTCCCACCAAAAGTGTAGGAGGGTACCCTTTTCTCTACACCTTCTCCAGCATTTGTTAATTGTTGACTTGTTAATGGTGGCCATTCTGACAGGTGTGAGGTAGCTCATTGTAGTTTTGATTTTCATTTCTCTAATAATCAGGGATGTTAAGCATTTTTTTTTTCATGTTCCTGTTGGCCATCTATGTATCTCCTTTGGAGAAGTGTCTATTCAGGTCTTCTGCCCATTTTTCAACTGGGTTGATTGGTTTTTTTCTGTTGAGTTGTGTAAGTTTTTGGTATAATTTGGAGATTAAGCCCTTGTTAGCTGCATCATTTGAAACTATTTTCTCCCATTCCATAGGCTGTCTTTTTGTTTTCTTTATGGTTTACTTTGCTGAGCAATATTGTGTAAGTTCAATTAGGTCCCATTTTTGCTTTATTTTGGTTTATTTTTGCTTTATTTCTTGGAGATTGACCTAAGAAAGCATTTGTAAGGTTGATGTCAGAGAATATTTTGCCTATGTTCTCTTCTAGGAGCTTTGTGGTGTCTAGTTTTATGTGTAACTTTTTAAGTCATTTTGAGTTTATTTTTGTTCATGGTGTGAAAGTGTGTTCTAGTTCATTGATTTACATGCAGCTGTTCAGTTTTCCCAGCACCACTTGCTAAAGAGACCATAAAAGGCCTGGAATTGCCAGAGCAGTCATGGGGGGGGACAAGAAAACAAGCAGGAGGCATAACTCTCCCAGACTTAAGACAATATTACAAAGCTACAGTAATTAAGACAGTGTGGTACTGATAAAAAAAAGAAGACATTCAGATCAATAGAACAGAATAGAGAACCCAGACACCTATGGTCAATTAATATTCTACAAAGGAGGCAAGAATAAAAATGGGGAAAAGAGAGTCTCTTCAACAAGTAATGCTGGGGAAACTGAATTTTGAATTTTGATCTTTTCCTAGGCAGTTTGATACTCTCTTATGAAGCTGAGTGGTGGCAGAGAGCAGCAGTTCCCATGCAGCTACACAATTGTGAGGGTAAACAGTACATTTACAACTATTCTGCACCTGTACAACTATTCTGTTTTTCACTTTCAGTAGAGTATTCAAATCCCATGAGATTTTTAACACTTTATGTTAAAATAGGCTTTGTGTTATTTTTTCTTAACTGTAGGCTAATGTAAGTGTTGTAAGCCCATTGAAGGTACATTAGGCTAAGCTATGACAGCAAATGCAGTAAAGGCAGTTTCAACTTAGTATTTTCTACTGATGATGTATTCATTAGAATGAACCCCAATCATAAGCAGAAGAACATCTGCATCGAAAAATAAATGTTGGAGTTCCCACTGTGGCGAAACAGGATCAGTAGTTTCTCTGAAGCCCTGGGATGCTGATTTGATCCCAGGCCCAGCACAGAGGGGTAAGGATCCAGGCACAGCTGCTGCTCAGATCTGATCCCTGTCCTGGTAATGTCAGGGATCAAATTGGATGTCCAAAAAAGGAAAACAAAAGAAAAAGGAAAAAAAAAAGGTTACCAGTCAAATACATAAATAGCTACTTGTGTATTTGCTCCTTATGATAAATGACAAAACCACAGCAGCAAGTACACTAGGACTGTTCTCTTATATGTATTAAAGAAGGACATTTCATTCTTCAATTTCTACAGCACTACTCTGTACTAAAATATGTTGCAGTACACCTAACCTGTAATTTGGTCTATTCCCAACTGTTTCTATCAACTTAAGAGATGTTAACTTCAGGCATCAAAAAGGCATCAGCTCATGCAATAGCACAATGACTAGTCCACCTAACGGCCAGCAGTGACAAGAGAAGATAGATTTGTCCCACTGCCACCTGAGGTCATGTTAGGTACCTAACTAACCTTCCTTTCATCTTCCTTGACTGTAGAATGGAAGTTCTCTCTTGAGCCAGAATGCAGTATACATTGATTAAGAAAATGCCAAGTCTAAAGTACTAATATACTCAAGAATTGCCAAGTGAGCAAAGGATGCTAATATTCAAAATGGCTCAGAGTTCCCATTGTGGCTCCGCAAGTTAAGGACCTTGTGTTGTCTCTCTGAGAATGTGGGTTAAATCCCTGGCCTCACTCAGTGGGTAAAGGATCCAGTTTTGCTGCAAGCTGCAGGAGCATAGGTCACAGATGCAGTTTGGATCCAGTATTGCCATGGCTGTGCTACAGGCTGCGGCTGCAGCTCTGATTCAACCCAGAATGCAGGAACTTCCATATGCCTCAGGTGCAGCCATAAAAAGAAAAAAACGGCTCTATATGCACTGCAATTATATCTAATAATACATCAAGAGATGAATTTAGGTTTTTTTCTTTTTTTATTACTCAATGAATTTATTACATTTTTAGTTGTACAGAAATTTTAAAATTTAGCATTTTTGTTTTTAAAAACTGTCACTTCATCTGAGCTTTCAAGTTCCTTTTAACCATGAATCACTGAAATTTCAAGACAGGTTGAAAAAAATACTTCTGGCCTTAAGAAAAGTTGAAAAACAAAGGAAAAAATAATAATATGAAACAATATAAGAAACTGTACTAAAACCATAATGGAGTGATGCAGAGAAGGAATGAGTGACAATTCCTTGTTAGTGTTCATCCACTTGTAGTTTGATCATAGATCCAACATATACACAAAACCTACCTTGGACTTTTCGGGCATTTATCACATGGTACTTTCACAAGTAAAATAAACATATCTATCACGGATGACTTTAATTCTTTTCAAGCTGAAATTTTCTCAGGGTTCAGGTAATTATTTGCTGTAAAAATATCAGGGTGTAAATAATGAAAACTGAGCTCCTAAAACATAGGAAATTGAAAAGAAGGACTTTTTCTGCATGGTCAAAATTAAATTTTATCTATTTTTCAGTACAAAAAAAAGCTTAGTTATATCGATATGAATTGTATAAGTTTTATTGACTCCAGGAACTATGCTAAGGAACAATGTTCATAAAGTTGGCAACTGAAAAGTCTTAACTGCCCACCCAATTTGGAACCAACTCATTTGGAAAAATCACATCATAAGCAAAATATTTCAATTTCAATGAGGAAGCATTTGTGTGTTTACTACTAATTATTTGGAAACATCCCTTACAAACTAAATAATTGGAATAAGAAAAATTTGTAGATGTCTTTAGAAATCTATGTGTACTAATTACCACAATAATGTATTTATATAATATAAATTTAAAGTTTATAAAAATACAAAAACAGGAGTTCCTGTCGTGGCTCAGTGGTTAACCAATCCGACTAGGAACCATGAGGTTGCGGGTTTGATCCCTGTCCTTGCTCAGTGGGTTAAGGACCCGGCATTGCCGTGAACTGTGGTGTAGATTGCAGATGCGGCTCAGATCCCGAGTTGCTGTGGCTGTGATGTAGGCCGGCGGCTACAGCTCCGATTAGCCCCCTAGCCTGGGAACCTCCATATGCTGCGTGAGTGGCCCCAGAAATGGCAGAAAGACAAAAAAAAAAAAAAATACAAAAACATTACACCATACAAAAGAAGTACAGACCCTAAAATCTCAGATAACAAAGAAAATATTTCCTACCCTCCTATCCCCATCCCCTGTGAAATACACTGCCAAGGCACTGTTTTGTCTTCCAGCATCTCTATATTTGTGAAGACAAAGATATTACATGTACAAGGGTGCTTTGTGCTTCAAAAAAGTTCTAGTATACACATTTTATCTGTTGACAGCCACTTCTCTATTATTTTTTATAAAACCCTAGATTTCTCAAAACATATATTTTAGCAAAGCTGCAATTGAAGTGTCCCATTTTATCACTGTAAAATATAGATGAAAAGTCAAGTACCAACTCAAACAGAAAATGCTGTTTTTTTAATGGCAGCACCCTTGGCGTATGTGGCCCAGGCCATACCCTAGGTCAAGGATCAAATTTGAGCTGTAGCTATGACCTATGCTGCAGTGGCCAAAAATCAGATCATTTAAGCCATTCCATCACAGTGGGAACTCCAAAAATGCAATTATTTTAAATGTGTCATGATTCCTTTTGAATGAGTGAATAAAATTGAAAATAATTTTCCCTTTATTAAAAAAGAAAAGTCCTTTATTTTGCAAGCTCTGGTCATAATAAAAAAACTCCACCCATTTTGATTAAAGTCAGCACCTGTGTTGTATTACTCTTGATATTCTGCTTCTGAAGACAGAACCAATCTTTGTAATAGAGAAGTTTTATTATGAAGGATTTTGTGTTGTATCAAAATAATCAAGCCATCAGATTTCTTTGCAAAAGTGGTGAGAGAAGCTACTTTTTCTACCAGAAGTTATTGAAGAGCTTGCACATTCATCATTACTTGAATACTATTTTGAAAATTTGTTTTCAAATAAATATGAGCATTTAAAAGCTTGAAGAATCTCAGGGAGAAAAGTCTCTAGCATATATTACAGCACTCACTGCTCTGATAGCAGCAATGCTTTGGATTAATCATCAAAATTCACAAGACAGATCAAGCTTCACCTAACACCATATTATTAAATAATGAGAAAAAGCCAGAACAGGCAATATGGCTTGAAGATCCACACACAAAAGAGGTGTGGTCAGGAGAGGCAAGGCTTGTATAGACAGATCACCTCAGTCTAGGGAAGCCAGCAGCAATGTTTCCTCCAGCACATATGCATTGCTAACCATTGTCCCCTCAGAACTTCCTCTCCTTCTTTGACAGAGATACTTCCCATCAATTACAGTGGTTTGACAATTATAGCTCACTCAATAAGCTATCCCTATGATGGGGTATAGGCATTCCATAGGTATGTACCATTTATTGTGAATCTTGTATACTTATACAGTTCCTTGAATTTAAGCCACAGAATGATTGATTTCAATATCAAAATCTCTGGTGTTTTAGAGGTTTGAGGAAACATTGCAGACCATATCTTCTAATTCTACATTTATGTGTATTTTTTCATAGATAAATTAAAAACACAAGCAAAAAATAATAGTAATTTAAGACCCTAGTACACATTTGCTATTTCTACTTCCAATTTTTCTCCATTCATTTGACCCTTAACCTTCTTCAGTTGAGTATCCATCTCCACCACTTACTAACAATGACATCTGAAGATTCTCCTGAGTTACAAGGCCTGAATCAAAACTTTTCTCCAGCTAAAGCTTATCAGTAACATCAAATATTCCTTCTGCTCAAAATTTCAATTACTTGCATTTTTCAATATCTTACAGAAATGCCAGATTCATCCTCTTGAAATCCATTTTGGAGTTTTGATTGGTGGAGGTAGAAGTTGATGAAACAGATAAGTGAATGTCTTACATACCTGACTCAGGGAAATGTAAACCCACTTTCCACCTCCACAACCATTGCCCCCCAAACTGGAAGAGAGGTTCACGGTGAAAGTTGGGATAAACAAAGGCAAACTTTCTTTCTGGGAAACTTTCTCTTTCTAAACAAGAGTGTCACAAGGCACAAGGTAGCATCACTTTCCCAAGTCTCAATAAAATTCAAATGTACAACCTGACAAGAATTCCAAAGGAGGAATGGTTTTGAATTCCTTGGAAGGGAGGTTAGATTTCCTCTTCCATAAAAATTCTAAATTAAAGAACCTCAAATCATTACTGCAGATAAGCCTCTAGGATACTTTTAATGATCCAGGAAGTTAGATAAGTTATCTCATAAGTAGAGATTTTTTACCAATGGTTAATGGACTAGATAGAAATTCTTCTTCTGTTTCATATTTTGCCTCTTTGGGATGCAAACATCAAGTCCAATTTACCCTGTAGATATGTTTAGACCTCATACACCTCTCAACTTTATAAAGCCATCTAGAGGTTTAACGCTGTTGCCTTTTTCTCCCAAGTTGAAATCTTTCTTTTGAAAACTAAAAATATTCACAGCATTTGTTCATATTTTACTGCAGTCTGTACCCTCAAGTATTTTTTCATTACTCTAAAATAGTGCAGTGCATATTTATCTAGGGATCCAGAAATAATTACACATTTTGAACATAATGTGTGTGAACATAATGATAATTACAGGTCTGCCCTGGCTTTCCAATGAGCAATCTATAGCAATGGTAAAAAAATATATATATCCAATAACAGTATCTGCAGTTCTTATTTACTAAGGCAAACTGGGCGTAACTTTGAGAGGGTGCTTATTTTCAGCCATGTCATTTATACCTGAAATATTTAAGTATGTAATGACTTTGCAAGACCTTTCACTGTAGTACTGTGGACTTCTTTCAGAATAAACCCCACAGTTGGGCTTTCAATAACAACAACTTTATTCTAGCACTAGGGCTGCAACAGTAAGATTTACTACTTTGTCCTCCAATTATACCATTTGTGAGAATTCCTGTTATTGTGAGAAGATTGTTTTCATTTCACCAATAGTTTATGTTTTTGTTGCTGAATATGCTTCTTCTCTCTTATATAAGTAAATTTTAATAAAGGTCTGCATGAGAAATTCATCAGGAAAAAATTTTGAAACATTGCAATGTTTTTAGGTATTGTAATCTCTTCAAAATATATATTTTTGAACACCTATTACTTCTTTCTAAATTATTGGGAGCTAAATTATTTGCTGAACTATAAGCAAAACTATTTGAGGGCAAAAAACTTAATTCAAGCCATAAACATTTTCCTGAGTAACTTTACTAGTAGAAAAGAAATGTTACAACCCTTTTATGTACAAATCCTGCATCATTTCAAGTCATCTGATTTTTAGATTCTAATACCATATTTAAATCTTAAATGCATAGCTAGGAAATAAAACTTATATATGCATTTACCTCCAGCCTTGACATACCTTTGCCTGAGGAACAGGAAAGAGGTGGCCTAAGCAGAAAGGAGGCAATCCCAGAAGTAACAGGCAACCTTGGGTTATTTGATAATATGCTACTCCAACAGACACCTACCCTTGCAGTAGGAGGGACGTCATCAATGACTGGGGAAGTAGTAAAATGAAATTATACTTCAACTGTATCTTTTGAACAAACTCCCAAAGCAGTTTTATTTTTATTATTAGTGAGATGCGTTCTCCTCAAATGATGTCTACTCTCAACCACTGTATTCTTTGAAGTATGAATAAAAGAAGAAAACAGTCAAGTCGAGCAATAAAGATTAAAGGGATGACCCGTAACCTAGCTCTTGGCTCACCTGGGTAGCAGATGATGTCAGTGTGATCTTTACCTCAAGTTTGCTTTCTTTTCCAGAGAGCAAAGAAGAGTCCACTCAACGCACACTGCTTTGAAACATAGGAAACTAACTCACATTAAAACGAAGTAATGACATTTGTAGCCACATGGATGCAATTATGGCTTTTCAAACTACATAAAGTAAGCCAGAAAGAGAAAGACAAACACCATATGATATCAAATCTAAGAGGCAGGATCAAGATGGTGGAGGAATAAGACATGGTGATAAACTTCTCCTACAAATATATCAAAGAAAAGCACCTACATGTAGAAAGATTCACACAGAAGATCTACTGAATGCTGGCAGAAGACCCTAAACCTCCAAAAAGGGCAAGAAACTGGGTATAACAAAAGGAAAATAGAGAGAGAAAGGAAACAGGATGGGACTAGCACATGAGAGGGAGCTATGGAGAAAAGGAACCCATACCCTGGGAAGCCACCTAAGTGATGGAGAGATCAACCAAGATGGAGAGACCTCAAAGCCTCAGAAAAAAATTTCAGCAGCTGTACTGAGGAGGGCAAAGCAGAGAGAGATCTGCATAGACCATCAGTACAACCTCCCATGAGGACACAGCCTGAGATGCTGGTAAGGGGGCTGGGCTCTGAGACTCAAGCTCTGGAGGTCAGTTCCAGGGAGAGGACTAGGGTTGGCTGTGTGGAGGGGCTAAGGAGTGGTGCGCCAAGGGCTGAGGAGCAGAGTGCCACAGCTAAGGGAAACTGGGAGGAGGACTTGGCCTGCAGAAAAAGCAAGACACAATTGTTGGAGAGGGCAAGAAGAGGAGGGGTGGACCACAATAGGAACATCTTTCTCTGGGCACACACAGACTCTCAAGGGTGGGGCTATGGTCAGTGAGGCAACTTTTGCATGGGATATGGGTGATGGGCCCAGGCTATGGGTGGTGGGACCTCCTGCATATGGTAAGCATATGCTCAGGCTATGGGTGGTGGGACCTCCTGCATATGGTAAGCATGATGGGGAACCTTTTGCCTGGTGTACAGGTGGCAGGGTCAAACTAACACAGTCATCTTAGATACCAGAGGTGTGCATGTCTTGCCACCACTAGGAGTCTGTGAACAGGCACCACCTACAGACCCAGTCACCTCAGAGGTCAGCACAGAGTAGGGCATTGCAATTGAGCACTATGCAGTGCTGCTCTCACTTCCTTTTGAAGCCACCTGTCCTGACACTACCACTGCCAAAAGCTCCAGGTGCTGCCTACACCTGCCTGAGGGCCACTGCCACTTCCCAGGCCCTCCAACTAGGAGCAGCCTGCACCACCTTCCCACAGTCTATGCCACTGTCAAGTGCCCAGCAAACAAGGCACTGGCTACAGACCCTTCCCATTGCCTCCTTCTCTCTGGAAGAACACACAGCATCTATCAAGGGGATAACAGCCTGCACACACTGAGGAAATAGCAAGAATTCAAACCAAAAGCAGCCCTCACACCAAAAATAAAGAGTAAGTCCTCACAAAATACCCAAGGGCACTCTTTCATATAAATATTGTCCAAGTCTATGTAGTTGTTTTCCTTATACTCACAGAATAAGGAAAAATATAAGCAAAATGAAGACGCTCAGGAACCATTCACAGTAAAAAGAACAAGAGAATTCACCTGAAGGAGCAAAAAAATGAAGCAGACCTCTAGAGTCTATTAGACACCAAGTTCAAAAGAGATAGTGAAAATATTGAAGGAACAAGAGTGAATATGAAGGAATTAAGAATGGATATGAATATTAAGGTAGATTACTTTGAAAGGAACTAGAAAAATAAGGAGTAAACAAGAAAAAATAGAAAATTCATTTGCAGAGATGCAAGAGATGCAAAAAGCACTGAAGAGTAAAATGAATAATACAGAGGACAAAATTAGTGACTTGGAAGATAGAATAATGGAAATCACCCAATCAGGACAATAGACAAAAAAAAAAAAAAATGAAAGCAATGTGAGATCTATGGGATAATATAGAGTAGGCCAGTCTATGCATAATAGGGATTTCAGAAGGAGAAGAAAAAGAAAAGGGGATTGAAAATATATTTGAAGAAATTATGGCTGAAAACATTCCGAATCTAAAGGAAACATATATCAAGAGGAAATACAGAGGGCACCAAATAAGTTGAACCCAAACAAGGCCACACCAAGACATATTATAATAAAAATGGCAAAAGTTAAAGAGAGGATTCTAAAGGCCAGCAAGAGAAAAACAAAGAGTTAATTATAAGAGAAGCCCAAATAGGACTATCAGCTGGTTTCTCTACAGAAACACTATAGACCAGAAGAGAGTGGCAAGGTATATTCAAAGATCTAAAAGGGAAAAATTTGCAGCTTAGAATTCTCTACCCAGCAATAATATCATTTAAAATAGAAGGAAAAATAAATAATTTCTCCAACAAACAAAAACTGAAGGACTATAGCAATACTAAAACCATTCTAAAAGAAATGCTAAGGGCTCCTTTAAATAAAAAAGAAATAAGAAGAAATAAGATGCAGGAAAACACAACTGGAATGTAATCACTTAAATAAGCCAGCATACAGATCTAAAAGGAAAGAAAATATTATAAAGGTGACAATTAACACAGGGAACAGAAAAAAGATAAACATAAAGATGTTTAAAAAGAACATCAAAATAATAAGTGTGAGGAAGGAAAATAAGAAAATCTAGACTCTCTTTATTTTAGAATGTGTTTGATCCTATATTATTATCAGGCTAAAGTGAGCAGATACCTGAAGGGGTTAACATACTTGCAAAACAGGGTAACTACAAATCCGAAGCAAATACTACATTCACAAAAACTAAAAATAATAAAACACATGCATAAATAAAAGGAAATTATCCAACCAAAAAAAGAATGGAACAAATGAGAAACATAGAACCAACTGGAAACAAAAGTTTAAAATGGCAATAAATACATATTTATCAATAATTACCTTAAATGTCAATGGACTGAATGCTCCAATCAAAAGACATAGAGTAGCATATTGGATAAAAAACAAGAGCTTAAAATATGCTGCCTACAAGAGACTCACTTTAGGGAGAAAGACACATATAAATTGAAAGTGAGGGGATGGAAAAAAATATTTCATGCAAATGGACAAGACAGGAAAGCAGGAGTTTCAATACTCATATCAGACAAAATAGACTATCAAATTAAGGCCATAAAGAAAGACAAAGAAGAACACTATTTTATGATCAAAGGATCGATTAAAGAAGAGTATATTACACTTGTCCATATATATGCCCCTAATATAGGGGCACCCAGATACATACAACATATACTAACAGACGTAAAAGGAAAAATTAATGGGAATACAAAAATAGTAGGAGACTTTAACACCCCACTCACATCAATGGACAGATTCTCTAAACAGAAAATCAATAAGGCAACAGAGATCCTAAATGACACAATAGAAAGGTTAGTCCTAATTCACATTTTCAGGGCTTTACATCTCCCCAAAATAGAATATATATTATTTTCAAGTGCAGAAGAAACATTCTCAAGGATTGACCATATACTGGGCACAAAACTAACCC
Source organism: Sus scrofa (assembly GCF_054392235.1). Lineage (NCBI taxonomy): Eukaryota > Metazoa > Chordata > Mammalia > Artiodactyla > Suidae > Sus > Sus scrofa. The sequence continues at coordinate 89,676,801 of NC_139383.1, forward strand.
CAGAAAATTATGAGTATAGAAATTATTTCAAGTATCTTCTCTGACCACAGTGGCATAAAATTAGAAATCAACTCCAGGAAAAGAAATGTGAAGAAAAAAAAATGACTACATGTAGACTAAAAAACATGCTACTACAAAACCACCTGGTCAATGAGAAAATAAAAAGTGAAATTAAAAAACACCTCAAGACAAATTATAATGAGAACACTACTATTCAAAATCTATGGGATGCCACAAGAGCAGTGCTTAGAGGGAAGTTTGGAGCAATACAAACCTTCCTCAAAAAAACAAGAAAAATCTCAAACCAATGACCTAGCCTACCACCTAAAAGAATTAGAAAAATAAAACAGGGAGTTCCCATTGTGGCACAGCAGAAATAAATCCAACTAGGAACCATGAGGTTGTGGATTCAATCTCTGGCCTCATTCAGTGAGGCCTCATTCACTGGCATTGCTGTGAGCTGTGGTGTAGTTCACAGACACAACTCAGATCTGGCATTGCTGTGGCTGTGGCGTAGACCTGCGGCTATATTTCCAATTAGACTCTTTGCCTGGGAACCTCCATATGCTGTGGGTGCGGCCCTGAAAAGACAAAAAGACAAATAAAAAAAGAAAGAAAGAAAAAAAGAAAAAGAAGAAAACAACAAAACCTAAAGTCAGCCGAAGGAACAAAATCATAAAGATCAGAGAGGAAATCAATGGAATAGAGACTCAAAAAAAAAAATAGAAAAAAATCAATAAAACAAATAACTGGTTCTTTGAAGGGTAAAAATAATTGACAAACCTCTGATCAGACTCACCAAGAAGTGGAGAGAAATTTAAATAAACAAAATAAGAAATGAAAAAGGAGAAATCTCATCAGATACTGCAGAAATACAAAGAAAAAAAAAGTAAGAGAATACTTTGAGCAAATGTATGCCAACAAATTTGACAATTCTAGAAGAAATGGACAACTTTCTAGAGATATACAGCCCACCAAAACTGAATCAAGATTAAATAGATCAATTTAATATACTGATCCTATGAATAAAATTGAATACATAAAAAAAAACCACTCCCTACAAACAAAATTCCAGGATCAGATGACTTTATAGGCAAATTCTACCAAACACAAAAGGAAGAACTTATACCCATACTTCTTAAACTTTTCCAAAAGGTTGAAGATAAAGGAACACTCTCGAAGATCATCTATGAAGGCAACATCACACTAATACCAAAAACAGACAAATATACCACCAAAAAAGAAAATTATAAGCCAATATCTTTGATGAATATAAAAGAAAAACTTCTCAACAAAAACTTAGCCAACTGAATACAACACATGAATAAGATCATACACTGTGATGAAATGGGATTCATCCCAAGTTCACAAAGATGGTTCAACATATGCATATCAATCAGCACCATATTCTACATTAACAAAAGAAAAGTCAAAAACCACATGATCATCCCCATAGATGCAGAAAAATCATTTGACAAAATCCAACATCCATTCATGATAAAAAATCTTGCTAAAGTGGGTATAAAGTGAACATACATTAAGATAATAAAAGCCATTTATGAGAAATCCACAGCAAATATATTACTCAATGGAGAGAAGCTGAAAGTCTTCCTGCTAAAATCTGGAACAAGACAAGGATGCCCACTCTCAACTCTTTTATTAAACATAGTATTAGAAGACCTACCAGAGCAATCAGACAAACAAAATAAATAAATATATCCAAATTGGAAGATATAAAATTGTCACTGTATGGAGATGACATGATACTATATTTAGAAAACCCTAAGGACTCCACACAAAAACAACTTGAACCAATCGTTGAATTCAGCAAAGTAGCAAGATGCAAGTTAATATTGAGAAATTGGATGCATTTCTGTATACAAACAACAAAATATTAAAAAAGGAATATAAAAATACAACACATTTTAAAATCATACCCAAAAAAATTAAATACTTAGGAATGAATCTGACCAAGGAAGTGAAAGACTTACATACTGAGAACTATAAAACAGTAATCAAGGAAATTAAAGTGGCTTCAAAGAAATGGAATGGTATTCCATGCTACTGGACTAGAAGAATTAATATAGTTAAAATGGCCATACTACCCAAAGCTAGCTACAGATACAGTGCAATTGCTATCAAATTACCCATGACATTTTTCACAGAACTAGAAAAAATAACCCCCAAAATTTATATGGAACTTTAAAAGACCCAGAATTGCCAAAACAATCCTGGGGGACTAAAACCAAGCAGGAGGCATAAATCTCCAGGACCTCAGACAATATTACAAAGCTATGGTTATCAAGACAGTGTGGTACTGGTACCAAAACAGACATACAGACTAATGGAACAGAATAGAGAATACAGGAATAAACCCAGACACCCATACTATGGTCAGTTAATCTTCGACAAAGGAGGCAAGAATAGAAATTGGGGAATAGACAGTCTTTTCAGCAACTTGCCCTGGGAAAACTGGATGGTGGATGTAAATCAACAAAACTAGAACACACCCTTACCTCACGCCCTAAAATAAACTCAAAATGGCTTAAAGACTTAAACGTAAAACAAGATGCCATAAAACTCCTAGAAGAGAACATAGGCAAAACACTCACTGACATCAACCTTAAAAATGTTTCTTTAGGTCAGTCTCCCAAGGCAATAGAAACAAAAACAAAAATAAACAAAGGGGACCTAATCAAACTTATAAGCTTTTGCACAGCAAACGAAACCCTAAAAAAAAGACAACCTATGGAATGGGAGAAAATAGTTGCAAATGATGCAACTGACAGGGGCTTAATCTCCAAATTGTACGAAAACTCATACAACTCAAGAGTAAAAACAGAAACAACCCAACTAAAAAATGGGCAGAGGGCCTGAGTAGACATTTCTCCAAAGAAGACATATGGATGGCCAGTAGGCACATGAAAAAATACACATCATCACTTATTATTAGAGAAATGAAATCAAAACTTCTATGAGGTACCACCTCACATGGGTTAGAATGGTCATCATTAACAAGTCAACAAATCACAAAAGCTGGAGAGGGTGTGGAGGAAAAAGAACACTCCTATACTATTTGTGGCAATGTAAATTGGTACAACCACTATGGAAAACAATATGGAGTTACCTCAGAAAACTAAATATAGAACTAACATCTGATCTAGTAATCCCACTCTTAGGTATACATCCAGACAAAACTTTCATTCAAGAAGATTCATGAACCCCTATATTCTTCGCAGTGCTATTCACAATAGCCAAAGCATGGAAACAATCTAAATGTCCATTGGCAGAAGAATGCATTAAAAAGATGTAGTACAAAAACACAGTGGAGTACTACTCAGCCATAAAAAATAAAATAATGCCATTTGCAGCAACATGGAGGGAACTAGAGATTCTCATACTAAGTGAAGTAAGTTAGAAAGAGAAAGACAAATGCCATATGATATCACTTATATCTGGAATCCAATATATGACACAAATGAACTTATATACAGACAAGAAAAAAACTCATGGACCTGGAGAAAGCACTTGTGGTTGCCAAGAGGGGGGAGTGGGATAGACTGGAAATTTGGGGTTGGTAGATGCAAACTATCACATTTGGAGTGGATAAGAAATGAGATCCTGCTGTATAGCACAGGGAACTACATCTAATCACTTGTGATGGAACATGATGGAGGATAATGTGAGAAAAAGAATGTATGTATGTGGGGGGTGGGGTGTAACTGGGTCACTTTGTTGTACAGCAGAAATTGACAGAACACTGTAAATCCACTATAAAAAATTTTCTAAAAGAAGCTAAAATTTGGCACAAAATTAACAGAAACAGACTCACAGACATAGAAAGCAGACTTGTTTTTGCCAAGGGGAAGGGAGAGGGTGTGGGATGGACTGGGAGTTTGGGGTTAATAGATGGGGTTAAAGATGCATTTAGAATAGATAAGCAATGAGGTCCTGCTATGTAGCACAGGGAGTTATATCCAATCTCTTGGGACAGAACATGATGAGAGATAATATGAAAAAAGTATGTATGACTGGGTACATCAGAAATTGGCACAACATTGTAAGCCACTTTAATTTAAATAATAAATAAATAACATTAAAAATAAACTAACTCACAAAGACATGAAAGAACATGAATTTGAGTTGAAAAGTAACTATGTCCATATTTTCATGGGACAAGAAATTTGAAGGTAGCACAATTAGGATGGTTTGATTGATCATTATTTTAGTTCTCTTTACTGTAGATATTTATAGGATAGACCTATGGAATCTATATAATAAAACAGGCTACAGTAAATGTGTATGTGTGTGTATATATATATATATATATATATATATATATATATATATATATATTACATTTTGCATACAGAAATAATTTGTACATACTTAGGATATTACAAACAGGAAAGAGTTAAAAGTTAGACTCATATAAGTGCTTGCTTGCTTTTGTCTCAACCACGGAAGCTGTGGGAGTAGCACTCTGTCATAAAACTTTACCTTTAGTTTACAAACTTTTTCTGAAGCAAGAAGACATGACAGTGCTTTGAAAGAGGGATACTGAAATTTTGAAAATTCTAGAAATAGAAATCCTCTATTTTACAGAAACTCCTTTCTGAGTAGTTATGCCAGAGACACCCTGCCAAGGAGATAGACTTTGCTCTTCCCCAAGAATATTACCATGAGAATATACCAAATTGCCCTCTTGTCACACAGACAAAAGCAGGGCACATCTGAAGTAACTAAGAAGAGTCTGCTGCTATTCAGGCTACCTTATCTCACTTTGGTAAAGTCCAGAGGAATGAGAATTTCTTTCTCTACTAAAGAGAATACAGGGATGGACTGGGAATTTGGGACTGGCACATGAACACAGAGGTATATGGAATGATTGGCCAACAGGGACCTGCTGTAGAGCACAGAGATCTCTACCCAATATTCTGTGATAATCTATGTGTGAAAAGAATCTAAAAGTGATTGCATATGTGTATATGTATAACTGAATCACTTTGTGGTACAGTAGAAATTATCACAACATTGTAAATCAACTCTACATCACTAAAACTTTTAAAAAATTTTAAGTTTTAAAAAGAAAATACAAATTCCACAAAATTTTTATTAGCTAGCTGGGTAACGTGGCTCACCCTGGGCCAAGTTCCAGAGAGTTGTGTTGACACTCTCCTTTCTAGAACCCATGCGGTAAGGAAGAACACTTCCCTAAAGGAAAGAGCACTGCCCTCTCCACAAGACAGGCAAGAACTACTGCTCAAACAAAACCCATGTTCTCCACGTGTAACAAGGGAATTAGCACCACTGAAAGAAAACAAAAACAAACAAGAGCTTCCTCACTTCTCCTCTGTGTGTATTTTAAATACTCAACAATTGTAGGGATGATTTACCTTATAAAGATAAATAGCATAAAAAGTTGTAACTACTTAATGAAGTTTTCAGGAAAAAAAAAGAAAGAAAAGAAAAGAAATTATCTCTCAGAATGCTCTTCCACATAAAGAATCCAGCCTTTCTTAGCCCTGGGCGTGGAGGAGTTTTCAAAGGCCTTCACTGGACTGTTATTTTGCAGAGTGTGAGCATCAGGTGTGTTATCAACATGAACTCTCCTTGATGACACTGAGTGTAATGAGCTGCAGTTTAAAAACTAAAGTATTGATTAGTGAGCAGTCAGGGCACAGAATGGATATAATATTCAGGCCATGCAGGAGAGGTCCAGAAATGAAAGGGAATTTTGCTTCCTATCACATCCACCCACTAAGCCACACCCAGATTCTAGGGAAGCTATTTTCAAAATATTTTGTAGCAATTTACTCTATTTACTTTTTTTGAAATGAAATATACTCATAAGTTCAATATATATATAAATAAAGGTGAAGCTATTGGGGCTGTGAGTGGTAAAGGAGGGAAGCACGGACCTACTGATCCTATCCCAGCTTCCTCCTGCCACCAGTCCTAGGCTCTTGCCTGGAGCTGGGGCTTCAAGGAAACCCACAGTCCCAGTGAACAGTCAGAGTCAGTCTAACAGCAAATAAAGAAGCAGGAGCTATAAATGTTAAGCTTGTTGTTCTGCCTTATGCCAATGTGTAGTCTGACAAAATGATTTTAAGAGTAATTTTTAAATGTGCAGTTTAGCCAAAATTCCTTCGAACATAAACATGTCACTACAAAACAAACAGAAGAACACATCAATGTGGAAATGTTCAGAATAAAGCACAGAATATTTGGATAAGAACCTTTCTGTTGTTGACAATGGCTATGTTATTACAGAAGCTTGGATGCACAAAACTTAGTTCCTGAAACTAAACCCTTCATAGGGACCCAGATTTGCAGTGACATAGCCACATTTCAAGGTCTAGAGAGATTTGCCTCTCTGTAGAGAGAATGCCAACAAACAGTTTAAGGGGGTTGATCAAAGAATTAGAAAACAAATTTCCCACTTGAAATTATCTTTTAAATGAATTGATGGCAGAATAAGATTTCAAATAGCATTCTTGGAGAAAAAGAAAATAACTTGCTGAATTTAAATTAATAGAGTTGAAATAAATTCATCACAGTGCGATATGTCCCAGAATAAGCACATGGATCATTATTGTCCTCCTAAAAATATAAGCAGTGATTGATTTTCTCACACAGATGCAGTTAGAAAATTCAAGTACATAGAAAATCAGCTTTCTTAGCCATGTGGCAATTCCTACAAACCATAGGTAAAGACTAGTAACTTGAAATAAGCTTTACAAAAGCTGCTATAATGCATCAGAATAAACAAAGGCCATCAATTTAATACTGTTTTTACCCTAATGCAACTTGGAGATATTATCTAATCCATCTGTTCCTTTTAAAGAAAAATTATACCATCCCATGAAATAGACATCTGCTCCATTGAAAATACTATGAGAAAATCAAGGAAAGTAGGGCAAAGAACTTAGATGATTCCATTCATCCATTTGGCAAACCAGGCAATGCAACATCTGTCCTGCCATTAGGGAGGCACGGTGAATACAATGTCCATAAAGAATATGGTACATATACACAATGGAATATTACTCAGCCATAAAAAGATGAACTCATTCCATTTGCAGCAACATGGATATACCTAAAGATTATCATACTAAGTGAAGTTAGTGAAAGACAAACATCATAGGATATCATTTATATGTGGAATCTAATAAAAACATACAAATGAACTTACAGAACAGAAACAGATTCACAGGCTGTGAAAAACTTATTGTTACCAAATGGGATAGTCAGTGGGGAGGGATGGGCTGGGGGTTTGTTATTGGCATTTGTTATATGCAAATTGAAATATATGGAATGATTGGCCAATGGGGACCTGCTGTATAAGAGAACTCTACACAATATTCTGTGATAATCTATGTGGGAAAAAGAATCAGAAAAATAATGCATGAGAACTCTACTCAATGTTCTGTGATAATCTATGTGGGAAAAGAATTGGAAAAATAATGCATGTGTGTACATGTATAACTGAATCACTTTGTTGTACAGCAGAAATTATCACAACATTGTAAATCAAGTATACTTTAATAATAAATAAATAAATAAAGGCTATATAGCAGGTGGAATAAACTGAAGAAGAAAAAAATATTTGGATATTATAAATAATTGCCTTTCCAACTCTGAAAAAACAGTAACAAAAACTAAAAACAAAACAAAACAAAAAGACATTCAAGGAAGGGTTTACCATCTAAACTCAGACCTGTCACACCAGTTTTCCAGGTGAGAAGGTGGTTGAAATATGTTCCAGTGAGAAGGGAACAAAGATGCAAAACCCTAAGGACAAAAAAGAGAATGGCATATTAGAAGCTCAGGAGTAGTTCATTATGACTCTAGGGGGAAGGAAGGTTAAGATACCAGGCTGGTGAAACAAGCAAAACCTAGATAATAAAAGGTCTTGAACTTTGTGGTAGGGATTTGGGACATTATCATGGAAGCGGTGAGAAACCAAGAAAACATGTTTGATTAGATCTGAGTATAAGAAAGATGACTCTAATTGAGAATGGAGAACTGCATGAGGAAAGGTAACCCTGGAGACAAGGAGGGCAGTGAAGGGGCTGTAGGAATTACTCAGTGAGAGGATTCAGAATTCAGTTCAGATCAAACCAAGGCAGAAGTTGTGAGGCCAGAGAAGACTTGCCTCCTCCAATTGCTCTTTATGAACCAAAGCAGATCTGACTTGGCAATAGACAGGGAATGGGGAGTCAGAAAAGGGCTGGGATGCCTGCTGGGGTTTTGGTCCTGGGACCAGGTTTCGGTAGATGGGAACTGCGGAAGGACCGAGGCTGGGTTAATTGTGATGAATTTGTTTTTAATATGTTGAACTTAGAATTCCTGTGATTTATTTGGTGGAAAATGATTATTTTTATGTTTATCCTGTCTTATTGAACTTGGCTGCACTATATGGAGTAGGGAAGGGGAAGGAAAGATTAGGTAGTGAAGGAAAATCATGGTGGAAAAGAGAGCAATTAGAAAACAAAACACTAAACCAGAAATGGAAAAAAGACACTTCTTGGTGAAATACAATTACATAATCAGTAACTTTAAGGGCTCTTATTAGTTTTTTTGTTTGTTTGTTTTTAATTTACAGTATCGCAGAAACAGGCAGCATCTGAATTGTGTGTTTGTGTAGCTTCACCACTGGCTTGAAGACATGTGTGCATATGAGTCAAGGAACACACAGGTTCTCCAAGGACCTTTGGGAGAGGCGTTCACATATCATAGATGGTGATGTCAGGCTGTTTATCAAAGGTAGGATTGGTTGTCTGGACCTGACTGCCCTTAGGGCCTGTATGCAGATATTTAAGACATAGGGTACATGCAAAGCAACACTTAAATACACTTTGTGTTGCATATCCTTGGACTTCTTGCTTGGTGCTCTTAAACAAACAAGGTACAGGCTGTGAAAGACCTTGATGCTTACAAAACTCTTCCTTGGTCAATTTTTCTTCCCTCAATAATCATCTTTTGGACAAAATATAAATATTATTAATTTTGAGTTTAATACCCTTTCTCTTATCTATATAGATAGTAAGTCATTGTTATTAATCTTGACAAAGTAAAAGTAAAATAGAAGCTATAATAGGGAAGTGCTGAAAGGAAGTTATAGATACAAATATTCATATTTATAGAGTAGGGAATAAAATTGCAAAAGGAGAGGGGAGGGAGTGGGAAGGACTGTGGGGAGCAGAGAAGATACAAGGAGCCAAAGAAGGGAGCTTATCTGGACGGTGCAAAGCCCCAAAACCCGAGGACAGGCTCCTCATCAGAAAAAAGACCTTGCCTGATGGCAGTAAAACCTGAAGACAGGTTCCTAACCAAGGAAGGGAGCTCACCTGAACGGTACATGCTGAAGGTGGGCTTCTGGTCAGGATAAAAGCCTGACTGAATGGTACATGCCAAAGGTGGGCTTCTGGTCAGGATAAAAGCTTGCCTGTACAGTAGGAGCCCAGGGCAGGCCTCAGGTTACACAGCTCTCATTTTGATGTTGATGGGGAAGAATTTGGGCTTTCCTGCAAAAACAATTTCCATGTTTACACCAGAGAACATGGATTGTTTCTCGGGAGATTTAGTCTTTCCTGTTGTTTTATTTGTTATTCAGTTTTCCTCAGTCTTCCCTGATTCTTTTCTTATTATTCTTATTTCCCATTCTTATTTTCCTGTGGAGATTTGAGATTTAACAAAATTACAATAATAATATAATAAGAATTTCATTCTGAAGGACTTTCCCCTATTTAAATCCAACTTAATTAAAACATAGTGTTTATCTACTAACCAGTTATACAGTAAACTTTAGAGTGAAGATTTTAATGAGGTCTGTAGAAGTTAGACATATATTATTCCTGATCAAAAGAAACCCAGCTGTGAGTTTTGTCCTTGAGTTTAGAAACTTTTAACAGTAGCTAGCTAGGTTGATTTGTATTTTCTCACACTGTCTCTCTGCCAAGGACACTTTGAAGATAGACACTAGTCTGAAGACAAGATTTTTTGGGTCTGTAACTTCTTCAGCTTGTAAAAATTGGCTGGCCATGAGATGGTTTGTACTGGGTCTCCTCTTTCCCACATGATATGCTGTGCCTCTTTGTCCTTGAATTGTACTCACTAAATTTAGTTAGGCTAAAGATTTTAAAACATGACGTATTGCTACTGTACCACGTGATCAAAAAGCAAAGCCTAATAGCTAACCAATGTACTTTTAACACTATGATGTAATCTATAATGAAAAACTGTCTATATAATCAACCACTTATATAATCAACCAATAAAGTTTGAGCAGTCCAGCGCCCTGAAAGAAGGGACAAAGAGGCTGTCTCCATGTGCCTCCTCCAACACTGTCCATCCCTGTAGGAATACGCTGGCTGCTGGAGCTGGACTCCAGCAAAGGACTAGGAGTCTGAGGTTAATAGATGCAAACTGTTGCCTTTGGAATGGATAATCAATGATATCCTGCTGTATATATAGCACAGGGAACTATATCTAATCACGTGTAATGGAGCATGATGGAGGATAATGTGAGAAAAGGAATGTGTGTATATATGTATATACATATATGTGTATATATATATATTTGTATATATACAAAGGAATGTATATTTACTGGGTCATTTTGCTGTATAGCAGAACATTGTAAATCAACTATAATAAAAAACTAAAGGGAGTTTCCATTGTGGCACAGTGGAAATGAAATCAACTAGTATCCATGAGCACGTGGGTTCAATCCATGGCCTCACTCTGTGGGTTAAGGATCAGCATTGCCATGAGCTGTGGTGTAGATCACAGATGTGTCTTGGATCCCACCTTGCTGTGGTTGTGGTGTAGGCCGGCAGCTGCAGTTCTGATTTGGGAAACTCCATATGCCATGGGTGCTGCCCTAAAAAGAAAAAAATTTTTTTTTTAATTGCTGATTATAGTTGGTAGAATCAAAAATAAAGTCATAAGAATTTTATTCAATGTTCCAAATGTAAGAATTTAGTTAAAAAAATAACACAAATATGTTGGAAGAAAGGAAAATTGCTCAGTTACAAGTGGGCAAAGTCCTCATCTATCTTTACAAGAGATTAATAGAAATTATTTAAAAACTGACAATCAAGAGGTTCTATTTTATTCATATTATTTGCATAAATACAAACCTCCAGGGGAAAGAACTGTGAGTGGTAGTGTTGGGGTAGTGAGCTGCATTTTTTTATACATCCCCTGATTTGTCAACCATAGGTGAGAATTTCTTTGGTAAGAGTTTAAGCATCTAAAGGTATATAGAAAGGATGTAGGCTATGTCACCTGAAAGACTAAACTTGACTCTAATTCTGGCACTGTGTTTGGCTCCAGCCATCACAATGATATTAATATGTGTGAAAAAAGAATGTGTCAGTCAGACAAAATATACATGTCAAATGTTCCTGTGTGCATATAACAATGTGAAGAGGAGAACAAGCCTTGACCAAAAGACACAGGGGAGAGAGATTTGATTTAAATTAACTGAGAAACTTTGCTTAAGATCACATGCACCATTATGGTCTAAATGTATGTCTCCCCTCAAAGTTTATAAGTTAAAATCCTAACCCCCCAAAGAGGTGGTGTCAGGTGATGAGGCCTCAGATGGGTGATCGGATTCTAAGGGTGGAGCCTTCATGGGATAAGTGTTCTTACCAAAGAGGCCTGAGGAGCCTACTAGCCTATCCACCATGAGAGGGTACCTCACAATACCTCACTACCTGTGAGAAAGTGGCCTCACCAGACACCAAATCTGCCTGCACCAGAATCTTGGCTCTCCCAGCCTCTGGAATGATTAGAAATAAACTGTTATTTGCAAGCCACCCTGTCTGTGGTATTTGGTGTAGCAGCCAAACTAAGATATGCTCCATATGCTCATTCTATGCTCAGTAAGCATCCTTTTGTTTATAATTTTATTTGTCACTGAAGCAAGCCTATAGGAAAGGAAATTTTATCACACCAACACAAGAATTCTGGTCTGTATAGAGTTTTATTTTACTATAAATTAATAATTTGGTATTTAGAATCATGCCTAAGTCTCTGCAGAACCTCTTCTTTTCTTCTTTTGTCTCTTTTTTTTTTTTTTGTCTTTTTAGGGCCACAGCTGTGGCATATGGAGGTTCCCAGCCTAGGGGTCCAATCAGAGCTGTAGCCTCTGGCCTATGCCAGAGCCACGGCAATGCCAGATCCGAACCATGTCTGTGACCTACACCACAGCTCACAGCAACACCAGATCCTTAACACACTGAGCAAGGGCAGGGATCAAACCTGCAACCTCACAGTTCCTAGTAAGATTCATTTCCACTGTGCCATGATGGGAATTCTGTGGAGAGCCTCTTCTATTGGAATGTCTTCTAATCTGTTAAACTTTGTTAGACTAACCAAAATCATGGGCATGGAGACTCTGGAAAATATTTTGCACAGTTTTTAACTCATCAGACCTCCTGCTAGAGGGCCAATGAGTGTCTTACAGGAATTCCTGGGCTTTGCAGCACCTGTCTTTTTACCTTTTGCCAATTTGATCAATCAGGCCTCCTGTTCATTAGATCACTACACATCTTTGCTTTCCTCCAACTTCCTTGTTGTCTCTGAGGCTGCAAGTCATTCATTTTTTATTTGTCCATGCAGAATTAGTGGTCTAATAATCAAGAAATAGTTCTTGAGTCACAATATCATTCCTTTGGATTTGCTCTTAGCTTTTAGAAAAAGCTGAACAGGACAACATAACCTAGCATTTAGTGAACAGTGTACTACTTCCCATGCCATCCTTGACTTCTGGGCCTTGGAGAGACTTCAGGCTCTGGGCTGATATCTGACAGTGGACTCAGGCTTCATCTCTTACAGCTATGTGCTCCCAGACAAATTATTTTATTTCTGTTGCTTCTATATTCCATCCTGCAAGATATTTATCATAATTACCACCCAGGCCTGTTAAATGATGTTGAAGGATGTAGAACACTTAATACATGGCAAGTGCACTTGGGTCCTCTGTCAAGGTGACTTCCTGCCTCCTTTCACTCCCTCATGCCTCCTTTCTCACCATCACTTGCTGCCTTTCTGTTCATGACTGAACTATCTCTATTTTCTCCCTTCTTTCTTTTTGTACCAGTAGGAGTCTGTATGCTTTCTCTTTGCACTTTATTTTTATGATATCCCTTCACAGAGACATGCCAAAGATGGTTATATTTTAATAGTATAGTCCTGATGATTATACTTGCTACAAAATTTAATTGTATACTTTGGGCTTCTGCCTACAGAGAATAAACATTACTAGCTTTCTCAGTTTGTGCTTTCCTGATCTTCATAGATGCAGAATTGGAGTGTAACTTTAATTATTCATTTCTACTTTGATGGCCTCATGCATTTTTTATGATTTTGGAAATCATTTAGGACAGCTACCTCACCTGTTCCCAAATGGGACTTCTTTTGCTGTAATGCCACTGACAACCTTCAAATGAGTAACATGCCTCAGTTTTTTTTTTGTTTTTGTTTTTGTTTTTGTTTTTTTTAGCAAGGTATTTTTAACTTGCAAAATTGTTTGGAATTTTAGAGAATATCCAAATAGACTTTTTTTTTCCTTTGAATATGTTCTTTAATGAACAAACTGTTTATTAAAGAACAGTTCCCATCGTGGCTCAGTGGACCCAAATCTGTCCACTGATGAGGGTTTGATCCCTGGCCCTGCTCAGTGGGTTAAGGATCCAGTGTTGCCATGAGCTGTGGTGTGGGTCACATGCTTGGCTCAGATCCTGGGTTGCTGTGGCTGAGGTGTAGGCCAGCAGCTGTAGCTTCAGTTCAACCCCTAGCCTGGGAACTTCCATATGCCACAGGTATTGCCGTTAAAAAAAAAAGAAAGTAAAATGAAACTGTCCTTGAAAAAGTTAACCTGGAAAAAGTTGGAGGGAAAACGGCAGAATAGAAGACTGGAGCTCAACTTCTCTCCTAAAAACAACAAAATTCACAACTAAAAGCTGAGCAATCCCCACCCAAATGGACTGGAAACCTTAACAAGATACCCTACTCCAGAAGAAAAAGAGGAGGCCACATCAAGAGGTAGGAGGGGCAATTTTGTGATACAAACAACCCCATATCTCCCGGGTGGGAAGCTCCACAGTCTGAAAACTAACTGGTTCAAAGAGAGAGACTCACCTACAGGAGTGAGAGTTCTGAGCCCCACATCAAACCCTCACGTGCGGGGATCTGGCACTGGGAGAAAGAGCCCCTGGAGCATCTGGCATTGAAGGTCAGTGGGGCTTGTGCACAGGAGCTCCACAGGACTGGGGGAAACAGAGACCCCATTCTTAAAAGGCACACACGGACTTTCACGTGCACTGGATCCCAGGGCAGAGCGAGGTCTCCATAGGAATCTGGGTGAAATCTGACTGCAGTTCTTGGAGGACATCCTGGGAAAAGAGGGGTGAATGTGGCTTGTTGTGAGGGAAGGACATTGAAGGCAAAGCTCTCAGGAATATTCAGCAGATGCCTTTCGCTGGAGGTGGCCATTTTGGGAAAATCTGGCCCCACCATCAGTCAGTGCTGAGAAGCCCCAGGGCAAACAACAATCCAGGTGGGATCACAGCCCCACCCTTCAGTAAATAGGCTACCTAAAGACCCCTCAGGCACACAGCCATCTCTAACCCCATCCAGAGACTAAGTCCCACCCACCAGAGGGATTAGAATCAGCTCCACCTACCAGTGGGCAGGCATCAGCCCCTCCCATCAGGAAGCCTACAGCAAGCCCCTATAACAACTTCAGCCACAGACACCAGAAGAAAGAGATGCTACAACCCTATTATCTGTAAAAAGGTCACCATACCAAAAACTTATAAAAATGAAGAGACAGAGAACTATAACTCAGATGAAGGAGAAAGGAAAAACCCCAGAAAATCAGCTAAATGATGAGGAGATTCTCAGCCTCCAGGAAAAGACTTTAGACTGTTGATGCTGAAGATGATGCAAGGCATTGGAAATAAACTGGAGGCAAAGATGGATAACTTACAGGAAACACTGAGCAAAGAGATACAAGATATAAAACTTAAGAAGAGATGCAAAATACAATAACTGAAATAAAAAAATTCACTAGAGGAGTTCCCGTAGTGGCACAGTGGTTGACGAATCTGACTAGGAACCATGAGGTTGTGGGTTCAGTCCCTGCCCTTGCTCAGCGGGTTAACAATCAGGCATTGCTGTGAGCTGTGGTGTAGGTTGCAGACGCAGCTCAGATCCTGCATTGCTGTGGCTCTGGCGTAGGCTGGTGGCTACAGCTCCAATTCGACCCCTAGCCTGGGAACCTCCATGGGCCATGGGAGCGGCCCAAAGAAATAGCAAAAAAAAAAAAAAAAAAAAAAAAAAAAAAAAAAAAAAAATTCACTAGAAGCAGCTAAGAGCAGAATACAGGAGGCAGAAGAATGAATAGGCAAGGTGGAGGACAGATTAGTAGAAATTATGGATGTGGAACAGAAAAGAGAAAAAATATTGAAAACAAAGGAAGAGAGTCTCAGAGAATTCTGGGACAACGTGAAATGCAACAACATCTCTATTACAGGGGTGCCAGAAGGAGAAGAGAGAGAGAAGGGGACAGAAAAAATATTCCAAGAGATGATAGCCAAAAACTTCCCTAACATGGGAAAGGAACCACACACTCAAATCCAGGAAGCACAATGAGTACCATATAAAATAAACCCAAGGAGGAATACACCAAGACACATATTAATCAAACTAACCAAAATTAAAGACAGAGAAAATCTTGAAAGCAGCTAGAGAAAAGAAGCAAGTAACATAAAACAGAACTCCAATAAGGTTATCAGCAGATTTTTCAGCAGAAACTCTGCAGGCCAGAAGGGACTGCCATGATATACTTAACATGATGAAAGGAAAAAACCTCCAACCAAGATTACTTTACCCAGCAAGGCTCTCATTCAGATTTGAAGGAGAAACCAAAAGCTTCACAGATAAGCAAAAGCTGAGAGAGTTCAGCAACACTTAAACAGCTTTACAACAAATACTAAAGGAATTTCTCTAGGCAGAACTTAAAAGACAGCAACAGGAAACAAAAATACCACAAATGACAAGGCTCACCAGTAAAGGTATATATACAGTAAAGATAGGAAATCATCTATGCACAATTATACCACCAAAATCAGAAATCATGAGAAGAGGTGGGTATAAATTCAGGACACTGGAGATGAACTTGCAATTAAGAGAACAACATCTTAAGACAATCTCATATGCATATAGACTCTTATATCAAAACTTAAGAATAACTGCAAACCAAAAATCTACAATTGATACACAAACAAGGAATCTCTG
This sequence comes from Sus scrofa, assembly GCF_054392235.1. NCBI lineage: Eukaryota > Metazoa > Chordata > Mammalia > Artiodactyla > Suidae > Sus > Sus scrofa. Next base: position 89,693,118 of record NC_139383.1, read on the forward strand.
GAGAAGAAATATATCTCGTAGTAAATAAGTGCATAATCCACCGTGAAGGGGGTCATTTGACATCATTCTTGGAATGCTGAAGTCTTATTAGAACTGATTCTGATTTCCTCTCCATCAAAGAATTTATGATAATTATAATTAAATAATGCAACAGTGCAATTAAATAATATAGTTCCACAATTGTATTATTAATAACCATTTCTCTCCATGGTACAATGTAAAGTCTACAATGTCTTATTTATCACATCACCTAGAATGGTGCAATGCCTTATTGAAGAATCAATAAGATGTAACCAATTGTGAGAACATATTTATATATTTACACTGGTTTTTATACCAATTTATGCATTTTATATTTTACTTATTTTCAGAGGGTATATTATTTTTGTTATCCTTACCAGTTAAGTTATTCTTTTTACTATGCTATATAAAATATTTAATGGTGTATAAGGCTTTCTTCTTTATAATTTAGTTGCATAATATACACAATTTTAAGATAATGCTAATTTTTAAAGAAAAATTGAAATGTAATAGATAATACTAAATAGTAAAGATGAAAGCCGTACAAAATGGGATAAAGTATAGAATAAATTTCCTATTTGTCTCAGCATATTTTCCATTCCACTTCTCCAGAAGGAGTCACTTAACCTGTTTCTAAAGATCCATGGTATAATAATCAGTGTGAATATAATTGTGCTTAAATATATGTATTTTATTTTGTAAAAAAAAATTAAAAATTAAAAAAATTAAGTTCTCCCCCCCAAAAAAAGAAGTTAGGGGAAACTGGGTGTGATTGATTAAAACTTGTGTTGGTAAAATTGTCAATTCATTTAAATTGAATACTTCTACAATTTTATTTCCTGAAAAAGAGCCTTCTCTGTGTCATGACAAGTAAGTGCAGGTAAGAACTTGTGCATTTAACTTTTACTTTGTATTTTAAGAATGAATTTAAGTTTTATATTATATGCAGGGTTGGATCCCAGTTTTGTGTTGCCTGAAGATTACACAATTTGGGAGTGGGACTTCTTTAAAAAAAGGTATAAAAAATTTAACCCACAAAATTATTATTGTTTTTTAAATAGTTATTTCCCCAATACAATTTTTTTTTCTACTGTACTGCATAGTGACCCAGTTACACATACATGTACACATTCGATTTTCACACATGATCATGCTCCATCATAAATGACTAGACATAGTTCCCAGTGCTACATAGCGGGATCGCATTGCTAATCCATTCCAAAGGCAATAGTCCACATCTATTAACCCCAAGCTCCCATTCCATACCACTCCCTACCCCTCCCCTTTGGCAACCACAAGTCTATTCTCCAAGTCCATGATTTTCTTGTCTGAGGAAAGGTTCATTTGTGCCATATATTAGATTCCAGATATAAGTGATATCATATGGTATTTGTCTTTCTCTTTCTGACTTACTTCACTCAGGATGAGAGTCTCTAGATCCATCCATGTCACTGCAAATGGCATTATTTTGTTCTTTTTTATGGCTGAGTAGTATTCCATTGTGTATATAGACCACATCTTCCTAATCCAACCCTCTGTTGATGGACATTTGTGTTGTTTCCATGTCTTGGCTATTGTGAATAGTGCTGCAATGAACATGTGGGTGCATGTCTTTTTTAAGGGGAGTTTTGTCCAGATATATGCCCAAGAGTGGGATTGTGGGGTCATATGGTAGTTCTATGTATAGTTTTGTAAGATACCTCCATACTGTTCTCCATAGTGGTTATTCCAGTTTATATTCATACCAATGGTGCAGGAGGGTTCCCTTTTCTCCCCACCCCCTCCAGCATTTGTTATTTGTGGACTTGTTGATGACGGCCATTCTGACTGGTGTGAGGTGGTGTCTCATGGTAGTTTTGATTTGCATTTATCTAATAATCAGGGATGTTGAGCATTTTTTCATGTGCTTGTTGGCCATCTGTACATCTTCCTTGGAAAAATGTCTATTCATTAACCCACAAAATTAGATACAAATGTGAACGCTTATATAAGATAAGAAAAAAAAACCCACAACTTAAAATTTAAAAATTTACGCATTCTATATGTATTTAAAAATCTAGAAACTAACTCACTCTCATATATTTATTAACTACTTCACACACCCAGTAATACTGTTTCCTGTGTATTTAGTTGAATGATCTTCCATTATCTTATTTTATGACAAATAATTCTGTAATATTCAGTATAGTGACTAAAAGATAAATAATTTTTTTCCTACCATGGCTGATTAAAGTTTGTTATTTATTATTAAAAGCTGGGACAGATTCAATATGAGATAATACAATAAGCTATTTATAATGCTACTTTTGATATGTATACCCCCTACACAAAAGTTCTAATAAATTCCATTTTGAGATGCCTGTAAAACATTATATTGTGTTCATAATGATATATGCTACATTATTGAGAATATTCCCAAAGGAGTAGATCTTCTGTTTTGTTTGGTGTCAGTGAGAACTAAATCCTCCCCTTACAACTTGCATGTGTGGAAATTAGAAGATCTGTCTGCTAACCAGCTTTTAGCTCCGCTCCATACATTTCAAACCTAATTCTTCTTTTCTGCTTATGAATGTCCTGTACTGGGAATCACAAGGCCTGTTCATATCACAGAGTGATCTCTGATATACACATTAATTTTGATGACCCCTGATGAATCAGCAACCACTTAACTATACATGGAAAAAACTGTGAAAGATAAACGTTTTGGACTCAAATAAACATACCCCTCAAATTTCCCTTAGTCTCATCCTAAAATGCCCATGGCTCCTCCATTGCCACCTCAGTGCCTGGAATTTGTGAGGGAGAAGAAGTTGAGTGGGAAGAGACAGCAGCCTAACCAGGTAGTAAATTCTCTCACTTTTGAAAATTTTACAGAAACCAATGAGTCTACGAACACATTGCAAAGGAACTCCCTAGGGCCTTGCAAGGGCCTCCTCTCAGGAAGCTGCCCTGAAGTTAAGCCTCATTAGCTTCACAGTAAATCTGCCTCTGATTCCAGGACCTTCTGAGTAAAAGCTTTGCCCTAGAGGGACCTGCTTTCTCCAGCTTCAGATATGCCACATTTGATTTTGTGTCCTGTTCATAAAATATTATGTTATGTTATGTTGTTATGTCATGTTATGCTGTCCTTTTCAGCTTTTTCTCAAAAGCTAAGAGCAAATGCAAAGGAATGAGATTGTGACTCAAGAACTGTTCCCTGCTTCTTAGACCACTAATTCCAGAAGGACTCTTAAAAATATGAATGCCTGCAGCATTATAGACAATAAGGAAGTTAGAGGAAAGCAAAGATGTGTAACAGACTTGTATCAAGTTTTTCTGCTTCTACCAGTTTCTAAGAGTCAGTTGTGTTTTCATCCAAAAAAGTTTACACCAGTTTACATGTTATTCTAATTATACCACAAATTAAAGAAACATAAGTATTAACTTCTATGTTGTTTTACCTTAAAAAATTTCACATAAATTGCTTCATTGACATGTTTACAGCATAAATATTTACATCTATGCATCAAATGTTTGTTTATATATGTATTTTACTATCTGTCTCCATTTTTTAAATTGAAGCTTTAAATTGTGTCAATTATATATATATATTATAAAATAACTTTCATCATTTGAATATTCTTTGTACAGTGGAAAAATATGCCCACACCTCATTAGCTCCATGACTAGGGAAAAACTAAACTTTGTCCTTTCAATGGCAATATTTTTCTGTAAAGTGTAGATGTAAAGTGTAGACGTATAAAAAAAATTGTTAAAGGCATGCACAGAGCATGTACATGTAAAGTGTAGACATATAAAAAAATTTTTAAAGGCATGCACAGAGCAACCTGAGTACATAATCCCTGTAGAGCTTTGTAGATGTCCCATAAAATTATATTGTTCTTCTGTATCTAATTTCATAACCCTTTTATTTTAGTAATTCATCTTTTTTAAAAAATTAATTTTTATTGAAATATAGTTGATTTGCAATGGTGTTAGCTTCAGGTTTACAGCAAAGTGATTCAGTTATACATATACATATATCCATTCTTTTTCAGATTCTCTTCCCATATATGTCATTAGAGAATATTTCATAGAATTATCTCTGCTATAAGTAGGTAACTCACCTTTATTAGGTGTTAAAAAATTTAATTTAATTTTCACATAAAGTGTATGTAAGTAATAAATGGAATTCTCTTTCAAAATTGAGATACTAAGAAAACTTCTGTGATCTTTTTTGGAAAAAGGCTACATGCAAAAAAAGAAATAACAATCTTTCTGAGAAAAATTGATAAATTATTTAAGAAAGTAGAATTTTTCTAATTTTCATTCCAAGCTTTATAAGTCTTGGAAAAAAACTTAAACACATACATCCATGTGTCCTAAAACAATGTACCAATACCATAGAGAATAAAACAATAAGTAGCAATTCTGAGGCTTAATATAAAGCAATATATTTATAATAAATTGTTACTTAAAATTTTTAGAAAAATGTACAAATTTCATAATAATAAACAAAATCATCTGCTTATTAGAAAGCATAAAATTATAACATTATTTACTCTTTAATACCAGAACTTAGTTATACATACACAGGTAAGTAATTACACATAAATTATCATATTTCATTGATGCTAGGGTATTTTGCAGGTAAATATTTATGAAATGCTCATATATCTTACCCTACTAATATAAATATTTAATGGAGTGTTTGTCTTCTTTGTTTGCTAAGTAAATGTGAAAAAATATTTGTGATGGCACATATTATACACTATATTTTAGTAAAGAGGAAATCCAGCATTAGAATCATTTTTAAAGCATAGGCTTATCCAAAAAATAAGGGATCCTTTAGGAGGACAAAATAACAATGAAAATTTTTATAGATAACCATAAAATAAAAATCAACAAATTTGACTTTTTTAAATACTTATCCCAGAAACTAGCAGAAATCAGGAAAGTCCTTGCAGCTAGTAAGACCAAAAAACAAACAAACAAAAAACAGGTGTTCCCTCTGTAGCCCAGTGGGTTAAGGATCTAACTTTGTGACAGTTGTGGCATAGGTCACAGCTGTGGCTCAGATTCAGTCCCTGGCCCAGGAATTTCCATATGCCCTAGGTGTGGCAAAACAAATAAACAAACATTTATTTTCACAATTTGGAATAGTTTACTTCAATGGTTTCAATGTTAGTGGGCATAAATTTTTAAAGGTAAACAAACCCAAAAATGGAGAAAAAAAAAACGTAATTTAGAGGTAGTCTGAAAAATTGAGATAGATGAGAATAATCCTTTCTCTATATAAGCTCATCTGAATTCAATACTATTCTGCTAGTACCATAGCCCTTTTCCCTCCTGTAGTATTTCAAGGCAAGGGCAAAACCATTTACTCAATTAGTATTCTGGGCAAAAGTCCTGGTATTTTAGTTAACAGCAATATATACTGTTCCATTACCATAAAAAAGGCTGTGCTTCCACAATTTATCCTTGCAACTATAAGATTTAATAGAAACATACTTGCTTCTTAGCAGGATGACCCATACCTATCATTCTCACAATACGAAGTGCACGAGTATTATATTTAATTCATTTCACAGATCCAGGGACTGAATCTGAGACCCTGAAAGGTCCTCCTCTTTTTATTAACAAAAGATTGAGATCCTGAATGTGAAATACTGGTGATTGAATATATATATTTATCACCAACCCCTTTTAAAACTTTGCTAGAGTTATAATGAGGGAATTAACAAGATACAAATATATAAAGAATATGAGAATGAGAGGGTAAATCTCAGATAAATGAGACTTAACAAAATTTTAGAAGAGAGGTAATATCCCACTAGCTTTGTGTAACTATAGAGAAAAAAAGTTGCTTAAGGGCTTAGGGGTACAGAAGCCAAGAGATTAGAAAATGCATATCTCATTATCCTGGAAAAATCTCAAGATTTGGAGGTCCAAAAAACACAAGAATCGGAGCTATCACTGAGAACATAAATACTGTGTTGTTTCAGAACTGAAAAATTGGCTGAAGATCTTTATAGGGTGCAGTTGACCCTTAAATCACAGGGGAACAGCAAAGCAATTCTTCTCCACCTTGGGTAGCTTGGCCATTTGCCATCTAGTGAGACTGAACAGACTATCTCTTGACTCAAAACACAGTACAGAGCTAAGGGAGAGATGCTGGAACCCAAAACTGAGAAATTGAAGGAAAAGATTGTCTATGAGGAGTAAGACTCACTGCAGATACTTTGGTTTATATCTCAGTCCTCATGGTTGAGGGCAAGGATTTTCTCTTAGGGGAAACTGACCAGGACAAAGAAAGAATCAGTAGATGTTGATTATTGTGGATTCCTCAATGAAATGACCAATCCCTGACCAGCAAAATCCAGCAGTCAGCAAGTAGCATCCTTGCCACAGAGTTTGCAGTCATAATTTTGGGGTTTCACTCTGAAATATGAAAAAAATGGCTAGAATCACCAGTAATAGGGAAAATAATACGTGATTAAATACAGACACCAAAACAACCAAGTAATCAGAGAATACACAGACTATTGAGGACTCAAAAGAAAATATTAGCTACACTAAACATAATATCATGTATATACTTATATAAATAATTACAATTAATATATTTACACCAGATATTATATATTTGTAGTATATATTAACTTCTACATATCAAATACACTGTAATTACTTTACTGTATACATCTATTTAAAAGTTATGCTTTTTAAAACAAAGAAATCCAAAAAAATAAGAATTCTTAGGTATTAAAAACAAAATTACAGAACCAATTTTAAGTCAATAAAGTTGTTAAAAATCTCAAAAAATTTTAAGACAAGAGATGGGAGAGAAAAGAGAAAAGAAAAGAACATTTGTGGCAGTTTACAAAATTCAACATCAAATTAAAAGGAATTCCAGTCCAAGAAAAAGGAATCTGTAGGGTAAAAATTCTGAAATAAATAACACAAATATTCCAACAACATATAAAAAAGATCATACAACATGACCAGGTGGGCTTCATCCCAGGTGTACATACACCACATTAACAAAAGAAGAGTCAAAAACCATATGATCTTCTTGAGAGACACAGAGAAAGCATTTGACAAAATCCAACATCCATTCATGATCATAAATCTTACCAAAGTGGGTACAAAGGGAACATACCTTAACATAATAAAAGCCATTTATGACAAACCCACAGCAAATATAATACTCAATGGAGAAAAGCTGAAAGCCTTCCCACTAAAATCTGGAACAAGACAGGTATGCCCACTCTCACCACTGTTATTCAACATAGTACTAGAGGTCCTAGCCACAGCAATCAGAAAAACATAAGAAATAAAATCCATCCAAATAGGAAGAGAAGAGGTAAAACTGCCACTGTATGCAGGTGTCATGATACTATATATAGAAAACCCCAAGGACTCAATCCAAAAACTACTTGAACTGATCAACAAATTCAGCAATGTAGCAGGATATAAGATTAACACTCAGAAATCAGTCTTATTTCTGTATACTAACAATGGAAATATTAGAAAAGGAATACAGAAATACAATACCTTTTAAAATTGCACCCCAAAAAGTCAAATACCTGGGAATACACCTGACCAAGGAGGTAAAGGAATTATATGCCAAGAACTATAAAACATTATCAAGGAAATTAAAGATGTAAAGAAATGGAAAGATAGCCCATGATCCTTGGTTGGAAACAATAATATAAAAATGGCCATACTACCCAAAGCTACCTACAGATTCAATGCGATCCCTATCAAATTACCCATGACATTTTTCACAGAAATAGAACAAACAATTCAAACATTTATAAGGAACCACAAATATCCAAAATTGCCAAAGCAATTCTGAGGAACAAAAACCAAGCAGGAGGCATAACTCTCCCAGACTTCAGGCACTACTACAAAGCCACAGTCATCAAGACAGTGTGGTACTAGTACCAAAACAGGCAGACAGACCAATGGAACAGAAGAGAAAACCCAGAAATAAACCCAGACACCTACGGTCAATTAATCTTTGACAAGGGAGGCAAGAACATGAAATGGGAAAAAGACAGTATTTTCAGCAAGTATTGCTGGGAAACCTGGAAAACCACATAAAAATCAGTGGAACTAGAACACACCCTCACACCATGCACAAAAATAAACTCAAAATGGCTGAAAGACATAAATATAAGACATGGTACCATCAAAGTCCTGGAGGAGAACAGAGGCAAAATATTCTCTGACATAAACCTTACAAATGTTTGCTCAGGTCAAGCTTCAAAAGCAACAGAAATAAAAGCAAAAATAAACCAATGGGACCTAATAAAACTGGCAAGATTTTGCACAGCAAAAGAAAACAAAAAGAAAAGAAAAAGACCACCTATGCAATGGGAGAAAATAGTGTCAAATGATGCACCTGACGAGGGCTTAATCTCTGGAATATACAAGCAACTTATACAACCCAATAGCAAAAGCCAGCAACCCAATTGAAAAATGAGAAAATACCTCAATAGATATTTTTCCAAGGAAGATGTACAGATGGCCAACAAGCACATGAAAAAATGCTCAACATCCCTGATTATTAGATAAATGCAAATCAAAACTACCATGAGACACCACCTCACACCAGTCAGAATGGCCGTCATCAACAAGTCCACAAATAACAAATGCTGGAGGGGGTGGGGAGAAAAGGGAACCCTCCTGCACCATTGGTATGAATATAAACTGGAATAACCACTATGGAGAACAGTATGGAGGTATCTTACAAAACTATACATAGAACTACCATATGACCCCACAATCCCACTCTTGGGCATATATCTGGACAAAACTCCCCTTAAAAAAGACATGCACCCACATGTTCATTGCAGCACTATTCACAATAGCCAAGACATGGAAACAACACAAATGTCCATCAACAGAGGGTTGGATTAGGAAGATGTGGTCTATATACACAATGGAATACTACTCAGCCATAAAAAAGAACAAAATAATGCCATTTGCAGTGACATGGATGGATCTAGAGACTCTCATCCTGAGTGAAGTAAGTCAGAAAGAGAAAGACAAATACCATATGATATCACTTATATCTGGAATCTAATATATGGCACAAATGAACCTTTCCTCAGACAAGAAAATCATGGACTTGGAGAATAGACTTGTGGTTGCCAAAGGGGAGGGGTAGGGAGTGGTATGGAATGGGAGCTTGGGGTTAATAGATGTGGACTATTGCCTTTGGAATGGATTAGCAATGCGATCCCGCTATGTAGCACTGGGAACTATGTCTAGTCATTTATGATGGAGCATGATCATGTGTGAAAATCGAATGTGTACATGTATGTGTAACTGGGTCACTATGCAGTACAGTAGAAAAAAAATTGTATTGGGGAAATAGCAGTAAAAAAATTTAGAAAATAACATGGATAATTTTCCTAGACCTAAAATACATGAACATCCAAATTAAAGGAGACTACTGAATGACAAAAAAAATTGATGGATGTTGATGTTGCTAAGATACAGTACCAAAATTTTGAGAACTCCAGAGATAATTAGAAGCTTTTAAGAGCAATGAAGGAGTTCCCACTGTGGCACAGTAGAAAAGAATCTGAGTAGTATCAGTGAGGATTCTGGTTCAATCCCTGGCCTCACTCAGTGGGTCAGGGATCTAGCATTGCCATAGCTGTGGTGTAGGTCGCAGACACAGCTTGCATCTCCCATTGCTGTGGCTGTGGCTGTGCTGTAGGCTGACTGCTGTAAATCTATTTCCACCCCTAGCCTGGGAAATAGTAATAATAACAATAATAATAACAATAGCAATGAAGAAGAGAGAAAGATAAGATGGTGGAGGAGTAAGATGTGGAGCTCACAAATGGTGTAGAATGATTCACACAGCACATCTATTGAATGCTGGCAGAAACCCTCAGACCTCTAAAAAAAAGCAAGACACCCTCCACACAACTGTGTGGAATGAAGGGAAAAAAAGAGAGAAGAGGGGGACAAAAGGAATCAGGATAGGACCAGCACTCCTGAGAGCGAGCTGTGAAAAAGGCTAGGAATCCAGACCCTATGATGCCATCTAACTAATATGGAGATCAGTGGGATGAAGGGGGACTCTCAAAGCCTCAGAGAAAAGTGCAGTAGCTGACTGAGGAGGACAAAGCAGAGAGGGAGACCAGAACAGACCATCAGTACCACGACCTGGGACACCGCAGCCTGAGACACTCAGGCAGGGGCTGAGCATTAAGACTCAGGCTTGGGAGGACAGTTTGAGGGGAAAGGACTAGGGATGGCTTGTGGAAACAGCCTGAGTGGCTAGGGAGTGGTGTGCCAGAGGCTGGGGGCAGAAGGCCACAGCTGAGGAAAACTGGGAGGAGGTCTGGGCATGCAGGAGAAATATGGTGTCATTATTGGGGAGAGCAAAAGGAGGACTGACGAAACTAGCATAGGAACATGTATCTCTTTGCATGCATATGTTCTTCAGTGAAGGGGCTACTCTTGTGCGGGCTGCCACTGTAGCTATCTTAGACTCCTAAGGCAGGTGTGGCTCTCTGCCATTAAAGTTCCTGAAAGCAGGCACTGCCTGCAGCCCCAGTCACCTCAGGACTCCCTGCCAAGGAGGATCTTACAACAGAGCATCACCCATTGCTCTCCCTCCCCTGGGAACACACACGCCCTTCCACTGACACTGCCAAAGTCTATGGACACTGCCTCCACCTCCATAAGGGTCACTGCCACTTCCTAGGATCTTGCAACTAGTAGCAGCCTGCATCCCCTGCTCCCCCTGGGTCCTTGTCACTACCAAGGGCCCAGCAACCAGGTGCTGGCTACAGACTCTGTCCCATCTCCCTGGAAACAGGCCACATACCAGCACACTCCCAATCAAGGGCATAACAACCTGCACCCACAAAGGAAAGAGACAGCAAGCATCCAAACCAAAAGCAGCCTTCACACCAAAACAAACAAAAAAAGTCCTCACAAGAAACCCAGGATGCTCCCTTGTATAAACAGCCCTCCAAGACAACACTGGATAGTTGTTTTCCCTAAACTCACAGAATTAGAAAAATATAAGAAAAATGAAGAGGCTCAGGAACCACTCACAGTTAAAAGAACTGGAGAATTCCCCTGAAGGAGCAAACAGTGAAACAGACCTCTCCAGTCTAACAGACACCAAGTTAAAAAAAGGAGGTAATGAAAATACTGAAGGAATTGAGTGGACATCAAGAGTAATGCAGACGATTTTAGAAAGGAAATTGAAACTATGAGGAGACAAAAATAATTAGGAAAATCATTTGCTGAGATAAAAACTGAGCTAAAGACATTGAATAAAAGGATGAATAATGAAGAAGAACAAATAAGTGACTTGGAAGATAGAATAATGGAAATCATTCAATTAGGGCAATAGACAGAAAAACAAACAAACAAAAAACATGAAAGCAATATAAGTTATCTATGGGATAATATAAAGTGGGCTAATCTACATATATTAGAGATTCCAGAAGGAGAAGAAAAAGAAATGGAGATTGAAAACAGACATAAAAGAAGAAATTAATGGGGATAAAATAATTGGAGGCTTAATATCCCACTCACATCAATGGACAGATCCTCTAGACAGAAAATCAATAAGGCAATAGAATCCTAAATGACACAATAGAACAGTTAGACTTAATTGATATTTTCAGGACATGACATCCAAAAACGCTCAGAATATACATTATTTTCAAGTGTGCATGGACCATTCTATAGGATTGACCCACAGCAGAAATCAAGCCTCAGCCAATTTAAGAATATAGAAATTATTTCAGGTATCTTCTCTGACCACAATGGCATGAAACTAGAAATCAACCACAAGGGGGGAAAAGAGAGAGAAACTAATTAACAAGCTACTAAAAAAATTAGTGGGCCAATGAGGAATTAAAAAAGGAAATTAAAAAATACCTCAAGACAGGAGTTCCCTGATTCAACTGACAAGGGATTCATCTCCAAAATGTATAAACACCTTCTACAGCTCAATACCAAAAAAAAAAAAAAAAAAAAAAAAACATCAAAAAATGGGCAGGAGATCTAAACAGACAGTTCTCCAAAGAAGACATACAAATGGCCAAGTAACACATGAAAAGATGTTCAACATCACTCATTATGAGAGAAATGCAAATCAAAACCAGTATGAGGTACCACCTTACACCAGCCAGAATGGCCATCATTCAAAAGTCTACAAACAATAGGTGCTAGACAGGGTGTGGAGAAAAGGGAACCCTATGACTCTGTTGGTGGGACTGAAAATTGGTGCAACCACTGTGGAAAACAGTATGGAGATTCCTCAGAAGACTAAACATAGAACTACCATTTGATCCAGCAATCCCACTCCTGGGCATCTATCCAGAGAAAACTACGACTCTCAAAGACACATGTACTCTGATGTTCATTGCAGCACTATTTGCAATAGCCAAGACATGGAAACAACCTAAATGTCCATCGGCAGAGGAGTGGGTCAAGAAGAGGTGGTACATATACACAATGGAATATTACTCAGCCATTAAAAGGAACGAAATAGCAGCATTTTTAGCAGCATGGATGGACCTAGAAATTATCATGCTAAGTGAAGTCAGCCATACAATGAGACACCAACATCCAATGCTTTCACTGACGTGTGGAATTTGAAAAAAGGACAGACGGAACTTCTTTGCAGAAGAGATACTGACTCACAGACGTTGAAAAACTTATGGTCTCCAGAGGAGACAGTTTGGGGAGTGGAAGGATGTGCTTGGGTTGTGGGATGGAATTCCTGTGAAATTGGATTGTGATGATCATTATATAACTACAGATGTGATAAATTCATTTAAGTAATAATAATAATAATAAAGACAGGAGTTCCCGCCATGGCACAGTGGTTAAGGAATCTGACTAGGAACCATGAGGTTGCGGGTTTGATCCCTGGCCTTGCTCAGTGGGTTAAGGATCCAGTGTTGCCATGAGCTGTGGTGTAAGTTACAGACGCAGCTCGGATCCCTCATTGCTGTGACTCTGGTGTAGGCTGTCAGCAACAGCTCCAATTAGACCCCTGGCCTGGGAACCTCCATATTCCATGGGAGAAGCCCTAGAAAAAGCAAAAAGACAAAAAACAAACAAACAAAAAAACCTCAAGACAAATGACAATGAAATTATATCCATTCAAAATCTATGGGATACTGCAAAAGCAGTTCTTAGAGGGAAGTTCAGAGCAATACAGGCTTTCCTCAAAAAACAAGAAAAATCTCAACAATCAGACAAACAAAAGATATAAATGGTATCCAAATTGGAAGAAGAGAGGTAAAATTGTCATATATGCAGATGCCACGATACTGTATATAGAAAACCCTAAAGACTCCACACAAAAACTACTCACACTGGAGTTCCCATTGTGGCTCAGGGGAAATGAATCTGACTAGTGTCCATGAGGATGCAGGTTCAATCCCAGGCCTTACTCAGTGGGTTAAAGATCCGGCATTGCTGTGAATTGCTGTGTAGTTCACAGATGCAGCTTGGATCTGGCATTGCTGTGGCTGTGGCATAGGTCTAGCCTGGGAACCTCCATATGCTTCAAGTGGAACCCTAAAAAAGACAAAAAAAAAAAAAGAAAAAGAAAAACTACTCAAACTGATCAACAAATTCAGCAAATTGCAAGATCCAAGATAAACGTTCAGAAATTGGTTGAATCTGTATACTAACAATGAAATATTAGAAAAGGAATATAAAAAAATACCTTTTAAAATTGACTCCCCAAAATTAAATACCTAGGAATAAACCTGATTAAGGCAGTAAAAGACTTATATGCTGAGAACTATAAAAATATTAATCAAGGAAATAAGAGGATTCAAAAAAATTTCAATATATTCCACGGTCCTAGATTGAAGAATTAATATCATTAAAGTAGCCATACTACCCACAGCAATCTACAAATTCAATGCCATCCCTATTAAATTACCCAAGACATTTTTTCACAGAAATAGAACAAATGATCAAAAATTTATATGGAAACATAAAAGACCCAGAATTGCCAAAGCAATCCTGGGAAGGGGGAGGGGAGCAGCAGGTATAACTTTTCCAGACTTCAGACAATGTAACTAATACACAATAATCAAAATAATGCGGTATCAAAATAATGCGGTACCAAAACAGACATAATGATCAATGGAACAGAAGAGAGAACCCACGGATAAACCCAAACACTTATGGTCAATTAATCTTGGACAAAGGAGCCAAGACTGGGATAAAGATGATCTTTTCAGCAAATGGTCCTAGGAAAACTGGACAGCTGCATGTAAATTAATGAAACACACCCTCATGCCATGCACAAATAAACTCAAAATGGCTTAAAGATTTATCATAAGACATGAAGAGAACATAGGCAAAATATTCTCTACATGTAAAATGTACATATGTTTTCTTAGGTTGGTTTCCCAAGGCAATAGAAAATAAAATATATATAGGACCTAATCAAATTTATAAGCTATTGCACAACAAAGGAAACCATGAAACAAAACAAAAACAATCCTATAAGACAATCTAAGGAGTGGGAGAAAATCACTGCAAATGATGCAACTGACAAGGGCTTAATCTCCAAAATAGGAGCTCAAACAACTCAACAACAACAAAAGACAAACAATGCAATTGAAAACTGGGCTGAAGGCATTTCTCAAAAGAAGACTTATGGAAGGCCAGCCCACATGTGAAAAAATGGTCAACATCACTCATTATTAGAGAAATGCAAATCAAAACTACAATGTGGTACCACCTCACACCAGTCAAAATGGCCATCATTAATAACTCGACAAATAACAAATACTGGAAATGGTGTGGAGATAAGGGAACCCCCCTACACTGTTGGTGGAACGTAAATTGATACAACCACTAGGGATACAGCATGGAGCTTGCTCAGAAAACTTAATATAGAATCCAGAAATCCCACTCCTTGGAATACATCCAGACAAAACTTTCATTCAAAAAGATACTTGCACCCATATATTCATAGCAGCACCATTCACAATAGCCAGGACATGGAAACAACCTAAAAATCCATCAACAGATGAAGATTAAGAAGATGTGATACATATACGCAATGGAATACTAGTCAGCCATAAAAAAGAACAAAATAATGCCATTCATAGCCATGTGGATACAAATAGAGGTTCTCATACTAAGTGAAGTCAGAAAGAAAAGGACAAATTCTATATGACATCACCAATGTGAGGAATCTAAAATGTGGCACAAATGAACCTATCCCCAGAACAGAAACAGATTCACAGATGTGGAGTACAGACTTGTGGTTGCCAAGTGGGAGGGGGAGGGAGTGGGATGGGATGGAGAGTTTAAGGCTAGTATATGCTAACTATTATATTTAGAATGGATAAACAATGAGGTCTTACTGTATTGTGTAGGGAAATAAATCCAATCTCTTGTGATAGAACATGATGGAAGATAATATAAAAAAAATTCATATATTATACATATATATATGATTGGGCCACTTTCCTTTATGGCAGAAATTGACACAATATTGTATCTCAACTATACTTTAATTCAAAAATTTAAATAAAAATAATTAAAGATTTTTTAAAAGCCATGAAAAAATTATAAATAAAATGAAAAGACTGAGACTCCAAAAGTCACCTAAATGTCTTAATGGCAATTTGAAAGCTTGAACAAAGTAAAGTTTTCAAAAAAAGAAAAAAAAAAAAACAAAACTGAAACTAAATGATTTTCAATCCAGTATTCTATACCCAGCTAAGTTTGAGAGGACAAAGACATTTTCAAATATAAGACTCTCAAAAGTTGACTCCAATATGTCATCTTTTAATTGCCTCCTGGGTGAGGAAGTAAGGAATAAACCAAGAAGATAGAAAATGGAGGATGTAGCATGCAGAGAATCCAACAGAGGAAGGAGCAAATGGATAATGTCTTCATGGATAGCCATGCTACGTCATTTTAATTAGAGAAAAAAAAAAAAAAAAGAAATTGAGCAGTCCAAGATAAACACATTCAGAAAAAGAATAGAACTGATCTATGTATTGGAAAGTATTGGAAATGGTTTTGGTAGAAAATTTATGGTTTTGTTGGAGATTTCATGGCTGGAGAGCTTATGGGTGTGTTATTAGCAGGTATATTAAAAATTAACGAAATTTAAAATGATGTAAAAATTAACTTCAGAGAGTTGTACAAGAAAGCAAAAAAAAAATAGTTTACTATAAAACAGGCTGAATAATGCTTTAAAGCCATTATACTATATATGCACTGAATAATTTCCTCAAAAGTTTATGTAATTTTATTAGGAAGATGGGGAAAAGAAAAGGGTGTGTGATAGAGGGGGAAAAAAGCAGGAAAAATATTCAAAAGGTAAACTCTCACCTCTTGGAAAGAGAATCTTTGGACTAAATGATGGGAAAGTAGATAACTATTTCTGCTATAACTCTTACAGAGCTTTTTAACTTTTTAAAAATCTGCAAGTTTTACTTTGATAAAATTGAAATTAAAAAGCTAAACTCTCTAAATGTACATGGGATCAGGACTGTTCTTTAAGCAGTGGGGAGCTGTGCTGCTGTTCATAATCTTATTTTAGCTGACTTGCAGCCCTCCCCTGAGGACCTACTTCTGCAGCTCCCTGGGGCTCAAACACCACTTCATGTCCAACCTCCCACATGCCTCAATGTCTAGAAATGGGTTAGTCACTCTCACCGCTTCACACTGTTGCCTCCAAATAATTTCATCACTCTCCTTTTTCCAAAGACAGCTGCTAGAGTTTTGAAAACTCCTCGTTATTGAAGACTTTTTCTTCCTACCTGACTCTCACTTAAAATATGTGCATTTTAATATATATAAGTGTATACCCAGTAGAATTAGTTAAAGTTTTTAAAAGAGAGAAAAATCAGTGTCCTAGGTTTCCAGGGCTTATCCAGTCATTGATCAAGGTGACAACACCAAGGGACATGAGAGGGACGACAAAAAGCAGTTTGGAAGTTTGGCATTGAAGTTCAGCTCAAAGTGAAGCAGAGCAGGAAGGAATAGGTAAGGAGAAACAGCCAGATTTCAAGCCAGAAAGATAAAGATTTAATGAATATTGCTAACAAACCACCAACTCTTCTATGCATACATGTGCACACACACAGATAGACAGACAGAGGAAAAGAAGTTGGAAGGAGATATATATCCAGGACAAGTGCACAGATTTTATAAGAGGATATTTGAGACAATAAACCCTAAATAAAATCTTTGGTCTTCACCAGTTCAGTCATCACACTTGTCTCACATTATTCATGTAAAAAACAAATAATTCTAGTCCTATTTAAACAGGAATAATATTCAAAAGGCAACCATAAGAGATCTAAGGATAGATAATGAGGGAAAAAAAGTATATGAAAAAAGGAAATCACTGAATTTCTCCATGTTTTTTTCAGTGTCCACTAAATTGCAACAAACCTCCACAAAGGGACAACGAAAACATAGAAAGTTCCAAAGATGATATTACATGAAAACAGAAGAAGACAATGAATAAACTGGCAGGACACAGTAAAGAAAGGAAACAGAGATGGAGAAGCATTACCAAGAAGAAAGCCAGATTTTAATCAACCAAAAATAGGATAACATGACTGAAATCCAGGAATAGACATCATGAGCTGACTAGAGGGACCAGAAGTAAATAAAATGGAAAATAACAAAGATTTGGGAAAAAGAGCCTTTTTCTGAAAAAATGACATCGAGTCCTAAAATATGCATACTATGTTATTACTGAAAAAGAAATCTTATCAAGTGAAAATTGTCACAGATACTTTGTAAGAGAATCTTCCTGAAATAGGAAAAATGTGAGAGGAAATGATTAATTTCAAGATATATCCCAAGGCATTCATTGAACTTTCATTATGAGGGAAGAGCCATATAGATCTTCAGGTAGATAAAGCAACAGCCTAAACAGGAAGAAAATAAATAGACTCTCAGACTTCTCCATAGCCACTCGCTAGGCAGGTAGACTGTAGCACTGTCTCCAAAGTTCCAAGGAAAAGATGATGTGACCCAAAGATGTTATGTCTGGTGAAGTTGTTCTTTAACTATAAATACACCACACATTTTCAAATAGGCCTTAGAGATCACAGTACCCATGACTTTATTCATGAAAGGATTTGCCAGGGAAATTCAGCCAAGAAAGAATGAAATAAAATAAAGAAACAAAGATAAAGCTAAATGGAGGTGAAATTAAACATCAAAATAGGAATTCCTACTCTGACACAATGGGACAGAAAATGACAGTGTCTCTGCAGTGGCAGGGATACCGGTTCAGTCCTCAGACTGGTGCAGTGATTTAAGGATCCAGTGTTGTTGCAGCTGTGGTGTAGGTCTCAGCTGTAGCTTGGATTCAATCCCTGGCCTGGAAACTTCCATATGCCAAGGAGCAGACAAAAAAGAAAAAAATCAATTTAAAGATTGAACTAAGCCAAACACATGTGGATATTATCTAGACAGTAGAGAATAAAAATTAAATAATAATCCTACTTTGAGTTCAATGCTCAAAATTATCCTCGAAACTAAGTATAGCTTACAGAGCACCATGGATACAATTAGCAGACTCTCTAAGCTTCTCTAGCTGAGATGATATTGAATGCTGTTCTGTGTTTCTACCCAACAGAGGGTGTAGTAGATTACTTTTCAGATATCTACCATTCATAATCTCCTATTCTGGATTCTGGTACCTCTTGTCCTCCTAACTTCACAGCCCTATCTCATGGTCAGAGCTGATTGGACATGAAGGCATAATCATCATCCCCAGTAGACCAATCAAATCTCCCCAGCAGGAACTGGAACACAGACACTGAGGTAATGTGTAATACGCAACAGATAATGTGGTAATATATAAAGCCAGAATTACCACCATGGCCAAAAAGAATCCATGTCAGTAGAGAAATAAATGAAAACAATACACAGAGATAAGAGATCAACTTAGTTGAAATGAAGAGGATGAATGTTTAGGTTCATATTTTTTTTCCTTCTTAAACTCTAATAAACTCCCTGTCTTTGGCTTCGCATGAGTCATCTGTGTATATTTATAATAATGTCTCCTTTTTTATTTGAGCTTTTTTGAATGGGTTTCACCTACTTTCAGCTATCCTTAAAAACAACAGAAATCAGATGAAACTAGTGCTTCTTATACTAAGTGAAGTAAGTCAGAAAGAGAAAAACAAATACCATATGATATTACTTATATGCAGAATCTAAAATATGGCAAAAATGAACCTATTTACAGAACAGAAATGGACTCAGACAAAGAGAACAGACTTGTGGTCGCCAAAGGGGAAGAGTGAGGGTGTGGGATGGACTGGGAGTTTGGGGTTGGTAGATGCAAACTGTTACATTTAGAATGGGTAAGCAATGATATTCCACTGTACAGCACAGTAAACTGTGTCCAATCTCATGGCATAGAACATGATGGGGGATGATATGAAAAAAAAAATGTGACATATGACTGGGTCACTTAGCTGTACAGCAGAAATTAGTATAATACTAAACAACTGTAATTTTTTTAAAATGGAAAAAAACAGAAATCAGTATGAGGAAGTCACAAATAACAAATCCATATTAGGAAAAAAAGCCCACAAAACTGAATTGGGGTACATGTTGAAGGGCAATGATGATTCCTCTATCAAGGAAATGGAAACTAACAATTTCTATTTGGCAATAACAAAATAGTTCAGCTGTCATCCATTTTCCCTGACAGTTCAGAACATATTTCCAAAAAAGTGAGGCTTTAAAGGGTGTCACAGCCAATTTAAAAGTATCAGAGTATTCAGATTATAACTTGTGAAAGATCAACAGAGGCAGATTTTAGGAAGAAATCTGTCTAGAGACAGAGAGGAAAGCAGGCTGTCCCTTAAGATTTCTTTTTCAGATCAAGAAATCGTGTGCCTTGCCAAACATAGCATCCAAATTATCTGAATGATCATATATCTGCAACTTAGACCAGTGCTCCAATTGGGGGAAAAATAGCATAATAAAATTTATAATGGTTATATGTGCAATTAGCTAGAAGTTTAGAAAGAAATCATTATCTATAGGTCTTTATCCCCTCACTGTGTACCATACTTGATCTCCAACCTAACAAATATGAAAAATACTTAAAAGCTAAACTGGATTTCATGGCTTGGAAAGGATATAAACATATAAGTAGATTAAAGAAATATTCCCTGTTGGCCATTGCTATTCTTCTGGACCTTAAGACTAATGACATTAAGCAGATAAATATGGAGTCCCAGAATCCCAGACAGGGATGTTGATAAGAATGGTAAACACAGGAGTTCCCACTGTGGTTCAGCAGGTTAAGGAGCAGACATTGTCTCTGTTAGGATGCCAGCTCCATCTCTGGCCTCATTGCTGAGAGCTGTGGCATAAATTGCAGGTGCTGCTTGGATCTAGTGTTGCCATGGCCATGGCATAGGCCTGCAGCTGCAGCTGTTATTCGACCTTGTCCTGGGAACGTCTATATGTTGTAGGTGAAACCATAAAAAAGATATGGTAAATTCAATCCTAACATGTCAGCCAAGCAAACCCATAAAGTACTGTGAAACAAGTTTCCTGGGTTGGTTTACTGTCAACAGAGCTCCCCCAAAACAAAACAAAATCAATAGGGATTTCACTAAAGTCTGCAAGAATATTTTAGCTCTAGAAAATAAGATGAAGAAAAGAGAGAAAAGGAAAAGCTTCTCAACCTGATCAACAGAACGTGAATGACAAACCAAAAGAGTAAATTCAGCACCAAGATTTCTTTGACACACATCCAGCCTTGATTCCTGCAGCCTAGGGACAGCCCTTCTGGGGGGACCCCACGCAGTATGCCTCTCAGGGTGGCTCCAAAGGCATCTGAACAAGTGAGCCCGCCCAGGGCAGCTAGAACCATTCATTATGGAAACCTTCTACTGCAAAGGAAATGAGCCAATAGGCTCAACAACCCATGAGATTAACTGGTGGGTTCTCTCCCTCAGAGGATTGAATGCTTCCTCTTGGGTCCCAAGGGTATTCCAGAGGAAGAAATTTTGATATCCCAATGTAATGAGACACAGCACAAAGTCACATGAAATAAACTATACTATTTATTCAACTCTATTTTATCTCTGACAATGTTAAAATTTGAGATGTCTGTTGCGATAAACACTAAAAGAAAAAGAAAAAAAAACACTTATGAGTGCCATCTTGCAGAGGAACCAATCAATACCTTCTCAGGCTGACCCTCAACCAATAACTTTAGTCACACTGCAGCTTTGACCTTCTCATGACAGCCACTGACCATGGGAGGTTCAAAACACAAAGGCCAGAGGCAGCAAATGCATAGAGTAATGAGAACAGAGGAACAGCCAGAACTGGTCCCTCACAGAGAGCAAAGCTGTTCCCAGAGTATGAGTAATTGAGAACAGCATTTTCAGGAAGATTAAAGATTCCTCCATAAGGCAGTGATAAAAAACCCAAAGTCAAATGAATACAGAGCAAAGACAGGCAAAGCCTAGAAAATTTATGCAAATGGTATTTGTAGCCTAACATCCTAGAGCAGACCGACACAGGACTGAAATGCTGCAAAATTAGAACAAGATGGGTCACAGAAGATGGTCAGAAGAACCTGGAAGAAGAAACAAGAAAATTAAATGTGAACAAACTACTCCTTTTTCAACACTGTCTGACAATTTTCACCAATTTCATCATGAGAAAAAATGGAAGTATATGACAGCACCCACTGCTGAGAGTCCCTAAGTATAGAATATAAATTAAATAAGTATATATCCTAGTACTACTATATGTAGCTCTTTTTGCATAGATCAGAAGATAGTCTTTTAACTGAACTTTTATAAAATATTGACATTACTAAAGGAGACAAAACAGGTGAGTGCATAAATCTGGTTTTTAACAAGGCTCGCTGTCTGGACAGGTCATAAATCATTTGAAAGCAAAAAATTTCCACTAAATTGAATCTTTTCTTAGATAAATATGTCCAATAACATTGGATTTTCTAGCCAACTCAGTAAGATGTAGATAGGTTATCTGATATACTGGGATATAAATAAGAGAAAGGAAGAGGCAATATTATTATTTGTAGAAAATGCTGCTTGAGGAACTGACTAATGAAACATTTCAGGGTTACAACTTGACAATATGGGAAAAGTACTTATCTTTGATGAAGTCATTCTAGCTCAAGAAACTTACTCAAAGTAGATAACTAGAGAGGTAAGCAAATACTTGTATGATAAATGTTTATCATGGCTTTATTCCTCTGGTTCAAAAAAAAATTTAAAACATCCTTTAAGGCCCCAAACATGGAATTAGTCAAATAATACTGATAAAATGAGATAGGAGATGTAGTATAATCAGTGAGGTGGTCTTTATTTATCTGATTATAAATCAGCTGAGAAAAGCAGCTGGCTGTGGGGCTTGAGCATCTCCATACATCCTTGCATAGTGTTCTCAGCTACAAAGTCTAACCTCCTCTGCTCTGGTACTGTTTGGGAAGCTAGACACATGAGCAGCCAAGAAGGTCAAGGTAACCACATCTCTATTCCATGAGACTGCTCAGGAGGGCTTGTTTATTGCCTGCTACAAAAGCTGCTGAGCCCCTAGCCCCAGGTGCCTAAAATAAAGTGCAAAGTACTATGTGCAGGATCATCATCCAAGTCATTGAGTCATCCCCTGGGCCTCAGGGTCAGGGAAACCAGGATAATCATGTTAATAATCCTGCTGTTTGTTGTGCTGTGACTAACGAAATATCTTGTTCAGTCATACTGAAAGTCACAATCTACTTTCAGCCCCTCTGTTATGAGACTTGGGGCTTTTCCTTAACCACCTCCTTGCTTCTTCATCTGCCGATTCCTTGTCACCTCACTTGTTTGCATTCTGCTTAATAATCCTTAAACATAGGGAAATAATAATGTGTATCTTCTAGACATATTTGAAGATTGAGTGAGAAAATACATGTAAAGCACTTATAACAGTGCCTGGCACATAAAAGCATCCAAAAATTATTTAGTGGTCATCACATCATCATTATCAACATTCTCCTCATTATCATCATCATAATGATGCAATTATAGTCAGTAAATTCCAGAAGATGATTTATATTTGCTAAATGACAAGGCAAGTTATAAAACTCTGAGCACAAATGGGAAAATGTAAACAATTGTTAAATCTGAGTAAAGAACGCACAGAAGCTCTTTGTACTAATCTAGCAAATTACATATAGGTTTAAAATTAAATCAATATAAAAGTTATCTAAAAAAATCAGTGACTGCAATAAATACCAATATGAATTTATATCTATGTATGTATATATATATAATGCATGTGCATATATGTATGTATACAAATACACGACATCATAAGCACACTTATAAATGCACATGTAGAAAAATAAATACAATGTCTCATTAATCATGAGTAACTGCTCTCCCTGATGTAGTGATTTGGGACAACTTTCTTCTTTTGTATGATTTCAGTATTTTCCAAATTTCTAAATAGACATAAACATGTTTAAAATAGAAAAAGAAAGAGTATTATCAAAAAGGAAGTTAAAAACTCTTTTTAAGGGAAGTTTTACATAAACAATGGCTTCAAAATACAACTCAGCCCCTATGTCTTTTTATTTAAAGGAAGAAATTTAAATAAGATATATCAAATAATGTTCATTATTTTAGTAAGTTGGAAAATCAGGCATTCAGAAATTCTGTGAAATTATTGACTGAAGAATGCATTTCTGTGTTTGAAGTTTAAGGTTCCATCTCAGTTTGGAATCCAGGAAGTTCAGAGCACCCCTAGCCTTAAGTAACCATGGACATGAAGGAGACAGTGCCTTGTGAACCCACTGCCTGACTTTCATTGATCAGATGAAGGTGCATTCACATTATATGGGACAATTCTAAGTTAAGACACTGTGATCAGAGGAAAAGATCTGGTGCTGAGTGGGAAGATCAGAATAAGTGAAATTCCAATTCTGCCTGCTCACAACAAAGGAGAATAAAAGAATCATCAGGAGAGAAGGAAAAATAATAAAGCCTAAGTTGGCAGAATCTCAACAAGCAAATTTAGGTTCCAAAGGAAACTGTGCTGCCTGCTTCAGTTTCCTGACCCACAGCACAAATCTCAAAGGGCTCTGTGAAGCAAGGAGAATAATCTTTCATGAAAACTTGGCTGAAAATCTGTTTTATTCAAATGAGAAGGCTGATAAAGATGACTGTCATTCTCCCAAGCTATGCAGAAAGTACCAATATTCCCATGTTTCTGCAGAAAATTTCAGATTCTTCAATAAACAATAAAAGCACACTCTAGCATATGAATATATCTGACATGTTTAAACATTGGACTTTTTTCCATACTCATCTGTTCTACTCTTAGAGCAACTGAATAAATAATTTGTCAGAACTTCAGAGTGAAATACTTCCTCAGTTAAAAAGGTAGTAATTATAAAGTAATTCTGATAAACTAGAAAAACCTTCTTACCTAGAGTGACAGATAGAAAATAAGCATCTGAATGTACCAAAGAGAATGTGGTATTAAGTCATAGCAAGAGAAATATATCACAATGGATGCTTTTGCTACAAATAATGAAATATCAAGGGAAAAAAATGATGTGCCAAGTACAGTCCCACAACTCTCATATCAGTAAGTGCCCAAGTAGATAGTCCCAAAGCTGGCTACTCCAGTAACTCAGTGTGGAGAGTTACCTGGACTCTGCTCTATTCATGGACCCACATCCATGATCACTTTTCCAAATAACACACCCCCTGACAATGTCCAGAGGCTAGAAGGATCAGCTCACTGTCTTGGATTCATTTTCTGGTAGACATCCCATTACATCTCGTTTACCTAGGTTTTAACTCACTTCTGCACCTAAGCCAATCACTGAAAATGGGGGAAGAATTACTGATTGGCTTAGAGATTCAACCCCTGGGTTACCCAATAATGAAGAAAAATGGGGATTCTGCCTACAAAAGAGCCATAGTTGTGGGATGAGCACAGGAGTGTTCCAGATCCCAGATCACATAAGACAAAGGCCAAATTCTTTGCCACCATATATGGTGGCTGCCCATATTTTTAGCCCTTCAACTCCATTCCTTGGCAAATCAACCCTCTAGTCTCTCTCTTCAGCTTTACCTGCTGTTCCTGAACAGGCCCAACACACTCATCTCATTTTTGAAAATTTCTTCCCATCACCCCATATGGAATATCACTTTCTTCCAATCATAATTATTTTTATCTTCCAAAGACTAGTTCAAAAGCCACATTATCTTATTTCTCATAGCAGAACTTGTGCCTCCTCTCTATAGCCTTCCATAGTTTGAATTCCCAATTTGGCACTTTGCCTTTCTGCTTGGTATCAGTTTTATGCCTCTCACTCCACTGGAGAAAAATCTTCAAAACAGAAATGGTGTCTGAGTTCCCATTGTGGTGCAGTGGAAATGAATCCAACTAGCAACCATGAGGTTGTGGGTTTGATCCCTGGCCTTTCTCGGTGCACTAAGGATCTGGCATTGCTGTGAGCTGTGGTGTAGACATGGCTTGGATCCCACGTTGCTGTGGCTATGGCATAGGCTGGCAGCTGTAGCTCCAATTTGACCCCCATCCCTGGAACCTCCAAATGCTGAGAGTGCAGCCCTAAAAAGCAAAGCAAAAAAAAAAAAAAAAAAAAGGCAGAAATGGTGTTATCTCATCTTTTAGGGGTTATTCTGGTGCTATCAATATACAAGGGATTTAATACATACTTGTAGAAGTTGTCTAACATGTCATATTTTGGGGAAACACTCAGTAAAAACTCCACATCAGGAAATTGACTCTGCCATTCTCCATTTCTTTTAAGACTCAAGGAGGTTGGTCTACCTTGAAACTAATTTCAGAGTAAATGCAAACTAGATTATTAAGATTTAACTGCATCTTTGGTTATCTGTTATCCAAGAAATACATTTACATTTTTAAGACACCTATCAGATTTGTAATATGACTCTACCTCATGTGAATTTGGGGAAATATTTTTGCTAGAAAACATAAAATAAGATATTAAATGCTTCATCAGATCCTTCTCTGACTTTGCCCTTTCCCATTTATCAAGTCTTATTAAGTTTTTGTTTTCCTTGTGTTTGTTCTAATAATCTCTCCCCTTGTATAACAATACAACTTTCAAAATAAGGATCAGATAAACCAAAACTTGCAAACTCAAATAGATAATATAGAACAAAAATTTGTATCTTTCTAATCAAATGAGAATCTTAAGAGATCTCTGGAAATGAGAAACCAGAATCACCTTGGTAAGTCATGTTTAACATTTCCTAATCAGGTAACTTTTCTTTCGATCTGATTGAATCTTTTGTGCTACATCTTGAACATCTATCAAACTTATTCTGTTTGTAAGATGGGATTAAGATGGCAGGAGAGAAGGATTGGAGCTCAACTTCTCTCCTAAAAACAACAAAATTCACAATTAAAGGCTGAGCAATCTTCATTGCTTCATTTCTTAAAAAAGATATCCTACTCCAGAAGAAAAAGAGGAGGCAACATTAAGAGGAAGGAGGGTCGATTACATGATATAAGCACCCCATACCTTCCCAGTGGGAATCCGCACAGACTGAAAACTAACTGGTTCACAGAGACTTTCCTAAAGGAGTGAGAGTTCTGAGCCCCACATCAAACCCTCACGTGTGGGGATCCAGCACTGGGAGAAAGAGCCCCTGGAGCATCTGGCATTGAAGGCCAGTGGGGCTTGTGTGCAGGAGCTCCACAGGACTTGGGGAAACAGAGACCCCATTCTTAAAAGGCGCACAAGGACATTCACATGCACTGGGCCCAGGGCAAACCAAAGTCTCCATAGGAATCTGTGTCAAACCTAACTGCAGTTCTTGGAGGACTTCCTGGAAAACAGGGGTGAATGTGGCTTGTTGTGGGGGAAGGACATTGGAAGCAAAGCTCTCAGGAACAGGGAATATTCAGCAGCTTGCCTTTCTCTGGAGGTGGCCATTTTGGGAAAATCTGGCCCCACCCGTCAGTCAGTGCTGAGAAGCCCCAGGGCAAATGACAATGCAGGTGGGATCACAACCCCCATCTCAGTAAACAGGCTGCCTAAATATCCCCAAGGCACACAGCCACCTCTAATCCCACCCAGAGACAAAGCCATGCCCACCAGAGGGATAAGAATCAGCTCCACCTACCAGTGGGCAGGCATCAGTCCCTCCCATCAGGAAGCCTACAGCAAGCCCCTGTAACAACTTCAGCCACAAGGGGGGCAGATACCAGAAGTAAGAGAGGCTACAACCCTATTATCTGTAAAAGGTCACCACACCAATAACCTATAAAAATGAAAAGACGGAGAACTATAACTCAGATGAGGGAGAAAGAAAAAAACCCAGAAAATCAGCTAAATGATGAGGAGATTCTCAGCCTCCAGGAAAAAGACTTTAGACTCTTGATGCTGAAGATGATGCAAGGCATTGGAAATAAACTGGAGGCAAAGATGGATAACTTACAGGAAACACTGAGCAAACAGATACAAGATATAAAACTTAAACAAGAAGAGATGCAAAATACAATAACTGAAATAATAAGTTCACTAGAGGCAGCTAACAGCAAATACAGGAAGCAGAAAAATGAATAAGTGAGGTGGAGGACATATTAGTAGAAATTATGGATGCAGAACAGAAAACAGAAAAAAGATTGAAAACAAATGAAGAGAGTCTCAGAGAACTCTGGGACAACGTGAAATGCAACAACATCTCTATTACAGGGGTGCCAGAAGGAGAAGAGAGAGAGAAGGGGACAGAAAAAATATTCCAAGAGATGATAGCCAAAAACTTCCCTAACATGGGAAAGGAACCACACACTCAAATCCAGGAAGCACAATGAGTACCATATAAAATAAACCCAAGGAGGAATACACCGACACATATTAATCAAACTAACCAAAATTAAAGACAGAGAAAATCTTGAAAGCAGCTAGAGAAAAGAAGCAAGTAACATAAAACAGAACTCCAATAAGGTTATCAGCAGATTTTTCAGCAGAAACTCTGTGGGCCAGAAGGGACTGCCATGATATACTTAACATGATGAAAGGAAAAAACCTCCAACCAAGATTACTTTACCCAGCAAGGCTCTCATTCAGATTTGAAGGAGAAATCAAAAGCTTCACAGATAAGCAAAAGCTGAGAGAGTTCAGCAACACTTAAACAGCTTTACAACAAATACTAAAGGAACTTCTCTAGGCAGAACTTAAAAGACAGCAACAGGAAACAAAAATACCACAAATGACAAGGCTCACCAGTAAAGGTATATATACAGTAAAGATACGAAATCATCTATGCACAATTATACCACCAAAATCAGAAATCATGAGAAGAGGTGGGTACAAATTCAGGACACTGGAGATGAACTTGCAATTAAGAGAACAACATCTTAAGACAATCTCATATGCATATAGATTCACATCAAAACTTAAGAATAACTGCATGCCGGAGTCCAGCTCCAGCAGCCAGGGTACCCCTTCCAGGGATGGACATTTTCAGTGCAGCACACGGAGACAGCCTCTTTGTCCCTTCTTTCAGGGTGCTGGACTGCTCAAATTTTATTAGCATAGGTAACAGTTTATATAAACAGCTTAATTGTAACTTACATCACAGTGCTTAGGTCATATTCTCAAAGGTTAAATTTTAGACTACATGGTACAGTAGATATACATTTTGTTCTAAGAATTTTAATTAAAACTAACAGATACAATGCATCCTGTAAAATTATAATGGGTACAAAACATTATGTGGAAAAATCTTTATATGAAAATAAGGCAATTTGGTATAAAACATCTTGTGGTTACTCTTAGCAAGGGCCACCTGTTATTGTTTTAAGCTAATCTTTAACAACTAGAAAGGTCACAGCACAAGAATTTAACATTTACAAAAACTCATTTTTTAGATTTCAGCTTGGGGTACTAGCTTCAAAGCATTATGGTCAAGGGACAGTATGATAAAATATTTTTTATATCAAAGCAATTTAATTTTCTAAAACTTAAAAGCTCCCTACGAAACTTATTAAAAGTAAGATTATTATTTTTTCCATCAAGAATAATATATGTCTAACCTATTCTAACCTATTGTACACTCCACAAATACCTAACTCTAAAACCTATTCTTACTTGTAACAAACCAATGAACACTTTGTTTTTGCTTTCATTAGATCTGAATAGGGGGAATTTCACCAAGGTGAAACTCTTATTATTTTATCACTGTTCCAATTTTTGTTGTTCCAATTTTATTGAATCACAAAACAATATAGAAAAATAATAAAGAATAACAAACAAATAACAGAAAAGGCTGAGTAATAAGTAAATAACAGGAAAGACTGAATTTTCCAAGAAGCGATCTTTATTCTTTCACTATTGTGCAAAACCTTCATTTTGTTATTGTTGCCATTGTTGTCAGGTTAGCAGGTGAGCCTCATTATTTTTAGAACTTGCCCTTGGAACTGTGCCGTGGGGAGGTCCTTTTCCCTATTTTTAAACCTGCCCTCGGAACTGTGCCGGTTGGTAGGCTTTTTTCCCTCAGTTAGGAACCCTGCCTTCCGAACTGTGCCATCAGGCTAGTTCCCTTCCTTGGCCTCCTGCATCTCCTTGGCTCCCCACAACTGCAAACCAAAAATCTACAATTGATACACAAACAAATAAGAAAAATCAACTCAAATACAACACTAAAGTTAGTCATCAAACCAGAAGAAGAGAGAACAAGAGAAGAACGGAAGAAAAAAGAGCAACAAAAACAATTCCAAAGTAATTGATATAATGGCAATAAGAACATACACATTGATAATTACCTTAAATGTTAATGGACTAAATGCCCCAACCAATAGACACAGGCTGGCTGAATGGATACAAAAACAAGACCCATACATATGCTGTCTTCAAGAGACCTACTTCACTTCTAGGGACACAAACAAATTGAAAGTAAGCGGATGGAAGAAAATATTTCATGCAAACAGGGATCAAAAGAAAGCTGGAGTAGCAATACTCATATCAGACAAAATAGACTTTAAAATGAGGAATATTTTAAGGGACAAAGAATGTCATTACATAATGATCAAAGGATCAAAGAAGATAGAACAATTTCAAATATCTACGCACCCAACACAGGTTCACCACAATATGTAAGGCAACTGCTAACAACCTTAAAAGGAGAAATTGACAATAACACAATCATAGTGGGGGACTTTAACACCCCACTTACAGCAATGGACAGATCAACCAGACAGAGAATCAATAAGGAAACACAGGCCCTGAATGATGCATTAAACCAGATGGACTTAATACGTATTTATAGGACATTTCATCCAAAAGCAACAGAATACACATTCTTCTCAAGTGCACATGAAACATTCTCTAAGATTGATCATATCCTCAGCTACAAATCAACCTCAGTAACTTTAAGAAAATTGAAATCATATCAAGCATCTTTTCCGATCACAACACTATACAACTTGATATCAACAAAAAGAAAAAGACTGCAAAAAAACACAAACATGTGGAGACTCAACAATATGCTACTAAACAACCAATGGAGCACTGAAGAAATCAAAGAGGAAATTAAAAAATCCCTAGAAGCAAATGACAACAAAGATACAACACTTCAAAACCTATGGGATACAGCAAGAGCCTTTCTAAGAGGAAAGTTTATAGGAATACAAGCTTATCTCAGGAAAAAAGAAAAAGCTTAAATAAACAAGCTAACATTACATCTAAAGCAGCTCAAGAGAGAAGAACATACAAGACCTAATGTTAGTAGAAGAAAAGAAATCATAATGATCAGAGCAGAAATCAATGAAATAGAAACAAAGAAACCCATAGAAAAGACCAATGAAACAAAAAGCTGGTTCTTTGAAAAGATCAACAAAATTGATAAACCCTTAGCCAGACTTATCAAGCAAAAAAGAGAGAGGACTCAAATCGATAAAATTAGAAATGAAAAAGGAGAAGTAACAATGGCCATCACAGAAATACAAAGGATCATAAGAGACTGCTATATGAAACCATAAGCCAATAAAATGGAAAACCTGGATGAAATGGACAAATTCTTAGAAAAGTGCAATCTTCCAAGACTAAACCAAGATGAAATAGAAAAGATGAATGGACCAATCACAAGAACTGAAATGGAAACTGTGTTTTAAAAACTTCCAACAAACAAAAGTCCAGGACCAGATGGCTTCACAGGTGAATTCTATCAAACATTTAGAGAAGAGCTCACACCTCTCATTCTCAAACTATTTCAAAAAATTTCAGAGGAAGGGATACTCCCAAACTCATTCTATGAGACCACCATCACCCTGATACCAAAACCAGACAAAGATTCCACAAAAAAAAGAAAACCACAGGCCAGTTTCACTGATGAACATCGATGCAAAAATCCTCAACGAACACTAGCAAACCACATGCAACAATACATTAAAAGAATTGTACATCATGATCAAGTGGGATTTATCCCAGGGATGCAAGGGTTCTTCAGTATCCACAAACCCATCAGTGTGATACACCACATTAACAAACTGGAGAATAAAAACCATATGATCCTCTCAATAGATGCAGAAAAAGCCTTTGACAAAATCCAACACCCATTTCTGATAAAAACCCTTCAGAAAGTGGGCATAACGGGAACCTACCTCAACATGATAAAGGCCATATATGACAAACCCACAGCTAACATCATTCTCTATGGTGAAAAACTGAAAGAATTCCTGCTGAGATCAGGAACAAGACAAGGATCTCCGCTCTCACCACTCCTCTTCAACATAGTTTTAGAAATTCTAGTCATAGCAGTTAGAGAACTAAAGAAATAAAAGGAATCCAAATTGGACAGGAAGAAGTAAAACTATCATTATTCGTAGATGACATGATACTATACCTAGAGAATCCTAAAGATTCTACCAGAAAACTGTTAGAGCTCATCCATGAATTTGGCGGCCACAGGTTACAAAATTAATACACGGAAATTGACAGCATTTCTATACACTAACAATGAAAGATCAGAAAGAGAAATTAGGGAAGCAATCCCATTTACCATCACACCCAAAAGTATAAAATGCCTAGGAGTAAACCTCCCTAAAGAGACAAAAGACCTGTACTCTGAAAACTATAAGCCACTGATGAAAGAAACTGAAGAGGACACAAATAGATCGAAAGACATTCCATGCTCTTGGATTGGAAGAGTTAATATTATCAAAATGACTATACTACCTAAGGCAATATACGGAGTCAATGCAATCCCTACCATGGACATTTTTCACAGAACTTGAACAAAATACTTTAAAGATTGTTTGGAAGCACAAAAGACCCAGAATAGCCAAAGACATCCTGAAAAAGAAAAATGGAGCTGGAGGAATCAGGCTCTCTGACTTCTGATTATACTACAAAGCTACAATCATCAAAACCATATGATATTGGCACAAAGGCAGATGTATAGATCAGTGGAGCAGGATAGAAAGCCCAAGAATTAAACCCTGGCACCTACAGTCAACTAAGCTTATAATGAAGGATGCAAGAACATACAATGGAGAAAGGACAGCCCCTTCAATAAGAGGTGCTGGGAAAACTGGACAGCCACATGGAAAAAAGAATGAAATTAGAACACTTCCTAACACCATACACAAAAATAAACTGGAAATAGATTACAGACGTAAATATAAGATCTGATACTATAAAACTCCTAGAGGAAAACATAGGCCAAACACTTTGACATAAACGACAGCAACATCTTCTCTGATCCACCTCTTAGAGTAATGACAGTTAAAAAAAAAATAAAAAAATGGGACATAATCAATCTTAAAAGTTTCTGCACAGCAAAGGAAACCCTAAACAAAATGAAAAGACAATCCACAGAATGGGAGAAAATCTTTGCAAATGAATCGACTGACAAGGGATTCATCTCCAAAATGTATAAACACCTTCTACAGCTCAATACCAAAAAAAAAAAAAAAAACCATCAAAAAATGGGCAGGAGATCTAAACAGACAGTTCTCCAAAGAAGACATACAAATGGCCAAGTAACACATGAAAAGATGTTCAACATCACTCATTATGAGAGAAATGCAAATCAAAACCAGTATGAGGTACCACCTTACACCAGCCAGAATGGCCATCATTCAAAAGTCTACAAACAATAGGTGCTAGACAGGGTGTGGAGAAAAGGGAACCCTATGACTCTGTTGGTGGGACTGAAAATTGGTGCAACCACTGTGGAAAACAGTATGGAGATTCCTCAGAAGACTAAACATAGAACTACCATTTGATCCAGCAATCCCACTCCTGGGCATCTATCCAGAGAAAACTACGACTCTCAAAGACACATGTACTCTGATGTTCATTGCAGCACTATTTGCAATAGCCAAGACATGGAAACAACCTAAATGTCCATCGGCAGAGGAGTGGGTCAAGAAGAGGTGGTACATATACACAATGGAATATTACTCAGCCATTAAAAGGAACGAAATAGCAGCATTTTTAGCAGCATGGATGGACCTAGAAATTATCATGCTAAGTGAAGTCAGCCATACAATGAGACACCAACATCCAATGCTTTCACTGACGTGTGGAATTTGAAAAAAGGACAGACGGAACTTCTTTGCAGAAGAGATACTGACTCACAGACGTTGAAAAACTTATGGTCTCCAGAGGAGACAGTTTGGGGAGTGGAAGGATGTGCTTGGGTTGTGGGATGGAATTCCTGTGAAATTGGATTGTGATGATCATTGTACAACTAAAAAGAAAAACACACACACACACACAAACAAAAAAGAAAAAACAGACCAAAAAAACTTTATTCTGTTTGTAATAGAGAAAATACTAGACTCTTTGCATCTACATGAACTGTGATTAAGTTTTGTTTGGGTTTTTGTCGTGGTTTCATCCCCTGGCATTTAAATATTCTGACCTGTTTATGGAATTTTCAAACTTAACAGGAAGCAGAGTGTATCTTTCCCTATAAGAAGCAATACAAAGCCAGATCCTCTTGACCTAAAGCTCTTCCCAATAGTGTAAACATATAGGCTGGACCCTGATTTGGCCACTGGTGACACAGGGTAGATTCCACCCCTGAATGGCAACAGGGGCAATGGGGCCACCTCTGTAACCAGTGTCCAGGGGAGACTTTGTAGCTTTGGTGTCTGATGTTCAGGGTCCTGTGTCATAAGATTGGTTCTAGTGGCCTGGCCTTTTCATTCCTGCTTGTTTCTCAGTATTCTCAGAAATTCTTTGAGCTTCCCTATGCCCATTCAAACTTCTCTTAGGGGTCAGTCTCTGTTATTTGTGGAGAAGAGCCACAGCCAGTATTTTACGTAACTCTGCAAATGTAAATGCTCCTATTTGTATAGTACTCAGTCACACACTGCTTTTTGTTATTTTTAAAATTTTTATTAAAAAATAGTTTAGGGAGTTCCCATTGTGGCTCAGTGGTTAACAAAAGCGACTAGCATTCATGAGAACACAGGTTCGATCCCTGGCCTCACTCAGTGGGTTACAGATCTGGCAAGGCTGTGAGCAGTAGTGTAGGTTGCAGACCTGGCTCAGATCCCCCATTGCTGTGGTTCTGGCATAGGCCAGAGGCTACTGCTCTGATTAGACCCCTAGCCTGGGAACCTCCATATGCCACTGGTGTGGCCCTAAAAGGCAAAAGGAAAAAAAAAAGTTTATTTACAATGTTGTGTTAACTTCTGCTGTACACAGAGTGACTCAATAATACATTGAATATTCTTTTCCATTATGGTTTATCACAGGATATTGAAGATATTTCTCTGTGCTATACAGTAGAATCTTATTGCTTATCCATCCTATATATAATAGTTTGCCTCAAATTACCTTTAAATCATTATTTTTTATACATTTACATTCAAAACTTAGTGTTTTTGTTTTTAATTTTGGTCATTTCTTTTTATTTCTTATTTACCCATTTAAAGGGAAAAGTTCTTATGATGAACTTTGTGTGACTCTTTTCTACATCTCTTTGAAGTCTGAAAGTCAGAAGTGGATATAGAACTCATGGAGCTCTATGAATGCTACAGATTTGGTATAATTATCCCTGACCTTCAAACATTCCATAGAAAACAAACAGGTAAAGATATTTTCCATGCGTGAAAGGCAGAATCATTTTCTCTTGACCAGCTTTTCAACAAAGGATGGCATTGCATTTACTGAATAGTAATAAATCTCAATAATGGGTGGATCATATCATTTTGTTCTAAACATTCTACAAGTGCCAAAGTTTATGTTTTTATACCATATGCACAATGTGAAGTCCTTACATTTTGACCTCTGCCTAAAGCACCTCAAAGAGCAATAAATATCTGAGAAAACTGGTCTTTTTTGAATTCAGTAGAACCCTGGAACTTCAAAAGAGCCCAGCTGCTGCTCTCAGAGTAAAAACCTTTCTGAAATGGTTATAGAATTAAGAATTTCAGTTTATCAAAATTGTACACAAATAAACATTTCATTTATCCTATCAAAATTATATGAGAAAACAAACTCATCCATTCTGATTATAAAAAGACAAAGAGATTATTGTCCACCTGGGCTCCTTCCCAAGTCCAAGTAGCCGTCGCTCAGCAGTTATGCGACTGCTTCTCCATATGCCTCCCCCATCACTGCCCACCCACCATCTCATCCACCCCTCCTCCATTTCCTGCTCTGTGGCTTAAGAGACTAACTTCTGGATGGCACTCCTGGGCCCTCTTGCTGGCCAGCTTCATCAGGGCAATGGAACTGAGGAACAAACAAGAGGATCAGAGGGGAAAGAAGCTATGGTGCTCTGCCCTGTTCTTCTCTGCTCTAGAGGCCAGCCTTTAAATATGGCCTTTTCTCCATGGGTCTCCCCTCCTTTATGGCTTCAAGTTTCACTGGACTCCAAAAATGGCACATGCTTTCTTTGTCCATTTGGCATTAGAGGGAGGCAGACCTTTGCTCTCTGTGGATACTTCTTTTTTCCTTTTCTTTTTACAGCCACACCTTAACCCACTGTGCAAGACCAGGGATTGAACCTGCATCCTCACAGAGACAGTGTAAGGTCCTTAACCCACTAGCCACAGTAGGAACTCCCCTTCTTCTTCTCTTAATTGTGACCACACTGGGGAAGGTAACTCTTTAATTAAAACTCTCCACTTGAACCACAGGGTATATTCTATTTTCTGTCAAAATTTTAACAGCAAATAGGATGTAGCTACATGATGTATTTAACATAAACCAAGGCCTTTTTTTCACCCTTTCAGCCCAGAAACCTATCTTGTTAGCACCATGGAGCCACTTTAGAGAAGAACTCCTGGATGCAAAGCATGGATGAAGGCATGATAAAATCAGAATGCTAATTTATTAAAATACAATAATAAATATTGTCAGGAGGATTGGAAGCCTGAATCTTTCTAAGAGTTTGCCTTTTTTACTGTAGCATTTGCATGGGAAACCAACTTATAGTCAAGATATTCAAGTGTGCTTGGTAAGTCTAGATTCAGACTGAGGGGAGTTAATTATATTATTCAAATACTTTTTGGCCTCAGACTAACATAGCCTGGGGCTTTTCCATTGCCTTTATGACCTCCCTTGACACAATAGGCTGACTGCTAAAAATGCATTGCCCTGATTTTTGGGGGAGGGTATAATACTATTTTATTATTAACACAAAATTTCACTGACAATGCTGGAATCTTGAAATAGACATGGACAGAGCTTTAAGGGTGCAATGTGAATTACAGTGTGACATAATAACAAAATTTAAGGAGTGGTATAACTATATCTTTGTACACAAGTATGGGGACAAGTCCTGCAAGGGGAAGAAAAGCTCAGGACTCAACAGAAGTCCTTGATTGCTGACACAATCTCCCCTTGACTTCAGACATAAGGCACACCAAGGAGTCTTCCAGTTTACAAAAGCCACTGACTTCAGGACCAACAGTAACAGGATTGGAAAGAACTGATTCAAGATTGTAGGGGGCCATCTGATACCAGCTAGGTTAGCTGGGGGCAGTTGTAGCTCAAGTCCAGGACTGGTAGATAGAATTGTTTACAAATTCTGAAATCACTAGTTTCCAAACACGTTCCTAAGAAGCTCTTCCCAAACAGAGCACCCTGATTCTTTCATTTAGTTTTCAAGGCAATGAATGTGTCCCACCCTACTCAACCTCCTTCCACATCCACAGTTCTCAATGGTACATTTCTTCTTTAGAGTGTTTTTTATGTATATAGTCAAAATCATTGGATTAAGGACAGTAAATCTTGATAAAATGACTTTCATTCATTCATGCTTTCCACAGCAAGAGTCTTAGCTGCATCTGGCAGATGCTGGGTTTGGTAATGAATATACCTGGAGGAATAAGTTCAGTCATGATGTAGTTCCTTGTTTTAATTCTTAGAAAATACACCCCTCTCCTTCATTCCAAGTTCTTTGGGGATACCACCTGATATTATTCAACTACCAAAAATACAAAATTTCCTGGAGTTCCTGTTATGGCTCAGTGGGTTAAGAACCTAACTAGTATCCATGAGGATGTGGGTTTGATCCCTGGCCTCGCTCAGTAGGTTAAGCATCCAGTGTTGCCTCAAGCTGTGGAGTAGGTCACAGATGAGGCTTGAATCTGATGTTGCTGTGGCTGTGATGTAGGCCTGCAGCTGCAGCTCCTATTTAACCCCTAGCCTGGGAACTTCCATACGCCACAGGTGTGGCCCTAAAGAAATTAAATTTAAAAAAAAAGAAAAGGAAATACAATTTCCTACTTAAAGATCAGAAAAGAATCTAATCAGATACATGGAAATAATAAAGGAAAAAAAGAAAAAAATTGGTAGAACCATTTTAGCAGTCCAGCTGTTCTGAACTTAATGAGTAACAAGAAACTATATTTTCTAATAATTTGACCGAATTAAGACACTATGTTTTTAAATTATTTTATTCAAGTATAATTGATTTACAATTGTGTTAATTTCTACTCTATAGCAATGATTCATCTATACATACACACATGAATGTATGCATTCTTTTTCAGATTCTTTTCCATTGTGGTTTATTATAGGATGTTGAATATAGTTCCCTGCACTATACAGTAGGACCTTGTTGTTTATCCATTCTCTATATAATAGTTTGTATCTACCAACCCCAGACTCCCATTCCATCCCTCCCCCAAACCTTGGCAACCACAAGTCTGCTTCTGTTTTGTAGATAAGTTCATTTGTGAAAGACATTATTTTTTTTCTAATCATGGTGTCCAATTTTCCTGTCAAATGTGTATGTACTGGTTTTCATGAGAAATCAGAGTTGGTCCACATCAAACTGTACACTGGTAAGTCTGTCTTGCTCATCTCCATCTCCATCAGCCACTGATGAAGGAACTGTCCTCCTTTGATACACCATACCCCCAACATCCACATCCACACACACAGCCGGTCCTCCTGACTGTTCTCTTAAATATAGTCTTGACCAGCTTACACACTTCTACTTTGGCTCCTCATTCAACAGTAAAAATAAAAACTTTACAATATAAATCAGATCGGGTCATTCTCTGGGCTTAAACTCCAGAGCTTCCATTTCCTAACTGTATAATCATCAGCAAGTTCCTTCACTATTCTGGGCCTCGGTTTCCTCATCTATAAAGTAGGAATATTCATAGTATCTCCCTCACAGGATTATGTTAAACATTAAGTGAGTGAATCCATGTGAAATGTTTAGATAGATTCCTGACATGAGCAAGCTAGCCATGATTTTTGATTCACCAGAGTGGCTTTTTGCATATTTTCTGTAATATCCTAATTGAGGCAGCTGCTAGGATATTTTATGCTTATTGCCTCCAGGTAAGAATGACATCAAGGAAATGAGGCTTTTGAAACTCTTGGCAGAGGCATTTGTTTGGAAAAAACAAAAAGACATTTTGAATTTCAAAGGTTTCAAGGCCAAAAAGTTTGTACTCTAAACAGATAATCTGGAAAGAACATGAAAAACACAACCTTAAACTAAATAAAGATTTTCTTGTCAAGAGGGTCAGAGAGAACATTGAGAGGTGGCCTCAGGCCTTATCCTCACCTGCTGGGCTAAGTCCAGCGAGGGGAAAAACACAACCCTGGGTATATTTGGGACATCTGAAAATAATAAGGACTCCTGTGTTCTTATCTCTGAAGAGGACATGATACAGTTGCAAAATCCCGGTTTTATGAGCCCAGCGGAATCTAGCAGTCAGGGACAGGGAGATGCTGCATAAACAGAAGAACACAGGCAGCCATCCAAATTTCCCTCATCCCTAGGCTACCACAGGGGAGCAGCCCAAGCTGTTCTGTGTCTCCAAGAAGGACACAGACAGGGATATTGACTGACAAAAAAGAATGCACAACCTGAAAGTTGAGAGTTATGTTTTATCTGGCAGACAAAACTGAGAACTTAAGCCCAGGACAGCATCTCAGATCACTCTTAGATACTACTCTGAAGGGACCAGGGGGAAGCCAGGATATATAGTAGGTTTAGCAACAAAAAGCCAGACAATCAAAAGAAAATCAGACAGTTGAAGTGAAAGAACTAAGCACTTTTTTTGTGTATGGGAAGATGCAAGAGTCTGGGCTCACTGAAATTATTTCTCTGACACGCACCTCAGTTTTCTGGGGCCAGTATCCTGTGCTTTCTCATTCTTGCTCTCCTCAGGAAGCACCATCAGGGATGGTTCAGTGTCTGATGGTTTGATGGCAGCATCCTGCTTACATGCCAAGTTTCCTCAGGGCTCTCTGTTTGGTGACTGCTGGCTGCAGCATCCTTTGTTTACTGATATGGCAGGCAGCATTTCCCAGTCCACAGAGAGAAGAGACCTCTAGAGAGTCAACCTATGGTTGAGGTGAGGGACAAAAAAGAAGCAGTCAACACATGTTGTAACCAAGATCAAGATGGAAAGAAACACGCTTCTGCAGAGGCTGCCATGGGAACCTTGAGCTGATCACACCCCAGTGTCTTGGCACAATAAAAGAAACCCTCCCAGCATAACAGTGTTTATTACATATTTTACACCTAGAGTCTTAAACACTAAGAGTAGTTCTAGAAATATAAAGCTATCACCATTCTTAATGCTTTCTCAGTGCTCTCAAAACAACCTGCAAGGCCTGCAAGACCAGGTTTCTGCCTTCATCTCCAATCTTGTCTCACAAATTTACCATTTTTCTTCCATCCATCCATACATTCCACCACACTCGCCTTTTTCTCTTTGGGAAACAGGGCAAACCCTTTCCCAAATTAAAGCATTTGCAGTTGGTTGTTCCCAGTGTTCTTAAAATGTCTAGATCATCCTAAGCCTCTTGTATCAGTGAAAATGTCTTCTCAAAGAAGCCTTTTTTGACTTAAAGTGAACTCCATTGTGTGTTGTCCGTATCATCACATTCATTTCATCCATAGTACTTAACACAACCAAAATTACCTTATTTACTTATTGACTGATTTATCTACTATTCCTTTTCTCAACTTTATGAGAGCTGGAGACTTTTCTGTCTTGTTCTTTGACAGATGTTCCTGGCATCTGGCACATCTATCCTGGCCTGCAACAGGTGCTCAATAAATATTTGTTAAATGAAGGAGTGGATGCTTTCCTTCACCCAGTCACAATAGAAAGATTTACACTGTAGTAATTGTGGCTTAATAGTGTGTTCTTTTCATTTAACAAGTATGACAAAATATATTTTTTGCAAAAATATTCTTTTTTGTGTGAATTCTGGGATTCAGTTGGAAAGTAAGGTGATAGCAGACTTCCATCTGCCTATCCTTTGTGATCCTTTCTTGGAGACAGGGACCTGCAATATCCAGAGGACAAGAAAGATCTCAACATGCAGAAGGTCTTCTTGGAAATAACTAACATCATTTTACAACTTGTTGCATTTACAAGCCCTTCCCTACCCCACCCTGTCAATTTTTACCTCTTTCTCCATCCGTTTAGAGATGACATGTCCTTGCAATATCATATAGCTAGAAGTACAAGAGAAACCAACACTGCACTGTGATCTAGGGTATAAAGGTAATAGTAAGAAGCAGGAGAAACAGTAAAAAGTTAGTGATGGTTAGAGGAAAGAGCTGAAGATTCCTTTTTTATGTTTTTTAATTTTTTAATAGTTTTTATTTTTACAGTGTTCTGTCAATTTCCACTGTACAGTAAAATGACCTAATCCTACATACACACATATTCATTTTCTCACTTTATCCTCCATCATGCTCCATCACTGAGACTAGATACAGTTCTCAGTGCTATACAGCAGGATCTCATTGCTTATCCACTCCAAAGGCAATAGTTTGCATCTATAAACCCCAGACACCCAGTCCATCCCACTCCCTCACCCTTGCAGCCACAAGTCTGTTCTCCCAGTCCATAAGTTTCTTTTCTGTGGAAAGGCTCACTTGTGCCATATATTCGCTTCCACATGTAAATTATATCATATGGTATTTGGCTTTCTTTTTCTGACTTCACATAGTTTGAGAGTCTCTTGTTCCATCCATGTTGCCTCAAATGGCATTATTTTGTTCTTTTTATGGCTGAGTAGTATTCCATTGTGTATATGTACCACATCTTCTTAATCTATTCATCTGTCAGTAGACATTTAGGTTGTTTCCATGTCTTGGCTATTGTGAATAGTGCTGCAATGAACATACAGGTGCATGTATCTTTTTCAAGGAAATTTTTGTCTGGATATATGCTGGGTCATATGGTAGTTCTATATCTAGTTTTCTGAGGTACCTGAAGACTCCTTTGAATAGTTCTGGAAAAAAATTCTCTTTTATCTGGTAAAGTGATCAAGAAGTAGAATAAGGTATAATCCATGTGTGGAAGAGTCACATTCAACCCATGGCCACTGACACGACCAAGTGGAACAGGAGATGAATTCATCAACCAGCGTGAGATCTGAAGGGAAGCCTCTAACATCACCCATGATCCTGAGAGCAATAAAAGTAGACTCTTGCTTATTGGTAATTACAAAAAAAAAAACACCATCATGGACACTTCCTACTTCAAAATTCTACCCCCTCCCCATCCTTCAGCTGTGTTACTGTCACTAATTTTACAGGATTTACCTCTTCTTGAATAAAATAAGTTAACAGGCCAAGCTAGACTGTGCTGCTATTTAGGATAA
Organism: Sus scrofa; assembly: GCF_054392235.1. Classification (NCBI taxonomy): domain Eukaryota; kingdom Metazoa; phylum Chordata; class Mammalia; order Artiodactyla; family Suidae; genus Sus; species Sus scrofa. The sequence goes on from NC_139383.1 coordinate 89,735,236, forward strand.
ACAAACAATAAATACACACACACCCCCCCATGAGAAAACTTCTGAAATGTATTAAAAAGTAAGTTATGTCTTCAGGATGCAAGAAGAAATGTTTGTAGACAAACACACATTAGAAAAAATGAAAGTGAATTACCCCTGCTTTTTTTCTTGGTAAATGGCACCAGCATTCATTTCAGAAATTTTCTATGTCATCCTTGACCTCTCCCCTTCCATATTTCCCATACACATAATCAATCATTAAGGACTTTATTTTTTCCAACTTTATTGAGATATAGTTGCTATATAACATTGTATGAGCATAAGATGTATAGCATAGTGAGTTGATATATGTTATATATGATATACATGTAACCATATCTGTCACCTCACATAGTGACATTTTTTTTCTTTTGATGAGAACTTTTAAGATCTACTCTCAGCAATGTTCAAACATTGAAAGCAGTATTGTCACCATGCTGTACACTATATCCCCAGAACATATTACACTTATAATCTGAAGTTTGTAATTTTGGATTCCCTTCACCTATTCCACCACCATCCTCTGTCTCTGGCAACCACCAATCTGTTCTCTGTTCTGTATGTTTGGTTTATTAAACTCCACATATAAGTGAAATAATATAGAATTTGCATTTATCTAATTTCACTTAGCATAATACCCTCAAGGTTCATTCATGTTGATGCAAATGGTAGGATTTCCTTTCTTTTTATGACTGAATAATATTCCCTGATACATATATATGGTATATATCTATCTCTCTCTGTATATATTATAGCACATTTTCTTTATCTTTTTATTCATCAGTGGACACTTAGGTTGCTTCCATGTGTTGGTTATCATAAATAATGCTGTCATGAACATGGGGGACAGATATCTCTTCAAGAAAGTTATCTCATTTTCTTTGGATATATATCCAGAAGTTAAATTGCTGGATCACATGGTGGTCCTACTTTTCATTTTTTGAGGAAACTCCATACTGTTTTCCATAGTGGTTGCCTTAATTTGAAATCCCACCAACAGTGAACAAGTGTTCCCTTTTCTCCACGCCCTCATGAACACTTATTTCTTGTTATTTTGATGATAGCCATTCTTAAGAGGTATGAGGTGATATCTCATGTGGTTTTGATTTTCATTTTTCTCATGGTTAGCAATGTTGAACATCTTTTTGTATATTCATTGGTCATTATATATCTTTATAAAAATGTCTATTAGGTCCTTCACCCATTTTGTGTGTGTGTGTGGCTTCACCTGTGGCATATTGAGGGTCCCAGGCCAGGGACTGAATCCAAGCCACAGCTTCGACCTACACCACAGCTGCGGCATCACTGGATCCTTAACCCACTATGCCACAGCAGGAACTCCCCACCCATTTTCTAATTTAATTATTTGTGGTTTTGCTATTGAGTTACATGAGTTTCTATTATATTTTAGATATTAAGCTCATATGAGATATGTGATTGCAAATATTTTTTTCTCACTCTGTAGGCTGCTATTTCATTCTATTGATCATTTCTTTTGCTGTAACAAATCTCTTAGATTTGATGTAGTTTATAATGTCTTATGTTTTTATTACTTACAAGATATTGTATTCTTTTATATTGTTTATGTATTATCAATGTATCACATTGTTTTAGAGATAAAGTAGAAAAATTATCCGATTTATTTGGTATTTTCCTCCTAACATTCCAGATGGTCAGGTCTGAGAAGTCTACTCGGGTTGCTCTGAGTGGCAGTGAAGCCGTGCTGTTTGGTGCTCATCCTCCAGAAAGGAGCCAGAAAAGTAGTCAATGCTTTGGTGGATAAATGTGAAATCATTAGAAGGTCTTTGCCCCAATCAGAAGAGCTCAAATATGTCTTGAATCTTAATCTTATTAAAAAATCTTCATTAAAAAGCAGACAGAAATCCATTATATTTGCATATGCAGCCTTGTATAGTGTCATGAGAAAGGACTCAATATCAGAAGCAAAATAAATTAGAAAATCATTTTCAAGCACTTCGGGTCATGGAATGTAATTAAAGCCTCAGTAGGTCACTATTTTCATCACAACTCTCTGAACAGCTTAACCACATCACAAGCAGAAAGATGATGAGCAGATGAGTTGGCATGGCACAGATAAAAGATTTCCTTTGTCTTTACTTCTAAAGAGCTCCTTATGTGCCCATTCTCTTAATGAGACAAGGGGAAATCTTCAGAAGATTGTTAGTGTCATAGGTGTTATAAGAAATAATTACTTCTTTTGTTGTGCTAATATTACTGAAAAAAAGAACAAACTCAGGCTGACCTATGATGCCTCTGCACCAGAAAATGGCAGAGGTACCGAGGCTAGGTCTGTTTTGATCTGAGGGCAAAAAGTCATGACCTGAAATTCTGCTACAAACCAAGCTAATATTGATGTTCAAAGGCAAAAGAAAGATATTCTCAGATAGTCAAGGCTTCAGACATCCCATAATTCACATACCCTTCCTAAAATAAAAACCATTTCAATATATTTCCTCATAGGGTGTGGTAAGTCAAGTAAAAGAACTTAAGTGAAAAGACGGTGGCAATTTTTTAAAAATTCCCAACCAAAAAAAAAAAAAATAGAAAAAAGAAAAATTAAAAAGTATTTCACATAACTGGGAATAACAAAGTAAAAAAAAAAAAACAAGATCTATAAATAGAAAATTACCCAAGTTATCAAGGAATATAATGGCTAAATTGAAATGGAGAACTATCCTTGTTTCTAAATGGAAAGGCTAAAAGAAATACAGATGAGATCTCCGGTACACTTAGAGAATGAAAAGCTTTTCTATGCATAACACTATGAGGCACTAGAATACACAACAATATTAAGTTTAATATCTGTATATCCAAAAACTTCATAAGCAAAATAAAAGGTATGCATCAATCTGGAAGTAAGACTTGCAGTCTATATGACAGTCAAATAGATAATACTCAAAATATAAAAAGAGCACACATGATTGAATATAAAAATGCACATTCCAAAAAATTCACATTCCAATAGAATAATGGGTAATAGCATCAACAGACTATTCACAAGTGAAAATAAATGGCAAATATAAAAAAATTATTAAAGCATACTGGTCTGTGGGGAATTTTTGAGTTAAATCTCTTCTTTTTTATGATTCTCCTCATTCTTCTTTCAACAAGTATGAGGTCAATTCTAAAAATTGTACTGCATTCCCAAGGAAGAAAATTATAGTACCAATAGTACCACAGCAACAGGAGTTAACCTTTCAAAAGGTTAAAATGTCTGCCACATATGAAAATCATGCCTTTTCTACTTTCTTTTTGATCGGTGTGAGCACTAGGCTATATCCACTTGATAAAGTGAATCAGCTCATTATCCCTCCCTCTCCCTCTCTCTCTCTTTGTCTCTCTCTCCTTCCTTTTTTGATATGTGTGTGTGTGTGTGTCTCCCATTTTGGACACACTTATTATCAGGAGCCTGCCTAATATACATATGTCTTGAAGTCTGCTTCTCCCAGAGAATATAAAAATGCATGATGTTTTAGATACATATTTAGGGAATAGACAGATAAATTGACATTTTGCTGAGGAAGAGAAATGCTTAGATAGCAAGATGCAGAAAAATCATATGTAGATATACTGGCTAATTGATTAAATGGTTGACGTAGAAGAGTCTCAAAAGGTATATATCAAAATACCAGTAGTGCCATGTTTCTGCTTAATGCTCTTATTCCTCCATCATCTACTTATATTTCACATGTGGATCCTCTTCTACACCTCACAGTTGTTCCTGCCTCATAATTATTTCATTAAAATGATTATTTCTTTGTATCCAGAACACTGTATTAGTTACACCTGCTTTCCTTAAATTGCCTTCAATATATCTAGGAAATCTGTAGCTTTAAAATAATAGCTACTGCTTATCAAACTTTTACTATGTTCCAATAATTAAACCCCTTGTTTTAAATAATGAACTCATTTATGTATTACATCTACTCACTAAGACTATTATTATTGTCCTCATTTTTATGCAAATGAGTGAACTGAGGCTCATAGACATTAAGCAACTCTAGGTTAGGAAGAGCAGAGACTGAAACTCACATTCTGTCTCTATTTTCCTAACCTAGAGTTAGATGGGCATGCATTGCTTTACCTCCATAGAGCTCTCAGTGTAACCCAAATCTCTCACATCCTCAGCTTTGGATACCAGATAAGTTTATATGACTTTTAACAGTAAAATTAATGTGATTTCAAGCCCCCATTTGGCCATTCTGAGAAAAACCCTTCTTGAATTCCTAAGGCATGGCTTCCCGGAAAAACATGTCTCCTTATATCCTCACGTCCTCACTGAACTCTTGTCTTTAAAACAAGCCATTGAAAGGGCTTCCTGTGGCTATGGATCCTCAGTTAATGCACAGAGGGTTTCTCAGAGACTCTCAGAGCACAGCTGCCACTTCTGTTCAAACAAGACAGAGCCAGTGGCCAGGGCCTCAGCATGGACAGCAGCTGATGAGTCAGCCAAGTGCCTCGCCGCAGGTGGGGACCAGAATCCTCTATCTCATTCATCTGATACCATTTCTCTTTCTACATAAATTTCCCCCTTTTTATTTCACTGATTGTAAGTTACTTTCTTTTTCCATTAAAGTATAGTTGATTTACAATGCTTTGCCAATTTCTGCTATAAAGCTAAGTGACTCAGTCCTACATTATATATACATTTTTTTCTCATACTATCCTCCATCATGTTCTAGCCCAAGAGATTAGATAGAGTTCCCTGTGCTACACAGTAGGACCTCATTGCTTATACATTCTAAATGTAATAGTTTGTATCTACTAAACACAAACTCCCCGTCCATCCCACTCCCTCCCCACTCCTCCCTGGCAACCACATGTCTGTTCTCTATATTGAGGATCATGCATTTGTGCCATATTTTAGATTCCACATATAAGTGATATTATATGATATTTGCCTTTATCTTTCTGACTTCCTTCACTTAGTGTGAGAATGACAACTTCAATGAGTGAAATTCCAAAATGAGTATATGCCCTGCTACCATCAGCTTCATTAGATACTGATAATCAACCATTAATCCCAATGTGGGCCAAGGAGCAATCCTGAGTAGGAGAATGGAGGAATTTAGGAAGGACTAAATATAAATGATAACGAAAATCATTTATTTTTATTTTTAATTGATGAAATTTTATTTTTTGTCTCTCTTTTAAAACATTTTAAATGCTCATAGACATATAACACTACACAAAACTCTCACGGTTTTGGCAATTGTCCTCCGCTTTTTCCAGAATATGTAACTCTCTGCATTTCTCCCTGGATAAATTTTTCCTCAGAAATTGTAAAAAGAAATCCTTTAGATAAAGGGGACCATAAATATTCAGAGAGCCTATGTTTGAGAATTAGAATAATTATGTTCAGACTAGTTCTTCTTACAAGTAAGAGAATAGCATTTATCTATCTAAAACTATTGTAGAATTCTCATACTATAATATACTTCAAGTACCTTATTTTTAACATTTATTATAGGTTTTTTTGTTTTTTGTTTTTGTTTTTTTGTCTTTTTGCCTTTTCTAGGGCCACTCTCGTAGCACATGGAGGTTCCCAGGCTAAGGGTCTAATTGGAGCTGTAGCTGCTGGCCTACACCCGGGCCACAACAACACGAGATCCAAGCCGCGTCTACTACCTACATCACAGCTCAGGGCAATGCCAGATCCTTAACCCAATGAGTGAGGCCAAGGATTGAACTTGCAACCTCATGGTTCCTAGTCGGACTCGTTAACCACTGAGCCACGACGGGAACTCCTATAAGTTTTAATTATTCTGATTATAACTGTACTACATGGTCAACATAAAAATACGGAAAAGAAAGAAAAGCATAAATTTTAAAACTGTTCATGATCTTACTAATTAAAGATAGCAACTCAAGGTTTTGGTGTATTTCTTTCCTGTCTGTAAGGTTAACAGACATTTCAGTCTTCTCTAATAAACTGTCCAGGAGTTCCCTGGGGTTTAGTGGTTAGGACTTCACACTTTCATTGCTGCAGCTAAGAATCAACATCTGGTTTAATAAACTCTTAGGATAGGGTATAGTCAGGGTCTTACTCCAAAGAACATCTGAAGAGCTTCCTGAGAATAATGTATCCTAAGGAAGGAGGGAAGCACAGCCAAGTAGAATCACCAACAAATCCAGCAGTCAACAGAGAGGGACACCCAGTCTGGCCTAGAGGCTGCCACTTGGGTATGCTCCAAGATCCAGCTCCAGGAAATCTCAAGAAGCAGACTGCCATAAGTGACTGACTGATAGCTACCTTCTCCAGCATCTCAGGCAGGTACTGGGGGACAGGGTTGTTCCTCATGGGGTGCTTTCTAGCTGACTGCAGTTCAGGAAGGATGGGGGACATTCTTCTCACTCCAGCAAATACAGGTCTGTTTTGACATATAATTCTAGCAGTTAGGATTCCAGATCACTGAGCAGCGTTTATACCTCAGAAAATTTTAATATATTGGCAGGACAGGAGACTCTAGAAAAATAACAGGGGGAGTTTAGAGCAGTAGCAATGATCTACTTGAGAAAAGAGGAAAGAACCAGCAGCTAGGGATTGTCATGTGAGTCCATTTGCACTCATATGCTTGTGCAGATTGTCCAAAACACTTGAAGTCTATTGATTATAGAAAGAAAAAAAGATTTTTATTCTCATCTTAGAAAGAAAATCAATGAGCCAATTTGTCATTAGGAAGACAGTCTTGGAGTCGTGCTCATGAAGACTTAGAGAAATAAAACCAAGAGAAAGCTAAACTTTGCTTTACATTACAAAGAATCTGGGGTTTCCTGAATAAATTTGTAGAAAAGAACAAAGGTGCCCAGAAAGGGATAAAGATGGAAGAAATCTGGAGAGGAGAGCAAAGAGGTTGCAGGATGCAAGTGTCCAAAGTGAAGGAACAACCTATGAGAAATGACTGTGGGGAAGAGATGGCTAAGGGACTCGGCAAAGAGGGGAGCTCTCGTGTGATTTTAGGTTGAGAGCTTGATAAGCTAGAGACCTTCTACACTGCCTCAAACATTCAATACTGGTGGTCTTCTACACACAACAACTGACGTGGTGCTTAGAAGTCAAAGAAAAGTGTGTTCCACATTTTGTTGGAAGGAAAAGAAGGACAGCAGGAGGTAAGACACTAGGATTCTGTAGAAATAGGATTTGAAGAGAAAGTAACCATAAGAATATAAACTTTTAAGAAGTAGAAGAAATTGTTATATATTACCATATAATATTTGCATAAATATGTAATATTGGAGTCATGCTGTTCTTTATTTAACGTGTATCAACATGTTTTTTTTTAATTTTTTATTAAAGTGGAGTTGATTTACAATGTTGTGCTGATTTCTACTGTCTAGCAAAGTGACCCAGATATATATATATATATACACATTATATATATACACATTATTTTCCTCATATTATCATCCATCATGTTCTATCCCAAGAGATTGGACATAGTTCCCTGTGACATACAGTAGGACCTCTTTATTCACTCTAAATGTAATAGTTTGCATCTACTAACCCCGAACTTCTGGTCCATCACTCTCCCTTCCCCCTCCCTCTTGGCAACAAGTCTATTCTACTTGTCTGTGAATCTGTTTCAAAATATTTTTAAATGCTCTTCTACTTTCTATGTTTAATGCTACAAAGAATTTCATAACAATATAAATGTAAATGTAACTGTTTTTGCTTTTTATTTTCTTTTAGCTATTTCCTATTTGTGAGTAATAGGATATTTCCTGTCATGAAGATAAGAGAAAGTTTACGTTTTCTCTAGGTGAGTCCAAAGCAAACACAAATGGCCTACTTTTCTCCCCCCTCTGGCTCATAAAAAGTCTCCAGCACTTTGCTTCCACAGAATTAAGCTCAGTTTTAATCTCACTCCTCTATTGCAGTAGTCTTTAATAAAGTCTTCCTTGCCTGTTGCCGTTTGTCAAGTGCAATTTTTGTTTTTGCCCTTCAAAAAACCACCCAGAAAAACAATATTTGTACATGAAATAATAATAATTATTAATTGCTGTTGAAATTAATTTAATTAGACAATTTCTTAAAATTCTATTTATTTCATTCACCTAACATACATTTATAAAGTATGTCCAATGTTATGGCTTTTAAAATTTTCTTAATTTGGTAAATATTGAATTACTATAGGCACTTACACAAAGGATGTCATTTCTGTAATTCCCTGATTCCACATTTATAAAATGAGACTTTATATGGCTACTATAATCCCCATAGATCTAATAGTCTAGGGTTCGATTCTTCATTTACAAAATTCCAAATAACTAAAAAATCTGTTCTGCTATAGAGTATGTTTCTACAATATTAATTAGTATATAAAGGAATCATATCAGGATAATATGGAAATAATCTAGCTCTTATGTAATTTTCCGTAAGCAAGAGAAACCAGAAAAGGAGGAGTAGAAATAAAACTTTCAGCGGTGAAGGATAAAGCCCTCAGCTCATGTCATCTCAGGCAGCAGAAGCTCTTTCAGCTCCATTTTCATAAAATTAAAATAAGCCCTTTCCAGAGAGGAGCACCCAGCCTCCTTATTCCCTTGACACTCTGCAGTCCCCCCAAACACACCTTCAAAAGACTCCCACAGGTTTAGATCTTTGCTTCCATCCACCTGCCAGCCTATTACTAATTAAGGAGTTGTCAGAATTTCCACTGCATTTTTTCTGTACATTTTACTATCCTCTGGGACAGCCTCTAGCTATATTGAATTGCATGCCTGAGAAGTCTGTTATCTCCCAAGGAACCAATGCTAATTTGCTTAGTGCTCTTATCACAAAGTTGTACTTGGGTGTGGGTGGGTCTCCCCTCACCCTCATTCCATTTTATCATTTAAATCCTGTTAATTTTAGCACGTAATTGTACAAGTCATCAGGTTTTTGTTCTTTAGCCTTTTTCGAAACACAGAACCGTTGTACTAATAAACATAACTCCTCTCAATATACCAAAAACCGGAAAAAAAAAAAGGCAAGATAATAAGGCCCTATACATCACTTGTCTATTTGTCCAAAAGTTAATTTAAACACCAGCATTGATTGTGCCCAGCACTGTGCACATCTCTTCAACTGCCCTGTTTTTGGTACTTTCACATTAAGATTTTCCTTTCAAATATCCTTTACATGCATCAAAACCCATTCCTAAACATAGAGAGTATTCTTATTTGAAAATTTCAATTCACTCTATGACTTTGACAGAGAACTGTACCTGAGGTTCCCTCTCACTGGTGTTTCATCATTTTCCCTACCTCACTTTCATCAGGCTCTCAGGATGGTGATCAGCCCAAACAAGACAGTCTCTATCAATTCCTACCTGTCAGCTCACTTCACAGCTGTTGGTTCTCTTACCTCCACATCTTCGGGCTTCATTTCACAGCTGTATGTTTCACTCAATACACTAGACCACACTTGGCTTTTCATCTTACTGGAACCAACTTATAACAGAGCCCCTAAACCAAAGAAAACTTAACAATGCACACACACACCCCTCACATTAATTTTATCATAAACCAAATATTTCTCTATCAGTTGGGGGACAAGTTCCCACCTGATGCAGGACTCCAAAAGCTAGTATTTCAAATACCAAATAAAACATTTTTCAGCTCTATCAATTTACTTAGCCTCACACGATTATCATGTGTTACAGATAGAATTTTAGATTTCCAAATATATTGCTTGTTTTATAAGCAATGGCTAACACACAAATAAAGGTGAAAGGAAAATCAAAACCTTACCTTAATTCATAGAGGGATGATAAAAATAAATATATATTTATAGTAGGTATGTATATGCAAGCACACAGAGATATGCATTAATATATATGGCTATACAAACTAGAATAATAAAATCAACTTTCCTCCCACCCCAACCCCTACACCCAGAATGAGAAATAGGAAGCTTTGCTAAAAATGATTTTGGTCAATGACTACAAGTATTATTATTGCAAGTAGTATTTTAAAGTTTCTTTCAAGGTACTTGTGTAGCTAAGACAAGGGCTTTTAGGAGGCATATGACTCAGCTGGAAGTCAATGGATAAGATTCCCAAGCAGGGCACTCGATTACTGCATAATAATGTAAGTACTGATTGCATGGTAGAGAGGCAGGTTTTCACTTTATATTACAGTTAAGAAAATATGCTCTTCCTCCTTACAATTTTAAAACATACTGTTTCAGGAAATTAAAGCATGTTCTTTAGAAGTGTCTCATTTGGATATATCTCTGAATCTTCTGGATGTGAGAAATAACTAAAGGGTGCATACTCAACCTCCCCTGAGCAGGGCTCGTAGCAATGACCACACTGCTGCTCTGATCACTCTCTACCTCAGGCCCACTGAACAGAACTTTGCATGTCAATTGTTACCACAAACTTTCCTTCTAGAGCTTCACAGTATGTAATTCTGGAGCACTGGTTCTCCACCCTAGCTACACAATAAAATTACTTGGATGTTTTAAAATAAAATCATCTGGGCACATTTAAAAAATAACTGGGCCTTATCCCAAAACGGATTAATCTGAAAATCTGGGAGTCAAGCAATTCTAGATCAGTACATTCATACTTGAGCTGATGAACTGCTTCAACTGACAGGGATGAGGCTCTGTGGAGTGATGGAGAGCTGTAGGCCAGAAATCAAAAACTCCCCTGCACTTTCATAGAGAGGCCCAGGCAGGAAGCAAGAAGTGTAGTTAGCAAATGGGCCATTGACATGTGCCTATCCTTGAAGACCTCAATTCCCCTATACTATGACCAATATCATTTATATGTTTTTCTATAGCTGCATAACAATTTACCCCAAACTTAGCTGTATCAAACAACACCCATTCATCTTCTCACAGTTATGTAGTTCAGAAGGCCAGACACATGATGTTTCATATCAAGATGGTCTGCTCAGGGTCTCACAGGATGAAATTGATATATGGGCCAGACTGCTTTCTAGTCTGGATCATGGGATCCTTTCCCAAGCTGACATAGTTGTTGGTAGATTCAGGTTTTTTATAGTTGTAGGATGAAAGTCCCTGCTTTTTTTTTTTTTTTTTTTTTTTTTTGCCTTGTTTGCTTTTTTTCCTTGTTCTTTTTTTTCCCCTTTTTATAGTACAAGGATATATTGCTTTATTTTGTAATAACTTTTTTACTTCTTTTCTTTTTAATAGCCATACTCATGGCATATGGAAGTTCCTAAGCCAGGAATTAAATCTGAGCCACAGCTGAGACCTACACTGCAAGTGCAAAAACCTTGGATCCTTTCACCCATTACACCAGGCCAGGGATTGAACCCATACCTCCACAGTGACCTGAACCACTGTGGTTAGATTCTTAACCCACTGCGCCATGGTGGGAACTTCCATTTTGTAATAACTTTAAAGAGACTATAATCTATACAAATACTGAGTGACTATGCTGTACTGTACACCTAAAACTAACATAATATTGCCAATAAACTGCTCTTTAATTTTTTTAATATTTATTTGAAGTTTCAATCCTCTGTAAAATTTTCTATGCCTCTATGCTTTGGGTATATACAAATTGTATCACCTGTATTTGCTCCATCAAAGCTATTGACTTAAATGTTGATAATAGAAGGATAAAACTGTGAAGCAGGTAACTGGAATGTCACTAGATGAAATCGGTGCCATCTCCACACTGAACTAAATATACACTTTATCTATTTTTTCTATGTATCATGGCCTCTCTTTTGTAGCAATTGCCATGTTCTTTTCCACAGCATATTCTGTTCAGTTTAACATTTTACAGAACTAACTAGAACAAACAGCTATTTCCTTCCCTTTCAGAAGTGCTCTTAGATAAATTTATCCAAAGAATCTATCACAACATAATTCAGTATAACTTGTTTTTGTACATTGCTGCTCATTTAATACCTGCTTTCTTGCTGGTTGTCAACTGGGGACAGTTCTCAACTCCATGAAGCAACTCACTACTTCCTGCCACATAGCCCTCTCCTCTACATTGTAGTTTGCTCCTTTCAGACCAGCAGGATAACCTCTGCTGCCTTAAATATCTCAGACTTCTTTTAAGAGTTTGGTTGATTAGATTGGGCCCATACAGGATCATTTCCTTTTTTTTTATTAAGTCAAAGTCAACCGATTAGGAACCTTAATGATATTTGGAAAGTCTCTTCTGCCATTTAAGAGTGATATCCCATCACATTCACAAGCCCTGCTCCTACTCATGGGAGCTGTCACTCTGGGCATGGACACCAGGGAACAGCCACCTTAGGAACCATCTTAAAATTGCCAGAACTTTAGAAGAATCATGAAGCTTTCTCTGCCTCTGTTTCCTCAACTACCACACTGGAATAATAACACCTGTTTATAAAGTTGTTTTGAAAATTAAGTTAGTGGGTATAAAACTCTTAAAGTGGAGAGTAGTATATAGTAATCCCCTAAGTAAATATTAACTGTTATTTTTTACTCCAACCATTCAGAAAAGCATGATGTACCCATTAAGCTCTGTATGGTGGTATGGATGGGACAATAAGGAGGCATGTGGTCAGCCTGTATTCACCTCTCCTTTTCACCCACTCAGAGAAAGCAATATTCTGCTAAAGCCATTCTAACCTGAGAGTGATCTTTTTCCTTATGAATGATCAACACTAAAATCACCAGTAGTCCAAGATGATGCTAGAAACCGCAGAGTACCATGGATTTTCCTGGCCCAGAAGTTAATCTCCAAGCACCTGAAATTGTCCAGGCAAATGCCCAGCACCACCGTCCCACATCAACAAGATAGCTACTCACCTCACAGACAATGGTGTTTCACCTGTGCTTTATCCAACAATAAACTACTGTATTTGGCTGAAAACACCCAGACACAATGAAAAGGGTGTGTTAGAGATATTATAAGAAAAGCAGAGTCTCAAAGAGTTCTATGACTATTAAGTTGAAGACACAGCTTACACAAACAGAAGAAGGCAGAACACCTGATTCTGGACAGTTGGCACAGGCTTTGTGTAACCAAGTCAATTAAAATGATGTATTTTATCAATACTTGCCAACACAAAACAAAGAAGCAATTGGTCATTTAGGAAATCAATGCTGAATAGTCAATATGAACAAAGCATGATAGAAAGCCAAAATAACATGATTGCATTTTATAGTCTCTATATTTTTTAAATGTCAGAGGCAATCTTAAGGGAATGTTCCATGAGAGATGAGGTAAATGCTATAGCATGCTTTTACAAAAAACAAAAATATTCTCAATTAACCAAATTTTCCCAGTTTTAATGGGGTTCTAACATTCTCTCCCATGATTTAACTCCTGGCTGGGTTTATGTAATAGCTCATGGCTTTTCTATTTCCATTAAGTCTCGGCTAATGACATACAGATTCCTCTGCCTGGGAATACTTTTGCTTGAGGCCTGTCATTGCCTCCCACAAGCAAGGGCACACTTAGGGGAAAGACAGATTAAAAACTCTACTTAGTATATTTGATATATGGGTACTAGACAATTACAAAATCAGGATTTAACACATTATAAGATGCCAAGAATCTAAAATCTTCAGAAATTCAAATAGTCTTGATAGAAGAACCACAAAAAGATAAAGAGCAGAAAAATTTTGCTCTCACCATGTTAGTTACACTGTATACATTCAAGAAATTTGCATTAAGCATTTAAAATGTGCTAACTATTCTGGCCTTGAGATAAAACATGATATACAAGATAGTTTCCTTGATCTTTGTTCTACTGGAGAAGTAGAGATTTAAAGGATGCAGACACTAAACAACTGAAAAATGAAGATGATTTTATCTAGTATTCAAAAATATTAGATGAGAAATAAGATTAATACAGGGAGGTGGCTGCTACTTGTGACAGTGAAATCAGGGTGGACTTCTCTGGGGAGGTGAACTACCAATGAAGGCCCAGGAGATCTCTAAAAAGAGCATTCCCAGTGGATGCAACACATGGTGTGTTAGCCTAAGCATTATCAGCTTGGTGGATCAAGAGACTGTGTGTAGCCAGTAAGATGAAAGGGAGTGAACAAGGAGGAAAGGGGGAGAAATATAGTCAAAGTGTGGGCAGAGTTCTGAATATAGGCAAATTGAATGATTTTATGCAGGGGAGTGATGTTTCAGTTGTGAAAGTTTTACTGGTTAATTGGCCAAGAGAGTTGTAAACAGTGTGGGAGAAGGGCGGACTTGAGAGAAGGTGAGCACAGTGTTACATACGAACCACATGATCATTCATCTGAAGAATCCTGATAACCTCTTCCTCCCTGACTCAAACTTAGACTGGGACACTGCATTCTTCTTCCAGAAAGTAGATAAGATACCCAGCTCCACAGACCGGTGTTTTCTCATGTTCAGTTATCTCAAGATCTGAATGGACCATAACATACAAATGAAAGAGATGGCAGAAAAAAATACAGGTCAAATCCCAGCTATTAGTCGAATAATTTTCCAATTAATTTTCTAATTGATAAAACTAAAATTCTCTTTTTTTTAAGCAATACGTTTGAGAGACTTCACATGACCTTTAGCCAGTAATATTTATGGTATTCTTCTTGTTCCTGTTTCTGTTGCCATTGTTGTTCATGCTTTTAACTTCAAAATGTGATACCCATAAGGACAAGACCACACAAATGTAAACTTGAATTGTCATAACTCAAAGCACTCATGAAACCACGTACGTGATGGCTGTTTCTCCTATCTTGGTCAACTGACTCAGTGATTAACATGGTATCTTGTTCATGTTTTTGTCAAGGAAGGTAGAATATTCTACCTTGTCATTAACAAGACAAAAGTCAGTTAATGTCACTTTTTATCACTCCCAAGGAAGGGAATTATAAGTATCCACTTTTCTCCATGTATGCAATCGTGCTTTATCTCTTCAATTTCTAGGTAAACATATTTTTTCAGAGCACTGCATATTTTTTAAGAGCAGAAAATAGAGATTAGTGTATTATAGCCCTGCATTCAAGAAAGAATACTAAAAAAAGAAATTAACGAAATTAAGAATGACGATAAAAAAAATATGATTCTTTTGGAGGGACAGGTGGTAGCAAGCACGTGTTATTTCAGCATTTGTTGTACCCATATTTCTGATCCTGTATGTTAAAGAGGGTCAGAAATTTACAAGACTCTGTTGAGTCATTTGGACACTTTCCCAAAAGCAAGGCTCTCAACCCATTGATTATCTTGACTACTTCTCAGGGTCCATTATTGTGGTGGTGGTAGCCATGGTTAATGCATGTAAAACATTCTGAGACTCAAACATAATCAGTCAATAAGGAGGAAAAGTTGTGTTTCCAAACATATGGAGAAAGTTGTACTCAGTATCAGGGGAATGCTGACATTTCCACTGGTTATGCAGTATTTATCATGTTTTTACTCTTCTGGTAAGACCTTGGTTCTGTCATAAGCCAGGCAAAACAAGAGTTCCAAGTGCCAGTTTGCACTGGCTTGTGGATTCAGTTTTCACAAATGCCAATGATTAATTATCCAGCTCATATGTAAAGATCTGTTCTGTACTCTTCCTACAGTCGTTCAAATTCTCTTTCAAAATTGGTTAAGGAGTTCCCATTGTGGCGCAGTGGAAATGAATCTGACTAGGAACCATAAGGTTGTGGGTTTGAACCCCAGCCTCATTCATTTGGTTAAGGATCCGGGGCTGTTGTGAGCTGTGGTGTAGGTCAAAGACACAGCTCGGATCCTGCATTGCTGTGGCTGTGGTCTAGGCCGGCGGCTGTAGTTCCAATTCCACCCCTAGCCTGGGAATCTCCATGTGCCACAGGAGCAGCCTTAAAAAGAAAAAAAAAAAAAAAGTTGGTTAAGACGCAAAGAAATATATATTTTTTAAGACTCTAGTGTTGTAGTATTTAACTTAAATGACATTTCAGAAGGTTTTGGTTTAGTTGTCTGCTGAGGAATTTCTTTCCTAGTAGAACAAAGAAATAGGCAATACAACACTGTGACTAAAAGCCCAGGTGTTGAGGGCGGATACTTGGGTTTGAGCCCAAGCTCTCCAACTCGCCAACCTTCAGATTTGGACAAAAGCATGAAGATAGCAGAGTCAGGTTCCTCACCTCTAAAACTTGGAAAATGGAGTTCCCATCGTGGCTCAGTGGAAACAAATCTGACTAGCACCCTTGAGGGTGCAGGTTTGATCCCTGGCCTCACTCAGTGGGTTAGGGATCTGGGCCATGAGCTGTGGTGTAGGTTGCAGTTGTGACTCGGATCTGGCATGGCCCTGGCTGTGGTGTAGGCTGGCGGCTACAGCTCTGACTGGACCCCTAGCTTGGGAACATCCATACGCCTCGGTGGCAGCCCCAAAAAAAATAAAAAGGACCAAAAAAATAAATAAATAAAACTTGCATAATATTTACCTCCAGGATGAACACGAACATGAAAAAATATACATTTACCCCTTAGCTATTATCTAACTTCTCACCAAATGATAGCTATTATTGTTATTCTTTAGGAAGAGTGATAACTCAGGCATGAAAATCTTTGTGTGTGTGTGTGTGTGTGTGTGTGTGTGTGTGTGTGTTTGTGCGTGATTTTATTAGGGCTGCATATATATGCAGCATATGCAGGCTAAGGGTCAAATTAGAGCTACAGCTGCCAGTATACACCACAGCCACAGCAACATGGTATCTGAGCTCATCTTCAGTCTACACCACAGCTAATGGCAACGCCAGATCCTTAACTCACTGAACGAGGCCAAGGATGGAACCCACATTCTCATGGATCCTAGTTGGGTTCATTACCACTGAACCATGACAGGAGCTCCCAGGGCTGAAAATCTTTATGGGCATGATATAAATAAAAATCGCTTCTCAAAAGGCAGCTGCCAGGAAACAAAACTAGTAGAACTGCACATGTTAGCCACAAAATGGAGTCTCTTAATTTGGATGTTGCTATCCAGCCCTCAGAAAGTGGTGATAAAAAGGAAAATGGTCTTAAAAATGATTAAATTTCTTATTGCTAGTCTGAACAACTCAACAGAGTTGAAAGAGTACTAAAGTGAGGGAGCCTGGCAAGCCAGAGGGCCTCACAGCCAGCTCTGCCTCTGAAAAGCTTTCCATCTTGTCCAGTCACCTGCAGGGCCCCACGGCCTCATGACATGAAGAAGAAAGCCAGTTACACCAGTGGTTTTCAAACTTTGCAAGTCAGGAGAATCTTTCTTGGTTGATTCTTACCAAGAATAGCAACAATAGCTTCTACTGTACCACACAGGGAACTCTATCCAATATCTTGGGATAGAAGATGATGAAAGATAAAATGAGGAAAAGAACGTGTATATATGTATGACTGGGTCACTACCCTGTACAGCAGAAATTGGCACATTGTCAATCAACTGTTTTTTTTTTAGGGCTGCGCTTGCAGCATATGGAAGTTCCAATCAGAGGTTAGGGGTCCAATCAGAGCTAAGGCTGCTGGCCTACACCACAGCCACAGCAACATCATATCCAAGCCTCATCTGCAACCTAAACCACAGCTCACAGCAATGCCAAATCCTTAACCCACTGAGTGAGGCCAGGGATCAAACCCACAACCTCATGGCTCCTAGTCATGTTCGCTTCTGCTGCACCACAATGGGAACGCCTCAAATTTAATTTAAAAATACATAAAAAATAATAAAACAGACTTAGTCTTTTCATTGCTGTATCTGCCTCAATGTCTCTTTCACGCTACTGGACAGTCTGAAAACTACCAGACTGGACCATTAAGTGACTCCTTGCTGAAATATTCAGTCCTGAGTTGCAGTCCTTAACAATGGTCCTGAAGTATTTTATTTTGCACTTTGAGATCTGGTATCTGGGAATATAACAGGAACCCTGCAGCTAGTATAACACAGATGATTGTCAGAAAAGGAAGATGGAGCCCTGGCCCCCGGCACAGAGCTGTGGCTCATCCCACAGAGTGGCTCTTTAACCACAGGCCCTTTCTTCATACTGCAGCTTTTAATCTGAGTTCAGTCCTCTGACAGCAGCAGGGGACTCTTGGGGCTGCTGACACCCACCTTCCCCTCCAGCAGAAGCACTTAGCTTATTGTATATTGTACCATACATTTGACTCCATCAAAAGAGGTCATTTGAACAAAGACTTCAGTAGCCTTGAAATTGAAAGTCACTGACTGAACCACCACTCTGCGCTCAGACCGCCTCTTCCTAGGTCCGGCTATACTTTTTTATCCTTTTATTTGAGAGGTGTCACTGCAGCTTCTAGGACAGAAGCAAACAATTCAGACATTTTTACAAGGATTTTTACCCTGCACTGGAAGTTTCATGAACAGCCATCTAGGCAAGGCTATTCCAATGCCTTCCTCCTGATGTAACTGGTGTATTTGTACAGCATTTTGGAAGCATTGTCCCAAGCATTTTTCTTATTTACTTGTTGTCAACAAGAGTAGGACAAAAAATAAGGAAAAGATTATCATTTTTAACCGAAGCCAGGGCTAAGAGAAATTAAGTATTTTACCAAGAATAGAAAGTTGATAAGTGTGAAAGAAACTTAAATCTACAAGTTCTGATTCTTTGCACTGCACCTTGACCCCTCTAGATAATGTTTTTTTTAAACCTGACTGACTATCCAAAGACAATCTGAACTTTAATTAAATAAGTATAAGATTAAAAATCCATCATATCTAAACCTCTCAGAGAATTAATAATACTTATTTTCTGTAGCACTTTATGCTATATGCCTCTCAGAATCTTCTCTTGTCAAATATAAACTTCTGAATAAGGACTCCATGGATAGGCAGTGCCAGTCTCGGTGCTCCTAGGGGAAGCAACTCACTCTGAGGGTTCCCACTCAGCATCCCTCCTGGAACAAGTGTTCCTGCATCCCTTCCTCTCATGGGGGCTCCCAGGATCCCTCTCTTTAATAGTGGCTCTCAGTAACCACTGTCTGAAGGGTGTTCCCAGCAACCCTCTCTCTTATGGGAGTTCCCAGCATTCCTCTCTTTGAAGGCTGTTCCCAGCATCACTCCCTTGCTTTGTGTTCCCAGCATCCCCCTCTCTTATGGGCATTCCCAGAATCCTGCCCTTACATTGTGTTCCCAGCATCCCTCTCTCTAGGCTGTTCCCAGTATCCCTTCCTTACATTGTGTTCCCATCATCCCTCTCTCTAATAGAGGTTCCTAGAATCCCTCTCTCTGAAGGCTGTTCCCAGCATTCCTCCCTTGCTTTTTGTTCCCAGCATCCCTCTCTCTGAAGGCTGTTCTCAGCATCCCTCCCTTACATTGTGTTCCCAGCATCCCTCTCTCTAATAGAGATTCCTAGCATCCCTCTCTGAAGGCTATTCCCAGCATTCCTCTCTTACTTTGTGTTCCCAGCATCCCTCTCTCTGAAGGGTGTTCTCGACATCTTTCCATTACTTTGTGTTCCCAACATGAGGGTATGTTCCCAGCATCCCTCATTTACATTGTATTTCCAGAATCTCTCTCCCTCTCTGATGGGGTTTCCCAGCATTCCTCTCTCACATCTTATTCCCAGCATCCCTCTCTCTGAAAGCAGCTCCCCAACATCCCTCTCTTTGTTAGA
Organism: Sus scrofa; assembly: GCF_054392235.1. NCBI lineage: Eukaryota > Metazoa > Chordata > Mammalia > Artiodactyla > Suidae > Sus > Sus scrofa. The sequence goes on from NC_139383.1 coordinate 89,754,770, forward strand.
TAACTTTATCTGTTAGATAACTTTATTTTGATGAAGAATAGGTCCTGTAAAAAGTAGAAAGATATAAAAATTTTCTAGAATTATTCTTTTTTATATTTTTCCCATGTATAAATTTTACTATTACATTTCAAATTAAATATTCATATAGATGGACAGACATCTATATATGTATAGAAAAACATTATCAGAGAACTGGAATTTACTTACGCCTTCAACATTTTAAAAGTAATCATTTTACAGAGTTCCCATCACTCAGAGGAAACGAATCCGACTAGGAACCGTGAGGTTACGGGTTTGACCCCTGGCCTCACTCAGTGGGTTAAGGATCTGGTGATGCCCTGAGCTGTGGTGTAGGTCAAGACACGGCTCAGATCTAACGTTGCTGTGGCCGTGGCGTAGGCCGGCAGCTGTAGCTCTGATTAGACCCCTAGTCTGGGAACCTCCGTATGCCGCAAGTGCGGCCCTGAAAAGACAAAAGACAAAAAAAGGAAAAAAAAAGTAATCATTTTACCTCACCACTTCAGAAAACTGGGTGAAATGCTTTTAAGCACAAACAATTCAGGACCAGGTTTTTTAAGCTTAATTATGAATTTTTAAGTTGGTTTAATTATTCATAACCCTTTCGTATCAGTTATTCAGAAAAAAATTCAGGAAATATTGCTATAAGTAGGCACACAGGAAATATCTTCCAAAATAAAAAGTGTTAAAAGAAACCAAAAGTGACCAGGAATAAAATGAGCCCTTTGGCAGGATTACTTATGATGCTATTTCATGTTTATTTCATATATATTTCAGGGCCTTTGTTCCTGAGGAGAACACATTACTGAAGGCATTAATCTCTGTAGGACCTAAAGCCCATCAGCTTTTTGAAGACATAAGCTGGAGAAGAGATACTTCCAGGGACCACACAACCTCACACACTTAGAAATAGGATGTGCCCTCAGAAATCAAGACCCTAATTAGCAGATTCTGTGGCTCTACCTTAAGTGAATAAATTTCCCCTGAGAGTGACTACTGTCTTTAGGCCCTGTAAATTGAAATAGCTTCTCAGCTTTTAAGATGACAAATCAACTTAATTTGCAGAAACAGATGGACTCACACATACATTTTGTGACTCTTCTTTTAAGGATGCTCTGAAAGCAAACATTTTACATACTCTGTAACCTATTTTAAAACTTTTTTTTTGCTTTTATCTAAGCTAGAAATTAGAATAATTAATAACTTTAAAGCAAAGGATGAAAAAAATATACGAGTCTGAATTCTGTAAACTTTGTGGTAACTTGTCACAACATGTAGCAGATTATGTAAAATAACAACAGTATTATCGTGTAGTTAAATATTTTTCCTGTGTGGAACTTTCTATCATAAAACTGTATCCCCAGCGAACACAGTGCAAAAACCCAAATCTAAGTAGCCAAAAGGATAACATGCTATTTTATTTATCAACATGTCCATTCTTTCAATCATCAAAAATAATTGTGTGTTGTATGGTAGGCCATGCACTCTGCCAAGCATTGGGCATAAAATTATTAGCAAAAAAGTTCTCTGTTTTCATGAAATTTGTAGTCAAGTGCATAGGCTTTCCCTCTGGACCAATGTATTTTTATTTTACATACCGTTCTAACAGTCTAATATATTTAAAGGCCATGCTTATATCATAATTGAAATATCAAGTCACAAGGAGGAAAGGCTACCAAAATATGTATTGAGAGCAAGGAGAAAGGAAAGAACCATCCAGGAAGGAAAGAGAAAACTTAATAGGATTCAACAACTACATTTTGAATATTTGCTCCAGGAACTGGAGACAATCACTGAACAAAACACCCAAAATCTAGTCTGGTTCCTTTAGGACTTACCTTCTAGTGGCCAACAGGCAAACATCAAAGAGCACATGAAGCTGAGGAGATTTCATATCAGGCAAAGATGTGCAAATAACAATAATAATTGGACAGCTAAAAATTTTCTACCACCACATGCTCTAGTCTAGGCATTTTCCCTATAAAATTCATTGAATTCATAAAACAAGCTTCTGATATGTGAACTGTTTTTTATTATAGTTGCATATATATATATAATGAATGCATAATATATGAATGAATGTATAATATATATATATATATATATATATATATACACACTCCTTTTCTTATATTATCTTCCACCGTAGTCTATCCCCAGAGACCAGATATACTTCCCTGTGCTATACAGTAGGATCTCATTGCTTATCATTCTTAATGTAACAGTTTGCATCTACTAACTCCAAACTCCCACTCCAACCCTCATTCTCTCCCCACACTTGGAAACCACAAGTCTGTTCTCCATGTCTCTGAGTTAGTTTCTGTCTTTGCAGATAAGTTAATTGCCATATTTTAGATTCCACATATAAGGGACATCATATGGTATTTGTCTTTCTCTTGTGAATTTTTATGTATATCCATTTCACAAAAGAGGAAACTAAGGCATTCCTCCAAAGATGAACTTTTGCAGAAGCATACATACCACAAATGTGTGGTTGTTCTGGTTGAAGCAGCAGTGTGTAGCCTCCCACATCCTATCTCACGTTCCTAGTTGCCCTAGATGATTCTTCAAGGAATGAGACTTATATCTACCAATAAAAACATCTATACTTAATTTTTACTTGTTTCTTTTTTGTGTCCCACTAGAATATATGCTTCAAGAGGTCAGGGAATTTAATTTGCTCACTGATTTATTTCTAGTATATGTGATAGTGCGTGACACAGCAGGCCTCAATAAATATTTGTTTTAGATAGAATGAGTTTAATCACTGAGTCATTTATCAAAAATCCACAGATCTGTAAATTCAGTGAAGTTGTCAAATGTTCTCTTAGAAACTACACCCCTTAGTTAATTATTTAGCATATCTTTGACATATTAATATTTATGGGCTCACAAAGCACCTAAGTAGAATTATTAAATAACCAACAAGTTTCTGTGGTAACGAGTTGTTGAACTGATAGAAAACTCACACTTAGCTCTTCTACTTGATTGAATGCTGCCTTGGATTCCAGGGGAAGATATAAATTAAAACTTGCATGCAGCAATTAAAAATGGTTTTTGGCAAATAATAAAATGAGAAATTTTATTTATGATTGTTTATGATACCAAATGGGAAACTGTTATGATACAAAATGAAAGAACAGACACAAGACACCTGTTTATGGAGTATGATCTCTATTTAGAGTGAAACAGATGTATATGTATGTTGTGTTCATGGGTATGTAACATATAGTAAGAAAAAAACAACTAAAAATACATCAAACCATGATTTATTGCTAGGTGTTATAGTTTGGATATGTTATTTCCTCTTTATAATTGTATGATTTATAAATTTTTATAAAAATATATTTCATTAATAATACTTTTTAAATGAGCCAAAACTATTTTAAATGAGAAAAAAATTCAAAGCAAGTTAAATGTCAAATATGGACAAAAATATACAAAGCTAATGTAATTATAGGATATGAAATTCAACAATTAATACTTTTAAACATCATTGCTATCAAGAGTATTAAGAAATAACAGAGAATTATATCCACAAGCAATGACCTTTAAATCCACAAATTAAAATTTCTGACCTGAGAAGAAGGATGACAGAATTTGGGTTGTAAATCTCCAGAAACCTAAAGGAAAAGAGCCAGAGAATGGCTTCTCTCTTAGAGCTAACAAGACTTGGATGAACTTCACATTAAATGGAAACCTGGCTCTCAGGCTACCTCATCTACGTTTCCCACACAGAAGAACCAATTTGCTGGCAGAAAGAAGGGCAATAAATCAAAAGACCATCCAACTCATTTAAACTTAGTTTTTTGGTTCTGGTATATTGTGAAAATATCCATCCTCAAGAATTTGCAGGGATAAAGAGGGTAATGCTTCTCCTCCCATCCCTCCTTCCTCTAGAATCCAGATGGCAGGTTTCAGTCCAAATATGAATTGTATAGCTGCCCGCATCACTCCCAAGCAAACAAAGCATTAAGGGAAAAATCAATAAACTACAAAGTTAATCATTTTACCTTTGGAATCAAACATTATATTTATCTTCCTCAACACTAACAATGCTAGAAATTCTGGACCAAATGACAGGATATCAAAAGCAGTAGTGGAGAACCCTCCTGCACTGTTGGTGGGAATGTAAACTGGTACAGCCACTACGGAGAACAGTTTGGAGATACCTTAGAAATCTATACATAGAACTTCCATATGACCCCGCAATCCCACTCTTGGGCATCTATCCGGACAAAACTCTACTTAAAAGAGACACGTGCACCCGCATGTTCATTGCAGCACTATTCACAATAGCCAGGACATGGAAACAACCCAAATGTCCATCGACAGATGATTGGATTTGGAAGAGGTGGTATATATACACAATGGAATACTACTCAGCCATAAAAAAGAATGACATAATGCCATTTGCAGCAACACGGATGGAACTAGAGAATCTCATCCTGAGTGAAATGAGCCAGAAAGACAAAGACAAATACCATATGATATCACTTATAACTGGAATCTAATATCAAGCACAAATGAACATCTCCTTAGAAAAGAAAATCATGGACTTGGAGAAGAGACTTGTGGCTGCCTGATGGGAGGGGGAGGGAGTGGGAGGGATCGGGAGCTTGGGCTTATCAGACACAACTTCGAATAGATTTACAAGGAGATCCTGCTGAATAGCATTGAGAACTTTGTCTAGATACTCATGTTGCAACAGAAGAAAGGCTTGGGGAAAAATGTAATTGTAATGTATACATGTAAGGATAACCTGACCCCCTTGCTGTACAGTGGGAAAATAATAATAAAAAAAAAAGCAGTAGTGCAATCCTCCTGAGATATTATAAACTTTAAACTGGTGCTTCACCAAAATCCCTTTTCAGAGATCATTTGTTAAAACAAACACACACTTAAACAAAAAAGCTTTCCTTCTGAAGATGAAAGCATGGGGACTTTAAGAGCATTCTCTCACATTGCTTACATTTGGGAAAGATCCGCCTGTATTTACAACTCTCCTACTCTCTCAGTTCAGCTTCTCCAATCTTCATACTGCATCAGGGATAGTATGCAAATTCATAACCAGATCTATTGTCCTTGAGCAGAAGGGAACTTTTTAATCATCCATTCTCAGCCACCTAAAGTATACTCAATGCAGTTCAAAACACAGTTTTAGCTGCGACTTCAACTCTGTACCTAGAAATTAAACCCAAGTGCAAATTTGTCAAAAATATAAATATTCTAGCCACACATTCAATTTTTATCATAGAAAAGGTTCATGTCAAATCTTGGCCAAATGGAATACTCAGGAAGAACCAATCCTCCAAGAGGAGTGGCTTTAGGTATCAGGTTAATCACTGTTACCAGTTTAAGGACACATTTTCTGGGGTGCCACTGCACTGATCTGGATTAACAAACATCAAATTACAGGCCATCTAGACTCACATTGAATGTATGACATCCCTATGTGTATTATTTTTATTGTTCTATGAGCAAACAAGAATATATTCGGACAGAGAGAGAAAGAGAAAGAATACAGTCCATAAAATACAGCAAAAAGATAAACCCATTGCAGCCCTTCAAAGCACTGAAGGACAGTTTGGCTAACCAAGGCACTGGCTCTAGCTTCCTGGTGGTACGAGATCATGTCATTGACCATAATTTGTCATAAGTGGCCATTCTGACTTGATAACGATGTAAGATTGAGCTAGCATAAACACTGAAAAAGCCCTTGCCACGTTCCAGCTAAAAATAGAAAAGATTGGAACATGGCAGACGGCCCTACCTCCTAAAGAATCTATTAAACTATAGCATTTTTCTATGTTTCCTCATCACACTGAATATTCCCAGTGCCAAACCATTACCATTTGCGTAAAGTTCTGATCTCTGTTCATAGAGATGATATTTACATTTAACTCTTCAGTGTCACGTACCTGAAATTCAGCATTTATGTACCATCTTTCACCTGAAGACTTTTTTCCAAAGTGTTTGAAATAAACAAATTGAACAAGTTGATTCTCTTTACACTGATGCCATTTGACGACATAAATCTCTTAATTCTGACATTTTCAAATGTACTAAACAGAACACAGTTGTCCCTCTATATCTGCAGAGGGATTGGTTCCAGACTCCCTCTGATACCAATATCCAGACAGGCATGCTCTAATCCTTTATATAAAATGACCATTGTATTTATATATAACCTATGCACACCCTCCCATATACTTTAAATCATCTCTAGAGTACTTATAATTCTTAATACAATTCAAATGTTATGTAAACAGTTGCCTGCACAGGACAAATTCAAGTTTTGCATTGGGAATTTTTTTCTTAATGTTTTCTATCCTCAGTTGATTGAGGATCCACAAATACTGAACCTGGGAGTATGGAGGACCAATTGTGTATGGAAATGAAGGATGGAAACACTCTATTTCTCTATCAAAGAAACAAATAGACCATGAGTTTTAATGCATTATACAGTTAATGGAGTTAAATAAGGTAAAAACAAAGGCTGTAGCCCCACAAAATTGAGGGCATTAGTTAGGGCATAAGTCCTTAAATGTTAAGAAAAAAACAGAAATAAAACTTTAGACACAGTTTTTCCCAGTCATCATGGCTGATGACATCTTAGCACCATGAGTTTCTGCAATGACACAACCTCTTGAAATACGTAACTTTACAATACACAGTAACAGTAAAAGCAATAATAAAGGTAAGAATAATGACAATGTGTTGGCATTCTGAAGTTCTACCTATTTGTCAGTTCTACCTATGGAAAGCACTTTGCTAATATTCAATTTACAAACAAAACCCTAACCATAATACCACAAGGCTGATGCTATTATTTTTCTTGTTGTTTTGATGATGAGACAGAGCTTTAGGGAGAGAACTTGGAATAATGCAAATCCAGGTCTTTCTGATTCTAAATCTTTAGCTCCTAAACAATACATATTCTATTTTAAAATATTAAGGAATAATCATTTAAGAAAACTTTGCATGTCCAAACCAAAATAATTTTAACCTAATTAAATTATAAAAGCTTTTAAATTAAATTTTGTAAGTTTTCACATACATCCCTAAAAAATTCACGTTATTTTTTTCAATGTATGTATAACACTTATTTCTCTTGTTGACTTTATCTTCTACATTTAATGTTTGTTTAACTAAGTAATAACACTACTTTTCAGTCAACTAAAAATTTGCTTTGCTAATTTAGTAGAGTTTTTCATAATTTTTTTATGAAAAAAGAGGACCAGATACTTTTATAAAATACTATAAAAAATGAATTATTAGAAAAAAAGGACAACCCCCAACATTTTTGTTACTAGGTTCAACAACATAAAATTATTCTGTCAGCTAGTTACAAAATATTCTAAATGAGTACTTTAGAATGATCAACTTCTGCCCTAATCTTTTCTCAGTCTAGTTAACTGTTGATAGACCTACATTAGCCTACAAACCACACTAAGAGAAACACCAGGTTAACTGATTTCCTTAGGCTGATCTTCCAGTTTTTTAATTCCTTCAGATATACATCTAATACACTATAAACTAATATATTTAATTTAATCTCACTGATGACGTTTTATTCCTAGAATTCTAGGTAGTAATTTTTTAACCCTTTTCTGTTCTTGGCTTGTAAATAAATTCCTTCACTTCTCTGAATATTTAACTATAATTAACATCAAGTTTTTCATGTTTTCGTTCTGCTTCTTCAGCCTCATTTTGTTCATATTTTAGACACTGAGCTTATTATCTTCATCACAGGCTCTATGCACTGCAGGTAAGGGAAGCCGTCTCTGTACATTCCTGCTCTGATATTCTGATAGCTCTGATATTCCTGCAACCTATCCATCCTCCTCAGGAGCAGCTCACATCTCTGTCAGAGTCCCCTCTTTGCTTCTGGTGCCTGGGCATTTCCTTTGCATGGTTTTACATGCACGTTTTTTCTTTTTCTTTTTTATAAATTTACTTTTTTGCATTTTATTTACTCTGTCAACATCAGGTCATTCTGCCCCAGTGATTAAGTCTTGGAGTTCTGGTGATTAATGTCTATATTATTGTTAATGGAAAATCTTAGCTTATAACTCTTAATTCCTTGAATAGTGACATCTAAAAAAGGACTATTGATAATGACTTGAGGAAGGGCTACAATAAATGATGACTGAGAACTTTCCCTGTGAATAATGAAGATTGATTTTTATTGTAATATCTATTCCAAAATAAACCTTATCCCAAATGGTAAATTCTTGACAATCCCAAAGCAATAAGTATAGCCTTTAAGCCGTTCTCAATGCATGCACTAAAACTTGAAATTGGGGAGTTCCCTGGGGGAGCAGTGGGTTAAGGATCCAGTGTTGTCATAGCAGTGTCTCAGGTCACTGCTGTGGCTTAGGTTTGATCCCTAGCTGGGAACTTCTGCATGCTGCTGGAGTGGGGGCCAGGGCAGGCAGTTGGGGGGAGAAAAAAGGCAAATAAGAGTCTTAGAGGAATTTGAGTAGTAGTTTGTAAAGTTTGACAGAGAATTTTGTTCCCAGAAAAAGCAGAGGTGGTCATTGGTTGAAGATTTATCATCAAATATCTGCTTGTCCTTAAAAACTGATAAAGTTAATTTATTGCCAATTTCCTTTTTACTCAAAATAGAACAGATCTTTATTCCAATATTTAGAAAACACGTTTTTATACTGCTACCTCTTTAATTAATGTACTCATCTTTTCTTCAAAGGTGGTGGAAACTTTATATTTGTATCATTCTGATGGCATGTTGGAATTTATTTTTAATCTTCTTTTCAAAATCCATATTCAAATGCCACCTAAGCCATAGGGAAATTCTCCTGATTTATGGTCCCCTTTTATAACTTCAATGGAACTTCTAGAGTGGATTTATCTTGTTCACTACTTCCCATGTTTATACCTGGTAGTGGAAAGAGAACAGTGTGAAGAATGCAAAGGCTTGAAAAGATCAATGAAACAAAAAGCTGCTTCTTTGAAAAGAGCAATAAAATTGATAAGCCCTTAGCCAGACTTATCAAGCAAAAAAGAGAGAGGACTCAAATCAATAAAATTAGAAATGAAAAAGAAGTTACAATAGACATCACAGAAATACAAAGGATCACAAGAGACTACTACATGAAACTATATGCCAACAGAATAGAAAACCTAGATGAAATGGACAAATTCTTAGAAAAGTACAATCTTCCAAACCGAGACCAAATAGAAAAGATGAACGGACCAATCACAAGAACTGAAATTGAAACTGTGATTTAAAAACTTCCAACAAACAAAAGTCCAGGACCAGATGGCTTCACAGGCGAATTCTATCAAACATTTAGAGAAGAGCAAACACCTCTCCTTCTGAAACTATTTCAGAAAAATTGCAGAAGAAGGGATACTCCCAAACTCATTCTATGAGACCACCATCACCCTGGTACCAAAACCAGACAAAGATTCCACAAAAAAAGAAAACTACAGGCCAATTTCACTTATGAACATCAATGCGAAAATCCTCAACGAAATATTAGCAAACCAAATCCAACAATACATGAAAAGAATCATACATCATGATCAAGTGGGATTTATCCCAGGGATGCATGTGTTCTTCAATATCCACAAATCCATCAGTGTGATACACCACATTAACAAACTGGAGAATAAAAACGATATGATCCTCTCAATAGATGCGGAAAAAGCCTTTGACAAAATCCAACACCCATTTCTGATAAAAACCCTTCAGAAAGTGGGCATAAAGGGTACCTACCTCAACATGATAAAGGCCATATATGACAAACCCACAGCTAACATCATTCTCTATGTGAAAATCTGAAAGAATTCCCAGTGAGATCAGGAACAAGACAAGGATGTCTGCTCTCAGTTGCAACATGGTTTAGAAGTCCTAGCCACAGCAATGAGATAAGTAAAAGAAATAAAAGGAATCCAAATTGGAAAGGAAGAAGTAAAACTATCACTATTTGCAGATGACATGATACTATACCCAGAGAATCCTAAAGACTCTACCAGAAAACTGTTAGAGCTAAATCCATGAATTTGGCAAAATGTCACAGGATACAAAATTAATACACAGAAATCAATGGCATTTATATATACTAACAATGAAAGATCAGAAAGAAAAATTAGGGAAGCAATCTCATTTACCATCGCATCCAAAAGAATAAAATACTTAGGAATAAACCTACCTAAAGTGACAAAAGTTTTGTGTTCTGAAAACTATAAGACATTGATGAAAGAAATCAAAGATGACACAAATAAATGGAAAGACATACCATGCTCTTAGATTGGAAGAATCAATATTATCAATATGACTATACTACCTAAGGCAATATACAGAGTCAATGCAATCCCCATCAAATTACCAAAGACATTTTTCAAAGAACTCTAACAAAATATTTTAAAGTTTCTTTGGAAGCACAAAAGACCCAGAATAGCCAAAGCCGTCCTGAGAAAGAGAAATGGAGCTGGAGGAATCAGGCTCTCGGACTTCAGAGTGTACTACAAAGCAACAATCCTTAAAACCGTATAGTACTGGCACAAAGACAGAAATATAGATCAGTGGAACAGGATAATTAAGCCCACACACCTACAGCCAACTAATCTATGACAAAGGAGGCAAGAATATACAATGGAGAAAAGACAGCCCCTTCAATAAGTGGTGCTGGGAAAACTGGACAGCCACATGGAAAAGAATGAAATTAGAACACTCCCTAACACCATACACAAAAATAAACTCCAAATGGATTAAAGACTTAGATATAAGACCAGACACTATAAACTTCTTAGAGCAAAACACAGGCCAAACACTCTCTGACAGAAACACCAGCAACATCTTCTCAGATCCATCTCTTAGAGTATAGATGATAAAAACAAAAATAAACAAATGGGACCTAATGAAACTTAAAAGTTTCTGCACAGCAAAGGAAAACCTAAACAAAACAAAAAGACAACCCACAGAATGGGAAAAAATCTTTGCAAATGAATTGACTGACAAGGGATTCATCTCCAAAATTTATGAACACATTCTGGAGCTCACTACCAAAAAAGCAAAAAATCCCATAAAAAAAAATGGGCAGAAGATCTAAACAGACAGTTCTCCAAAGAAGACCTACAGATGACCAAAAAAAAAAAAAAAACCATGAAAGGATGTTCAACATCACTCATTATTAGAGAAATGCAAATCAACACCAGCCAGAATGGCCATCATCAAAAAATCTACAAACAATAAATGCTGGAAAGTGTGTGGAAAAAAGTGAACCCTCTTACACTGTTGGTGGGAATGTAAATTGGTGCAACCACTGTGGAAAGCAGTATGCAGATCCCTCAGAAAACTAAAAATAGAACTACCATTCGATCTAGCATTCCCACTCCTGGGTATCTACCCAGAGAAAACCATGACTTGAAAAGATACATGTACTCCAACATTCATTGGAGTATGTACATCGGTCAATAGCCAAGACATGGAAACAACCTAAATGCCCATTGACAGAGGAGTGGATAAGGAAGAGGTGGTACATATACACAATGGAATACTACTCAGCCATTAAAAGGAATGAAATAGCAGCATTTTTAGCAACATGGACGGACATAGAAATTATGCTAAGTGAAGTCAGTCAGACAGCAAGATACCAACATCATATGCTATCACTTACATGTGGAATCTAAAAAAAGGACACAATGAACTTCTTTGCAGAAGAGATACTGAGTCACAGACTTTGACAAATTTATGGTTTCCAAGTGAGACAGGTTGAGGGGTAGGGGGATGCTCTGGGGGTTTGGGATTGAAATGCTCTAAAACTGGGTTGTGATGATCATTGTACAACAATAAATGTAATAAAATTCATTGAGTAATAAAAAGAAATCTGTAAGAAAGAATTTTCAAGACTGTCTTTATTAGAACTGACTCAATCATAACTGAAAGTTCCAGATCAGTCCTGTCTGCCTAATACTTTATTTGTGTAAGTTTGTTCCAACAAACAGTAGAAGTTTCAATAAGAATCATAGCTCATCCAACTCATTATAGCAAAAAAATTGTGAGAAAAAATTCCAACTTCAGAAAATGCTCCTAATTAGGCAGGGCCAGCTTCCAATTGAAACCAGTACTCTAAGTTTTCACTTGGTACAGTTGCTTCTGGTATAAAAATAGACCACAGATAATCTTTTCACATTTTCTATATAATCTCTAAACATCCAATGAAGAGAAAAATCAGGAATTTGGATTTATAATCATGATGCACATACATTCAGGACAGTGTTTTTCTCACTATATTTTTAATTCTTATATGATAGCATTATCTTAATACTGTACAGACAGTCCATATCTACCATGATTTCTTTATTTTATTACTATTTTAAGTCAAGAATTTATAAATATATTTAAATTTACCTAAATAAAACCTCATATTTTTTTAAATTTTCAACAAGATATTTTAGTTTAATTCACCTCTAAGATCAAGTAAATGCTTATATTGCCTAATTCTGAAAAGAAAATTTTTTCTTAATTAATATATATATTGCCCCTTAATAGCATATAAGAATTACTTTAATTTAATATTAATTAAATCCCTATTAGTTACCTAATACTGAGTTAGGGCTGAGAATATACAACTTTATATAATACGCAACCTTACAGACTACTAAGGGATGTTGATGTGTATACAACAATTATATACCATTTGATAGCTGTATTTGATAGAATTATTATCCAAAACTAATATTCTTGCTGTATAGGATCTCCAATCATAAAACAAAAAATGACTCAGAGTTTTCATCCCAGTGGAAGTTGTCTTAAAACACTTAATTTTTGAAACTGAACTGAAAGGTATAAATAAACCCTGTGCACCACAGCTAAATGCAAGCAAATTCATCATTTTATATTCAAATTGAATAATCTGAAAAGCTGATATAGGTCAGTGGTCTCAAGAGGCTAAAGAAAACTTCTCTTTTACGTTACATTTCATCAAAACAGAAATTTATATTCTGTTCTTTTAAATATGCTTTTAATTGAAAATGGAAAATATTCCATCCCTTTATAATGAATGAAAAAAAAGTGCATTAATAATTCTTTTTTAAAATGATTTCACCCGTGCTGATTCAGAAGGTCATTCCACTGCATCATGTTATGCCACTCTGGATGCAGTTCTCCATAATAATGAACAATAACAACTATCAACTACATTAGGCTAAGAGGGCAACCAGGACTCCTCAGGCTGCAAATAAAACAGAACTTTCATAAAGTAGTTTTTTTTTCTTTGAATAGTAAAGGATTTCTTTCAACTCTGAGATCAATAATGAGATTTCAATTTTCAGAGCATCCTGGATCAACTAGATCTAATGAGAGACAGTTCAGAGGTCCTGCTAGCATAGGTGAATTCTAATTCCACCACACTGAATTCTATACATTGAAGTATTACAATCTGAATACTTTCATCCAGAGTTTGAACATAATTGGGCATGGAATCCTGATTCTCACTTTGTTTTCCTAGTTCACCAAAGGGAAGATTGACTGCTATCACATGTTACCTCAGTAGAATTTATCCATAACCACCAACAGTATACTCACGGGACCAGAGACAGGGAGCTTCACTCCTGGCTGGAAGGCTGGAGGGTGATACCTTCTAGAAGCTGGTGATGCAGCCCAGCAGGTGCCACTCAAGACTCTTTCTTCTTCCATTCACAGATGCTGTTCCCTCGCACACATACATGACTTTCTCATCTTCACCTTAGAGCTAACACTAACAATTTCTTTGGGAATTCTCAGGAAGGAAAAAATTGCTATTTGTTAAGCATCACCGTTTTGGCAGGCACTAGGTGTTAGTGCTTTACATGGAATATTTCATTTAAACTGAACACAGTTCCCATTGTGGCTCAGTGGGTAACAAACCCAAATGGTATCCATGAGGATGTGGGTCTGATCCCAGGCCTTGCTCAGTGGGTTAAGTATCTGCTGTCGCCATGAGCTGTGGCATAGGTTGAAGACACGGCTTGGATCCCACATTACTATGGCTGTGGCATAGGCCAGCAGCTACAGTTCCGATTCAACCCTTAGCCCAGGAAACTTCGTATGCCGCAGGTATGGCCCTAAAAAGACAAAAGACAAAAAAATAAAAATAAAAAAAATTAAAAATGAACTGAACAGCACTACCTAGTAAAGATGGGGAAATTGGGCCCCAGTACGACAAACCAAGAATTCCAATCAAGTTCTGTCTAAGGCCAAAGCCTGTGCTCTGTCCACTCTCTGACACTGGATGTATAAGGGTACTTGAAACCCTTGTCAACCAGGTCTAACAGCAGCAGACACTGCAAAGGGTGCTTCCCTTTTACCACCATATAGAGGAATTGGTCATCTTGGCCATTCTCTTTGAACTTTTCATATTGTAAACTTAATGCAATGGAAAAATACCCAATCTCTCCATACTTGGCTTAGAAATAGAAACCTGTGTTGGCCCTTTGTTACTACAGAGCTACCAGAAGATTTTATAAAATGTTTGGATTTTAAACCCTTTTGCAAAAAAAAAGACAAAATACTTTGTCTAAGTCAGGGCTATCTAAATCCTTACCAGATGAAAACACTAAAGAGTAATATATGTTTTATCAACTGACAAGCATAAGGGATTTCCTGGGAATACGTTTTGCAATAATTTTGCATGTCTTTCCTTGTAACAATGCCTTTGAGAGCTGGAAGTAGTAAAGCCTAAATGATTTTGAAATGTGGGTTATGGAGGAAAATATGTGATGCATTTCAAAGAAATATGTGAGTTTGAATCCATCAGAAAATTAATCCAAGCTGTAATACTGTGTGAAAATGATAAATACTCAAATATTTTATTTGTACTAGTTGAAGCCCATCCATAAATACCCTTGCATTATACTGGCTGCATAAACATTATTTTTGAACTTATTTGGTCCTTGTGACTTTTGACTAATAAAAACCAATGGAAATAATTTACTCGAGGAACAAAAAATAGCTTGTCAACTACTTCTAGCAAATAGACCTCCAGTGAAGAATGACCCCTTTGGAGTATGTGGTCTCACTCAGCCAGTTCGTAGCACTTTGCAGAAGATAAATTACAGGTTAAAAGAAAAAAAAAGAAGAAAAAAAAAAAAAACAGGTTAAAGCAGAGCTAAAAACTCACTAAGGCTTACAAGCTCAAGAAACAGCTATGCTTTTATAACCAAACTCTGTAATTGAAGGAAATATTACTAAAAATCAAATATATTTGTAGTTTATGGTCATGTATAATGCTCTCGGTATAGGGTAAATAAAGCTATATGTTGTATAAAATGCTTTTGAATACACTCTCTCAATTGGTGCTACAACAGTCTGTGAAAGAACCATTATTATATCACCATCACCACCTCCTCACAGAGAGAAAAATAAAGCTCACTGGAGGTTATTTACTCAACCAGGTCTGCAGAGCTATTAGAAGTGACTCCAGAATTCCCCTGATACAAGGTAGCTACTGAAAATTTGTTCCATGAGGGCAAATCTTTATCCCAAATTTGGCCCCATATTTCCCTCTGGCCCTCCATCTCATAAGGACCCCAAATAATATTCCATCCAGGGAAGCCTGAGTTGTCTTCTTAACTTTGCTTTCTAAGCCAGGGTACCAAAGGGCATCTGCCAGGTACCACAGCTGAGGAATAAGTCCTGGAGTAACCTCCCACTAGTGATGGAAATGTTTCAGTACTGCTCAGCACAGGATTTCTCTCGGTCTTAGGCTGTTACATGATATTTGTGCAAGGGAATCTGATTTCTTTCTTTCCAGATCATGTGAACTACTCTAGAGCAACTGATAGTCTGCTTTCTGGTACAAAATGGATTAATGATAATAAACCAAAATTGAATAAAAGTAAAATATGGTGATTTATATGACTGAAATCAAGCCAAATTTCTAAAGATTCTTACTGAATATGAATCTTTCTGCAAACATGGACCAGACCCCCCCTCTCCCCCACAAAAAATCTGGTCTAATTGATTAGGTGGCAACCTGGCCAATATCACTAAAGGGAAGACTTCAAAAGATGTTTTTTTTTTCCTTTTTAATATAAAAGCCCAGTTCTTATTGTTCCTCCAATATTTCTACAACTCAAAACTCCCCTGGCAGCAACCACAGCAGAAAGCAGTGAGCAAGTTGTGAAATCTTCCACCAGCAGGAAGCTCAGAAAAGAGTCCCTGATCAAGGGGCTCTGCAACTTTGGACAATATCAGAAACAAGGATCAGAAACCCACAGGAAAGGATGCAGGCAACAGCCCAGGGCAGCAGGTGTCAACAGACAAGGAATCAGGCCTCTAGCTAAGAAGCGTGCTTGGGGTGGAGTGGACATGGGAGAGAGGAGGCAAGAAGATCAAAGATGAAAGCAAGAAACAGGTTTCAAGATGGACCAACAATGGCCACTTTGAAGGTAACAGCAAGTTAACTTTCAGGCTGGGAAATAAAAATTGTCCTGCCTTCCGAAGAGAACTTACATCCCAGAGCCAACGGCATGTGTGTCTGAGTGCAGAGTATGTAAAGGCCCCATTTCCTCACCCATTCAGGTCATCTGGGCAGTTGCTGCTCTAACTGGAGCACCACAGGAAGCAGCCTGGGCTATGGATACCACAGGATTAAAGAGGGGACATAGTCAAGAGGCTTTCTGAAAGGAAGGGGTGAGAGAGCATTTTAGATAAAGGGAGCCCAGGAAAAAACTGTGTTTATGGGAGTTCCCTTCATGACTCAGTGGAAACCAATCTGACTAGCATCCTTGAGGATGCACGTTTGATCCCTGGCCTCACTCAGTGGGTTAAGGACCTGGAGTTGCCATGAAATGTGGTTTGTAGGTCACAGACATGGCTCAGATCTGTCATTGCTGTGGCTGTGGCATAGGCAGCTACAGCTCTGATTTGACCCCTAGCCTAGGAACTTCCTTATGCTGTGGGGACAGCCCTAAAAAAGACAAAAAGAAAAAAGGAAAAGAAATGTGTTTATGATGACTTCATTTATGGTCAGCTGAAACTGACAGTACTAATGGCCTGACTCTAGCCAGAACACGAACTGGGACTTGAACCCAAGTGCTGGGACTTGAACCCTGCCAAAACCCAGATTGGAACTTGAATCCACGTTTTAAATTAGCATTCACCCAATGTCTAAACTACTGAGGTCTAAACTTCTGCCTCCATGCAGAAGGAATTCAGCAAGAGATAAAGTGATAGGCAAGAAATAGATTTATTAGGATAGGACGCTTGTGAGAGATGCAAGTGGGCAGGCAGGGAAGGTCGGCCCCAAGGATTGTGTGGGCTACAGTTTTATCATCCAAGGGGGTTGGAAAAGCTGGCCTCTTTCTTTTTGGGAGTAGTTGTTCCTTCTTAGTATCTGGTAAGGTGTGTATTAAAATCAGCAGAAGGGTGGTCTTCAAACTCTTGCCCTTAGTCTGAATCTGAATGCAGGCCTAATCTCATCCCCCATGCAATGACCTAAGGCACTTTTTAATGCCTCCACTAGTCAAGCAAGTCTGCCTTGTGCTGATGGCTCTTTTGAGCAATTTATTAACTTACAGTGATCTCCCAATGTCCACTGGATTTCCCTCTCTATTTGTGATCCTCTACTGGGAATGCTATAACTACCTGTTCCTATTCCATCCCTATCACAGCTACAGCTTTGTGGAGTCTGAGCAGTACTTGACACCAATAAGAAGCTTGAAGAATTGAAAACATGTACAAGCCTCTGTGTCCTTGTCTTTCAAAGTAAAAGGCTGACTCAAGAGTTAATGATTGGAGGAGTTCCAACTGTGGCCCAGCAGGTTAAGGACCTGGCATTGTCTCTGTGAGGATGCAGGTTTGATCCCTAGACTCCCTGTGTGGGTTAAGTATCCAGCATTGCCACAAGATGTTTTATAGGTCACAGATACAGCCTGGAGCTCTGGAGCCAGAGCTGCTGCAGCTCTGAGTCAACCCCTGGCTCATGAACTTCCACATGCTGCAGATGTGTCCATAAAAAGAAACCAAAAAAAAAAAAAAAAGAAGGAGTTAATGATTGGGAAAGGTAAAGACATAGAAACCAACAAAGAATAGCTGTTGGGTTGAGGAACTGGTAACAATTTAGATGGTATATCTGCCAAAGCAGAATCACTGAACTCACAGTTCCCTGGAAAATAAAGATCAAGGCCTGACACGTGTTCCTAAGTTATTTTTTTACAGGAAGCAGAACCCCACCAGATGAAAACTGCTCACCACATGAACATAGACCATGGATGGGTTGTAACCAAAATGTTGATGATCTTGACCTTAATCTCAATGACCTTTCCACCAACCAATCAGAAGAGGCGATCATGAGCAGATCAGGCCCTGCTCCTTACACACTGCAGGACTCTTTACAACCCCTCTAGGAGGAGATACTCAGTCTTGAGGGCACTACCTGCTGTGGTCCCCTTTTCCCAGCAAAGCAATAAAGTTATTCATTTCGAGTTCACTCAAAACTCTGTCTTTGAGATTCAATTCAATGCTGGTGCACAGAGACTGAGTTTTGGCAACAGAATGATTAAGTTTGTGCGTGTGCCAAGGACATCCACATGTGGCCAAAAATCCTGAGAGCCAAACATTGGTGGGTGCTAGCTGGCTTTAAAAGTCCCTATCCACAACCACAAAACAAAGCAAACAAAAAAACCTACACATAAGCAAACACAGAAGTTTATATCTTTGAATTAGAAACTCTTCACTCTGATGTGTTTCAGGGCCAAACATTTGTGACCAAATCTGAAATGCAAATCACACCATGCTCTTGAGAGGCCACTGTGGGGAACTTACTGCCTAAACTAGGACAAATCATTTCCAAAAGCATTGTGAAACCTTCAAATTTGATATGAATATCACTACCATTATTACTGTCCTAGGAGCTTGGTGACAAAATAAAATATCCTGACTTCTGGCAAAGAGGTCAGAAAAGGAAAACCAGCTTCCAACATAGCAGAAAAAAATGTGGCGGTTGAGAAACAGTACTAACCAAGGAAATTTTTTATCATTTGTGCATGTGGTCAAAAGAGCCAGGAGTTTTTTTGTTTTGTTTGTTTTTTTAGCCATGGCTTTGGATCAAAATGAATATTTGAGTCTATTTCACAAATGGGTAGGACCTAAAATGTGGCCACAAGTGAAAAATCAGTCTTATTACCTGCACGAAGATAGCTCCCATTTTCCATCCACTGCAAAGTCTCCCCCAACAAGGCTGTCTGTAAGTATAAAAGCCAAAGAATGAATCAGGTGACTTCCATAAAAACAGATTAAAAAAAAACTAATATATTTGTCTACCCTTTTTATTTCCAGGGATAAGTGCTTTAAAACGCTTTCACTTCAAATGCATCCAGGACCATGTACATAAATTCCTTGAGCTTCCAAATAGAGACAAATGGTTTCCTGGAACAATTTGCGGGGCAAGTTGTTTACTGGAATTCAACTTGAGGCTCATATTTATTTCCATCTTCATGCTCCTCTGAATGACAGCTGAAAATATTATATATATGCTTGTGTGCATGTGCGTGTGTGTGTGTGCGCGTGTGCTCATAAATGAAGTACTGAAAAAGGAGAGTTTGATGCTGGAAAAAGCAGACACTGCTGAGATGTTTTCAAAATCTGTTCACAGGTACCAAAGGTTTATTGAAGGTCTTGGTTTCCTTTCCTCTGGCTAATATTTTCTATGGACAATCATGTTTTCTTGAAGACAATAAAAATCCTGAGCTCTGTTGAAGAATATGCAGAGAGGCATTTTCAGGGGAGAGGATATTTTTTAACCATTTTTATTTTATTTATTTATTTATTTATTTATTTAGGCCTTTTGGGGCCACACTTGTGGCATATGGAGGTTCCCAGGCTAGAGGTCAAATCAGAGCTGCAGCCGCCAGCCCACACCACAGCTACAGCAATGCCAGATCCGAGATATGTCTGTGACCTACACCACAGCTCATGGCAACACCAGATCCTTAACCCACCGAGCAAGGCCATGGATGGAAATTGCAACTTCATGGTTCCTAGTCATTTCCACTGTGCTACGATGGAACTCCATTTTTAAATTGAAGTATAGTTAATACACCTGTGTGTGTTAGTGATTCAGGTATATATTCTTTTTCAGATTCATCTCCATTCTATGTAGCAAACATATTTTAAATTTACACAGCAGCATGAACTGTTCAAGGTGACCCAGAATGGGGGTGGTATGTAGGAGGGAAATCCTTGCTAATTATTAGTTGAGCCTGAGTTGGTATTTTGCCTCTCATTAGAATGATGCAAGTATTTACCAACCTCCAGAAGATAGAAAACCAATACATCTGGGAGCTTTTCTTACACTAAAAACAAAATGGCAACCACTACAACATATTTAGTAACTAGTATATGCTACACTATGCTAGGCACTCAGCATTCACACTCTTAATAATTTATTCTCAAAATTACTCTGTGAGATAGGCTTTAGTATTCTCATTTTACTCATGATGTATTGAGAGATAAGCAGATGTAGCTTGTCAAGATCTTCTGAGAGAGGCAAGACTCAGAATCTTTTCTCTCAAAATCTATGGTTATTACATTATGCTCCATTTGCCTAAAAATAATTATTTCAAGAGTTAATAGCAGATGAACCTCTGCAAACATAGAAATAAGTCCAGTTTGGCGGAATGATATTTGTTAAGGAATACTGCTTTAAATTAAAGTTCTGTTTTTATTTTTTTTTTGTTAAAGTATAATTAATTTACAATGTCGGGCCAATTTCTGCTGTACAAAGTGACACAGTCATAAGTATATACCGTCTTTTTCTCATATTACCTTCTATCATGGTCTATCCCAAGAGACTGGATATAGTTCCCTGTGTTGTACAGCAGGACCTCATTGCTTATCCAATCTAAATGTAATAATTTACATCTAGATAGTAACCCAAGACTCCTTGTTCATCCCACTTCCTCCCACCTTCCCCTTGGCAACCACAAGTCCGTTCTCTATGTCTGTGAGTCTGTTTCAGTTTTATAGATAAGTTCATCTGTGCCATATTTTAAAATGACTTTCTTTTTTTAATTTTTGAAACTTTTAGAACTTTTGCAAATGAGCTTTCACTATGCCCACTCCAAAATCTAGGAGCATTAAGTTAGTGTAAGTTGAGTCACTGTGTTAAAATATGTCATTATTCCATCCTTTCATGCCTAAATAATCCTTCTAAAGTGTTGCCCAAGGATCTTAGACACATCCTGCTAACAGGCTCTGTCCAATAATGCTGTGACACCAGGAAACCATATGTAAGGTAGGAGTAGAAAAGTGGTAGGTTGATTCCAGACCTAAGAAAAGATTACCTTACTGGAAGCTCACCTGTGAAGCATCTTGTCGTATTTATAGTGACATTTGTCAAAATGAGTAACTGCTTCTACAAGTTACTGACTCAGTTGCTCAGGGAAGAGATAGCCCTCATTTACATGATGACTGCTGAATACTTAACACACTTAGTGTATAAGGGACATAACACATCTCTTCAGAGGCCCTGATTGCATCTTTAAAGGCTGGCAAAGGAAAGCAAGAGATAATGCTCCTGTCATTCCCAATGAGAGGGTAGTGCAGGGAATTTTGATTATAAAAGGAAAAACTATGTTTATTTTTAGAAAATTTATAAATTCAAAAAGGCCTACTTTGGTTCATTTCTTCATCATTATTTTGAGGACTGGACATTTCCTTAAAATCTTTATCCTTTGAATATGTATCCTTCAATTAGGATCTCTTTAACTATATCTATCATAGTTTTATTTTTTAGGTAATACTCCATTGTGAGGATTTTAACCCTTCATTAAATATAAAACATCTATGATATTACACCATGCTTGTTAACATAACTGACTTAATCTTTCCCTTGTTATTATGCATTATTTCCAATTTTTCACTATTACAAATAAAATGATAATAAGCATTTTCATATCTTTTTTGTTACATCCCTGATTATTTACTTAGAACAGGTTCTGAGGGCCGTAGAAATGAAAGTTATACATCAATGGGTATATTATTTAAGTCTTGACACATATTGACAAATTGCTTTCCTAAAAAGCTGTACCCAGTTATATTTATGAATTGCCATTTCATGTAACCCTTATCAAATCAGGAACTTTTAAAGCTAAGTTTTCCCAAGAGGTAAAGCATTCCTGGAATAAATAAGTTTTTATATACAGTGTTCATTAGCTTCATGAATGAAAAAGTCACAGATAATTACAACATTACTCAACTCAAAGGCAGGTTTGTCTCTGTGCAATATTTTCCAGTAGAATGCCTACCTTATTGTTAAATGCTCAATAAGTATTTGTTAAATGCAATGAATGAATGATAACCAAATTCTGTTGAACTTGGATGTGCCAGCTAATGTGTGTTTTACAAAGGAATTTAACTAATATGTACATCATTGGATTGTCACAAGTAGTGGGGAGATGCTATGACTGCAATTTTAGAGATGAGAAAAATGATGGTTCTGGAATTTGCTTAAAGTCATAGTAGTAAATGATAATACCAAACCTGTCCCCCAGGGCTCACTGGTTTCCAGTGATTTTCTCTAAGCTGCAATAAAGGGAGACAAGCCAAAGGGATTCATGTATGCCAGGAACACTTAGTGCCCCACACCAATGAAATGAAAGTTAAATCATTGCCCAACATATTGAGTTTTCTAGAAAGCACTTCTGGATAATGAGATACTTCCTTCACCAAGTGTGACGCTCCCTTTTAAAGAAATAGCACATGTTTTACAAACTTAGATTTATGTTTGTAAGAAGTGACATGAGTATTAAACTTAGGTCCTCCATTCTTCATGGAAATAGCAATGGTTATTATAATATTATTGAGATAGTAAAAAAGAATCTTTATCATCTGCTGAGGACCAAGGAATAAATACCACGTCATTAAAGTCTGCCAAGCACTGTATAAGTTAAGTGTTAACTCTCCATCTTCCATGGAAAGATTAAGTTATCGATCCTGAATCATACATCAGTGTTTCCTACAGGCTAGGGGGCGCCAATATCACCCAGAGGGCCTGTTGGAAAATAGATTGCTCTGAGTTTTAGCTTCTGCCTGAGTATTTCTGATTTAGGAAGTCTGGGCTGAGGCCAGAGAATGTGTGTGATTTGGATTCATTGGTGATGCTTCGGGTCTGCTGGTGATGCTGTGGGTCCAGAATGCCTCATGGAGACCCACTGACTTTCCCCCAATAAATGGCAGAGTGAGGGACTGAACTTTGCCTGACTTCAAAAGTCATGCAACATGCATTATTCTAAGTAGACTGTAAGGACTTTGAATTAAAATGTTCTCCATCTTAATTTGGTCTTTGAAACTTTTGTATAAATTAATAATGGAATAGTTAAGAAATTCACATTGGAACTTTAAGAAATAAACAGAATTAACCCTCAATGAGAATTAAATAAGCCACCACATATTTGCGTTAGCTCTCCTATTTCATGCAACAATATTTTAAAGCTAAAAGTAATCTGAGACTTCATTTGGTTGAATTCTTTCATTTTATAGATGACTGAGTTGAAGTCCAGAAAGTTTACGTTCTTAAGATGCTTCAGTGCTCCTTCTGCCCTACAGGTCAAATACTACTTCAAGGAAGTTTAATTTCTTCCCTCCACCACCACTCTGTAGAGTTTACTACCTCCTTCTCTGCTGCCATTACTTCTCATCTTGATACAAGTGCAAACAGTAGAAATCTTTCAGTCATTATTACTGCTCATGTTTTAACTAACTGGCTTATATTTTTGTCTCTTCTTCTGGACTAGAATCACCTCAAAACCAAGTATTGCATTTACCTACCCTCTGTAGCCACACAGAAAATACTTTTTGAATTAAATAAAGTGGAATGGGATTTCATTTCACTTTATTTTTCTCCTTACTGCTGTAGCCATTTTCCCCACTCTTTAGTAAATAATGTTCCCCTTTTAAAGTGTTAATTAAAAGGTCATTAGATAATTTTATAGTGATCAAGTATTAATGAATAATAATTAAAATAACCAATGAATAGTAATAACGATAATCCATAATTAAAATTAATATTATTAATTTAACTAATATATGCCTTTAAATAATTTAAAAGCATAATTTTTATGATAATGGTTCTCCATGATATTGAAGGCATCAAAAAGTATTTTACAGGAGTTCCCATTGTAGCTCAGTGGTTAACGAATATGACTAGAAACCATGAGGTTGCCAGTTCAATCCCTGGTCTTACTCAGTGGGTTAAGGGTACAGCATTGCAGTGAGCTGTGGTGTAGGTTGCAGATGTGGCTTGGATCTAGCATTGGTGTGGCTCTGGCACAGGCTAGTAGCTATAGCTCCGATTAGAGCTCTAGCCTGGGAACCTTCATATGCCACAGGTGCAGCCCTAGAACAGACAAAAATAAAATAAAAAAGAAAAGGATTTTACATACATACAATATGTGTATGTACATATCATTAAAGACTTCCTTGCATCTTCTCTTTCAAATTTGTCACCTCCCACTTTCTCAGGGAACATTTTTAAAATTCAATCCATTTTATTATGGAAAGAATACAGATTATTTGGAGAAAATACAGTGACAGAGTAGATAATAGGCATAACCTGAAACTCTTAATAATGCTCCTTTACTCCTTTTGTCCAATTCAAAAGAAATAATGACTTAGATCATACAGACTAGACAAAGGGGCTGCACCCAACTACTGCAGCGAAACCGGCAGAAAAGAAAACCCTGAAGACACTTCTGTTCAAATTAATGCAAAAGCTAATTTTATAGCACACAGCATGATGAAGGAATGGCTAAATCGCAGGCCTCTGACATTTCTGACATTTTTGTCTAATACGCAGTTATAATACCCTTTTCTTAAAAATGTCTGGACCAGAGGAATTTTACAATCCACATGTTCAGTGCTGTCCTAGCATTGGTGTTAAGATATATAACCCCATCCCTAAGAAAAGCAGTGCTTTTCAGTAGTAATAACAAGGCAGCAATAGTAATGATAATAACAGCAACCCTTGAAAGTATGCTTCTCACATGCCAAGCACTTTGCAAACATTTTCTAAATCCAGTCTCGGAAAAAAATCATGAAAGGTAGACATAAGCACAACCATGTTACAAAGGCAAAAAGAAGCTCAGAGAATCGAGATGACCCATGCGTGGTCACAGAACTGGGTGTGAGTCTAAACCCTGATTCTAAACCATGCTATTATTTAAACTGTTACTTGTTCCACTAGAAGTATAAACAGACATCTCTACTTCAGTGGAAAGCGGATACATTTTCCAAGATTGATATTTTTAAGAAATTAATTCTTTCCTTGAACCTCTGTGATAGATGAAGAGTTGTTATTTTCCATCCAGTAGAAAACTAAATCAGAAGTTCCAGTTGTGGCTCAGCAAGTTAAGAACTTTACTAGTATCCATGAGGAGGCAGGTTAGATCCTTGAGTTAAGGATCCAACCTTGCTGAAAGCCGAGGTGTAGGTCACAGACATGGTTTGGATCTGGAGTTGCCGTGGTTGTGGCGACGCCAGATGCTGAAGCTCTGATTGGACCTCTAGATTGAGAACTTCCATGTGTAACAGGTGTGGTCCCTAAAAAAACAAAAAACCTGAAGTTCTCGTCATGGCACAGGAGAAATGAACCCAACTAGGACCATGAGGTTGTGTGTTTGATCTCTGGCCTCGCTCAGTGGCTTAAGGATCCAATGTTTCTGTGAGCTGTGGTGTAACTTAAAGACGTGGATAGGATCTGGCGTTGCTGTGGCTCTGGTGTAGGCTGGCAGCTACAGCTCCAATTCAGCCCCTAGCCTGGGAACATTCATATGCTGTTGTTGCAGCCCTAAAAAGACAAAAAAAAAAAAGACAAAAAAAAAAAAAAAAAAAAAAAAACCTAAATCAGAGTATTTCTGGGTATGTGGTGCCTCCCTAAAATTTAAACAAAATTTAAATAAACCAAATAAAGATGTGGGCAAGCTGAGAGGTCCAACCAAAAACCAGGAGAGAGAGTGTGTATATATGTGTGGTGTGTGTATGTCTGTGCGTCTGTGTGTGTGAATGTGTGTGAATATGAATAGATTCTAGAAAAATAAATCTTTTTAAAAATCAAGAAAAAAAAAAAGGTTTTTCTGCAGTACAACCTAATTGCCATTCTGAGAAAACAAAATAACCCTCTAAGACAGGCTCCCCTACCTTTGTTGTTTGTTTGTTTTGTTTATGGCCAGGCCCATGGCCTGTGAATGTTCTGGGGCCGGGGATTGAAACCACACCACAGCTGAGACCCAAGCTATAGCAGTGACAAGGCCAGGTCCTTACCAAGACCAGCTGTACTTGCTTGTTGTTTTATTATTTCTAGGTTAAAAGACAGATGATGAGAAGTGAAAGAGGTACACTTCCCTTGAAGTTACTGCAGAGGCTCCACTGAAAAAATGAGAGCTCTTGGCTATGCCAAAGACTGAAATATGGGTCTCAGAACTCACAGGTGGGCAGCTGCAGGATACCATCAATGCCCACACAGCCAGAGAGTGAGAGGATCCCACAGCAATACACTCTGACCTAGATTCTGTGCCAAATGTCTCTTGCTCAGGGTCGATAGAGAAATCACAGTGCAGAGTCAGCCTCTTGCTAACATGTGCCAAAGAACACCTCTTAACTGAAGATGGGATTAAGAACTCTCAGAGAAACTTCAGCCAGGAGCCTGAAGTGCCTTGACTTGCTGGTTGTCAGGCTGCCATCACATAGGACATAATCCCAGGCTACGTGAGCCAAGATTCTGGAGAATTCTGCCCATGGACATCCATCCTAAATGACTGTCAAGATTTGTTCAACCATTTCTAAACTGGGCGTCTGCATCATTTTTACTTGTTTTCATTGGTTGTATTAAATATTGACTAGATAAAAAATAAGATGCATGTGAATTCCTTAGTGATGCATGTGTACAACAAAGTCAATCAATTACACATATACCTGTATCCACATGTTTGTAAATACATTCCTTGTCAGACTCTTTTCGCATATAGGTTATTACACAGTGTTGAATAGTTTACCCTGTACTAGACAGTAGGCCCTTGTTACCTATTTTATATTTAGTAGTGTACACCTGAAACTAACACAACTTTAAGTCAACTATTCTCCTATGAAATTTACAAAAAAAAAAAAGTTTCACCACCCAATGCACTTAAAACTAAACAATAGCAACAACAGAAAAAAAATAGAATATTTAGCAACCACATAGGAATTTGACAAGTATATTTTGATTTTTAAAATATGAAAAGAAAAAGAAAGGTGATGTAAATACTTGTGTACCCACTACCAAGTTTTACAGAAAGGGTGGTACCCTTCCATGGGAGGGTTGTCTTAACCCAACCTCATCATTGTTATCTCTGCTCAGAGGTCAGTACAGTCTTCGCAGTGCATCACTGCCTTGCTCTTCTTTAAAGTTTTACCCCACATGTGCTACAGCCCTAAGAAAATATTGTTAGTTTACATTGTATAGTCATGCTCTGTATTTTCCTACTGCTTGCAGTTTTTTTCCTTTTTTTAGGGTCGCATCTGTGGCATATGGAGATTCCCAGGTTAGGGGTCCTATTGGAGCTACAGCTGCCAGCCGACACGACAGCCACAGCAACACAGTATCTGAGCCACATCTGTGACCTACACCACAGCCCAGGCAATGCCAGCTCCTTAACCCACTGAGCGAGGCCAGGAATCGAACCCACAACCTCATGGTTACTAGTCATATTCTTTTCCACTATGCCACAAAGGGAACTCCCATTACTTGCATTTTTTAATATAATTTTATCCACATAGCATTTTAGTGTTTAACAGAATACTGGCAATAGTCCAACATTCTAGTTTTAAATTCAATAATTAGATCAGCCTTTGTATTTAGGAAAAGCGTATAATGTTCTAAGAAAAAACAAATTTATTTGGAGTGTAAGAAAGTTTTATTGTGACAGTAATCCTTATGCATTAACTTCCAATAAACTAATGAATTATAGCTATCTTTACCAAAATTCACTGCAATTGTGTGATTACTCGGCAATGGAACTTCAAGAGCTTTGTGAGAGAAACAAAGCAAGCATCCTCTGAAGTTTTTCCAGAGATAAGGTCAGTGCTTCCCTAATGTTTGTTCCTCCTGAGAATCAGTTCTCCTGTTATTTTAATTGTTATAACTCTGCAGTGTTTACGATTTTCTAGTATCCCAATATGTGAGTGTACCCCCATTTCTTCACTCATTATCCTGAGGATGGACTTCTGAGCTGCCTCCAGTTTTACACCCTGAACTTTCTGGGCTGTGTGTCCTGAAGCAAGTGAAAGAGTTTCCCAGCTTCCTCCTAAACTTCCCCACATAGAGGATGCCTTCAGAATCCATCTCTCATCACATCCTCACCGTAAAGTTACAAGCCCATGCAAAATGTTATCTCCTCACGGTTTAGCTTCCGTCTCCGTGATTACTAAGGAAGCTAAGCACATGTTCCTGTGTTTATGAGCCATTCATTCATGTTTCCTCTCTTCTTCTGTGAAATTCTATTCATGTATTTGATCCATATTTCTATTGTATTATTTTGTTGTTGTTTAATCTGTTTAGCTGAACTATAACACTTTGTTGGGTTTGTGTACTGCAAATATATTTTCCCTTTTGTGGGTTATATTTCTCTTTGTTTTAAAGCATTTACTGATAAACATAGGCTCTTAATTTTATTTAGTGAAATGTATCTATTATTTCCTTTATGATTTGTGTGTTGTGCCCTGTTTAAGAAATTTTTTGATATACTGGGTGTTATAAATATATATTTTCATACTGTCTCATAAAAGTTTTATAATTTTTCCCTTCACATATGCCTTTAAACTTTCATATGTTTTCCAGTTGTTTCAACATATAAGTTTTAAAAAATCCGTTCTTTACTTTCACTTAGCTGTTGTGCTAGCTTTGAACAAAATTAACTTTCCATATACATGTAGAAATTCCATATGTTATGAGATTGCAACCAATCACACTGGTCTTTTCATCTGTCACTGCATCAGTACCACGTTATCTAATTTAGTATCAGTTTTGATTTCATTCTTCCTTATAGCTGAATAATATTTCATTATATATATAATGAAAAAATATATTATGTGTATATGGTATGTGTGTGTATACACACATATACCACAATATTTCTAAGCATTAATCCATTGATAAACAGTTTGTTTGCATCTCTTAACTATTGTAAATAATGTTGCAATGAACATGGTGGTGTATCCATTTATTTTTTGAATTAGTTTTTTCGTTTTATTTGCATTAATAGTCAGAAATAGAACTGCTGGATTATATCCAGTTATATTTTTAATTTTCTGTGGACCCTCCATACTGGTTTCCATAGTGGGTGCACCAGTTTACATACCCGCATGCAGTGCATGAGTTCCCTTTTCTCCACATACTCACTGGCACTTGTTATCTCTTGTCTTTTTTATAACAGACATTCTAAGAGTTAAGAGGTAATATCTCACTATTATGATCTGCATCTCCTTGATGATTACTAATGTCGAGAATTTTCTCACATGCCGATTGGCCATCTGTAGGTCATCTTTGGAAAAATGTCTGTTCAGATCCTCTATTTTATAATTGGATTGTTTATTTTTTGCCTTCTAGTTTTATGAGTTCTTTATATATTTTGGATATTAACCCTTTATCAAAAATATGATTTATAAAAATTTTCTCCCACTTAGAAGGTTGCCTTTTTATTTTCTTGTTAGTTTCCTCTGCTGTTCAGGTTTTGAGTTTGATATAGTCCCACTCATTGATTTTTGCTTTTGTTGCCTTTGCTTTTGATGTCAAATCAAAAAAAAAAAAATTCGAAACCAAAACTAATATCAGGGAAATTTCCACCTATGTTTTCTTATACGACTAATGTGTTCAAGTCTTAAATTCACGTCTTTTATCCATTTTGAGTTAATTTTTGCGAATGAGGTAGCATAGCAGTCCAGTTTAATTCTTTTGCATATAGCCATTTTTTCCCAACACCAAGTATTAAAAACACTATCTTCATTATACAATCTTCATTCCTTTGTTATAAATTAATTTACCATATATGAGTGGGTTTATTTCCAGGCTCTCTATTCTGTTCCATTGATTTATGTGTTCATTTTTATGCCAATAGCATACTGTTTCAATTACTATAGTTTTGTAATCTAATTTGAAATCAAGAAGTTTGATGCCTTGGTCTTCCACAAGATTGCTTCAGTTATTTAGGGTCTTTTATAGTTCAATACAAATTTTAGGATTGTTTTTTCTTTCAATGAAAAATGTCATTGGAAGTTTGATAGGGGGTGCATTGAATTTGTAGGTTCTTTGGGTAATTATGAACATTTAAAAAATATTAATGCTTCCAAAGCATGAGCTTGGAATATCATTCCATTTATTTGTCTCATCTTTAATTTCTTTCATCATTGTCTTTGAGTTTTTAGTGTACAAGTCTTTTACCTCCTTGGTTAAATTTATTCCTAGGTATTTGATGATAGTTTTATTTATTCCTTTCCCAATGTTAATTCCTTCATTTGCATTTTTTGTGTTTTTGTTTCTTGGTTTTCTTTTTTATGGGGTTTTGTTTCCTTACTAAAATAACTTGGACTTCAAGTATAATATTGAATGGAAGTGGAGATGGTTGACAACATGTTTTATTCCCAACCTTAAAAAGAATCCTTTTAATCTTTTACTATTAAGTGCAATGCTTCTCATAGCTTTTCTATAGTTATTTTTTATTGCATTGATGATATTTATTTGATTGCTAAAGTACTTAGAGATTGTATCATAAATGCATATTGAATTTTGGTGAGTTCCTTTCTGGCCTCTCATTATTGAGACTTTAATCTGCTAATGTGGTGAATTAAATTATTTATAATGTCAAGCCAACTGTGCAGTACTGTTATAAGCCCAAATTAGTCATGATGTGCCATCTTTTTATGTTGTAATCAGTCAGTTAATGTTTTTAGAATTTTTGCATGCATGCTCATAAATGACATTGGCCTGTAATTTTCCTTTCTTGTACTGGCCTAGTTGGGCTTCACAAGAAAATGCTAGTCTCATAAAATGTATTGCACACATTCCATATTTGTCTGTATTCTGCATTGTTTTGCAGTTTTGCAATATGGTAATAATTTTTTTATTGCTTTGTTTTGTTTTGTTTTTAATTTTTTTTTAGGAAAAAAAAATTCACAGGTTATGCGTCAAATCAGAGATACAGCTGCCAGACTATATCACAACCACAGCAATGTGGAATCTGAGCTGCATCTGCAAACTACACCACAGCACACAGCAGTGCCAGATCCTTAACCCACTGAGCAAGCCCAGGGATTGAACCCACATCTTCATGGATCCTAGTCAGGTTCATTATCATTGAGCCATGACAGGAACTCTGGTAATAATTTGTTTATTGCATGTGGGTAGAAATCACAGGTAAGAACTCTTTAGTCCTGATAGTTCCAATGAGGAGATATTTTTAATTATTCTTTAATTTCTTCTGTACCTATATCACTATTAAGGCTTTCTGGTTTTCCTTGAGTCATTTTTGTTAGATAAGTTTTTTTCTAGAAATTCCTTCTTCTCTCATCAAAACCTTCAGGTTTATTTACATAAAGTTATTAATATTATACTATTTTTTAAATATCTGTAACTTTTGTAATTGTTTCTTTTTTATTCCTAACATTGCTTATTTGAGCTTTTATACTTTTTTCATGATCAATGTTGACAGAAATTCATTAATTTTAGTAGTCTTTCCAAGTGAAAGTTTTGACTTTGTTGATCTACTCTATTAAATGTTTGTTTTCTACTACATTCATTACTCTATTTATTATCTTCATCATTTCTTTCCTCCTACATTCTTTGTGTTTATTGTTCTTTTCCATATTAAGTTAGCCACCCAGCTCATTCATTTTGAGACTCCCCCCTTTTATAATACATATATGAAAATATTAATTTACCCAGATCTCCCAAATTTAAATATGCAGTAAATTATTGTAATTCAGCTCAAGATATTTTTTATATTGATTATTGTTTAAATTTTTTTCTTTACTTGTATGTTATTTAGGAATGTGTTTCTAAATTTACAAAAAAATAAAGGATTTTTCTAATTATCTTTTATACTCATATCTATGTAATCATTATGTTTAAAGTTAACAACCTTATAGTCAGAAAATGAAGTGGATGTGAAATCTACCCTTGGTAAATTGCTCTATGAGCCACTGTATTTTATATCCAAGAATATTCCTTGTGTACTCAGAAAGATATGTATTTTGCAGTTCTATTTCAAACTTACCAATTCCTACTTTGATTAAAAACTATATATCATCATCAATACATTCATGTACGTATTCTGTCAATCATTAAAAGATGTTCATTTAAGGAGTTCCCATTGTGGCTGGGTTAGTTAAGAACACAACAAGTATCCATGAGGATGTGGGTTTGATCCCTGGCCTTTCTCAGTGGGCTAAGGATCCAATGATGCTGCAAGCTGTGGTGTAGTTCACAAATGCAACATGGATCTGGTGTTGCTGTGGCTATGGAGTAGGCTTCAGCTGAAGTTCTGATTAGACTCCTAGCCCCAGGAACTCTATGTTCCACAGGTGCAGCCATTAAAAAAAATGTGTTTTAAAATCTCCCACAATAGGATTGATTTGTTTAATTTCTTTGTCCTTGGTCAGTTCTGGCTTTACATAGTTTTCAGGCTGGTATTACGTATGTAGAAGTTTTAGATTATTGTATCTTCTTGGTTACTTGAGTTTTTATCAATATGAAATGGACTTTTTATTCCTAGTAATACTTCTTAGTTTAAATTCTATTTTGACTGAAGATAAAATAGCAGTTTCAGGTTTATTAGTTTTGGTATTTATTTATCCTTTACGGCTGCACATGGAAGTTCCCAGGCTAAGAGTTGAATCGGAGCTGCAACTGCTGGTCTACACCACAGCCACAGCAACACTGGATGCCTAACCCACTGAGCAGGGGCCAAGGATCAAACCCACAACCTCATGGGTACTAGTTGGGTTCATTACCACTAAGCTACAATGTGAACTCTAACATTGGTGTTTATTAGTATTGTTCCAGGACATAATTTGATATTCAAACTATCTGCTTCCTAATATTCCAGATGGATCACTAATAAATTCTATGTATCAGGACTTTGGTTTTTTAGTCTTAAAATCTTTTACTCTTAACTCCTAACTAATCTAGTTACTTTACTGTAATTGTTAATATATGCTATCACCCACTTATTTTTTAATTATTCATCTTCCATATATTTTTTATTTATAAAATAATATTTTTACTTCTTCTTTTTCTTCAACTAATTAGAAAGTAATATACTCTATTTCTATTGTGTGTGTGCTTACCGAGAAAAATAGAAAATGTGTTAACATACCTATTTAACTTATTCAAACATAAATTTTATTAATTTCTTTACCTTAGTATTCATAATACAATTTTAAAAACTCTTAGAAATTTTAGAAACTAAACATTTGAAATACCAATAAGCAGAATTACTTTCTTATGCTTTCCTCAGAGGAGAGTGAGAGAGACAAAGGAGAGTGAGAGACACAAAGGAGAGTGAGAGAGACAAAGGATAATGAGAGAGACAAAGGAAAAGAAATAAAAGAAGAATTTCATTTAACTTATAGGAGAACTGCAACCCATTTTTTCTTTTTTTGCAGTCTGTAACTACTGGACTTTACAAAACAGATTCATTTTCTAAAGAAGCATTTGAGGGACTAGAATTTCCATCATTTCTAAGATTGAGTTATATCCAGCTCCCAAGGCATGAGGCTTAGTGGAAAACTGCAGGCTGTGTAGAAAAGCTGCAGAGCTAGTAGCAGACACTGTCATTGTCATTGTACCAGTATTTACATTAAGGTCATAATACTAGTTTTCAAATAATAGGACCTATAAGGAAACAAAGATTTGGCATGCTTAAATTATAGGTATATGGCAGAGCTATAGCCTCAACACAGACTTCAACTAAAATTGGGACTTTGTACACCACTTTACAACTACCTATACATATATATGGAAACAATAAACCTGAATTATTGCTAATCTACTCTGACCTATTACCCAGGACTAATAAAGCACAATCACATTCATAAAAATTAAAAAGTTTTTTTATGAGTATACAAAAAATCATAATGCTCATCTACTTTTAGAATCCTAAATATTCAAAGGCTAGATTTTCATTATTTTACACTTAAAACTCAGTTGAAGAATTCTCCACTCAATTAATTACCAGCTGTAGAGTTATTTCATTCCTAATGTCTCCTTATATTCATTGATACTTTGAATACTATTCAGCAAGAACAGAACAATGGCTTAAGAGGTTGGATCCTTCTAAATCATCCTGAATTTAGTAAAGGTAATTATTTTCTTGTCATTTGGGGGGAGCATGTCTTCATCAAATTTGGAATATATTAGAAAAAACTATAACACAGAGGAAATATTAAAGAAACAAGTGATTTACTGGAAGAGTAAATTTCTGACTTCATTTTTTATGATGGATGAGACTTGAAAATTCCATCCAGGTGTTTTCCTCTATTGCTGATCAAAATGAAAAAGTAGAGAGTCAGGGAAAGAGTTTATGAAAGCAGTAAAATCCTACTTGAAATATTTATTTCAGATATACTTATCACATTAGCATCAAGGTGCCCATACTAATGTTAAAATTAAAAAGGAGATGAACTTTCCTCTCCTTGGGGTCAGATCAGGTTTATAAGATCATTTTGAAAGAGCAGGAAATGTCTGTATTTTAGAAGATAACATACAGACCTTTTACAGGTAGATAAAAACATAATACTAGGAAATATTCTAAGCTTAGACCTAAATACTATATTTAGTCATTTCATTCTGATCAAAAAAATCTAAAGCACCCATTGAGTGTCAGGTGGTAAATATAAGAAAGCTCACACAAGGACCTACTGGGAACTATTTTCAATATCTTCTAATAACCTATCATGGAAAATAATCTGAAAAGACCATATATATTATATATTGTATATATAACTGAATCACTTTGCTGTTCATCTGAAACTCACACAACACTGTAAATCAACTATACTTCAATAATTTAAAAAACTTCATATACCTAATTTAATTTAATTCTTAACATAATCTTATGTAGTAGGGATTATTATAAGCATCTCAACAGACTTTAAAATATAAGGCACAAAGAGGCAGCTGTGGTGTAGGTCACAGTTGCAGCTCACATTCAATCTCTGGCCTGAGAACTTCCATATGTCACAGATGCAGCAGTAATATAATAAAAAATAAAATAAATAAAATGTAAGCCACAGAGAAGTGAAACAAATTGATTAAGGTCATAGCTTGGACCTAAAGTCTTCCAATTATGTCCTTATCTCTCTCCTGATGAAACACAATGTTTGAGGGTCTTGAAGAGTTTCCTTTCAATCTCCCTGGTTATATCATCCAAACTTGGCTTACAAAATAAGAGGATACAGAGCAGAAAAATTTTAACTGTTTCAGACTAACCTATGTTTTGCAAGCTGGCTTCAGTAATTCTGTGTCAAAACAATGGTTTAAACTTCTCAGCCATTTTTTTCCTTATGTAATTTTAAAAAGATAGTAACTCGTTTTATAAAGCTATGGTGAATATTCAACCATAGTTATGGTTAAATTAGTGGACATAACAGAAAAAGATATTTTCCATGGTTGGGAGCTTCTATTAAGACTTGAGAAAAATCAGGAGTGAGATTTTTAATTTACCTGACCATACTAAAAAGGATGTCACCACAATTTCTGGACGCAGTATTGGGTGAAGATTAATATTGGCTTTTGTGTAGATTTGAGGTATATGAAAGCAGAATTAGGAGAAGGAAGGAATTCATAAAAGCAAGCAATACGTTAAAGAAAACCAGAGCCATGTGGAAGTTAAAACAACAGAAGGAGATTTTGTGCCAGGGCTATTGCAACATGGGGAAAGAGACGTCAGTATATAACTTGACTCTAGCACAAATACAGCATGGACAAGTGGAGATTTATAGACAAAGAGTAGAGTAGGGGTCAGTGAATAGAAAATTATTAAGAGGAAACATCAAAGACTAGGGAAATTCTGGCTAAAGTGACTTAACAGGATGCTTGCTGAAGGCAGGTAAGGGTGATCAGACACCAAGTGTAAGGAATAGGAACTTGTCCAGCTATCAAGGGTATGGCCCATGCTAAACTGACCAAGAAAGCTTTTTGCTAATACTGGGTGGTGCAAGGACAAGAACAAAGAACAATGAAGTTCAAAGGCTGAAGCTGAGTAAACAATAAGAGACTGACTAACGTCTGGTCAAGGAAGACATCTCGTCAATGTCTTAGGATGGAGGTTCCCAGGCTAAGGGTCCAATTGGAGCTGTAGCTGCATGGCCTACACCACAGCCACAGCAACACCGGATCCTTGACCCACTGAGTGGGGCCAGGGATTGAACCTGCATCCTCATGGTTGCTAGTCGTGTTGGTTAACAGCTAAGCCACGACAGGAACTCTGCTTGGGATTTTCTTTATAGGCAAATTTAAATTCTTTTAAATTGCAAATTTGATTATTTTAATAAGCACAGCATTATGAGGCTTTGCTATTCCTTCTTATAATTAGTTTTTGTAAGTTTTTTTTTTTTTGTAGGTCATCCATTTCATCAAAATACATTATCACTGAGTTTGTTCACATTATCCTCTTATCATTTTACTGTGTGTAGGATCATTTTATTGTGTACAACATATTTTTTAGCATTCCTAATGGTTATTCATGTGTTTTTTATTTTTTCTGATCAGATCTCACCAAGAATTTATTAATTATAGTTGGTGCTCTCTATCATTTATGTTTATCTATCCATAACTTCTAAAACTTTCTTTTCTCTTTGGGTTTAATTTGATATACTTTCCTAATTCTTGACATAACTGATGCAATGATTTTTCTCCAGCTCTTAAAAATTGCTAATATATGCATTTCAAGGCTAAACATTTCCAAGTACATATTTACTGGTATCCTACAAATTTTACATAATGTAGTTTTATTATTTTTCAGATCAAAGTATTTCTAATTCCCACTGTGTTTTTTCTTTGGTCCATGGGTTATGTATACTACATGTAGGTCTTATATCAAAGCATATTGTGATATTACAGATATCTTTTTGCTATTAACTTCTAACATAAGTGATTTATGGTAAAACATCATATTCTGGGTGACTTCAGTCTTTTCAGATGTGTTGAAAGTTGCTTTATGGCCCAACACATGATCAATTATTGTAGCTCTTCCACGTGTACCTATAAAGAATGCATTTTCTGCAGTTTGAGAGAAGCTTTGTTATAGATATGTTTATTAAGTCAGGGCTGCTAGTGGTATTGTTCCCGTCTTCTCTACCCAACCACTATGCTTTTGCCTGTGACACTGCTGAGGGCTCCAAACTTAGCCCACTCATACAGAGTTGACAAATGTGTTCCTGTTGATGAGGGAGTTGGGGGAGCAAACTCAGGTTCACCAGAGCCACTTGTTCTCCATCCTGGCCCCATAATTGTTCCCTCTCTTATTAGCACCCTGACATTTACCAGTAGATTTTGTCTGTGTGTGTGTCCAAATGTTTAGGCTAAATTTTGTGTGGTATTTATTTGGTTTTTTTTATTGTTATTTCCCCAATACAATTTTTTTCTACTGTACTGCATGGTGACCCAGTTACACATACATGTACACATTCGATTTTCACACATGATCATGCTCCATCATAAATGACTAGACATAGTTCCCAGTGCTACACAGCAGGATCTCATCGCTAATCCATTCCAAAGGCAATAGTCCACATCTATTAACCCCAAGCTCCCATTCCATACCACTCCCTACCCCTCCCCCTTGGCAACCACAAGTCTATTCTCAAGTCAATGATTTTCTTTTCTGAGGAAAGGTTCATTTGTACAGTATATTAGATTCCAGATATAAGTGAATATCATATAGTGTTTGTCTTTCTGACTTAATTCACTCAGGATGAGAGTCTCTAGTTCCATCCATGTTGCTGCAAATGGCATTATTTGGTTCTTTTTTATGGCTGAGTAGTATTCCATTGAGTATATATACTACATCTTCCTAAGCCAATCATCTGTTGATGGACATTTGGGTTGTTTCCATGTCTTGGCTATTGTGAATAGTGCTGCAATGAACATGTGGGTGCATGTGTCATTTTTAAGGAGAGTTTTGTCTGGATATATGCCTAAGAGTGGGATTGCAGGGTCATATGTTTGTTCCATGAATAGATTTCTAAGGTACCTCCATGTTGATCTCCATAGTGGTTGTACCAGCTTACATTTATACCAACAGTGCAGGAGGGTTCCCTTTTCTCCACACCCCCTCAAGCATTTGTTATTTGTGGACTTATTAATGATGGCCATTCTAACTGGTGTGAGGTGGTATCTCATGGTAGTTTTGATTTGCATTTCTCTAATAATCAGGGATGTTGAGCATTTTTTAATGTGCTTGTTGGCCATCTATACATCTTCCTTGGAAAAATGTCTATTCAGGTCTTTTGCCCATTTTTCAATTGGGTTGTTGGCTTTTGTTTTGCTGTTGAGTTGTATAAGTTGCTTGTATATTTTAGAGATTAAGCCCTCATCAGGTGAATCATTTGACATTATTTTCTCCCATTCTGTATGTTGTCTTTTTCTTTTCTTTTTGGTTTCCTTTGCTGTGCAAAAGCTTGCCAGTTTTATTAGGTCCCATTGGTTTATTTTTGCTTTTATTTCTGTTGCTTTGGGAGACTGACCTGAGCAAACATTTGTAAGGTTGATGTCAGAGAATATTTTGCCTCTGTCCTCCTCCAGGAGTTTGATGGTGTCATGTCTTATATTTATGTCTTTCAGCCATTTTGAGTTTATTTTTGTGCATGGTGTGAGGGTGTGTTCTAGTTCCATTGATTTGCATGTGGTTTTCCAGGTTTCCCAGCAATACTTGCTGAAAAGACTGTCTTTTTCCCATTTCATGTTCTTGCCTCCCTTGTCAAAGATTACTTGACCAAAGGTGTCTGGGTTTATTTCTGGGTTATCTTCCATTGGTCTGTCTGTGTGTTTTGGTACCAGTACCACCCTATCTTGATGACTGTGGCTTTGTAATAGTGCCTGACGTCTGGGAGAGTTATGCCTCCTGCTTGGTTTTTGTTCCTCAGGATTGCTTTGGCAATTCTGGGTCTTTTGTGGTTCCATATAAATGTTTGAATTGTTTGTTCTAGTTCTGTGAAAAATGTCATGGGTAATTTGATAGGGATCACATTGAATCTCTAGCTAGCTTTGGGTCGTATGGCCATTTTTACAATATTAATTTTTCCAACCCAGGAGCATGGAATATCTTTCCATTTCTTGACATCTTCTGTAATTTCCTTGATTAATGTTTTATAGTTCTCAGCATATAATCCTTTACCTCCTTGGTCAGGTTTATTCCCAGGTATTTGATTTTTTGGGGTGCAATTTTAAAAGGTATTGTATTTTTGTATTCCTTTCTAATATTTCAATGTTAGTATACAGAAATGCGACTGATTTCTGAGTGTTAATCTTATATCCTGCTACATTGCTGAATTTGATAATCAGTTCAAGTAGTTTTTGGGTTGAGTTTTGGGGGTTTTCTATATATAGTATCATGTCATCTGCATACAGTGACAGTTTTATCTCTTCTCTTCCTACTTGGATACCTTTTATTTATTTTGTTTGATTGCTTTGGCTAGGACTTCCAGTACCATATTGAATAACAGTGGTGAGGGTAAGCATCCCTGTCTTAATTCAGATTTTAGTGGGAAGGCTTTCAGTTTTTCTCCATTGACTATTATATTTGCTGTGTTAAGGTATGTTCCCTTTGTACCCACTTTGGTAAGATTTTTTGTAATGAATGGATGTTGGACTTTGTCAGATGCTTTCTCTGCATCTACTGAGATGATCATGTGGTTTTTGACTTTTCTTTTTTTAATGTGGTATATGACGTTGATTGATTCGTGAATGTTGAACCATCCTTGTGCACCTGGGATGAATCCCACCTGGTCGTGGTTTAGGATGTTTTTATGTGTTGTTGGATTTGGTTAGCTAAAATTTTGTTGATAATTTTTGCATATACTCATCCAAGATATTGGCCTATAGTTTTCTTTTTTGGTGATATCTTTGTCTGGTTTTGGAATTAGGGTGATGGTGGCATCATGGAGTGTCTTTGGGAGTGTTCCTCCTTCTTCAACCTTTTGAAAAAGTTTAAGGAGGATGAGTATAAAATCCTCTTTGTAAGTTTGGTAGAATTCACCTATGACTTTTATTTGTGGGGAATGTTTTTATGACACATGCAATTTTATTTCTAGTGATTGGTTAGTTCAGTTGATCTATATCTTCTTGATTCAGTTTTGGCAGCCTGTAAGTATCTAGAAAGTTGTTAATTTCTTCTAGGTTGTCAACTTTGTTAGCATACAATTGTTCATAGTGTTCTCTCATGGTTTTTTTGTATTTTTGTAGTATCAGTGTGACTTCTCCTTTTTCATTTCTTATTTTGTTTATTTGGGGTTTTTTTCTCCCCTCTTTTTGGTGACTCTAGCCAGAGGTTTGTCAATTTTACCTCTTCAAAAACCCAGATCTTGGTTTTATTGATTTTTTCTATTGTTTTTTAATCCCTATTTTATTGTTTTCCTCTTTGATTTTAATGATTTCCTTCCTTCTGC
Source organism: Sus scrofa (assembly GCF_054392235.1). Taxonomy (NCBI): domain Eukaryota; kingdom Metazoa; phylum Chordata; class Mammalia; order Artiodactyla; family Suidae; genus Sus; species Sus scrofa. Next base: position 89,795,436 of record NC_139383.1, read on the forward strand.
TGACTTTAGGTTTTGTTTGTTTTTCTTTTTCTAATTCATTTAGGTAGTGGATTAAGTTGTGAATTTGAGATTTTTCTTCTTTTTTGAGGATATTTATTTGAAATGTAATTTTCCCTGATGGAGAACACTGCCTATATCTGCTATCTCCTCCCCCCAAATGGTCTATTATGTCACCAACATGTCTCCAGTGCTTATAAGAATGCATAAATTAGGTGCATAATAAATATTTGTTAAATGAATGATTAACTATATACTTCCACCCCAGCCTTACAAATGGTTCTTCTTGACTCAGCAACTTTCCAAACACTCTTTTCCAGAAAGGAAGCCTTTCAGAGACCCAAAATTTTGGCTGACTACTGCATATCTTTCAGTTCTACATCTAGAATAATTGGATAGTTACCCTTTATAATCATGTCTATAAAAGCCCCAGGAGAGTTTAATTCATTGGCCATTATAAAATGCTTTATCATCTCCAAATTTAAGGTTAGAAAGTGCCACATTATATGCTTATTTAAAATATCTTCCACATGAATTTAAGATTAATGTTACCACACAAAAAGTAGAAGCAATGGTGACTCCATGTGAGAATGGCACTAACTATTGTGTTTGGGTTGACAAGTCTTTCATCTGTTAAATTCTGAGAGTGTGAAGATACCTGAAATGTCTATTTATTCCCAGTTATTTCCCCAGGGAGTTTTAAAAGATTTTTCCAAGTAAGATTATTTTTGCATTCATTAAAAACACAGTTCAGTTATTACAATAAATTTATACAAGAGAAACAGAGATGGCATAAACTTATCCAAGGTTCAATGATTTTTGAACCCATGGCCATATTTCTTTACTAGGTTCTAGGCCATTATATAAATGGTAGTTTTACATTGTTAGAGGAGCATTTGAAAGAACCACTAAATATTAAAGAAGATTCTGCCTTTGAAAAACAAGTGAAATAAAGTTTAGTAGGGAGAGGGAAAAAGATGGCAGTGGAGGAGTAGGACATGGAGCTCACCTATTCCCACAAATTCATTGAAAATCCATCCATTTGTGGAAGTATTTGCCAGGAAAATTTGCTGAATGCTGCCAAAGTACCCAGGATTCCTACAGAGGAAGAAAAACTTCACAAACCTGGTTAGGACAAAAGAAAGAAGTAAAAAAAGTAAAAGGAGAAAAAAGAGCAGGTAAGGACCTGCACCCATGGGAGGGAGGTGGAAAAGGAAAAGAAAAAAGAAAAAAACTCCACACTTTGGGAAATCCCACACACCATGTGGAGATGAGCCAAGACAGAGGAAAAAGAACTTTGGAGTGTTGGAGAAGAATACAGCAATCAGTATAAAGCAGTTACAATAGAAATGTTCCTCTACAACTGGTCAGTGTCATCACCCTGCACTTCCCAATAATAAGCAGGGTTGGACAGGGGCCAGGAACTGAAACTTCAACTTTAGACATCAGACTCAGACAAAATCAAGGGTTGGCTGCCTGGGGAAAACTAGGATTGGTAACATGGAAACAGCCTGAGGTACTAGAGTCTAGAGTGACCACTAGACTTTGAAGCTGTAAGTTGAGGAATCCTGGTTGGGCTTGGAGGCCAGATGCCATTGTTGGGGGAGCTGGAGAGAACTGGTAAAGCTATTTCAGAAAGAGTGTAAAAGGTCCTGGGAGTCATAAAGGCCTGGTGGACAGGTGAAGAGCCATGACCTGCATAGAGGGTGGAGAAAGTGAACTTGGAAATGGCACAAAGGATCCTGAAAGTCATAAGAAGCCAGGTAGGCAAGTGGGAAGCCTAGAATGGCCCAGTTAAGGGACAAATTGAACCTGAAAAAAATACACACACAGCCTGGGAGACACAAACAGCCTGGCTGAGTGGTGGAGTGATCTTACGAATAGCACAAGCTCTGTAATTCCTGCCAACAGTCAAGCAGGGGACTGCACAAATAGTGTTTGCTGCATGGCTAACCAGAGGAGTATAGATGGGCCCACTGGTGTATGTTTTCTTTCACAACTGCAAAAGGTAGCACTCTACCATCAGCCTGGTAGGAGGAGAGACCAGTAGAAAGGTGCATGCCTTACAGCTACAGAGAAAGCCTCTTAGCAAAAGTTAGGGAAGAGCCCCTGCCTCTGGGGCTACAGAGAATGCCCCCTGGGTGGCTGCACCCCCACCCCAGTTACAGAGAACAGTCCCTAGAGCCTTCCTGACAAAGGGAGAAACTACAGGATCAACTGCTGATGTTGCCAACTATAGGAAAGCATCCTGAGGGCTACGTGGAAGCAGGAGGGGTCATGGGAACCAGTCCTGACCTTCCCCACCACAAAAAAAATACCCTGTGAACAACGAACAACTGCCAACACCCACACAGACCCTATTCTTAACATCCATTCATCTATGCATACCACTGTCCCATCACGAGCTTTAGATGCAAGGGAGCCACTACCACCCCTGGGAACTTCTAGAGGAGGCACCAGCTGCTACATCTACACACTTTTCATCAAGGAGATAATAAATATAGAAAGTTCAACACTATGAGATGACAAAGAAATAGCTTTCAGACAAAGAAACAAGAAGAGAAGAGAAGATAGTTTACATACCTGAAAAAAGAATTCAGAGTGATGATAGAAAAGATGATCCAAGACCTTGGAAAATAAATGGAGACACAGATAGATAAGTTACAAGTGATAGTTAATGAAGAGCTAAAGACCAAAAGAATGAGCAAGCAAAGCAGCACAATATCTGAAATGAAGAATACACTAGAATGAATCAAATGCAGGATAATGGAGGCAGAAGAATGAATAAGTGACATGGAAGACAGAGTGGTAGAAATCACTGCCACAAGAAAAAAATAAAGAAAAAAGAATGAAAAGAACCAAGCAGAGTATAAGAAATTTCTGGGACAACATTAAATGTATCTACATTCTCATCATAAGGGTTCCAGAAGGAGGATAGAGAAAGGGCCAGAGAAAATATTTGAAGAGATTATAGCTGAAAACTTCCCAAGCATGGAAAAAGAAAGGTTCATTCAAGTTGAGGAAGCACAGAGAATCCCACACAGGATAGACCCAAAGAGGAACACAGGGAGACACATACTAATCAAACTGACAAAAATTAAATACCAAGAAAAAATACCAAAAGTCACAAGGGAAAAGCAACAAATAACATAAAAAGGAACCCCCATAGGATAACAGCTGATCTTTCAGAAGAGATTCTGCAGGATAGAAGGGAGTGGCAAGATATATTTAAGGTGATGAAGGGGAAGAACCTAGAACCTAAGAATATTATACCCAGCAAGGCTCTCAGTCAGATTTGACAAGTATATCAAAAGCTTTTCAAACAAGCAAAAGCTAAAAGAATTCAGCACCTACAAAACAGCTCTACAATAGCTAGTAAAGGAACTTCTCTAAACATAAAAGAAAAAGTCATAATTAGAAACAAGAAAATTTCAAATGAGAAAACTCACTGGTAGAGAAAAAGATAATATAAAGGTAGAAAATCACCTATTGACAAATATAATATCAAAATTAGCAGGTATTAGAAGAGCAGAAGACAAAGGCAGAACATTAAAAATGCATTTGTAAATAAGAGAACCACAACCCAAAACAATTCTGTACACACATAGATGGTCATATCCAAATCTAATGGGAAACACAAACCAGAAACTACAATAGACACACGCATAAGAAAGAAAAAGCAATCCAAAGACAACACTAAACATAGTCAACAAATCAAGAGATGGCAACAAAAGAAAGGAAGAAAAAAATAAGCCCTAAAATAATAATTCAAAGCAATTAATAAAATGGCAATAAATATATATTTATCCATAATTACACAGAATGTAAATGGAGTAAATCCTCCAAAAGACATAGACTGGCTGAGCAGATACAAAAAAAAGACCCATATATATGCTGTTTACAAGAGACCCACTTCAGACCCAAAGATACACACAGACTGAAAGTGAAGGGATAGAAGAAAATATTACATGCAAATGAAAATCAAAGGAAAGTAGGACTAGCAATACTGATATCAGACAAAATAGACTTTAAAATAAAGAAAATACAGGAGACAAAGAAGGACACTACATAATGATCAAAGGAATAATCCAAGAAGAAGATATAATAATTGTAAATATACATGCACCTAACATAGGAATACCTCAATATATAAGGCAACTGGTGACAGCCATAAAAGGAGAAATTGACAGCAACGCAATAATAGTGGGGGACTTTAACAACCCACTTACATCAAAGGACAGATCATGCAGAGAATCAACGAGGAAACACAGGCCTTAAATGACACACTAGACCAGATAGATTTAACTGATATTTATAGAACTTTTCATCCCAAAACAGCAGAATATACATTCTTCTCAAGTGTACACAGAACATTCTCCAGGATAGATCACATTTTGAGCCACACAGATCAGTCTTGGTAAATTTTAAAAAGTTGAAATTACCACATGCATTTTCTCTGATGACAATGCTATGAGACTAGAAATCAACTACAAGAGAAAAAAAAAAACAGCAAAAAATACAATTCCTGGAAGCCAAACAATATTCAACTAAACAACAAATGGATCATTGAAGAAATCAAAGAGGAAATCAAAAGATATTTAGAGACAAATGAAAATGAAGATACAACAACCCAAAACCAATGGGACACAGCAAAAGCAGTTCTAAGAGGAAAGTTTATAGCAATACAATCTTACCTCATGAAAGAAGAAAATGCTCAAATAAACAACATAACCTTACACCTAAAACAACTAGATAGGGAAGCCCAGACAAAGCCCAAAACTAGCAGAAGGAAAGAAATCATAAAGATCAGAGCAAACATAAATGAAATAAAGACAAAGAAAACAATATAGAAGATCAATGAAACCAAAAGTTAGTTCTTTGAAAAGATCAAACATAACTGATAAACCCTTATCCAGACATCAAGAAAAAAGGAAGAGGGCTCAAATCAATAAAATTAGAAATGAAAAAGGAGAAATTACAACTGATTCCATAGAATTACAAATGATCATAAGAGACTACTCTAAACAACTATATACCAATGAAATGGACAATCTGAAAGAAATGGACAGATTCTTGCAAAGGTACCAAGACTGAACAAGGAAGAAATTGAAAATTTGAACAGATCAATGGCAAGTGCCAAAATTGAAAATGTGATTAAGAACACTCCAAAAAGCAAAAGTCCAGGACTTACTGGCTACTCAACTGAATTCTATCAAACAAAGAAGAGTTAATACCTATTCTTTTGAAACTCTTTTTAAAAACAGTGGAGAAAGGGACACTCCCAAGCTCATTCTATGAGACTGCCATCACTCTGTTACCAAAACCAGACAAGGATACCACCAAAAAAATATATAAAATTACAGACCAATATCACTGAGGAACATAGATACAAAAATCCTCAACAAAGTTCTAGCAAACTGAATTTGAACATATTTTTAAAGTATTATAAATCATGATCAAGTGGGATTTATCCCAGGGATGCAAGCATTCTTCAATATCTGCAGATCAGTCTATGTGATACTCCACATCAACAAACTGAAAAATAAAATCCATATGATCATCTCAATATATGCAGGAAAGGCTTTTGACAAAATTCAACACTCATTTCTGATAAAAACTCTTCAAAGAATGGGTATAGAGGGGAACTTCCTCAATATAAACAAAGCCATAACTAACATCATTCTCAATGGTGAAAAACTGAAAGCATTTCCACTAAGATCAGGAACAAGACAAGGATGTCCACTTTAACCAATGTTATTCCACATAGTTTTGGAAGTCCTATCCATGGCAGTCAGAGAAAAAAAAGAAAGAATAAGAATCCAAAAAGGAAAAGAAGTAAAACTTTTCACTGCTTGCAGATGACATGATACTGTACCTAGAAAACCCTAAAGACAGCACCAGAAAATTATTAGAACTCATCAATGAATTTGGCAAAGTTGCAGGCTACAAACTTAATACACAGAAATCAACTGCAGTTCTGTATACTAACAATGAAAGATCATAAAGAAAAATAAGAGAAACCATCCCATTTACCATCACACCAATAGAATAGAATACCTAGGAATAAACCTACCCAAAGAGACAAAAGATCTATACTCTGAAATTTATAAGATTCTTACAAAAGAAATCAAAGATGACACAAACAGATGGAAGATAAACCATGTTCTTGGATTGGAAGAATCAATATTGTCAAAATGACTATACTACCCAAGGCAATCTACACATTCAGTGCAATCCCTATCAAATTACCAAGGACATTCTTCACAGAACTAGAAGAGAATATCTTAAAATTTGTATGGAAACACAAGATACCCCAAATAGCCAAAGCAATACTGAAAAAGAAAAATGAAAATGGAAGAATCAAGCTCCCTGACTTCAGACAATACTACAAAGCTAAAGTTATCAAAACAATATAGTACTGGCACAGAAACAGAAATATAGATCAATGGAACAGGATAGAAAGCCCAGAAATAAACTCAAGCACCTGTGGTCAATGAATCTATGACAAAGGAGGCAAGAACATACAGTGGAAGATAGTCTTTTCAATAAATGGTGCTGGGCCCGATAGCTTAGCTTAGCTGAACTTACTGTAGAATGTGGTGTATTTTGGTAGCACGGAGAATTTTGAATTCTCAGGTTTAGGTTCGAGTCCTATTGTTCTAGAAATAAGAGGGTTTAAACCTCTATTTTTTACTCTATCAAAGTAACTCTTTTATCAGACATATTTCTATGTTTGTGGGGGAAATAGCTACATGTAAAAGAATGAAAATAGAACACTATCTAACACCATACACAAAAATAAACTCAAAATGGATTAAAGACCTAAATATAAAGCTAGATACCATAAAACTCCTAGGGAAAACATAGGCAGAATGCTCTTCTTTGACATAAATCACAGCAATATCTTGTTTAATCTACCTCCTAAAATAATGACAATAAAGACACAAATAAACCAGTGGGATCAAATTAATCAAAAGCCCTTGCTGTACAGTGGGAAAATAAAATAAAAAAAAATTAATCAAAAGCTTTTGCAAAGGATACTATTTTAAAAAACCAAAAAGACAACCTTCAGAATGTAAAAAAACTTTGCAAATGATGCAAAAGACAAGGGTCTTTTATCCAAAATATACAAAAGCTCATACAACTCAACAACAAAAAAACAAACAACCCAATCAAAAAATGGGCAGAAGACCTAAATAGACAATTATCCAAAGAAGGCATATAGATGGCCAACAGGCACATGAAAAAATGCTCAACACCACCAATTATTATAGAAATGTAAATCAAAACTACAATGAGGTACCTCCTTGCACGAGTCAGAATGACCACCATTAACAGGTCAACAAATAACAAATGCTGGAAAGGGTGATGAGAAAAATGTACCATCCTCCACCATTGGTGGGAATGTAAATTGGTACAACCACTATTTAAAACAGTATGGAGGTACCTCAGGAAACTAAATATAGAGCTATCATATGATTCATCAATTCCACTGCTGGACATATATCCAGAAAAAACTTTCACTGAAAAAGATACATGGATCCCTATGTTCATAGCAGCACTATTCACAGGTAAGCAACCTAAAGGTAAGCAACCTAAATGTCCATGAACAGATGAATGGATTAAGAAGATGTGGTACATATATACAGTGTAATATTACTTAGGCATGAAAAGACAAACTAATGCCATTTGCAGCAACATGGACGAATCCAGAGACTTTCATAATATGTAACATAAGCCAGAAAGAAAAAGACAAATACTACATGATATCACTTATTTGTGGAATCTAAAATATGGCATAGATGATCCTATCTACAAAACAGAAACAGATCATGGCCAAGGAGAACAGATTTCTGGTTCTCTGGGGGAGAAAGGAAGGAATGAGATGGACAGGCAGTTTGGGATGTGTGGATGTAAACTATTATATTTGGAATGGATAGGCAATGGGGCACTATGGTTCAGCACAGGGAACTGTGCTATACAATAGAAATTGAAGAAACAATGTAAATCAACTATGCTTTAATTTTTTTAAAAAAAGAAACACACACACACAAAAGATTGGTAGGTGAGTATTAACCCACTAGGAAATCTCCTAGAAATGGATCATCTCAAGAATCATTTCAAGAATTTGTTCAAACCTTTGTTCTTCTATTGCTTTTTTTCTATCCCTTTCTAGGAGTTACAAGGCAGGCTAGAGTGTGAAGGGCATCCAATCTGCCCACCATGAGAACCCATCTACTAACTCACTTCCTGTCATGGAATTCCTTCATCTCTGCCAGTGATTAATAGCTTAAGAAATATCTAAAATTAGATGTCTACAGTAGAGTATTCAAAGATGACCAGACATTTGACATATCCAATGAAATACAAATCCACTGGCTTTAATTAGATTAGAAAATGATAACTGTCAAGCAATCATAGGTGAAGAGCTAAAACTGTGTAGCCAAAAAGTGTAGCCTTCAAGGAATCTAGACCCCCAAAGCTAGATATCATGAAGGCTGCTCAGCTGAGCTAACTTAAGAAAGTATATAATTATTCATTGCAAACCTCCTGGACCTAGCCTGATCCTGGCACATAAGAAGAGTATCACAGTGGAAAGTGACATCCACTGTGACATCATCTAAAACAAATAAATGTCCATCAACAGAAGAGTAGATAAAAGATGTGGTATATGTATACAATGGAATATTACTCAACCATTAAAAGAGTGAAATAATGCTATTTGCAGCAACATGGATGGACCTAAAAATTATCATACTAAGTGAAATTAAACAGTGAAAGACAACATCATATTATAACACTTATATGTGAAATCTCAAAAAAAATGAATTTATTTGCAGAGCAGAATCACAGGCATTGAAGAAAACCTTAGGGTTACCAAACGGTACGGGTGGGGGAGAGATGGACCAGGGAGTTGGGACTGGCATATGCACAGTGAAGTATATGGAATGACTGCTCAACAGGAACCTGCTGTATAGCACAGAGAACCCTACCCAATATTCTGTGATAATCTAAGGGGGAAAATAATCTGAAAGAGAATGGATGTATGTACATGTATAACTGAATTACTATGTTGTGCAGCAGTAATGATAACAACACTGCTAATCAACTATACTTCAATAAATATTTTTTAAAATGGGGAAAAATATATTGGTACCCTAGTAACAATCAATAGACTTTGTTATTAATATTATCAGTATGAACTCAGGAATTTTACATGTTTGAATTTTTTCAATCCATTCCAGTCATTAACGCTTTTTCGATTTAAAATTTTATAATTATATTCTGTGAGTATATTTGTTCTACATTGTTTAAATAAACATTTTTATTGAAATATAGGGTTAAACATAAAAGTACACCAAAGAGTACAATTTGATTCCTCAAAGTAACTATAACCATATAGCCACAACCAGATCAAGAAATAAGTCATTACCGGCAATCCCAGAGGTCCCCCTCTAGACACTATGACATACTTTTTATCTTGAGCCTATCATCATGTTATCTTTCCTTTTTTATGACTTGGCATGAATGGATTCACACAATATGTCCTCTTTTGGATCTGGCTCTTTCATTCAGCATTATGTTTGTGAGGTCTGTCCTTTCATTAAATGCAGAGGTAGTCTGTATATTTTCATGGCTATATCATAATCAATTGTCTGATTATAGAGCAACATATTTACCCATTCTAATTAGTGTATCTTTTGGTTGTTTCCAGATCTTAGCTTTCAAGAATTTATATTAGCTTCTACAAGTAGTCTTTTAGGTGTATTGGATATAAAAATCTATGGAATTATACTGGGTAGGTAACTAGGAATGGAATCACTGAGTCAAAGAATGTTCATATGTTATACTGTAGTGGATACTGTCAATAAGTTCTCCAAAGTGTAAATTTACAATTTGCACTCTCACCAAGAGGGTTAAAGAGTCTTGATTACTCCACATACTTGCCACCATGTGACACTTGAAATTTTGACACTATTCTTCAACTTCTTAATTTTAGCTAGTTTTTTAGGTGTTTAGTGGGAATTTAATGAAGTTTTCATGAGCATTTTCCTGCTAACTAATGAATTTTGACACATTTATCTATGTCAATTTTCCATGTAAATTTTCCATTTAGATAGCATCTTTTCTTACCCTTGCTAGTCAATGGAATTAATTGCAGGGAGGGCTTTTGGGTTAGCATTCATATAATTCTCATATTCTGAGCCCACTTTGAAAGGTCTCTCTAACTCTTCCCCAAACCTCCTTATTATTTTCCTTCAAGTATGTGTCTTTCATTAACTGAACAAAAAGTCATCTCTATCAATTGCATGTCTTTTAAGTTCCTGACCGTTCGTTCAGCCAAACCAATTACCACATCCTATAAATTGAGATAGAGCCATGCCTCCAAGATCTCTCTTTCTAGAAAATGTGGACAAAGTTTGAGTAACTACCCCTAGGACTAGTTGCATCCTCCACTGACACACAGGCCATACCTGAGGGACTGCAATGCCAGCACACCTTGGGCTGACACACTCAGGCAACCTGACACAGCCAAAGCTATGAGTTAAAGAAGCAGGCACGTTATGAGTGTGAGTCAGCTCTTCAGGTATCTTATTTTTTTGCCTCAAGATCTGCTCAAACCTAGCCCCACAGCACCACTTAATCTGATAAAGGAGTCATGCTGGGCATGCTCCAACTTTATAGCTTGATAAACATCAATGGACAGCTTTTGTTGCATGATCACCCAGTGAACTACGATAAGACTCTGGTCTCTCCCAAATCTTAGTGGCAAAGCAAGGGGTCTTTCTCAAGAGGAAAAGAGTTGTTTGCTGAAGAGGATCTAATTTCTCTAAAGTCCTGGGGACTACTGCAATTATTTTCTAATTGGAGTTTAGCACAGCTTCATAAAAATTCTGATTTTCCAAGACACTTCAGACATCATTGGGCCTTGAGTGCTGACCAACCAGCTAAAGATCCACAGAAATGATCCAGTGAAAGGACTATAGCCATGGATATAGAAAATAAACTCAACATCTTATACCTCTGGCAAAATTAACCGAGGGCATTACTCTTAAAACTATAGTCACTATTGTGTCTAGGTAATAGATTTGGTTAGCAGAACTGTCTCTAACACCTACAACCTGAATTGATTCTGAACAAAGCCTGCTTCTTCATATTATTAGTTTTTGACACAAAGTTCTGGGGCAGGTGTATTGATCTGCATAGCCTAGATCATATGTCTCCACAGTAGCTGAGAGGGATACTGAGAAAGCAAATACCTAGCTTTTTTTCAGACATTTCTGGACATAAGGGGATTTAAATTCTGAGCAGTCAAAATGAATATGAAAAGTCTCCTTCATTAGGCATTCAATAGATGTCCATTGCTCTGAATGAAATTTACCCCACTCCTATCCTTTCACACTAGGATAAAATGTGAGAAAGTGAGCCAAGTTTTAACAGCTGGTCCCACAGCACAAGGACATCTGGGAATCTGACCCTGAATGTACTCCTTGCAACACTGCTCTCCAGAATATAGTAGGTTAATATAAATATATGATTTAACTGTGTGTGATTCTTTAACCATCAGATTGTACTTTGTTAAGGAAATAAATTATGATCTCTTTGTACATATGATTGAACTCCCTGTTACAAAAAAAATCTTGGATTTTTGTGTCAGCACTATTTATATTATGAGATGAAAATCGAACAAGCTTGATGAATTTATTGATGAATTTAGTCTGTAACCCTAAGTAGTTCTTAGTTCAGGCAGATTGACCTTCCAATTCAAAAAGCATTGTCCAGCATCCAATTCATCTTTATTTCCATGCTCTGCCTTCTACAGACAGTGCATAATGCCCAATGACACCCCCCAAACACACAAACACACACACGAGCAAACTCCATCTATACTGATAGCAGAATATCTGCTTTAGTTTTAAGCCTGAGAGATGCAGTGGTGCATATTTCAGTAACTGTTATCAAAGAAAGTGGAAGCTTCTCTTTCCAGAAAACTTAGCAAATATCTCCTCACATCTTTGATTGGTTTCCGTGTCCATCTCTGAACCCACCTGGTATTGTGACAGGGAAACTGGATGGCCAGCTTGCTTGAAAAGTATCAAAACTCAACCTAGAAACCAGGAATGGGTAAATACTCCCCCTTCAACCTAAGCATGAAAAAGAATGGATCTGCTCTTCTCAGGTGGCTGCAGAGCGAGAAGGCTGAACTCTAACCACCAAATCCCAAGGGCCAGCAGGCTTGGGGTAGGTCCCAAGTCCTTATTTCTTTGGAGAAAAAATTTGGCAAAGAGGAAGGAGGCAAATAAAGTGTTTATTAAGAGAGAATAGAGAGGAGATAGGTAGGGAGAAAGCACATTGGACTCAGAGAGCAGACAGACAGACAAAGTGCCAAGTGCCAATTGCTTTGAGGTGGTTTAAAGCACTTGCATGGGGGCAGGCCTTCCAGGCTTCCTCTGGCCAAACCTGATGCTTTGTCTGGCCTCTAGTTAATGGATGGCCTGACTCAGGCCCTCCCCCACTTGAACATGGATCTTTTTACCAAGATGGATTCTAGCACCAAGGTCTAGCCCAAGTTGACAAGACGGACTACGGTCTGGGGCCCCTCCCTCCTCTGAGTAACTTTCTGTATACATGTAGTTTAGGAGGTCTCCTTGACCTCAAGAGTGAGAAATATGTGATCTCTTTACCTTTCATCCAGGCAAGAGTCTGCTCCTCTTCATTCCTTATTCCTGCTCTCATCTTTATCTTGAAGTATCTGTCCACTGGGAACAGATTCCAGTTGCTCAGCCTGGGACCCATCCGTCTTCTGCCTCACCACCAAGGGAGATGTCTTAGAAAGTCAGGTAGGGTTGGTATCAAAGGAAGGAAATAGGTATGAGAAGACACATAACAAAAGCCCAAATATATTGTATTCCCTGTGTAATCGCAGCTATCTCCTTTTTTTGGTGATTAAAAACTTATGGTCCATTCAACACTATTACTATAATGTCATTTTAAAGGATTAAATGATTTTTCAGTGATGGAACATATTCATAATTCCTATTGATTATCTTTCTCCAATGGTTGTATGCTTACTGTTACAAAAAAAGTCCAAAAGCTCAGAGCTAATGTTTCTATTTGACTCAGCATTGATGATATTAAACACTGCTCTTGGAGACACCAAGGGGTGTCACGTACAAAATTTGCAGTTTACCTGTGCCCTTTGACTGTTCTTTAGATCAAACTTCAAGATATTTCCAGAGCTAGGAATGATCTCCGAAATTATTGTGAAAATCATCTCTCTAGTTCAAATATTCTAAATTGAGGGTGCTGAAAATTGTAATCACTTAGCAACTTCTGTCTCTAAAAATGTCTTGAACTTGCGGATTTTCATGTCTTAAAAAGTGACACCACTTTGTGTGGTGTATCTGTTCTTTCTTTCTCTGAGAGTTCTCTTGAGTCATCAAAACCAATCCCTGAACTGTCACAGCAGCTTAAGAAGTCTGTACTTCTACAATACAATTATATTTCATGAAAAATCAATAGTATGCTAAAATGTTTAAAAAAATAAAAAACAGCTAAAGTCTCCCATACTGGCTGACACCGACTTATTACAGCTAAGCTCACTGTCTCTGGCACCCAACTGAGTGACTGGAATAATGCATTTTTATCGACTGGTGACAACCTTTGAATAGGAAGCAGACTAGAAAGGAGGGGAAGGAGACAGGTATGTCACTTGGGTGCAGAAACAGGCAGCATGACATTTGGCTTCCTCTGTACCTGGGCTCTGAAGGGAAACCAGGCAAGCTGCCAGCTTTCATTCTGACACCCCAGAGGCAAAATACATGCTGAGATGGCACTGCCACTTTGAGGCAGGAGAGACATTTTTGCCTTTGTGGACGCCCTCTCTGGAAGTGCATGGGGCTTGAAGCCACTGGATTTCTGCACTGCCCATCTTACTCAGCAAACTAGGGATGAGAGAGTGCAAGGGAAGCATTTTCCTATTCACTTTTCACATCCTGTCATTTGCCATGACCTCAGGGATAGACTACACGGCATTTGTCAAAGTAGCAGAGACAACCTGTCTGGGGAGCCTTTGTTCAGGTTGTTCTCTAATTTGGGATGGCAGCAGTCCATAGAAACAGCTCCAGCAAATGTGGAGAAGAAAACCAGAGGCTCTCTGCCTTTGTAATCATCTTATTTCTGATGATGCTGCACTATATTAAGAGAATTAAAACTTAATTTAATTAAGTTTTAATTAAAGGTCAAACCTGTCTAAAGGAACTTCCCCCTGGAGAGTAAATGTCTTTTGTAAAGTAGTGAAATAGACCAAACGTTTCATGTAAAAGTCTTCCCTTCCACATATCTCATTATTTACCAAGCCACAGAGACTTCTCATATTTTTGCATTATGATTATATCGTTAGAACATTAGAGAAAATATTTGTATCACTTAAAAGATTTGCCAACATCCCAGTGCCTTTGACTATCCTATACATTCCAATCTTTGGCACTGGAATTCACATTATAATCATAGTGTAAATCACTATCATCTTAGAGTAAATAACATTTACGTTCTTCCTGATTACACAGAACATTATTTAATAAATGTGATTTCAATTTGTTCCCTGTATGTAATAGAAATAATTTTATTTTGTATTATCCAGTTGAGTTGGTGAACAATATTCCACTAAATAATTCTTCTACTGTTAGACATTTAAACTGTTCCCAATTATATTATAAATAATGCTGCAATTAACATCTTGCAATGGGGAAATGGGTGAAAAAAGGTTTGTTTTTCTAATTAAAAAAGCAACACGGGCTCACTTCATAAAATATGGAAAATAAAGTAAAACTTAAAAACAAAGAAAATCACCACTGCCCAGAAGTAACTATTTTTACCTGGGAAGTATCCTTCCAGCATTTATTTCTGTGCATTTAAGAAATTTTTTTAATGTGATAATATTATATATAGTACTTTATATCCTTTTGCTTCACAATAAATCATGTGTATTTCTCCATGTAAATAAAGTCTGATAGGCTTCAGCTTTATAAACAGTCATATCTGAGTCTGAATCTAATTTCCATAATTTACCAGATATGTAGCTTTGGGTATTATATAAGAACTCCAGGCATTAGGTTATTATGAGGAGTAAATCCTGAAATGTATTTAAGTGCATTAAGTTGTATGTATTAGTACACACTAAATGCAGTAGTCCCCTCTTTTGCTTGGGGACATATGGCCAAAGCCTCCAGTGGTTGCCTGAAACTGCAGATAGCATTCTACCCTATCTATACTATGTTGTTTTCTATACATATGATAAAGCTTAATTTATAAATTAAACATTAAAGTAGTAATGACAATAAGTAATAAAATAGAATTACAGCAACATACTGTAATAAAAGTTTTATGTGAATGTTGTCTCTTCCTCTCTCTCTCAAAATAGCTTATTGTACAAATTCTTTTTCACAAATGTCTTTTCCATCTTAAGTAAGTACTTATCATGCACTATGGCCATAACCATGGCAGTTTGAGGTATAACAGAAAAACAAGCACAATTTTTTTCCCTTCTTCACAATTTCAAGCATAGAAGATTTATTCTTACCATAGATCTTAGTAACCTCTGCATACAATGTTTTTTCTTGCCTTATTCAGGAGAGAACTTTTACCTGTTTACATTTTACCAGGAAGCACGCTATGGCTTCTCTTTGGTGTATACTAAATCCAGTATTGCTACCCTTGCACTTTGGGGCCATTTTTCAGTAAAATAAGGGTTGCTTGACATAAACAATGTGATATCACAACAGTGGATCTGATAACTGAGATGGCTACTGAGTGACTAACAGGTGCATAAAGGGATGCTTCAGGTCTTTGGAGGGATAGAGTAGGACGGAGAGTGATTTCATCATGCTTCTCAGAATGATGTACAACTCAAAACTTAGGAAGTGTTTATTTCTGGAATCTTCCATTTAATATTACAATTATTATTGCTATTATTTTGCATGATTTTACTGCTCCATATAATTTTATTGTTATAGAGCATAATTAACTAATCCCCAATTCTTGAATACTTCAGTTATTCCCACATTCTCAGTTTGATAAAGAAAAAGATCATAAACATCTCTATGTGACTAACAGTGTGTTACCCCTCTAATTCCTTAGCGTAAAGATATAGGAATGTAATTACTGTGTCAAAGGCTATAACTGTCTTGGTATTTTTTAACGCATGTGGGAAAAAGTCCATAAAGTGTGCACCAATTTATATACTCCTATACACAACTCACTGTCTCTCCAATTTGTTTGCAGGGACAATTGAGTGATATAAGGAAAGATAAAAAAAATTTATGAGCTAAGTTTTCACAAAACACTCTGCATAACTGAGTGTGGAAATGAGATACTTGGTAAGTGCAACCAATGATGTACTACTTTCATTCAAATTTTCCTTTGCTATTACTGCCTTTAAATTGAGTTTGAAAATAAACTGGCTTTAAAAAAAGTCTTCAAATCATAGCATCCAAAGAGTCATTAAAAAGTAAAGAAGTATATTCCAACCACATGACTTCCAAAATTTATTACTAACACTTTCATAAGAACAAATGTTTGAGAACACAATAAACCAAGACTCAAGAAGGTAACACACACACACACACACACACACACACACACACACAAAGGAGTTCTCATCGTGGCGCAGTGGTGAACGAATCCGACTAGGAACCATGAGATTGCAGGTTCGATCCCTGGCCTTGCTTAGTGGGTTAACGATCCGGCGTTGCTGTGAGCTCTGGTGTAGGTTGCAGATGCGGCTCGGATCTCACATTGCTGTGGCTCTGGCATAGGCCGGAGGCTACAGCTCCGATTCGACCCCTAGCCTGGGAACCTCCATATGCCGTGGGAGCAGCCCAAAGAAATAGCAAAAAGACAAAAAAAAAAAAAAAAAAAAAAAAAAAGGAAGGTAACACATATTTCTGATAATACTATTGCATATTAGTGACAACACAACTCACATTTTCAGAGTAACACATTGTAATTTAATAATGTAAGACATTACAGTGCTTCTAAAATATTCACATATCACAGGATAGATATTTGACACTTTTACTTAAATGTATAAAACAAACAGCCTAATAAATTCACAAATAAATTCATTACACAAAAGCTACACTATGTCATTGAATAAATAAAATAGTTGCATTAACATATCAAAAGCTTACACTGTAAAGGAAATGTTTCAGTATCTTTTATCAAAAACTCCTTTCATGAAAACTATAAAAAAGAAAACTTGAGATTAGGTGATCTACTGAAATTATTCAACTTGCCCCAATTTAAGACACTTTATTGATTTTATAAATATTGGGCTGAAACTTATCAGAAAGTCCCTGAATGACCATAAACCCTTTGACCTCCAGACATGTATCAGAATTCATAAAGTGTCAGACAAGTCTACCTCCTGAACTCTCAAGGAGAAAATCCTTTTCCTAATGACTAATGGCTATGGACATAAAAAAGATAGCATCTGTCTTAGCAGAGCATGCAATCATTAAAAATAAATTAGTAAAGTTTCATAAAGATATTAAGTAATGATAATGGGAAGGGTGATGGTAATGACATCACTCTGTAACCCTTATACTCAGTGCAGGCTGCCATGTTGCCAATGTGCATCCTTCATTGCAAAGTGAGTCAGAACATAGTATGGGGGAGGGGGAATCAAGATGATGGAGGAGTAAGACTTGGCGCTCACCTTCTCCTATAAACATATCAAAAAAACCCATCTATATGTAGAATAATTTGCATAGAACATACACTGAATTCTGCCAGAAGACCTTAAGCCTCCAGAAAAAGCAATAAACCCTCCACATAACTTGGTAGAGCAAAAGGAAAAGAAATAAGAAAAAGAGAGAGAGAGAAAGAGAAGATAAAAAAAAAAAGAAATCAGGATAGGACCAGCACTTCTGAGAGAGAGCTGTGAGAGAGGAAAGGAATCCAGCCCCTAGGAAGCCACCTAGCTGGTAGGAAGATCAGCCAAGATGGAGGGACCTCAAAGCCTTAGAGAAAAGTGTAGCAGCCAGACTGAGAAGGGTAAAGCAGATAGAGAGACCCATAAGCCATCAGTACCACAGCCCCTGGACACCACAGCCTGAGATGCTGGGGTGGGTGCTGAGACTCAGGCTCTGGAGGTCAGTTTTGGAGAGAGGACTAGGGTTGGCTGTATGGAGACTGCCTGAGGGAGCTAGGGAGCTAGGGATCTGTGCGCCACAGGCTGGGGAGCAGAGCACCACAGCCAAGGGAGCTTGGGAGGAGGCCTGGCCTGCAGGAGAAGCAAGACACCATTGGGTAATGTGTGGGGAGGAGGTGCAGGACCACTATAGGAATATGTTTCTTTGTGCATATGTGGCCTCTTGGGCATGGGTCTCAGGCTGGGCTCTTGGGCAGTAGAGCACCTCTTGTGCGGGCTATAGGTGACAGGGGCAAATCACTGCAGCCATCTCAGACTACAGAGGTGGGCATAGCCTGCCACCACTAGGGTTCCATGAACAGGTGATGCAGCCCCAGATACCTCAAGGGACTCTACACAGGGGGGTACTGCAACCAAGCATCACCCAATGTTGCTATTACTCTCCTGGGACACAGATGCCCTGCTGTTTCCACTGCCACTGCCAAATGCTCTGGATACTGCCTACACCTGCCTGAAGCTCACTGCCACTTCCCAGGGCCCTGCAACCAGCAGCAGTCTGTGCCACCTTTCTTCAGTGTGGTTCCTCATGACTGTCAAGGGCCCAGCAACCAAGCATTGGCTACAGCACCTTCCCATTGCCTCCATCTCCTGGGAAACATACACAGGCCATACACCAGCACCCCCTATCAAGGGGTTAACAGCCTGCACACATTGAGGAAAGAGACAATATAATCCAAACCAGAAACAGCCCTCAAGCAAAAAAAAAAAAAAAAAAAAAAGAGTAAACCCTCACAAAATAACCAGGGTACTCTCACATATAAATAGCCATACAAGACTATAGTAGTTGTTCTCCCAAAACTCACAGAATAAGAAAGCTTAAAATGAAGAAGTTCAGGAATATTTCCCAGTTGAAAGAACAGGAGAATTCCCCCTGACAGAGCAAACAATGAAAGAGACCTCTGGTCAGACTCACTGAGAAGAGAGAGAGAACCCAAATAAACAAAATAAGAAATGAAAAAGGAAAATTTTCAACAGATACCACAGAAATGCAAAAAAAGTAAGAGAATACTATGAACAATTATATGCCAATAAATTTGACAACCTAGAAGAAATGGACAACTTTCTAGAGACTTACAGCCCAGAGAAACTAAATCAAGAAAAAACAGATCAACTGAATAGACCAATCACTAGAAATAAAACTGGGTGTAATAAAAACACTCCCTACAAACAAAGTCCAGGACCAGATGGCTTCACAGGCAAATTCTACCAAACGAACTTATACCCATCTTTCTTAAACTTCTCCAAATGGTTGAAGAAGAAGGGACACTCCAAAAGATACTCTATGAAGCCACCATCACTCTAATAGCAAAACCAGACAAAGATACTACCAAAAAAGAAAATTACAGGCCAATATCTTTGATCAATATAGATGCAAAAATTCTCAACAAAATGTTAGCCAATCGAGTCCAACAAAATATAAAAAAAGATCATACACCACAACCAAGTGGGATTCATCCCAAGTTCACAAGGATAATTAACATAGGCAAATCAATCAACAGCATATACCACATTAACAAAAGAAAGGTCAAAAACCACATAATCATCTCCATAGATGCAGAAAAAGCATTTGAAAAAATCCAATATCCATTTATGATAAAAACTCTTACAAAAGTGGGTATAGAGAGAACATACCTTAGCATAACAGAAGTCATTTATGACAAACCCACAGCCAATACTCAACAGAGAAAAGCTGAAAGCCTTCTTACTAAAATCTGGAACAAGACAAGGATGCGCACTCTCACCACTTTTATTCAATATATTACTGGAGCAATCAGACAAACAAAAGAAATAAAAGGTATCCAAGTTGGAAGAGAAGAGATAAAACTGTCAGTCTATGCAGATGATATGATAATATATATAGAAAACGCTAAGGACTCCACACAAAAACTATTTGAACTGATCAATGAATTCAGCAAAGTAGCAGGATGCGAGATTAACATTCAGTTACATTTCTGTGTATTAAGATCAAACATTAGAAAAGGAATATAAAAATACATTTTTAGTAGTTCCCTTCTTGGCTCAGTGGTAATGAATCTGACCAGAATACATGAGGATGTGGGTTTGATTGCTGACCTCTTTCATTGGTTTAGGATCCAACATTGCCATGAGCTGTGGTGTAGGTTGCAGACATGGCTCATTTCCAGAGTTGCTGTGGCTGCGGTATATGCTAGCAGCTGTAGCTCTGATTAGACCCCTAGCCTGGAAACTTCCATAAGGCACAGGTGCAGCCTCCCCCCCAAAATTAGATACCTAGGAATAAACCTGACCAAGGAAGTGAAAGACTTATATGCTGAGAACTATAAAACATTAATCAAGGAAATTAAAGAGGATTCAAGAAAATGGAAAGAGGAGACAGGATTAAGATGGCAGAATAGGAGGACTGGAGCTCAACTTCTCTCCTAAAAACAACAAAATTCACAACTAAAAACTAAGTACTCTTCACCCAAATGGATTGGAAACCTTAAAAAAAATACCCTACTCCAGAAGAAAAAGAGGAGGCCACATCAAGAGGTAGGAGGGGCGATTTCACGATATAAACAACCCCATACCTCCTGGGTGGGAAGCTCCACAGACTGAAAACTAACTGGCTCACAGAGACTCACCTACAGGAGTGAGAGTTCTGAGCCACACATCAAACTCTCATGTTTGAGGATCTGGCATGGGGAGAAAGAGCCCCGGAGCATCTGGCATTGAAGGCCAGTGGGGCTTGTGCACAGGAACTCCACAAGAATGGGGGAAATGGAGACCCCATTCTTAAAAGGTGCACACAGACTTTCACGTGCACTGAGTCCCAGGGCAAAGCAAAGTCTCCAAGGGAATCTGGGTGAAACCTGACTGCAGTTCTTGGAGGACATCCTGGGAAAACAGGGGTGAATGTGGCTTGTTGTGAGGGAAGGACATTGAAAGCAAAGCTCTCGGGAATATTCAGCAGCAGTGCCTTTCTCTGGAGGGGGCCATTTTGGGAAAATCTGGCCTCATCCATCAGTCAGCTGCTGAGAAGCCCCAGAGCAAACAACAACCCAGGTGGGATCACAGCCCCACCCCTCAGTAAACAGACTACCTAAAGACCCCTCAGGCACACAGCTGCCTCTAACCCCATCCAGAGACTAAGACCCACCCACCAGAGGGATTAGACTTGGCTCCTCCTACCAGGAGGCAGGCATCAGCCCCTCCCATCAGGAAGCCTACAGCAAGCCCCCATACTGACTTCAGCCACAGAGGAGCAGATATCAGAAGTAAGAGAGGCTACAACCCTATTATCTGTAAAAAGGTCACCACACCAAAAACCTATAAAAATGAAGAGACAGAGAACTATAACTCAGATGAGGGAGAAAGAAAAAACCCCAGGAGGGAGTTCCCGTCGTGGCGCAGTGGTTAACGAATCCGACTAGGAACCATAAGGTTGCGGGTTCGGTCCCTGCCCTTGCTCAGTGGGTTAACGATCCGGCGTTGCCGTGAGCTGTGGTGTAGGTTGCAGACGCGGCTCGGATCCCGTGTTGCTGTGGCTCTGGTGTAGGCCGGTGGCTACAGCTCCGATTGGACCCCTAGCCTGGGAACCTCCATATGCCGCGGGAGCGGCCCAAGAAATAGCAACAATAACAACAACAACAACAACAACAACAAGACAAAAGACAAAAAAAAAAAAAAAAAAAAAAAAGAAAAAAGAAAAAACCCCAGGAAAACAGCTAAGCCATGAGGAGATTCTCAGCCTCCAGGAAAAAGACTTTAGACTGTTGATGCTGAAGAAGATGCAAGACATTGGAAATAAACTGGAGGCAAAGATGGATAACTACAAGAAACACTGACCAAAGAGATACAAGATATAAAACTTAAACAAGAAGAGATGCAAAATACAATCACTGAAATAAAAAATTCACTAGAAGCAGCTAACAGCAGAATACAGGAGGCAGAAGAACAAATAAGTGAGGTGGAGGACAGATTAGTGGAAATTACGGATGCAGAACAGAAAAGAGAAAAAAGATTGAAAACAAATGAAGAGAGTCTCAGAGAACTCTGGGACAACGTGAAACGCACCAACATCCATATTATAGGGGTGCCAGAAGGTGAAGAGAGAGAAAAGGAGACAGAAAAAATATTCCAAGAGATAATAGCCGAAAACTTCCCTAACATGGGGAAGGAATCACTCACTCAAATCCAGGAAGTGCAACGAGTACCATAAAAAATAAACCCAAGGAGGAACACCCCGAGACACATACTAATCAAACTGACCAAAATTAAAGACAAAGAGAAAATATTGAAATCAGCTAGGGAAAAGAAACAAATAACATACAAGGGAACCCCAATAGGTTATTGGCAGATTTTTCAACAGAAACTCTGTAGGCCAAAAGGGAGTGGCAAGATATACTCAATGTGATGAAAGGAAAAAACCTCCAACCAGGATTACTCTACCCAGCAAGGCTCTTATTCAGATTTGAAGGAGAAATCAAAACCTTCATAGGTAAGCAAAAGCTGAGAGAATTCAGCAACACTAAACCAGCCTTACAACAAATACTAAATGAACTTCTCAAGGCAGAAAAGAACAAGAGAAGAATGAAAGAAAAAAGAGCAACAAAAACAAATCCAAAGTAATTAATAAAATAGCAATAAGAACATACAAAGCAATAATTAGCTTAAATGTGAATGGACTAAACGCACCAACCAAAAGACATACACTGGATGAATGGATACAAAAACAAGACCCATACATATGCTGGCTTCAAGAGACCTACTTCACTTCTAGGGACGCATACAAATTGAAAGTAAGCGGATGGAAGAAAATATTTCATGCAAACGGGGATCAAAAGAAAGCTGGAGTAGCAATACTCATATCAGACAAAATAGACTTTAAAATGAAGAATACTTTCAGGGACAAAGAAGGACATCACATAATGATCAAAAGATCAATCCAAGAAGATGTTATAACAATTTTAAATATCTACGCACCCAACACAGGTTCACCACAATATATAAGGCAACTGGTAACAACCTTAAAAGGAGAAATTGACAATAACACAATCATAGTGGGGGAATTTAACACCCCACTCACAGCAATGGACAGATCAACCAGAAAGAGAATCAATAAGGAAACACAAGCCCTGAATGAAGGATTAGACCAGATGGACTTAACAGATATTTATAGGACATTTCATCCAAAAGCAACAGAATACACATTCTTCTCAAGTGCACATGAAACATTCTCTAAGATTGATCATATCCTCAGCTACAAATCGAACCTCAGTAACTTTAAGAAAATTGAAATCATATCAAGCATCTTTTCCGACCACAACACTATACAACTGGAAATCAACAACAAGGAAAAAACTGCAAAAAACACAAACATGTGGAGACTCAACAACATGCTACTAAACAACCAATGGATCACTGAAGAAATCAAAGAGGAAATTAAAAATACCTAGCAGCAAATGACAATGAAAATACAACACACTAAAACCTATGGGATGCAACAAAAGCTGTTCTAAGAGGAAAGTTTATAGGAATACAAGCCCACCTCAGGAAACAAGAAAAAGCCCAAATAAACAAGCTAACTTTACATCTAAAGCAGCTCGAGAGGGAAGAATATATAAGACCTAATGTTAGTAGAAGGAAAGAAATCATAAAGATCAGAGCAGAAATCAATGAAATAGAAACAAAGAAAATCACAGAAAAGATCAATGAAATGAAAAGCTGGTTCTTTGAACAGATCAACAAAATTGATAAACCCCTAGCCAGACTTATCAAGCAAAAAAGAGAGAGGACTCCAATCAATAAAATTATAAATGAAAAAGGAGAAGTAACAACGGACATCACAGAAATACAAAGGATCATAAGAGACTACTATATGCAACTATATGCCAATAAAACGGAAAACCTAGACAAAATGGACACATTCTTAGAAAAGTGCAATCTTCCTAGGCTAAACCAAGATGAAATAGAAAAGATGAATGGAGCAATTACAAAAACTGAAATTGAAACTGCGATTAAATAACTTTCAACAAACAAAAGTCCAGGACCAGATGGCTTCACAGGTGAATTCTATCAAACATTTAGAGAAGAGCTCACACCTATCCTCCTGAAACTATTTCAAAAAATTGCAGAGGAAGGGATACTCCCAAACTCATTCTATGAGGCCACCATCACCCTGGTACCAAAACCAGACAAAGATACCACAAAAAAAAAAAAAAAAAAAAAAACTACAGGCCAGTTTCACTGATGAACATCGATGCAAAAATCCTCAACAAAATACTAGCCAACCGCATCCAACAATACATTAGAAGAATTGTACATCATAATCAAGTGGGATTTATCCCAGGGATGCAAGGGTTCTTCAATATCCGCAAATCCATCGGTGTGATACACCACATTAACAAACTGAAGAATAAAAACCATATGATCCTCTCAATAGATCCAGAAAAAGCCTTTGACAAAATCCAACACCCATTTCTGATAAAAACCCTTCAGAAAGTGGGCATAAAGGGAACCTACCTCAACATAATAAAGGCCTTATATGACAAACCCACAGCTAACATCATTCTCTATGGGGAAAAACTGAAAGAATTCCCAGTGAGATCAGGAACAAGACAAGGATGTCTGCTCTCGCCACTATTCTTCAACATCGTTCTGGAAGTCCTAGCCACAGCAGTCAGAGAAGTAAAAGAAATAAAAGGAATCCAAATTGGAAAGGAAGAAGTAAAACTATCACTATTTGCAGATGGCATTATACTATACATAGAGAATCCTAAAGACTCTATCGGAAAACAGTTAGAGCTTATCCACGAATTTGGCAATGTCGCAGGATACAAAATCAATACACAGAAATTGATGGCATTTCTATACACTAACAATGAAAGAGCAGAAAAGGAAATTAGGGAAGCAATCCCGTTTACCATCACATCCAAAAGAATAAAATACCTAGGAGTAAACCTACCTAAGGAAACAAAAGACCTGTACTCTGAAAACTATAAGCCACTGATGAAAGAAATCAAAGATGACACAAATAGATGGAAAGATATACCATGCTTGTGGATTGGAAGAGTTAATATTATCAAAATGACTATACTACCTAAGGCAATACACAGATTCAATGCAATCCCTATCAAATTACCAAGGACATTTTTCAAAGAACTTGAACAAAATATTTTAAAGTTTCTTTGGAAGCACAAAAGACCCAGAATAGCCAAAGACATCCTGAAAAAGAGAAATGGAGCTGGAGGAATCAGGCTCCCAGACTTCAGACTATACTACAAAGTAGCAATCATTAAAACCTTATGGTACTGGCACAAAGATAAAAATATAGATCAGTGGAACAGGATAGAAAGCCCATAATTAAACCCTGGCACCTACCGTCAACTAAGCTATAATGAAGGACGCAAGAATATACAATAGAGAAAAGGCAGCCTCTTCAATACGTGGTGCTGGGAAAACTGGACAGCCACATGGAAAAGAATGAAATTAGAACACTCCCCAACACCATACACAAAAATAAACTCCAAATGGGTTAAAGACCTAGATATAAGACCAGACACTATAAAACTCTTTAGAGGGAAACATAGGCCAAACACTCTCTGACAGAAACAACAGCAACATCTTCTCAGATCCACCTATCAGAGTATTGACAACAAAAACAAAAATAAACAAACGGGACATAATGAAACTTAAAAGTTTCTGCACAGCAAAGGAAACCCTAAACAAAACAAAAAGACAACACACAGAATGGGAGAAAATCTTTGCAAATGAATCAACTGACAAGGGATTCATCTCCAAAATTTATAAACAACTTCTGCAGCTCCATACCAAAAAAGCAAACAACCCCATCCAAAAATGGGCAGAAGATCTAAACAGACAGTTCTCCAAAGAAGACATACAGAAGGCCAAGTAACACATGAAAAGATGTTCAACATCACTCATTATTAAAGAGATGCAAATCAAAACCACTATGAGGTACCACCTTACACCAGCCAGAATGGCCATCATCCAAAAGTCTGCAAACAATAAGTGCTGGAGAGGGTGTTGAGAAAAAGGAACAATAGCACAGTGTTGGTGGGATTGTAAATTGGTACAACCACTATGGAAAGCAGTATGCAGATTCCTCAGAAAACTAAACATAGAACTACCATTTGATCCAGCAGTCCCACTCCTGGGCATCTATCCAGAGAAAACCATGACTCGCAAAGACACATGTACTCCAATGTTCATTGCAGCACTATTTACAATAGCCAAGACATAGAAACAACCTAAATGTCCATCGACAGAGGAGTGGGTCAAGAAGAGGTGGTACATATACACAATGGAATATTACTCAGCCATTAAAAAGAACGAAATACCAGCATTTTTTTGCAACATGGATGGACCTAGAACCTATCATGCTAAGTGAAGTCAGCCATACAACGAGACACCAACATCCAATGCTTTCACTGACATGTGGAATTTGAAAAAAGGACAGACTGAACTTCTTTGCAGAACAGATGCTGACTCACAGACATTGAAAAACTTATGGTCCCCAGAGGAGACAGTGTGGGGGGTGGGGGGATGTGCCTGGGCTGTGGGATGGAAATCCTGTGAAATCAGATTTTTATGATCATTATACAACTACAGATGTGATAAATTCATTTGAGTAATAAAAAATTTAAAAAAATAGAAAATGGAAAGATATTCCATGCTCCTGGATTAGAAGAATTAATATTATATAAAATGGCCACAATACCCAAAATAATCTACAGAATCTACAGAGAATTTACAGATCTCTATCAAGTTACCCATTATATTTTTCACTGAACAGACAATCCAAAAATTTATATGGAACCATAAAAGAACCAGAATTGCCAAAGCAATCCTGAGAAAAAAAAATTCAAAGAGGAGGCATAACTCTCCCAGGCTTCAGGCAATATACAAAACTACAGTAAATCAATACAGTGTGGTATGGTACAAAAACAGACATACAGACCAATGTAACAGAATAGAGAACCTAGAAAGAAACCCAGACACCTATGGTCAATTAATCTTCAACAAAGGAAGCAAGAATAGAAAATGGGAAAAAAACAGTCTCTTCAGCAACTGGTGCTGAGAAAACTGGACAGCGGTATGTAAATCAATGAAACTAGAACACACCCTCATACCATGCACAAAAATAAACTCAAAATGGCTTAAAGACCTAAACATAAGACACCATAAAACACCTGGAAGAGAACACAGGCAAAACATTCTCTGATATCAACCATGCAAATATTTTCTTAGGTCAGTCTCCCAAGGCAACAAAAATAAATACAAAAATAAACCAATGAGACCTAATCAAATTTACAAGCTTTTGCACAGCAAAGAAAATCATTTAAAAAAAAAAAGACAACCTACCAGTGGGAGAAAATAGTTGCAAATGATGCAACCGACAAAGGCTTAATCTCCAAATTATACAAACAACTCAAACAACTCAATGGCAAAAAACAAACAACCCAATTGAAAAATGGGCAGAAAACCTTGTTAGAATGGTGAGGAAGAAGGAGGCAGAGGCTGGAGCAATGAAACCGCAGCAGAATTTATTGACAAACAGAGTGGTTGGGAGCTGTGAGCAAGCAAGACTCAGGCTCCCCCTCCCCCACAGGGGAGTGCTTGGCTTTTTATAGATAGGGGTCTGTTTTGTTGAATCATGTAGTCTGCAGCCTTGGGGCTATTTTTGTTCTAGGGAACTCAATCCCTTACATGGGCCTGTTAAATAAGATGGAGACTGTAAGTCTGGATTTGGCTGGGTTATGCTGATTTTTTTTGTCCTTTTAGGCCTTGGTTCATTTTCCACCTAAGAGACCTATATAGACATCTCTCCAAAGAAGACCTACAGATGGCCAATAGACACATGAAAAAATGCTCAACATCACTAATTATTAGAGAAATGCAAATGAAAACTACAATGATGCATCACCTCACACCTGTTAGAATAGCCATCATTAACAAGTCAACAAATAACAAATGCTGGAGAGGGTGTGAAGAAAAGGGAACCCACCTACATCAATGGTGGAAATGTAAATTTGTACAACCACCATGAAAAACATTATGGAGGTACCTCAGAAAACTAAATATAGAACTCCTATATGATCCAGCAATCCCACTCCTGGAGGGATATATCTGGACAAAACTTTCATTGAAAAAGATACACGCACCCATATGTTCATTGCAGCACTATTCGCAATAGCCAAGACATGGAAACAACCTAAATGTCCATCAACAGATGAATGGATTAAGAAGAAGTGGTGTATATACACAATGGAATACTACTCAGCCATAAAAAAAACAAAATAATGCCATTTGTAGCAACATGGATGGAAGGATAGAACTAGAGATTTTCATACTAAGTAAAGTAAGTCAGAAAGAGAAAGACAAATACCATATGATATCACTTATACCTAGCATCCAAAATATGGCGCACTGGGTTACGACAATCATTGTTCAACTAAAAATGTAATAAAATTCATTCAGTTTAAAAATAAATAAATAAAATATGGCACAAAGGAATCTATCTACAGAACAGAAACAAACTCACGTACCTAGAGAACAGACTGTGCATAGGCTAACTTCGGCTTTTTTCTGTCAACACTTAATTGTAAAAGAAGGAATCCAATCATAAGAGTCCCTCCCAAAATATGATGCTGTATTCCCCACTGCCCCATAGAGCTTAGGAATTCCATTTTAAAGAACAGCTCTCTTCCTTGGAGTGATGATCCGTGTAGTGTTTTGTATGCTAGTGTGATGTCTTCCGTCACCCATCCCTTTATTTTTGTTTTTATCAGCTAATACAGAAGACAGACTGGGACTCCGGGATTTGGGGTCGTGCTGAGAAGTCCCACTGCAAAGGAGGGCTTTGATCCTCTAGCATCCACGGAGTTGTTTTATGGTGTTGACACAGGGTAGCCCTGGTGTTCATGGGTCCAGAGGGCTTTGATAAATGGTTTCACATAAATCTGCTAGTTCTACTAAAGAAATAAGTGCATTTAAAAAAAAAAAATCTTCAGAAAGAGGAACTGTTTCTTGTGATGTGTCGTTCAAATAGCCAGAGGCACCTAGAATTTCTAATGGCTGGAACCCAAAGATCACTCTAAAGCAAAGCACCCTCCCCACCCCCCGCCCATGCTGCCACTTACACATCCTAAATCAAACTAGAAGTTCCCGTGGTTTGCTAAGAAGTAACCTAGTACCACCCAACAACACTTAGACACAACACCCTCAAGGCTCAAGCATCAGGTATTGTCAGGAACCAGTCACGGCCGAGTTGCCAAGTTTTTCTGTATTCTTCTAATATTTTTATACCCTCTTTTTAGCCTTTCCTATAAACAGGTAGACCTTGTTGAGCAAACCTGTATTTTTTTTAATTCTGGGGCAACCATAATTGCTACTTTCAAGCCTCACTGTCACATTCCTTGTTAAGACGGGCGTGATGGTTTAATGAAGCATTTTATGTCTGCGTTTCAATATTCTTTACCTTAAACACTAATCATCAAACTTTGAAAACAGAAGAAAAAAAAACCCTCTCCAGATCATCCTGTATTCTGACTTAGGTCTAACGTAGGCTATTTTTAACTTTCAAAAAATGAGTGTTCCCGGAGAAAATGATAAGGAACACATTTACGAGGTGATGACAATGCATATGCTCTGGGAACTAAGCTAACTGCTTCCCATGCTTTACTGCACTCGTCCTTTGCAGCAACCTTGAGGCAGGTGCTATTAATATTCCAATTTTAAAGCAGGAGGGAACTGAGGCTTGGAGCTATTCATTACTCTGGCCAATGTCGCACAGCTAAAAAAACGAAAGAAGGATTTGGCCCCAGCTAGAGGGGCTGCGGAGTCTACAAATCCATCACCACACAATTTGCCACCACTGCACAGGGACTCCCAGTCAACCCTGATCCTGGACTCAGAAGCCCAGAACTGCTAACTAAAGAAGGGAAATTAATTCTCTAAGTTACACTGTCAGGATAGTTCTATTCCCCAGAGCATGTAGTCCAAAGACCTAAATTCAAAGAAGAGATGAAACTGGGCCAGCCAGTGGCCCAGCTTTCATACATATCAATCTTCAAAATAACATTTCAGGTAGACTTAATTATCTACATTTTTATAAAAGAAAAAAAGAGAGAGAGAGGCTCAGGTAAGTTATGCAGCTTACCCCTCAGAATACAGATAATAGAGAATAAAGCTGAAATTCATACCCAGATCTCTGTTGCTCCAAAGATCATTCTATTATAGAACCCACACTGGTCTTGGGCCAACTAGAAGCAGCAGAATCATGATAATCAGACTGATTCTTGTTATAGGGTTCTCTCCCAGCTCCCAGTACTATAATAGCCCAAATAGCAGAGACTGGTGAATTACAAGTTCCTCTTTTTTTAAATTTTTTTCTTATTCCTGCAGTATATGGAAGTTTCCAGTCCAGGGGTGGAATCAGAGCTGCAGCTGTGGCCTACACCACAGCTCATGGCAACACCAGATCCTTAATCCACTGAGGAGGCTAGGGACCAAACCCCCAACCTCACAGAGACAATATTGGGTCCTTAATGCACTAAGCCATGATAGGAACTCAAATTACAAATTCTGATGATCACAGAACTTGTAATCTGATATTTAGTTATGACCACAAAAAGCAATTAGAAGATGGCAACTAAAAGTGAAATAAAAAATGACAAACTCCTTTTGTGTCCCTAGAAGAAAGTGCACATTTTAAACAATTCTCTTATCTAACTTTGCATTCCAAACACCAGCCTAAGATTGAGACATTTAGGATTAAGATTTTTTAGTAAGTGATATAAAAGTTGTTCAGCTCCCCAGTTGTTAGTAAAAACCTCAAAGGTCATTAACCATTTTGTACATCTCACCATTTTGCACAAGTCACAAACATACTGGATTCCTCACCCTTTTTCCTTATACAAGTCCTTGCCCACACAAAACCCAACATTTATAAACTTCTCATTGAAAACAGAAATACCAATTAAAACGACCTTCCAAAAACTGATCATATATTATTCACAAAGAAACACACAAAAAATTCCAAAAATTATAACCAATACAAACTCTATTCTCTGACCACAATGCACTAAATCCAGAAATAAAAGGGAAAAAAAGTTAAAAAAAATTATCAGGATAAGTGAAAGCTGTACTGTTTAACTTTTTAGTTTAAAAAAAATCACAAGAGGGAGTTCCTGTAGTGGCGCAGTGGTTAACGAATCCGACTAGGAACCATGAGGTTGCGGGTTCGGTCCCTGCCCTTGCTCAGTGGGTTAACGATCTGGCGTTGCCGTGAGCTGTGGTGTAGGTTGCAGACGTAGCTCGGATCCTGCGTTGCTGTGGCTCTGGCGTAGGCTGGCGGCCACAGCTCCGATTCGACCCCTAGCCTGGGAACCTCCATATGCCACGGGAGCGGCCCAAGAAATGGCAACAACAACAACAACAACAACAAAAGACAAAAAGACAAAAAAAAAAAAAAATCACAAGAAATTAAAAATAACAATGATATCACATATTTGAGACTATAGAACACAGCAAGATTGGCAATGCTACATATCAAATAAGAATGAAAATAAGTGAATTAGCCATTTGATCGCAATAAGCCAGGAAAAAGAATTAAAAAATACCTTAAGGAAAGCAGAAAGATGAAACTGAAAAGAAAGTCAGAAATTTATGAGTTATAAACAATAAAACAAGTAGAACTAATAAATTCAACAGTTCATTCTTGAAAATAAAATGATAAACTAAAATAAATAACCCCCTAGCCAGGAGTTCCTGCTGTGGCACAGTGGGTTAAGGATCCAACTGCAGCAACTCAGGTTGCTGGGGAGGTTCAGGTTTGATTCCCAGCCCAACACAAGGAGTTAAATGATCCAACATTGCTGCAGCTTCGGGGTAGGTCACAACTGTGGCTCAGATTCAGTCCCTGACCCAGGAACTTCCATATGCCTCGGGTGCAGCCATAAAATAAGGAAATAAATAAATAAATAAATACCACAAGCATAATTAATTGGAAAAAAAAAAACCAAACAGGGACAGAGAAATCACAAACATGTAAAAATGAAAAATATAATGAGGAAAAAGTATGAAAAGCAATCAAATAATTATTATAAAACAAATTACATCTAGCATAACATACACTGTTCTAGCAGAACTTAATCATCATCAATGAAATATTAATATGTTCCATCCATTGAAATGCATAATTATCACTGCAACTTAAAATTCTTTTTCTTAAATACAATTCCTAATGAATCTAATAATTGAACTCCTGAGAGACCAACATATAAGTACTCATGAATAATAAGCATTTCATAAGGAATAAGTAGATTTTCTCACAAATATAACCCTGAGAAAAAGTCAGACACTCATACAATTTTCATCAAGTATCTTATGTTCTGCCTTAAGTTCAAATTAGATAATGTAAAGAACCATGAAGTGTCAGTTTTTCCCAGCTTGTAAACTAACAATTAGTCTGCTGCAGTTCCCCTGATGGTAGCAGAAGACTTGCGATTCCCAGGTCAGAGACAGAGAACTCTATTCCTCAGGACACATCAGGCATCAGAAGCTCCGTGTTTGCACTGGTTCTCCCCAGCCTCCAATGCTCAAAGCAGCAAAGTGATGCCACTCACGCAGGGGGAGGAGGGAGGACGGGCTGAGTCAAGACTGAGAAACTCTGAGCTTAGAAAATCCTACCTAACCCTTGTCTCAGAGGAGGACTTTATCCTTCTTGTCCTGGATGGAAAGAAAATTTGCCCTCTGGCCTAGCGGAAAATACTATCTCTATCCTCCAAGGCTATTCTCCATGCAAACAGCCTTGAAGAGTTAGCCCAGAACAAAATATGTCAAGGCTTCCCCTCCTAAGACATGTACAAATGTGAGGGACCCATAGCAAATTACACTCCAAAAGGTAGCACATGCACTACATAAAATGTTAATTTCAACAAGCTCAAGTATGGGAAGGTCCTGTGTAGCACAGTGTGTTAAGGATCCGGAGTTGCTGCAGCTGTGGTGCAGGTTGCAGCTGTGGTGCAGACTGCAACTGTGGCACAAGTTCAATCCTTAGCCCAGGAATTTCCACATGCCCCCCAAAACAAACAACAAGATCAAGTACAAACTTAGAAATACATAATTCTTTTTGTTTTGTTTTGTCTTGTCTTTTTTAGGGCCTCACCCTCGGCCTATGGAAGTTCCCTGGCTAGGGATCACATCAGAGCTGTAACGACTGGCCTATGCCACAGCCACAGGAATGCCAGATTCAAGCCATGTCGTCAATCTACACCACAGCTCACAGCAACGCCGGATCCTTAATCCACTAAGCGAGGCCAGGGATTGAACATGCATCCTCATGGATGCTAGTCAGATACTTTTCCACTGAGCCATGACAGGAACTCCGAAATTCATATAATTCTTATACCCTGGCAATACTCTACGGCTAGAGTGTCAACATTCATAATGGTACAGTTTACTGTATATGGTACAGTATGAGTTAACTCATTCAGAGTAAAAATTTAGCCCCAAACTCTGTGGCTAAACACAATGGTTCATTATTTCTCATAGGTCCTGAGGTTGCCTGGATGATTCTTCAGTAGGTTTCACCTGGTTCACTAACAGGCCTGCATTTGGCTGGAGGTCTAATTCTGCTAGAAGATCCAAGATGCCCTCATTCATATCTTGCAGTTAGGTAGGTATCTGCTGGCTGTTAGGCAGGACATCTCAATTTTCCTTCACGTAGCTGCTTATACTCTAATAAGCTTGGTAAGCTTCCTTCTATAAAGGCCTGTGGGCACCTTTCCATGAGGGAGCAAGTCCTCACAATGACATTTTAGTCACACTCTGCTAGTCAGAGCAAGTCACAAAGTCAGCCCAGATTCAAGGGGCGAGAAAATAGTTTTGTCCTTAAGATAAACGAGCTGCAAAGAATTCATGACCGTATTTTTAATATACAACGTGATTCCTAAATGCTTTAGATTTATTGACTGCAGTAATCATGCAAAACAATGCCCAGATTAACACTGAAGAAATGTTATACAACCAGGCTCTGATGAACCAAGACGATTCATGATAAAAACTGCAACAGAAAAAAATTTACCTAATAGTAATTGTAAGAAAAAGTCACCATAGTAAAATGTTTGAGCCAGTCCAGTTAAACAAAATTAAACCATTTCCTCTACAGCAGTTCTCAATCTCAGTTAAGCAAAGAATACCTATTGTTGGTGAATCTCTCATGGGCACAATGTTGCATAAACAGTCATTGGGAAAAGCCGATTAATGATAAATGTGAACTTCAGGGTATAACAGACCTGGTTTTGAATTGAAGCATTCACCATAACAAGTTTTTGACTTAGAACAAGTTGATTAACCTTTCTGAACTTTAGATTCCCAAAAGAAAAATTTGGAGGTTCATTGTTAGGACTGACTATAATCACGCACATAAAACAGGGAGTAGACAATATTAAAAAAAATACTATTTTGTTTTTGTTAATTTAAAATTGGCTCATTTACTCATCTATGTCCTGGGGTCTGCCAATGCTAGATACAGGGGAATTTACTATTCTACTTAGTGACAAGAGATGTATGCTTGGGTAGCAAATCTAAGGGCTTTAGTAAATTATTATCTGCTTTTGTATGTTATACATAAGTCCCACCTCTCCTAAATAATAGGTCTGTCACTCTGTTATGTGCATATATAAGGTATTCCCTAAAATGGTCAGAAGAAAATGATAGAGGTATTTTTAAGAGGTCATAGCTCGCAATGTTAGCTGTAATCTTTCTGAACTTAATATTATCTATTAGAATGTAGTATATGAGATTTTTTAAAAACTTGGAAGGCAATGGAGAAGAGAAAGATTTAAGGAGACAGGATGACTCTCTGAGGATAAGGAACAAGATAGAGACATCTTGGAAAGCCATATAAAAATAACAATGAATAAAATGACTTGAGAGCTAGTAATTTGCTTGCCTCTCATTCTAGCAGAGTGGACATTGTGGTACATTGAGAGCAGAAAGCAGCAACTGAGGGCCCTTGGGGAGTCTTTAAAATGGTGATGGTGATGGATCACAGACAAAAGATTGAGGACTCCTGGACATATACCCAGACAAAATCATAATTCAGAAAGATGCATGCACCATGATGTTCATGGCTGCACTATTCACAATAGCCAAGACATGGAAAACTAAATGCCAATCAACAGAGGAATGGGTAAAAATGTGATACATGTATACAATGGAATACCACTCTGCCATTAAAAATATGAAATAATGTCATTAGCAGCAACATGGATGGACCTAGAGATGATCATGCTAAGCAAAGTAAGTCAGACAAAGACAAATACCATATAACATCGCTTATTTGTGGAATCTAAACTATGACACAAATCAGCAAATGTACAAAACAAAAGCAGACTCACAGACATAGAGAACAGATTTATGGTTGCCAAGAGGGAGCAGGGTGGATGAGGGATGGATTGGGAGTTTGGGATTAACAGAGGCAAACTATTACATATAAGATGGATAAACAACAAGGTCCTACTGTATAGCACAGAGAACTATATTCAATATCCTGTGATAAACCATAATGGCAAAGAATATCAAAAAGAATATATATGTATATGTATTTGTGTGTATTTATAGATACATATATGTAGCAAACTGAGTTACTTGCTGCACCGCAGAAATTAACACAACATTGTAAATCAACTATACTCAAGGAAACACAACAAAACAAACAAACAAAGACTGGTAAGGAGATCAGGAGAGAATGGATGGTGGCTCTCTCTGGACAGGAGGTAAAGGGTTTCCTATATGGCAGCAAGATTTAGGGACTGCTGTTTGAAAAGGTTAGCTCTAATCATTGTTTGTGCCATACACACCCCAACACACACACATACACACACACCTATCTAGATGAGCTGCCTCCAGTGCACCCCCAGGAGAGAACTAAAGTCAGCACAGAGGTGAGTTCTACAGGGATGGAAAAGCAAAAGGTCTGAAAAACAGAAAAGCACATCAGAGTCTCCCGGAGGTTAAGAATAGGTTTTTGAAGGTGGAATTCTCAATGTCTATTCTTTTCATTGAATTTTGATAAGTGAGCTATATGATATTAATTAACTCTCTCAAAATACCTTCACAGCAAGTAAATCTATAGATTTTATGTCCTAAATCTTACAGTACATTCTAGAATACCCTTTATTAGAAATGACTCATAAATAAATTACCTGAGAATTTACTTTTTAAAATGCACTGGTTTAAGAATTAAATCAACTATTTAGAAATAAAATTTTTAAATAGCTCAAAAAATACCATAGTTAATCTTTGATAAATTTTTATTTTTTAAAATCCTTCCTTCTTTTGTATCCATTCAAGGAAAGAGTTACATTATACTTAATATAATGTCTGTCCTCCATTAGTGATCAAATGATTAAAAAATGAATGCAGAAGTGAGAAATCCTGAGGAGAAATGGAAACGGTGAATACGCCAATATTTAAAGAATAAAAAATTCATCCTCAAGGATTATGTTCCGGACACATCACCATAAGCAGATTATGAACATGAGTCCTACTTGTGGTCAGAAAGATGCAAGAAAGAACTGGATATAGGGACGCAGGCTGTGGAAATGTTGATGGTCCCACTTCACCATGACCTCAGGTTCTGTTGGTGTAGGTGACCTGTGGTGTAGGTTGCAGATGTGGCTTGAATCCCACATTGCTGGGCTGTAGTGTAGGCCAGCAGTTACAGCTCCAATTCAACCCCTAGCCTGGGAACTTCCATATGCCTCAGGTGCCCTACCAAGCATGGAAGGAAGGAAGGAATGGAAAGAAAGAAAGAAAAGAGTGTAACCACCAGAAGGGACCAGGCACAGCTCATGGCTAAGCTTCCATCTATTTATTATCTGATGTCATTATGGAATACCACTATTATATAAACATGATGATCATGTAGCCTGTGGATTTGACTATAAGAACAAGGTACATAGCAAATAAGGGAGAAAATGACATCACAAATTAAATATTATGAAAGAAAGCTCCTAAAATATATCCAAAGGACTACAATTCATACAAGGTGTGAGAAAGTAGGAAGCTTTAAATAGTGGCAATTTTAATCTGCATGCTCAATCATATATTTACTCAATGTGGCATTTAGGAAATACCCTCTTTCATTCTTATTTCGGAAAATTCCCTCTGGTCATAATGTCCTTCCTCCTGTCTCCACATTTCCTGATAAAGTAACTTTAGCACTTTCACTAACCTTTCCCACCCTGATTTCGGTTTGGGCAGGCTTATAACCCAGGAGTCTGTTAAAAATAAATCAGAGAATATGGAAAGAAGAGAATGGATATACATCATTAATGAAAATGAGTCCTAAATATCACATGAAACTGTGTGACACTTTTTGAAGTGTTGAAAAAGTTGCTAAAACCCTAAGCACTAGAAGCAGTGTTTTCTCTAATTTTGTTCCATCATGTTACCCTTTATTTAAATTGATTCAGTCAATTACCATGACAATTCGGTCACAAGGCTGAGGGTTGTGAGATGTGGAAGGTAAAAAGACCTATAAAGCTTACTGTGGAGTTGATAGACCCTGTACATTATTATATAGATATAACTCAAAGAAGAAAATAAATCCCAAAATCCACTGGACACAGGAGTTCCTTGGTGGCTCAGCAGGTTAAGAATATTCATTGTCACTGAAGTGGTTCTGGTCACTGCTGTGGCTTGAGTTCAATCCCTGGCCTGGGAATTTCCACAAGCCACAGGCCAAAAAAAAAAAAAAAAAAAAAAAAAAAAAAAAAAAAAAAAAAAAAACCATTAGTGACAGTGGGTGCTTTGCTTGCTGGGTACTTGGGTGAAGGAGTGCTGGGATGCAAAAGAAACATAAGATAGAGTGATATTATATAAGCACGCTAAGACACCACAGTCTACTTAAGGATGTGATATATTTTAAGGAACATATAATTAAAAAGAAACAGTGAAACAAAAAATCTTCTTGCCAACCCAAACTTGCCTGGCTTCTCACCCTTTAAATCAATTCTGGAATCTTTTCCATTGTTAACAAACTGCCTCTCTCTTTACATTCTGTCCTTTATATCCTTCAGGCTTCCCCTAAACCTCTGAAATGGAGGTCATTATTCTCCCAGGCCCTTCAAAGCCAGAAAGTCAAGTAGACACCATCCTTGAAATTGATACAAGGCAGGTTTCAGTGCCTCCTGGAGCTCACATACATTTGAACTGGAATGCACTGAGACTCTGGACCATTAGCCATGGGAACTTGAGATTAGATATCCTTGGACTCAATGATGGGGTTGAGACCGTGTATTATGCGCAGATGGATAGTAAGGTGAGGAAAACCAGAGAAAGCAGAGACAGAACCCAGAACACAGCCTTTGAAAACTGTACACAAAGAAACTCAGGTCCTAAGAACCCAATTACATCCCCATACCCTAATTTCTTTCTAGTGTTTAGATATTAAGCAACCACATATCAAACTAATTTAAAACTATTTTGTGTGCTTTCTCAGAGGTATATCATCTCACTGCATTCATAAAAACCCTGTCTATTTTGAACAAGTCACTGCCTGTCCCCAACACTGACTTCTAAAATCCTGACCCACTCCTGTTGATCCACAGAGACTTTGACATGTCACCTTGACCTTACCCCAAATACTGCCAACCATCCTAGGTAGCTCAATATCCATGTTGAAAAATTGTGATGGTAAATTTTATATGTCAGCTTGACTGGCCTAAGGGATGCCCAGGTAGCTGGTAAAACATTATTTCCAGGTGTGTCTGTGAGAGTGTTTTCAGAGGAGATTAGCATTTGGCTCAGTAGACTGAGTAAAGGAGATCTATTCTCACTCATGTGGGCATCATCCAATGCTTTTAGGGCAGCAGAGGAAAGGTGAACCCCCCTTTTTTCCTCCCTCAACACCCCTGAGCTGGATTGTCATGTTCTCCTGCTTCTCAAGCCTTCCAAGTCTAGGACACACACCAGCAGCCCCACTCTTACATCTCCGGCCCATCTCAGCCCTTTGGACTGAATTAACTTTGCCACCACCATTGCTGGTTCTCCAGCTTGCAGGCAGGACATTGCCAGACCTCCCAGCCTCCATCATCATGTGAACCAATTCCCATAGTACATCTCCTCTTACATCGATTGTGTTTCTCAGAAGAACCCAGATTAATAACAGTACCCCAGACAGCAGTCTAACGGCTTCATCATTTCTTCTTCTTCATTCCCATGCCTCAGCCACCCATAACGCGGCCACATCCCATCATGGCCACCACTGGAAGCTGCTCCAATTCTGCCCTTCCCAGTACTCTCCAGGGCCAAATCCCTCAATGATAAACCCAGTGAACACCTTTCAGCTCATATCTTATTTGACCTTGTTACAACCTGTGGCATCTCTGGCCAACTCTGCTTCCTTGATATCCTTTGTCTCCAGCTTCTCTAACACAGTGACTTCTTGACCTTCCTGCTCCTTCTCTGGCTTGTTTTTCTCAGTTGTCCTTATGGCTTCCTCTTGTTCCAACTCTATGTGAATGCTCCTCAGTATTCCATCCTCTGCCTGGGAAGAGTGTGTGGAGGAAAGAAAAGAAGCAGAGAAAGGAGAGAAGCAGGCTGTATCTCATCTAACTCAGTTATGATCTTTATGACAATGACTCCCCAAATTTGTAGCCCAAATCCATATGTTTAATAGACATTTCTGCTCTATATCCTTAGCTCAAATTCAATGCAAACTCAAACTTACCTTATTTCAACATCTGTTTTCACCATTTCAGTTACTCAAGTCAGAAATGGTATCCTTCCCTTTTTTTTTAAGTTTTCTTGAAATATAGCTGATCTACAATGTTGTGATCATTTCTGCTGTACAACAGAGTGATTCATTTCTACATGTACATACATCCATTCTCTTTCAGGTTTTTTCCCCACATGGATTATCATGGAATATTGGGTAGAATCTTCTGTGCTATACAGCAGATCCCTGTTGGCTAATCATTCAACATACCTCAGTGTACAAATACTAATTCCAAACCCCCAGTCCATCCCTCCCCTTACACCTATCCCCTTTGGTAACCATAAGTTTGTTTCCGAAGTCTGTGAGTCTGTTTCCATTCTGCAAATAATTTCATTTGTATCCTTTTTTTAGATTCCACATATATCCTCTTAAATCTTTCTTCTCTCTTCCCTGACACTTCTAAACCATCACTGACTCCTAGTCTTTCTGGCTCCTGAGTATCTCCGGGCTGAACTTCCTCATGCTTCCCATTCTCTTTGCATCTCTGTGGCTCAGGTGAAGCCAAAGACAACAAGAATTAAACAAATCTGAAGTTGACATGATGTCCTTCATTTTTATTTAAACATATATATGCAGTGATATTGAAATAATTGAATAATATATTTAAATTTAAGATGTTTGCTTCCAAGGATCTTGACAACATAATTGATATTTTAATTTAAAGATGACTGCATTCTATTTGCATGAATTTCATTCTGATAAAAGATAGTCAAGCACATTCTTAAATAGATTGTATAAGCTATGCTTCACCATTATACACGTGTATAGAATGAAGCTATTATACACCCTAAAAATTATAGACTGCTTTGAAAAAAGACCGAAGCTATATTACCAAAGCATTCAAGCTCTCTCAAATAACACGTTAATTACAATTTTTTAAGGAAATAATGCCAGAGTAAAAAAAGGCTCCAACTACTCAGATTGCATGGCCACATACCAACATATAAATCCCAAACCTGGGAGTTCCTGCTGTGGCTCAGCGGGTTAAGAACCTAACTAGTAGCCCTGAGGATGCATGTTCCATTCCTGGCCTTGCTCAGTGGGTTAAGGATCCTACATTGCCACAAGCTGGAGCATAGGTCAAAGATGTAGCTCTCATCTGGGATTGCTGTGGCTGTGGTATAGGCTAGCAGCTGCAGGTCTGATTCAACCCCTAGCCTGGGAACTTCCATATGCTGCAGGTATGGCCCTAAAAATAAAAAGTAAATAAATACATAAATCCTAAACCTTACATGTTCAGGACTATTTTCTTTGCTATTTTCCATTTTAACTTTTAGACACAACATAAAAGCAGATTCTAAATCTTTCTAAAATAGAAATCCTACTAGAAACCTAAAAGAATGAAGATATGATATAAAATGAATTATTTCTTTAAAATGTGTTTAAATTTTAAAAATGCTTTGTGGGATAATTGAAATAATGAGACTTTTTCTTCATAGTCATGACACTAAAGATTTGGTATTGACTATATGCCATCACTATCATGTTTGATTCTTACACCTGCAAGAAGGAGCTGGGCTTGTTATTCCTACATTAAATGAGAAAACTGGCACATATGGGACATTCTGCTTCTAGAATTACTAGGAGGGTGGATGTGCCCTGGCCCCCGAGCTAGATAACTACTGACTCTGTTCTCCAACATCAGTTTAGCCCAATGAACTCAGCACTGTCATTTGCTGCAGTTTTATGCATTATGATTAATTACACCAGTACATTCCAACAATTTTTCTTGTTTTTTGAAGCAGAGTTTCTACCAGAAGGCTTTGGGGAAGGACATACATGAGAGTGCCATAGAATTCCTGCAAACTACTTAACTATATATATATATATATATATATATATATATATGACTAGGTCACTTTTCTGTACAGAAAAGAAATTGGCAAAACATTGTAAATCAACCATAATTTAATAAAAATAAATTAAAAATAAAAAGGTAATTTTTCATCCCAGATTTCTATACCCTTGACTTAACACGCATACAAATATACTGAATCCCACTCAAATTAAATTAGTGCTATTAGGACACTGCAACATCTGGTGTCTATATCTACATTCCTAGAACCCTCACTTTTCCTCTTGGATAAAAATTGGGGGATGGGAATATTGATTCCAGAACCAGTGTGTAATTTATTTCATTGTGTCCATGGCATTAGTCTGCCATAAAATCGTATTATGTTTATGCCTCCCTCAAAAAACCACCTTGTCAAGTGTATTTCAAAAATGCCTGACAAGTGGCCCTGGCAAATTCTAGGTGTTACATGACATTCTGTGTCTGAGTAATAGGGCATAATTCACAATATGTCTCTAACTCATTTTCAAGTCAATCTGTTGAATGACAGGGAAAAGAATGTTATATATTTTACATACTATGTTTTTCCTTAAAACTATGACAGAAGCTTCTCTCAGAGCAAATGAAGGCAAGTGTCACTGAGCACCAACAAGCACAGAAGAGTTCATCTGTCCTAAAGCTCTGCTAATTAAGAACCAGCCGGTCACAGAAATATTCATCTAACAGGTGTCCACCCACAAAAAGCCATTAAGTTTGCCTCAAACATCTAACTCCTTTTCTATTTCATTTGGCTCAAAAGGAAAGTTGGCACAGTCTTATTCACCCCTGGAGATTAACTTCTAATAGAGTCTTTGGGGTCCATACTCGCATATGAATTGTTTGCCATTGTTTCTGAAAATGAAGAAGTGAAGACTGAAAGAGAAATTGGCACAAAGCTTCCAAATACTTAGAATGAGCCTGCAAATTACATTCTTAAAAGCCTTTTCAATTTAAGGGAAAATAATGAAACAAGCATTTACAAAGAAAACAGCACAAAGAACCATTAGCAAAAGCAGCAAGTGTTTTCAGGGAATAAATCAGACCAAGCTGATAGATTTTCAGTGAAATTATAACTTTGACAAATAAAGAAAGAAGATATCTTATATGCTGTGAATATATGTAAGAAAAGAATGATTCTCTATTGTTCAAGTGTTCCAACCACATAAAAAAAATGAATAATAATCAGCCATTCAGTCTTTTGATGGACAAGGTCAATATTGGTCAATATAATCCTCCTAAAGTCTTAACAAGGAAGCCCTGGTATTAGTAAGTTCCTAATTCAGGTAAACATTTCTGGTCTTAAAGTGGGAGCATACCACATATTGGGATTTTCTAATGCATCTGTTTAGGAAACCTATACAATACACCTAAAAACAGAATATAGCAAGGCACTCATTTTCTTTAAGATACTTACACAAATTAACAAAAATAGTAGCTTAGAACAATATAAATTATCATTGTAAGATAGTTTTAAAGTGAGAAAAAACTGTTTTGCACATTAATAAGAATGAAAAAATATTAGAAATTTTAGCATGATAATTGTAGTAAACAACCATGAACATTTTATTTATGGTATATAAAGTTCCTGAAAATAAGTTACTTTAGAAACATAATTTGACAAAATTCAACATCTGTTTATGATTCAAAACTCTACACAAAATGGGTTTAGAGGTAACATATATCACAATAATAAAGGTCATATATGATA
This sequence comes from Sus scrofa, assembly GCF_054392235.1. Lineage (NCBI taxonomy): Eukaryota > Metazoa > Chordata > Mammalia > Artiodactyla > Suidae > Sus > Sus scrofa. Next base: position 89,838,958 of record NC_139383.1, read on the forward strand.
AGCCCCCAGCTAACATCATACTTAGTGAAAAGCTTAAATCTTTTCTTCTAATAGCAGGAACAAGACAAGGATGTCCATTCTCACTCATTTTATTAAGCATGGTATTGGGAGTCCTAGCTACAGCCATTAGGCAAGAAAATGAAATGAAAACATCCAAAGTGGAAAGGAATACATGAAATTTCCACTTGTTATGTCACAGAAGTTATAATTATATATAACATGTTACATATTTAATCACATATATAATCATGTAACCATATGATTATATATGAAGATATCACCAAAACCTATTAGAATAAATGAACTCAGTAAAGCTGCAGGATACAAAAATCAATAAACAAAAGTCCATTACTATTCTATACACTAATAATGAAGTATCACAGAGATGTATTAGGTTCCACTGGTTTATTTGTGTCTTTACGCTCATTATTCCAGGAGGTGGATAAAATACGATGTTGCTGTAATTTATGTCAAATAGCGTTCTGCCTATGTTTTCCTCTAGGAGTTTTATATTGTCTGGCCTTATACTTAGGTCTTTAATTGATTTTGAGTTTATTTTTGTATATGGTGTTAGATGGTGTTCTACTTTCATTCTTTTACATGCAACTTTCCAGTTTTCCCAGTACCATTTATTGAAGAGCCTATCTTTCTTCCACTGTAGGTTCAGTCCTTCTTTGTCATAGATTAGTTGACCCATAGGTACTTGGGTTTATATCTGGGATTTCTATCCTGTTCCATTGGTCTATATTTCTGTTTTGGGTCCAGTACCACATTGTTTCGATGACTGTAGCTTTGTAGTATTGTCTAAAGTCAGAAAGATAATCAAATTCAAAAGATTTTTCACAGAAGAAGAAACCATTAAAAAAATGAAAAGACAACTTACAGAATGGGAGAAAATCTTTGCCAATGATGCAACAGACCAGGACCTAATCTCCAAAATATACAAATAACTCATGCAACTCAACAACAAAAAAACAAACAACCCAACTGAAAAATGGGCAGAAGACCTAAATAGAAATTTCTCCAAAGAAGACATACAGATGGCCAACAGGCACATGAAAAATGCTCAATAGCACTAATTATTAGAGAAATACAAATCAAAACTACAATGAGGCACCACCTCACACCAGTCAGAATGGCTGTCATTAACAAGTCAACAAATAACAAAGGCTGGAGAGGGTGTGGAGAAAAAGTACACTCCTCCACTGTTGGTGGGAATGTAAATATGCACAACCACTATAGAAAACAATATGGAGGTATCTCGGGAAACTAAATATAAAGCTACAATATGATCCAGCAATTCCCTGAAAAACATCCCTGAAAAATATACATGCACCCCTGTGTTCATAGCAGCACAATTCATAATAGCCAAAACATGGAAATAACCAAAATGTCCATCAACAGATGAATGGATTAAGAAAATGTGATACATACATACAGAGGACTATTACTCAGTCATAAAAAATACAAACTGATGCTACTTGCAGCAACATAGATGGATCTAGAGACTCTCACACTATGCGACATAAGCCAGAAAGAAAAAGAAAAATACCATATCACTTATTTGTGAAATATAAAATATGGCACAGATGATACTATCTACAAATTCCAAACAAGCAAAAAAAAAGGAACAGATCATGGCCAAGAAGGGCAGATTTGGGGTTTCCAAGGGGGAAGTGGGAGGGAGTGGAATGGAGGGGCATTTTGGGGATTTTTTGGGTTGCAAACTGTTACATTTGGAATGGATAGGCAATGGGATCCTATTGTACAGCACAGGGAAATGTGTATGATTGGGGCACTTTGTTGTACAATAGAACTTGAAACATTGCAAATCAAATATACTTTAATAATAATAATAATAAAGTACCATAAGAGAATTTAAAGGAATAATCCCTTTTAAAATTGCAAAAAGAACAAAATACTAAGGAATACATTTACCAAAGGAGGTAAAATACGTGTACATTGAAAACCAGAAAGAAACTGAAAATGACACAAATAAATAAATGGGAAAATATAACGTGCTCATGGATTGAAAGAATATTTTCTAAATATCCATACTACCCTCCCAAAGCAATCTACAGATTCAGTGCAGTCCTTATTCCTGGGGCCCAGGTCAGGCCACCACCCCCAAAACATGCTTCAAACATATCTTGATTATTTTGAATTAAAGTTATTTAAGAAAAAATTGATATAAGAAAAATGCTCTGACCCTCAGTTCTGTCTTCCTAAACTAGGAATTAAATCTTCATTATGAAAAGTGTCCTCCCTGTACCAGGAGGTAGAAAGACATCTGTATCACCAGAAATAGGCAATTCAGGGCTGAAAATCCCCTATAAACAAAACTTGTTACTTTTATACTAATTTACTATAGTTCAAACTTTGTTTAAATCCCTTACTGATTAAGCACCTAAACCTATGCTTCTTTGTACTGTCAAATCCTCACAAGTTTATCATTTCTTTGTGTAAAACAGTATAAATGTTGCTTGCTTGTGATCACTCTCTAAACATTGTTTTATGGTCTCCTACGTGCACAAAATTAAATTAATCCTATTAATCTGACTTGTGTCAATTTTATGGTTTGTCCAGGTACAAAAACTAAAGAGGGGTAGAGAAGAAGAAATTTCCCCCTCCTCAACTCTATCAAAATTCCAATAATATGTTTATAGAAATAGAACAAGCAGTCAGTCCTAAAATAGCTAAAGAAACTTTAAGAAAGGAGAGAATAAAGCTGGACACATCATGCTACCTGATTTAAATGTATATTACAAAGCTACAATAATCAGAATAGTATGGTATTTGCATAAAAATAGAGACATAGGACAATGGAACAGAATAAATAGCCCAGAAATGTGGTCAATTAATTTATAAAAAAAGGAGCCAAAAGTATACAATGGGGCCATCATGAAAGGATTAGTGAACTTATAGTGGGAGAGCATGAACATGCTCTCTTTCCCTGCACATACAAAGAGGCCCTATGAACACATAGGCCAAGGAAAGAAGCCTCATAGTGAAATTTACCTTACCAGAACCTTGATCTTGGACTCCCAGCCTCCAGAATTGTGAGAAATAAAATTCTGTTGCTTAAGTAACCCAGTCTATAATATTTTTTATGGCACCCTGAGCTGACTAAGACAGGAAAGATCAAAGATAAAACCAAGATTTTCAATCTGGATGTATGGAAAAAGTAATAATGACTCTGATAAACAGAGGGGTGAGGTAAGGAGCTAGTTTGAGGAGAGACCAGTCTAAATCCACACAATTTAAGTCAACTTCAGCTCTCCCTATGATATGCAGATGAAGTGGGGCTGCATGTCTTATATATAATATAAGCAAATATAATTGAGTATAAGATGATAATGCATGGGTGTCTCTGTAAGATGATCACACAATGATTTTACATTTGAGACAACAGGATTAGCAAAGCTGTAATAAGATGAAAAATATCACTTGGAACTCTCTGCTACTGGTTTATGTTTTGATATACGCTCCTATTTATTCTTTTCTAATGATGTTGGTAGTAAGCTTGCTAGACAATTTTACTGCCCAGGTTTGAAATATTATATTCAAATTGTTTAGATTTTTATTGTTTTATTATGACAATTTTACTGCCCAGGTTTGAAATATTATATTAAAATTGTTTAGATTTTTATTGTTTTATTATGATATGCCAGTGGCATACAGTAGAGGAAGAGGAAAACTATCTAATACTCATTCAGAACAAAAAGGTTTTGCCATTCCAAACTTAAAACAGTAAAACAATCATAGGAGGTTTTTTTGTTGTTTTTTTTTTTAAGTAATCATCCAGGCACCAATCTGACATAACATCAAATATTCAGGACTGATTTTTTTTTTTTTTTTTTTGCTACCAGGTTTGTGTTGTATAGGATGGTTATCAAATGTCTGATGGAAGGATACTCACTAATGGTCCATGTAAATTAGTCTCCTGATATCAACAGGACCACATCTGTGCATGAACTTTAATAATTTAGAATTTGGAAAAAATAATTTTCTTTTATGGGCTTTCATCAAAATCAACACCATTTTCTCCATTCAATCTGATAAGAATACCTAATAGAGATAAGTTGAAACAAATATGGGTTAGAATTTTTGCTTCAAAAAAAAAAAAAAAAAAAGATCAAAGAACAAAACCTAGTATCATCAAAATCAACAATAGGCTGAAAGGTTTTTTTTCCAAGGCAAAAGAAAAAGAAAAAAAGGACAAACCAACTACTATAGATGTCACAATACATTCAGTGGGATGGGATTCAGCATACATCAGTAGAAAACCTACTGTGTAACTAGGCTACCATAATCCAAAGCAACCCCAGGCAATTAAAAATTCCAGTTGTTCAAGAGCAGCATGATTTTAGTCTGGGTAACTTCAGAAGCTGACTTGAGACAAGTGCAGGCATTTCATTTGGAAGCTGATTCCAGGAACCACTGGTGCAATGAGGCAAGCATGTCAGAATCATGTAGTGGGCTTGATGAAGTACAGATGGCTGTGTCCCACCCACAGAACTTCCCAGTTAGTAGGTCTGGCTTAGCTCTGCAAATCTGCATTGCTAAGAAATTCCCAGGTGATGCTTCTGTAGATACAGGGACCACACTTGGAGAACAATCGCTTTCAAACAGTCTAGGCATCAACTATATAGGACACCTTCTCTGATGCCCTTTATTTTCCTTGTCTTTCATTTTAGTAGCATACTGTACTGTATTCCTCTCTATATTTGCACACTTAACACTTTGCCTTAAAAATGTTCTGTTTTCTGTTCTGTCTCACTGGAGAGACTGAGATTCTTGAGGCGGGGGGGAACTATCTTTCATCTCTATTGTTAGGTGTAAAATAGGGATTCTGCAAGCATTGGGTAAAGAAAGAAAAAGAGAGTCACAGGGAAAAGGAGAGGAGAAGAGCATGGGAAAGGAGAAGGAAAGAGAGGTGGGGAGAATAGAAATCACACTAAGGGCTTTAAATCCTTGATTATCTCATTGTCTTAATTTGCCCCGAAACCAGATACTGAGTCAAGGACTGAGGACATGGAGTTTATTTGGGAGGGACAAGGAAACCAACATTGCCTGGAGCAGGTACAAGAAGGAAAGGGAAGGCAATCAGTTAAGGCAGCAAGCTCTGTGGTTGAATGATGGAGGTGAGGGGATGCTGTTGGAAACTGTGTATGGTGCATGCCTCCCAGCCAAGGCTACAGGGAACTAGAGTGCATTTACCTCCACACCCTTCAGTAATTGGTTAGGGACTGCCTGCAGGAGTATTTGAATTCTCAGGCACTTTCCGTTGGCGGTGCAAAGGTCCTGGATATTCAAAATCAGGCTGGCATGGGGGGAAATGGTAAAGGGATCCCAGGAGCTATGAGTAAAGAAATGACAGCATCTGCTACACTCAGAGAACAAAGAGAAATTTCCACTGAGGTACCTCCAAGAAAAAGAAAGAAACTGGGTTGGAATACAGAAATATGGCATGTTCTGGTCCATCAGTTAATAAATTATTAATAAACTTGAGGTTTGTCTTTTAGAAGAACTTATTTTACAAGGGCAGGAAGCAATCAAGTCAAATATAAGAAGAGATACCATCATGGGGAAAAAAAATCTATACCTAAACCTCACCAATATCAAGCTTTCTTACAGACAATTTCCTGACTCAATTATCCTGAGGGAACTGAGCATGTAAACCAGACAAAAGAGACAGAACACTTAAATGGCTCAGGGAGAAGTCTGAAGAACCGAAGAGTCTTTCTGATTCACTGTGGTCCTTTGCTAGTAACTGATAAGCAAAATAAAAGCAACCTCTGGCAGCATCCTCTCTTAGAGAATGGCTAATTAAGGTGATTCTAAAGAAATCTATGAAAGTATTCACTTGGCACCTATTAAGTGAAAGAAAATATGTCCTTATAAACTCCACACAAGCCATTTGAGTGTGTTGTTGGTAAAGCTACATTTTCTGCTAACTTGAAAGCACTGTTCTAAATGTCAGGTAAATCCAAAATATTACATATGTATACAGGTACACTTTTTTCATTTCTGACTAAATGCAATCATTTCTAAACCTAGTTAATAAAAATCACCTTTGGGGAAGTCTAACTTATAATTCATTTAGCATTCAGTAAACGCCATTATGATCAAAGCACAGGGCTAAGCTTCATGACACAAAGAAGAAAGCACAGTCCTTGTTCTCAATGAAATTATGGCTTATGGAGTTCGTTGTGGCTCATCAGGTTAAGAATCAGCCTTGTGTCCATGAGAATGTAGGTTTTTCCCCCTGGCCTTGTTCAGTGGGTTAAAGGATCTGGTATTGCCACAAGCTGTGGTATATGTTGCAGACATGCTTCAGATTTGGCATTGGTGTAGGCCAGCAGCTACAGCTCCAATTCAATCTCTAGCCTGGGAATGTCCATATGCTGTGGGTATAGCTGTTAAAAAAAAAAAGACAAAAAAAAATATGACCTATAAAGTAGATATGATGGCTATGTAGAAAAATTGCTAAGAGCCATCATAGAAAATAAGCTCTGAAAAAACAGTAAGGGAAAAGCTTACTTCATGTGAGGGAAGATAAGACCTCCTGGGCAGGTGGCATTTAAACAAAACCTTAGAGCACTTCCAGGATTGGGGAATTTGGAGGGGAAACATCATTCTATGGGTACAAAACAGCACAGAGACACGGTGGCAAAATAACTTAGATGATTTAAAACATGAATGTGGAGTTCATCTTGGCTAGAGCATATCGTGTATACAGAGAAAAGAAAAATAGAGACAGAAACAGTTTTATAAAAAGTAGTAAAAGTTCTAGAGCCATGCTAGCTAATGGGGTAGCCATTGCCCACAGATGGTGTTGAGCCTTTAAAATGCAGCTAAAAACATATTTCAAAGATTTAGTTGAAAAACATAATGTAAAATATTAATAATTTTATATTGATGACAAGTTAATATGATAATAATTTAATAAAATATTGCATTAAAATGTATTACTTTCTTTTTTAAGGTGACTATGACAAACTTTAATGTTATATAGGGGTGCAGATTATATTCCAGTGAAAATACTGTTCTAGAATAATAATAGCTAGAATGTTCATTCTTGGTTCTATAAGATATTGGGGAACTTGGGATAAAGAGTAAATGAATGGAGTACATAGCTGTGTAGCTGCTTCAAGATGATTTGAAGGGACCAGATATCCCTTGATTTAAAAAGGAGAGAAGAGGGCAGAAAGAAGAAAAAAGAAAAACAAACATCCAAGATGTAATGAAGCCAGTGACAGTTGGGTATGCAGAAAAAGAAATGGAGTAAGTGATAAAGGGAAGGCATCATTAGTGGTGTTTGGCAGTGGATTGGAAATTATGTGTAGGAAAGTGTAGAAGTCAAGCATAAAGCCAAATCTTTGGAAGAAGCAGTAGAAATAAGGGTGATGATGTTAACAGAAACAGCAAGAGGGAATCAATTAAAAGAAAAAAGGATGAGTTCAGTCTGGATATAATGAGATCATGGTGTCATGAGGTCATGATATGGACTTAAAAATATATACACAACATAAAAATTGAAAGTTAAATTTTATTGGGGGCAAAATGAAGACTATAGAGAAAGAGCATTTCAGATAGCTCTGAAAAACTGTTCCAAAGAGGTAGGGGAGAAGGTGAGTCTATATGTGATTTTGGTGAAGGGGGAGGTACCTGTAAACACACACACATTTTACAGAAGGTTGCTGCTAGTCACAAGGAGCAGACATCACCATAAAGGATTTCAGTGCTTTTCTAGATATAAGGATATTTAAGAACTGGGCTCATAAATCTTCTCCTGAAAACATCTTACTATCTGAGGACTTTTCTGTCAGTTTTCCCAGAGTACAGACATACAGCCTGAGCTCCTTTCAGGGGGTGTTGAGGGTCAGAAGCTAGAGTGGATCATGATTCAATCTGTATAGCGGCATAAGGCAAGTGCCAATCTCCAGTTCACAATGGAACATATATTTGTGTCTGTGATGGACTAGCTAAGCAGAGAGTTAGAAATGTTTGAGAACAGGTGCTCCCACAACTCTGGAGATTTTCTTCCTTTCTTTCTTTCTTTCTTTCTTTCTTTCTTTCTTTCTTTCTTTCTTTCTTTCTTTCTTTCTTTCTTTCTTTTTGCCACACCTGTGGCATGCATAGATTCCTAGGCCATGGATTAAATCCAAGCCACAAGTACAATCTGTGCCAGAGCTGCAGCAATGCCAGATCGATTAACCCACTGCACCAGGCTATGGATAGAACCCAGACCTCCACAGTGACCCAAGTAGCTGCAGCCAGATTCTTAACCCAATGTGCCACAAGGGAAACTCTGCAAATTTTCTTAGTTGGCAAATTTTTTTTCTCAAGAAACAGTACACTCCTGTTCCTCTTAGGTCATGCATGGAGGCCATAGTTCCATGTTCTATCAAAAAAAAAAAAAAAAAAAAACCAAATTGTCAAATGTCACCAAGCAACACTGTCTTTAAAAGAAGTTCAGACACAGAGAAGCATAAAATAAGGAAAAATGTCTCTTTGTTTAGCTATTATTTCCTAGCATCACTAAGGATCAAGTCCTACAGAGCATGTTCAAGAGATATACATGAATGAAGTACCAGCCTGTCCTGAGAGCATCCACAATCACAGAGCTTTTTCTCTGGGAAAATAAAAATCTTATGGAATGATAAAGCTGGTATGAAAATTTGTTAAACCTTTCAGCTGTAAAGATTACCACCTAAAATAGAAACAAAACTTGAGGAAGACTAAGGTATTTGCAAGAAGACACCTGGTTTCTTTGCATTGTAGGACTGGTTTTAGTATGAAACAATGTGATCCTTAACACTTTTGAGTCTTTGGTACCCATATCTTTAAGTGTCTATTGTTTTTCATGTTGATATTCAGGAATCCTTTCTTTCCAGTAGAAACAAAATCTACTTTATGCTTTATGTGAGGACCCATCTCTGATTTTTAAAATATCATTTCCAGGAGATGGGATTAAGATGGCAGAATATATGGACTGGAGCTCAACTTCTCTCATAAAAACAACAAAATTACAACCAAATGCTGAGCAACCTTCAGCCAAATGGACTGGAAACTTTCAAAAAGAAATCCTACTCCAGAAGACAAAGAGGAGACCACATCAAGAGGTAGGAGGGGTGATTACATGATATAAGCAACCCCATACCTCCTGGGTTGGAAGCCCCCACAGACTGGAAAGTAACTTTATCACAGAGATTCACAGAGTTCTGAGCCCCATGTCGAATGCCCATTCCTAGGAATCTGGCGCTGGGAGAAAGAGCCCCTAGAGCTTCTGGCTTTGAAGGCCAGTGGGGGTTGTGCACAGGAGCTCCACAGGACTGGGGGAAATGGAGACCCCATTCTTAAAAGGCACACAGAGACTTTCACATGCACTGGGTCCCAGGGTAAAGCAGAGGCTCCATAGGAATCTGGGTCAGAACTGACTGCAGCTTTTGGAGGATCTCCTGGGAAAACAGGGGGTGACTGTGGTTTGTTTTGCGGAAAGGTCATTGGAGGCAAAGCTCTTGGAAATATTCATCATCATGCATTTCTCTGGAGGTGGTCATTTTGGGAAAATCTGGCCCCGCCCATCAACACTGAGGAGCCCTAGGCCAAATAATAATCCAGGTAGGTTCACAGACCCACCCATAAGTAAACAGGTTGCCTAAAGACCCTGCAGGCAGAGAGTCACCTCTAATCTCACCCAGAGACAAAGCTCCACCCACCAGAGGGATTAGAATCAGCTCCACCTACCAGTGGGCAGGCATCAGTCCCTCCCATCAGGAAGCCTACAGCAAGTCCCTGTAACAACTTCAGCCACAAGGGGGGCAGACACCAAAAGTAAGAGAGGCTACAACTCTATAATCTGTAAAAAGGTCACCACACCAAAAACCAATAAAAATGAAAAGACGGAGAACTATAACTCAGATGAGGGAGAAAGAAAAAAAAAAAAAACAGAAAAATAGCTAAGTGATCAGGAGATTCTCAGCCTCTAGGAAAAAGACTTTAGACTACTGATGCTGAAGATGATGTAAGACATTAGAAATAAACTGGAGGCAAAGACTGATAACTTACAGGAAACACCGAGCAAAGAAATATGTGATATAAAACTTAAGCAAGGAGAGATGCAAAATACAATAACTAAAATAAAAAATTCATTAGAGGCAACCAAGAGCAGAATACAGGAGGCAAAAGAATGAATAAGCAAGGTGGAGGACAGACAAGTGGAAATCACTGATGTGGAACTCAAAACAGAAAAAAGATTGAAAAGAAATGAAGAGAGTCTCAGAGAACTCTGGGACTATGTTAAATGCACCAACATCCATATAATAGGGGTGACAGAAGAAGAGAGAGAGAAAGGGACAGAAAAAAATATTCAAAGAGATAATAGCCAAGAACTTCCCTAACATGGGAAAGGAGCCACTCACTCAAATCCGGGAAGTGCAATGAGTACCATAAAAAATAAACCCAAGGAGGAACACCCCACAACACATATTAACCAAACGGACCAAAATTAAAGACAAAGAGAAAATATTGAAAGCAGCTAGGGAAAAGAAACAAATAACATACAAGGGAACCCCGATAGGTTATCAGCAGATTTTTCAGCAGAAACTCTACAAGCCAGAAAGGAGTGGCATGGTATACTTAATGTGATGAAAGGAAGAAACCTCCAACAAAGATTACTTTATCCAGCAAGGCTCTCATTCAGATTTGAACGAGAAATCAAAAGCTTCACAAAGAAGCAAAAGCTGAGAGAATTCAGCAACACTTAACCAGCTTTACAACAAATACTAAAGGAACTTCTCTAGGCAGAAAAGAAAAGGCCACAATCAGAAACAAAAAATACAGCAAATGACAAGGGTCACCAGTAAAGGCATATATACAGTAAAGATACAAAATCATCCATGCACAATTATGCTATCAAAATCAGAAATCTTGAGAAGAGGAAGGTACAAATGCAGGACACTTAAGACTCACTCGAAATTAAGAGACCAACAACATAAAATAATCTTGTGTGTGTATATATATATATATATATATATATATAGACTCCTATATCAAAACTTCAGGGTAACTGCAAACCAAAATCTACAATTGATACACAAATAAGAAAAATCAACTCAAATACAACACTAAAGATATTATTTCCATGACCAAAGATACCTATGGGATTCTTAAAGCTGAGAAGACTACACCTTGCAAACTAGAAAAAAAAAATCCATTTACTAGTGAGACAAATGAAAACACCACATCAAATCTCAAAGCATCACCTGGAATTGCATCATTACTCCAGATGCAATTGCATAGGGCTAGGTCAGAGGCACAGTAACAACTATAAAAAGAACATCTTGATATGTTTGGGGGTAGGTGAAATAAGACTATTGAAGCCTTAAAGAAACATCTCCTGAATGTCTGACCCCTGAGTGAAGAGAATAGAGAACACAGAAATTTTCCAAACAGACTAGTGGCAGAGAGTGGTCACAGTTTAAGAAACCACATTGCTACAAACAGAAATTGTAATCATATCTGGCACAGGAGGTAAGTTCTGACAATATTAGCGTTGGGATCTGTCATTTTCATCACCCAAGGCTGAACCTACAGGTTTTCCAGATCTGTATGGTGGTTATAGTAGAGCACAATATAATATTCCTTACCGAAAAAGGCACAAGTCTAAAAAAGTCCAAGTGTGTTGATTTCTTATAGTCACTTTAACTCACTTTCCTTCCAAAAAAAAAAAAAAAAAATAGAAAAGATAGATGTAAGTCCAGGATCCTGCTTTGTCAGAATCCTTATGAAACATTTTAGGATTGAATCATGGCACTGAGGAGAGAGGCTGCTGGCAAGTCTTTAAGCTTGTAATTAACCCTAAAAGAAGAAAATATGATTGAATGATCATTCTAATAACAGAAGAAGAAATGATGATACAGTGACAGTTCAGACAAAGGAGTTCTTTCTCAGAGGAAAAATATTACTGTAATTTCCATTTTAATTTAAGCTGAACTATTATTTGGTAAAACTCTATAGATCCTTAAAGAATATTAATTCAGATCTAAGCTGTCAGTGAAATACACTGTAACTTTTTTCCTTCCTCATTACTTCAGAAGACCTGACAGTAGAATGAAAATATAGCCCCCATTACTGAAAATGACATTTTGTGTGACCCTTATAATGATTATGGAAAATCAAGGCATTGATCTTTTCCTCATTCCTCATTGAAATGATGGCATGTGTGGCCAACCCCTTTCCCTCTGTAACATTTGTTTAATTACTGTACTCTTAGAAAGCCATCTTGCTTCATTAAATGCAAGGTATTAAGTTAAAGGGAAATAAAATCTCTATATCCCATGCTCCCTAAATACCACTTAGGGGAAAGTCACCCAAGAATGAAGAGAATTTCTTAATTTTGATATTAAAACTGCCTTTTGAGGGGAGGGAGATAGCTAACGTTTACTGATCTAGTAGTGATTGCCACGCATTGGGTGAAAGGCTTTAAGTCATTTTATGTTCACTCTACCTTGTGAAATTCTAAAACAGCCATACCAAGGGTGGTATTACTAGAAATCTGGGAGCCCCTCTACTAGAGTCCCCTACCTTCCCACCCACCAACGCATATGCCCAGGCTGCTGTTCCTCCACCTATGAGGATTCCTTGTATGGCTGCTGTATATAGCAGAGACCACTCTTGCCCTGACATCCAGGCATAAGAGAGAACACAAGCTTAACTGGAAATGGTAAACATGTATCTAACTGGAAATGGTAAACATGTATCTTGGACCTCCCATGGAGGGGAAAGTACACTCTAAATGTCCTGCTTATGTGTTTATTTCATTAAAGTATAAAACAACATTTTAGGGGTTTTCTTTGCCACAGCTAATCATTTTCCCTAAACAGAGAATGGTAAGACTGTAGCAGAATGTTTTACAAAGATAGTGGAGTGGATCAAAGGCTGCAGTTAATTGCAAAGTTGGTGGAGGCAAAGAGGAATAGAAAATCCTCTAGGAAAGTAAATAAGAAATGTTTACAATAACAGAAAACAAGGTGACCAAGTTTAAGCAGAAAGGGGAGTGGGAGAACACTGGAGATTCTTAGGAAATATAAGAACAAGTTGAACATAATGAACTTGGAAAAATCAGAAAGAGAAACTCTAATTACAGGAGTTCCTTTAAAAATCTGTTAGTGGGAAAAATAATGCATATGTATATATGACTGGGTCACTTTGCTATACAGAAGAAACTAGCACAACAATGTAAATCAGCTATAATTTTTTTTAAAAAGTCTGTTAGTGAAAGCTCAGGAAAAGAGTTAACATCATGAATTATAAGGGAAATGCAAATCAAAACCACAAAGACATACCACTTCTCCATTAGGATGATGGCTACTTTTTAAAAAGACGAAAGAAAAGAACAAGTGTTGCCAAGGATGTGGAGAAATGGGAACACTTTGCATTAGAAGTGGGAATGTAAAATGGTGAAGCTGCTATGGAAAACAGTATATCAGTTCCTCAAACACTTAAACAGGATTACCATATGATCTAGTGCTTCCTTTCCTGGGCACATAACCCCCTAAAAAATGACAGCAGGGACACAGATGTTCATAGCAGTGTTATTCATAATAGTCAAAAGGTGGGAACATCTCAAATGTTTACTCATGAATGAATGGATAAAAAAATATTGTATATACATATAATGGAATAGTATTCAGCCTGAAAAATAAAGAAAATTCCAACAATGCTGCAACACAGATGAACCCCAATTATATTAAGCATAAGTGAAATAAGTCAAAAACATTGTATTAAAAAATATGATATATTGCATGACTCCACTTATATGTGGTATAGGGACCATTGTAGAATGGTGGTTTTCTGGGGCTGGGGGAGAAGCAGTGAAGACTTAGTAGTGGGAGCAATTTCGACTTGGGAAGATGAAAAAGCTCTGGAGATAGATAGTGCTAATGGTTGCACTATAACACAAATGTATTTAATGCCATTAAACTGTGCATCTTAAAATGACTAAGATGGTAATTTTTGTTATGAACAACAAAAAAAATTACTAGATGTGGATCTGTTATCAGTTGCCAAAGAGCAATTTCAACAAAGATGAAAGATGAAAGCCAGGCTGTGAAGGGATAGGCATCTTACAAGAGGTGAGCTGCAGCGGCTGAGGACAAATGGGTTCACAGAGGACAGACACAGGTTCTTGGGCAACAGTGAACAGTGCCCAGGTGACAGAATAAACCTAGAAATCTGAGGACAGAAATAGATGATTGATTCAAGTGAAGCTTCTGCTTTCTGATTAATAAAAAGAACCCTGTAGCTAAGGACCAATAACTGATATTTTGTTTTCAGCAAATAGTAAGTGTATACACTACTTAGCAGCTTGTATACCTGTTGGATTCCAGACTTCTCCATCTTGACCTTCTGTAATAGGGAAGAACAAATCTGACTCCATATCAGATCTGCTTCTTTAACCTTTGTATTCTATTGCTTTTGCTTCCAGTTAAGAATGTTGTCTACAGCCTGAAATGTACAGGTATTCTGCTCTTCCTCAAGGCTCTGACCTTTAAGGGCATAACACTTCTCCATACATAGAGGGATAAAAAGTTTCAGAACAGAGAATACCAATTGCCTTTTTGGAAGTTTATACGAACATTATGACCTGCCCTACTATGGACGACTGCAAAAACAAAGGATTCCTGCACCAAGAAGTTTGCAACAACCAACCACTGCCTTCTTGCATTTACAAGTGCTTTCCTAAAACCCTTCAGGGAGTTTGGCGTTTGGCAGGTCACAAGCTATCTGTTCTCCTTGATGGGCCCTACAATAAAATTTTTCTGCCCCCAAATTCCAATGATTAGGTTTGTTCTGCCTCACTGTGCATCAGGCACTAGATCTCACATTCAGTAACACACTTCTTTGGATTAGGCAAGTCAATGAGGGGCCATTTGGCCATATTTTAACATGGTTTCTGTGGTTTTAACCCTAGAGATAATTGTCAGTTTGGCTAAGAATAAGTGAAATTACAAAAAAAAAAGAAGACTTAAAAACTTATCTGCTAATATTTTAAAATAAAGATCAAAATTAAGCAAAGTAGAGGAAAAAAAGAGAAACCAACATTCAGGTATTTACATTTGACAGTCTTTAGGCAAGTAATAACTAATAGATGATATTTAATCTGTTCTAGGTTTAATAATTGCCTTTGGAAAATAAATGTGCTTTTACTTTTATCTTTCTGGAAAAGTAAAAAATTTAGAGAAATAAAATGTAACTACTTATTATATTACTGCACAGAAATTTCTCTATAAAATAATGCCTTTTATTTATTTATTTACTAAATTATAGTTTATTTACAATGTTCCTTCAATTTTTGCTATACAGCAAAATGACCCAGTCACACACACATATTCATTCTTCCTTTTTTTTCATACTATCTTCCATCATGTTCTAAACCAAGAGATTGGACATGGTTTCCTGTGCTGTACTGTAGGACCCCATTGCTTATCCATTCTAAATGTAATAGTTTGCATCTACCAACCCCAAACACCCCAACCATCTCACTCCCTTTCCATCTCCAATGGCAACCACAAGTCTGTTCCCTATGTCTGAGATCTGTTTCTGTTTTGTAGACAGGTTCATTTGTGCCATATTTTAGATTCCACATATAACTAATATCATGTTATTTGTCTTTCTCTTCCTGACTTACTTCACTTAGTATGAGAATCTCTAGTTGCATCCATGTTGCTGCAAATGGCATTATTTTGTCTTTTTATGGCTGAGTAGTATTCCTGTGTGTGTGTGTGTGTGTGTGTGTACCCCACATCTTCTTAATCCATTCATCTGTCAACGGACATTGAGGTTGTTTCTATGTCTTGGCAATTGTGAATAGTGCTGCAATGAACATACGGATACATGTACTTTTTGAGTGAATGTTTTGTCTGGATATATGCCTAGGAGTGGGATTGCTGGATCATATGGTAGCTCTATATTTAGTTTTCTGAGGTACCTCCATACTGTTTTCCATAGTGGTTGTACCAATTTACATGCCCACAAATCGTGAAGGAGGGTTCCTTTTTTCTAAGCACCATCTCTAGACTTTGTTATTTGTTGACTAGTTAATGATGGCCGTTCTGACCTGTCTGAGGTGGTACTTCATTGTATTTTTTATTTGAATTTCTCTAATAACTAGTAATATTGAGCATTTTTTCATGTGTCTACTGGCCATCCATATGTCTTCTTTGGAGAAATGTCTATTAGATATTCTGCCATTTTTGGATCAGGTTTTTTTTTTTTAATGTTGAGCTGTATGACTTGATTGTACATTTTCGAGATTAGGCCCTGTTGGTTGCATTGTTAACAAAGATTTCTTCCATTCTGTGTATTGTTTTTTAATATTTTTAATGGTTTTCTTTGCTGTGCAAATCCTTTGAGTTTAATTAGATCTCATTGGTTTATTTTCCTTTTTATTGTCCTTGTTCTAGGAGGTAGATCAAACAAAAAGTTGCTGTAATTGATGTCAAAGAGTGTTCTGCCTATGTTTTCCTTTAGGCATTTTGTGGTATCTGGCCTTACATTTAGGTCTTTAACCATTTTGCATTTATTTTTGTGTATGTTGTTAGAGAATGTTCTAATTTCATTCTTTTATGTGTAGCTGTCCAGTTTTCCCAGCACCATTTATTGAAGAGACAGTCTTTCCTCCACTGTATGTTCTTACATCCTTTGTCATAGATTAGTTGACCATAGGTGTTTGGTTTTATTTCTCGGCTTTCTATTCTCTTCCACTGATCTATGTGTCTTTTGGGGTGCCATTACCATACTGTTTTTATGGCTGTAGCTTTGTAAGATAGTCTTAGATCAGGAAGCCTGATTCAGGGGAACTATCTCAACATTGTAAAAGCAATATATGACAAACCCACAGCTAACATCATTCTCAGTGGTGAAAAACTGAAAACATTTCCAGAACCAAGATAAGGATGCCCACTGTCACCACTATTATTCAACATAGTTTTGAAAGTCCTAGCCACAGCAAGCAGAGAAGAAAAAGAAATAAATGGAATTCAAATTGGAAAAGAAGAAGTAAAACTATCACATGATACAATATCTAGAAAATCCTAAAAACACTACCAGAAAACTGTTAGAACATATCAATTAATTTGGTAAGATTACAAGATAAAAAAATTAATACACAGACATTGACTTCATTTCTATATACTAACAATGAAAGATCAAGAAGGAGTAATTAGGAGTTCCCGACATGGCTCAGTGGTTAACGAATCTGACTAGGAACCATGAGGTCACTGGTTTGATCCCTGGCCTTGCTCAATGGGTTAAGGATCCGGCATGGCCATGAGCTATGGTGTAGGTCGCAGATGTGGCTCATATCCCATGTTGCTGTGGCTGTGGCATAGGGCAGCAGCTACAACTCCAATTCGACCTCTAGCCTGGGAACCTCCATATGCCACGGGTGCAGCCCTAGAAAAGGAGAAAAAAAAAAAAAAAGGAGTAATTAGGGAAACTATCCCATTTGCTATCACATCAAAAAGAATAAAATACCTAGGAATAAACCTGCCTAAAGAGACAAAAGCCCTGTACTCTGAAAACTATAAGATGCTGTGAAAGAAACCAAAGACAATCAACAGATGAAAAGATATATCATGCTCTTGGATTGGAAGAATCAATATTATCAAAATGACTATATTACCCAAGGCAATCTACAGACTCAATGCAATCCCTGTAAAAATTACCAAGGACATTCTTCACAGAACTAGAACAAAATATTTTAAAATTTGTATGGAAACACAAAAGACCTTGAATAGCCAAAATAGTGCCTTTAAAAAGGAATAAAATGCTTAATTGTAACAGAACTGAGGAATGATCTCCCTTACATAGAAAAGGTGTTAAAATTAAAAGAAGTTAATTAAAATCGATTTTTTAAAAAGATTAAACTGTAATGTAAAAGAAAAAGAAAAAGAAAAAAAAGGCAAATCACAGCTTTACCAAGCCTGACATTAAGAGAGCAGTATGTAGTTTATCAATAGCTCATACTGTTACTAAACTCTCAACATTATCCTGCCAAGGGCGATACAATGTAGCAGTTAATCACTCAAGCCTTACAGCCATACTCTCTGGGTTTGGAGCCCACTTCTGATCCTACCTGTCACTTAATCTCCCAGTGCAAAATATGAATGATGACATGGTGGTAGTGATGGTGGTAGTGATAATAAACCTACCTTACAAGTTTCTTGTCAAGATTAAACAAAGTTATATAAAGTGTTGGTAATGGTGCCGGACATGCAAAGTGGTATAAAAGTGCTACAGTTTTATCTTCTGGTCACTGCAGGTTCTGAAATCTGCAAGTAATGTTAGCAGTTGGGAAAACAAGCCTGTTCTTTTAAGGTTTGTTTATTAATTAATTTATTTATTTATTTATTATTTAATGATTTTTATTTTTTCAATTACAGTTGGTTTACAGTGTTCTGTCGATTTTCTACTGTACAGTAAAGTGACCCAGTGACACATATATATACATTCTTTTTCTCACATTATCCTCCATCATGCTCCATAAGTGACTAGATATAGTTCCCTGTTGCTCTACAGCAGGATCTCATTGTTTATCCATTCCAAATGCAATAGTTTGCTTCCTTTAAAACCCCAGACTCCCAGTCCATACCACTCCCTCCCCCTCACTCCTGCTTGGCACCACAAGTCTGTTCCCCAAGGCCATGAGTTTAATTTTTTGAGGAAAGGTTCATTTGTGCTATATATTAGATTACAGATATAAGTGATATCATATGTATCTTTATCTTTATCATATATCTTTATCTTTCTGACTTACTTCACTTAGTATGAGAGTCTCTAGTTCCATCCATGTTGCTACAAATGCATTATTTTGTACTTTTTATGGCTGAGTAGTATTCCATTATGTATATTATATATATATCACATCTTCTTAATACATTCATCTGTCAAGGGACATTTAGGTTGTTTCCATATCTTGGCTATTGTGAATAATGCTGCAATGAACATACAGGTGCATGTATTGTTTCCAAGGAAAGTTTTGTCTGGATATATGCCCAAGAGTGGGATATCTGTTTTTATTACCTCTTAATGATAACAGTTTTGTGTCATATTGCTTTCTCTGCCATTTGTTCTCCCAAATAGTAGTCTCATATCATCTCAGGCCCCCTCTTCTCTGTCTTGCCATGCTGCTTCATTTTATAGATACAGGGGTTCTCACTGTGGCTTCTGATAGCATTCAGCAGCTTCTTTAAACACTGTATAGCTATATTCATGAATGAATACATAAATAAGTTAGAATGACAGGACAATGTGAGTAAATCCAGAGAAATTAAGTAATACATATAGCAAATAAAATCACTGTTTCCAAAATGAACTACTATATCAAAGAGAAAAGAAGAATTAAAGTATGAATTCTAATAAAAATTACACTGTTCAGCAATAAAATATTTTAATGTAGAATATGTTTAAAATATTAATATTCTACCAACGTGTTACCTAATAGGCAATGGTCATTTATATTTTGTGGATTTTTTTAAATGATTTTTATTATTATTTTGGCCAATGTTTTCATCTATTCTAAATGTCAATGTCCTCACTGTTAGAAATAGCAAGGGAAGAAGGAGGTACAGACAGGAGCAAGGAGATCTCAAGCAAGTTTATCGACAAACGGAGTGGTTGGGAGCACTGAGCAGAGAGAACTCAGGCTCCCTGGCAGCGTAAGGAGCAGCTAGCTTTATAAGGAAAGAGGTAGTCTCCATTTTTAGTACATTCTATTTTTAGCACACGTTCCTGATGGAGTAAGAAACAGGGAAGACACAAGACATGCTGTTAAAATTTCACAGTTTCTCCAGCTATTCTTTTGTCTTGCAGCTTTGTGTTTCATTTTCTACAGTTACCACCTACCACTCATAACTGTTAAACGAAGAATCATCAAAACATAAAATGAAAATAATTTAATGATACATTAAGAGAGAACAACCTTGTTTGGAAAGATGCATTAAAAAAAAAAAAAAAAAAAAAGCAGTGAGTTGTTAGACAGAAAGAACCAGAGTAAACCTCAGAGAATGGATCTATTTGTTGCTGTACTCTATTGCCTAGAACAGTACCTGGCACACAACAGGCATTTAATAAAGAGTTGTTTGTGTTTTGAATGAATGAACACATTATTAACCCCTAAAGTTATTAACAAGCAGAAGTTTCTGGATTTGGTTAAAGGGGTCAACATTCTGAGAAGTGGTTCTCAACTGGGGGAGAAACAACCTACCTAAGAGTATTTGGAAGTACAGGGCAGGGTTGGCTTGCCCTGGTGACTGTGTCAGCAGATGGGGCCAGGGATGCTAAATTCTCTGCAATATGGAGAGAGGTGGAGAGGACAATAGGAAAGCCCAGCACGATAAATAGCTTTTCTGCCCATCAGGAATTACTGGAATGAGAACTAGGGTGGAAGGGATAAAAGAGACAAAAACAAGCAAATAGAACAAGGAAAGCAGAGAAGTAGAGACAGGACTTTTATAGTGCTCAGGAGGTCTCTGCTCAGAGTAGAGAAGGAACTGTTTTGAAAACTGAACTGGCTTAAATGCCTAAAAATGTTTAAATCAGAGCTTCTGGGATATAGGCACCACCTGCAGAAGTAACACCAAGTATCCACTTTTTATAGTAAGACAAACAGGGAATAATTATAAAGTAGGATGCAAATTTACTTAAAATTATGATAAGGGCTTCAAAGAAGCTTCATGTTTGTGGCAAGCATCTGGGGCATGTTCCCAGAGCTCCATATACACACACCCCCACACCAACAGTGGGTGGCACTTTGGTGGGAACACTACCTCTGGCCCTGAACAGTGACAAGTTCATCAGAGATGAATATCAGTACTAAGTATGGAACACTGTGGGGGACGTACCAGGAGAGGAACAAGCAGAAAAACAGGGAAAGTGAAAATGCCCAGGAGAGGCCAACAAAAGTAAGTTTTAAGGTATAAAATATACAAAGCATGTAAAACGACAACGTTAGGCCAGGGTTATTTCAAATACTAATTAAGTATTTACTGAACATTTCCATATGCATCCAGCATTGCATTAGGTCCTAGGGAGAGAGATGAACAAAAGACATGGCCTGGCCCTTCTGAAGCCTGTCATTTACAAGAGAAGATACTAAACAACAACAACAAAAAAATGATAATAATTGAAACTCACAGGGTGCTTAGAGAAATGATAGCAAGGTGACCTACTTTAGATTGAAGTGTGAAGGAGGCCTTCCCTAAAGATAGTTTCTGGGGTTCTGAACAATGATCAGGAGTTAGGTGATCTAGGCCGAACTGCACTCAGGGAGAGATTTCAGCCTGTATCCTGTATTCTCAGGCAGAAAAGAGTCTCTCACATCCCTGGAGCAGCAACAAGGGAACAAATCTGTGGTCCTTGTGAGCTGGTCTCACCAGACATGAGGTGAGGGTGAGGACAAGCTTGAGACAGACTATCACCCTCCTATAGGAAATTGGGTTTCACACTAATCAAACTGGGAAGCCATTGGAGGGCTTTCATTAGACATGAGTCAAGTTTGTCTTAATAAGATCACTGCCTACAAGGTGGAGAAAAATTAGAGAAGGGGTGAGAAAAGAGACAGAGAGACCATTAAGGAACCTAGCACAAAGAGATGATGATGGCTTGGCTAGGAGTGAAGCAACAGAAATAGGAGCTATGGATGGATATTAGGCACAGAGTTGGTCATGAACTGGATGCAGAGTGAGGAAGACGTAAGTGACAAGGATGACTAACTGGCTTGAGTGATTGCAAAGGTAACCAAGGGTGCCATGTTCCAAATGGGAAGGTAGGAGAATGAAGAGTTTCAGGAGAGGGTGACCAAAGATGCAGTTCTGGACTTGATGACCAGAAGTGTCTGAGAGCCATCCTAATGGAGGTGACTGAAGCAAGCTCTGAATCAGAGTGTGAATATGAGAGTTCCAGGCACATGTATGGTGTTTGATATGATCTCCTAGGAAAAGTGTGTTTATCCCAGTCCATGAAAACATACTATTAAATTCTCTGAAATCAAGTAAATATGATCCCATGTGAGAATAATTCTATTTCCAATACTTTTTTCATTATATTCATCTTAGTAACCATTTCTTCCTGGTTTTTGTTTAATAGACAAAAGTGCAAAAGAAGACAAACAAACAAAAGAGTCTAAATTGTGCATCTCTATGTGCTTTGAATATAAATGAACATTTTCATCCCAGATGTAGTAATAATTGCTTTTTTTAATATGGTAAAAAAAACACTGTATTATTAATGAATTGAGTAAAATAGTCACTAACAAATGTTT
Source organism: Sus scrofa (assembly GCF_054392235.1). NCBI lineage: Eukaryota > Metazoa > Chordata > Mammalia > Artiodactyla > Suidae > Sus > Sus scrofa. The sequence goes on from NC_139383.1 coordinate 89,861,288, forward strand.
TTCTGAAGTTCACTATGAATCTATAACATAGGGTATGTTAGTGTGAAAAGCATCTGCAGGCTACTGGCACATCTGTGTTTCCATGATCCAAATCTTGCTGGTCCCAGCTTTGCCTACAAGGTAAAATCTAAACCCTAGGCTGCATGTTCTTCCAGCCCTTCTCTTGCCAAAGCCAGATAATAAGGCATGATTTAGTAGTAAGTATATGTACTGCTTCCCACTGTTCTGCCTCTGCCCATGATTTACCTAGGCCTGGGCAAAATGCAAATGCAGTGCTTCGTGTTCAAAAATTATCAAGAATTCCAAGTCAGGGACAACATGGCTTTACACCAAGTGCAGGGTCCCTCTGAGGCCCTGTGCAATTGCAAGGCCCAAGCGCAACTGCAAAACCATGAAGCCAGTCCTGGCTTGTTTCCTGCTCTGGTAATAACCATATTATCTGCCTCATAGAGTTGGTATGGGGTTTAAATGAGGCAATACATGTAAAAATAATTAGAGAGTGCCTGGCACATAGAAAACATGTAAGTGTGAGCTATATAAATATATTCAACAATAAAAGATATTCTGTGGGACTCTGAAGTCATTTTTGAGTTAGAAAGAGTCACGTCTTCCAAATCTTAATTTTATAACATAAGCATAATAAAAACGAAGGCAAGAAAGGTTTTCGTATTTGCATGTTTTACTTTTTACCCTCATTCCGTTGAAATTTTCTTCTAGTACAACTCCAGGGAATAAAAGGTAACACAAGGGAAGGGAAAGGTGCAAAGGTAGGCTCTATATTCCAACTTCTTCAGGAGCTCATGGAGAAGATGAAGTGCCTACAATCCACTGGTCAAACCTTGTTCTTGGGAAGAGGTTCAGCGAAAAACAAAACAAAACAAAACAAAAACAAAAACAAAAACAAAAAACAGGTCTTTGAGAAAAGAGTAATGGGAAGCAACCCAGACCTGATAAAATACAAGCTCCATCTCTGTCAAATTTGGAGGAGGGGAATCAAAGGAGGGAAAATCTGGGACATTGAGGTATGGCCCCAAGGCTATTTTTGTCCCTCATTGGCTTTCCTTATTTTGTGAAGGAAAATGTAGTCAAACTTGGAATGAGAATATTAGAGTTCATCATCCCAAGGTGATTTTTTTTAAATAGCTTCTGTTTACATTTGACCCTTAACTACAATGGAAAAATACTAGGATTAAAACAGAACAACCAATTTACTAAAGAAAGAAGGTGACTGGAGTTTTGCCATCTAAAGTCCCTAATTTTCTTTAGAAGCAGAAAGTGATTTCAAATATTCTGTCAATGGATCATTTAAAAGTAATAGCATTTCTTGCTAATTTACATGAAAAATATATAGGCATTTCTCCTTTCCTGGGCATTTTATTTATATCCTCAAAAGAAAAAAAAAGTAGCAATCATCATAGAAATAGTGATTTTCTTCCAAAAAGCTTGAAGTACTTATTAAGCACCATTTTATAATGAAAAGAAGGCAAATGGACTATTGGACCACTGGTATTATCATCATTATTTGGATAATGTAATAGAATCTGTACTGAATTTTAAAAGAGTTGAGAAAATCAAGCATCCAAGAACTATAAAAAGGCACAGGCTTTTTTTTTTTTTTTTTTTTTTTTTTTTGAACTCTCAACTTCATTTTCTCTATAAAAATACCAGGGTGATTGAGTTGTGATAGTGCATAATGTCAATTATACCAGTGTAAGCATAAGACAATAAAACAATTTAGAAAATGAGTAGTCAAATGGGAAATGCCACATCAGTCTAGTAGTCTGGTTACTCAACATTCGTGACTCATAAAAGGAGCAGACATTTCAACGCTGGCATCCATGACAAGCCCCATTCCAGATCTCCATGCAAATTAGATTATTTGGGAATAAACATTTAAGCAGAGTAGGTTTTATTGGCCAGTTCTTATTAGCAAGTTGTTAGTCCATCACTATGGATGTTGAACTTATTTCTTGCATAGGTAGTAATGATGTCATTTGTCTGAGGTCCTGTTAGCACATTATTGCCAATCCCTGTCAACCAACTATTATTCCTCAATTGTAGCATTTTAGTATAATTCTTTGAAAGTGAGATAGATATAATCAGTATAACTGAGTGTGTCAAAGACAATTAACTTATAGAGGCAGAGTAGTTCACTGGAATGTAGCTCTGCTGGACTGAGCTTTGAAATTACAGAATTATATAAAATTTTTGTCCCCACTACTTACTAGCTGTAGAAATATGGGCAAGCTACCTTAACTTTTCCAACCCTCAGTCCTCTTGGCCATAAAGTTGTCATAATAACAGTACCTACTTCATAAGGTTGCTGCCAAGACTCATGAAATAATATATGAAAAACACTCAATACATGTGAACTGCCATAACTTACTGGTATACTAAAATTCATTTAATATTAGAAAAATATAGTGACTAATACAACTTGGGATAGGAGCATGCTTAGCATAACTTAAAGATCAATATTATCAGAATCTGCAGCCATTATTACCAGAGTGGTTGTTTTGAATGATCTCTGAAGAAATCCCCCAGGGGCTCTGAGGAGTTCCTTGGGGAAGAGAAGGAGTAGAACAGTGAGTTATGGGGAGGGGCCATGGACTGGGGACATAGAATTGGGAGAGGAAAATAGACTGGTATATCCTTACCTCGGGGCCACCAGAGTACCTCAGCATGATCTGAAGACATCTTTATTTCTTCACTTTCTCTCATGCCCACACCTAACTCATCAAGTCCATGCTACCTTCAAAATATATCTAAAAATCTAACATGTCAGACCACCTCTAAATCCACCACTCTAATCTATATTCTCATCATTTTTTCTATTCTCCCTTCTCCAGGCCCTCCCACAAAATCTGTTCTCAACACTACAACCATTGTGATCCTATTGAAACCTGAACATGGTCTTTTCACTCTTGTACTCAAAATATTCCAATAGTTCCCCCAACTAATGTAGAATAAAATCAAAAGTTTTTCAAAGATCTCCAGGGTGATTTACTACCTCTCAGATATCTTTCCCTACCACCCTTTCTTTCTTTCTCTCTGATCCAGCCAAAACGGGCTCCTTGCTGGTCCTTCAACACATCAAGCATGGTCCCGTCTCAAGCCCTTTGCATCAAGCCCACCAGCTAGCCCAAATCAGTCTTGTCTCAGGCCCCTTGCACATGACATTCACATAGACATTTCCTTCAGACTTCTCTTCACATGACACTTTACCAGAAATGCCTTCTCCAACCCTCTGGATAAACCAAACTCCCCATCACCACTATTTTCTTTCTCTTCACCATGCTTTCTTCTTCATACCACCTGTAATCACCATTAGACAAATATATTATTCACCATTTATTGTCTTATCTCCCACTAAATGTAAATTTCATAAAAGAATATTTTTTCTTTATTTTATTCATTAATGCGTACCAGTATCTAAATTAGTCCCCCATACAGAGTTAGTAAAGAGAACTTTGTAGTTGATTGACAGAGTGAAGGAGAAAGTGGTATCTTGGATGATTGTTAGGATCTTGGCTCATGGAAGAGAGCAGGTAATGAGGAAATTCACCAATACTATCCAAAAATAGGATCTGATAAGGGCTGTAGTAGTTCTCTTTTGCTGCAAAACAAAGTATCTTAAAAGATAGCCACTTAAAATAGCAAGTACAGAGTATCTGAAGGTAAAAAATATAAGAGCAGATCTCCACGAGGTTGCAACCAAGCTACTGGCCAGGGCTGTATCATCTTAAGATCTGTCATTATTGCAGGATCCACATCCAAGCTCACTCATGTGGTTGTTGGCAGGTCTCAGTACCTCTCTAGTAATTGACTGGAGGTATCAGCTTCTACACAGGACTGCTCCCAACAGGAGAGCTTGCTTCCCTCTTCTCCACTTCACACTCCACCCTCCCTGCACAGTAAGAAACCCAAAGGAGAAAAAGAATAAGCAAGAGAGGACTTTCAAGATGGAAGCTGCAGGATTATTTGACCTCATATCATTAAGTGACACACCATCACCTCTGCCATATGGTATTGCTCAAATAGACCAACTCTGATATAATGTGGGAGGGGACTACACAGTAGGACACCAGAAAGTAGGGACCATTAGGAGTCTGGTCGGTTCAGGGGGGAAAATGTGACTTTGGTAAAGGACAGGATGACATTGAGGGGTCTCTAAGATATTTATGGTGAAATGTCAAGGAAACAGTGGTTGGGGTAATTCCAGAATATGAGGACAGGTCAAGAAAGCATCTATATTTAATTGTGCTTCAGTGATAATCACAGTTCAACTCAAATATCTTATCAATAAAATTTGATCTACCTTCATTTCATTTTATACTACTAATACCGGGGGGGGGGGGTCATTTGTTTGTTTTATGGCTACAACTACAGTGAAACATATGGAAGTTCCTGGGACAGGGGTCAAATCAGAGCTGCAGCTGAAGCTTACACCACAGGCACAGCAATTCAGGATCCTTAACCCACTAAGTGATTCCAGGGATTGAACCCACATCCTTACATAGACAACATCATGTCCTTATTCCACTGAGCCACAATGGGAACTCCTAATCCTATTATGTCAGATGTACACATTTTGAAGAATGTATATACTTATCAAAATTTAGGAAAATCTTCCACTATATACCTGCTTATTAATAGTAATCTATATAATTAAATGAACCATGAATTCATTCTGATAACTGCACTTTACTTAGTGGATTAAGGAATATTTATAAAGGATAAAATCAGAACATATAACATTTATTTTCCATTTATCCTACAACACCTGAAGATTGAGATCATCAGGTAAAACCCAACCTGACTCAAGGATTCTCTATTACCTTCCATTTCAGAGGGGGGAAAAAAAAGGATAATCCCTCCAGTTGTGCCCTGGATGCCACCTGGCCCCACCTTCTCTGAGAATTTGCTGTTGAAGGATATTCCCACCTCTCCTTTCTCAAATTGCATCTTCTCAAAGGACTCTTCCCAGCAGTTTATAAATATGTTCATGTGCTCTCTTCGTGAACAACAACATTTCTATACATGGTTACCTTTTTCTTCAACTGCGGTCTTATTTGCTTCCTTCCTTTCTCTGCCCAACTTTACCAAAATATACACATATGAATTTCTATATTTTTTTTTACGTACCAAAATCCAACAAATATTCTCATCTGGTGTATTTAAACCATTCTCACAAAGCCATCAGTGACCTCAAAGCCATCAAGTTCACTGGCCTTCTCTCACTCTTTAAACTTTCTCTGCAGCACTCAATTGTATCAAAACCCCCGCTTCTGGTTCACTGTAGGTGCTTGTCCTCCCATCTCCCTCTCTTTTCTGTGGCTGCTCTGTGTCCTGACACCAACCTAAATATGAACATTTCCTAAGGATGAATCCATATATTTCTTCTCTTCTTTCAATGATTTTTCTTTCAATGTCTTCTTGCAATGTTTCCTGTCAGTTTCATCCAAGCTTGTGACTTCAAATACCACCCGGATATTGATCATTCCTGTCTATCTCTTTGTGGCTCTAATTTTTCTTTCCAAGGTCAGCCCCACAGCTTTCACTACAACCCCACATATTAACTGAACTAAATACATTTCCCCCTTCATAGGAACACCATCCTTCTGAGCCCTAGGCTGAAATATTTTTACACCCTTAACAGCACACTCTCCCTTGATTACCCTCATGTAATCAACATCCCATTCTGCTATCATAACAGCTATAACATCCATTTCTTCCTTCTTATTCTCCCCACCATCTTATTTAGGCCCTTGTGATTTCTCATTCAGAACACTGGTGGAAACCAGGGAACTATATCCAGTCTCTTGGGATAGAACATGATGGAAGAAAGTAGGAGAAAAAGAATATGTGTATATATATCACAAACTATAGATAGATAGATGATAGATAGATAGATAGATATAAATGACTAGGTCACTGCTGTACAGCAGAAATTGACAAACATTGTAAATCAACTATGCTTTTTTAAACAATAGTAAAAAAAAAAAAAATGAAACTAAACTTTCCCTTCAGCTCTTCCACTTTCCTGTCTTTCATCCCGTACAGTGCTTTCATGCTATTCTCTAGTTGTCCAGATAATCTAATCACATGTGCACACACACACACACACACACACACACACATGACCCTCATTAAATGCCATAAAAATCTCTGTCCACCTCCTGTCAAATGTAGTTGTAGCAGTACCACTTAACTGTCTTCTACTCATAGCAATGATCACACAAATATAAAAGATAAATATAATTTTAATATCCATTAATATTTTGAATATTTACATGTATATAAATACCTAAATAACTTAAATATAGAATGCCATTTATCTGGTAGTGGCTTTTATGGATTGCAATAGTCTAAGTACAAAAGAGGTATGTGATGATAAAAAGATAGACAGACAAACACAGACAGTCAGACAGATGACCATCAATCAGCCAAAAATTAAGTGCATATATGTCTGTGTATGTTTCCATGCATATCCTCCTATTTAGGGGGGATGAGACCCTTTATCTGACACTATTTTAAACCACCTCCTAGTCTGCTGTATGTCAGATCAGTCATGAGATGAAAAAACCATTTTCCCCCTGAACCAAGCAAAACATCAAAAAATGGGCAAAACCTTTGCAAAATGATTCTTAGATTGGAAACTGTCAGGGTTTTTTTCTTTTTAGGGCCACACCTTCGGTATATGGAAGTTCCAGGCCTAAGGGTTAAATCGGAGCTACAGCCACAGCAAAGCTGGATCTGAGCCGCGTCCGTGATCTACACCACAGCTCACGGCAACACCAGATCCTTAATCCACTGAGAAAGGCCAGGGATCGAACCCACATCCTCATAGAAACTATGATGGTTTCTTGACCTGCTAAGACACAACAGGAACTCAGAGGTCTTTTTTGAATCTTAGGTAAAAACAATTTTGAAAATTGGTTTTGGATACTCAAATTGCTCATGATTGTAGTAGCATTCCTTATTCTAAAGACTTTTTCTGATGTCTTTGTTTCTATAACAGGTTCTCAAAAAAACTCCATTAGTTCCATTTTTCAAAAAAAGATAGTTACTTGCTTCAAGAAACTCTCTTTCAGAGATTACTCATTTGAGAAAACAGCTATAATATTGAGATCCATATAAAGAGAATTATTACATTTAAATTGATCATATATTTATGTTTTATGCAATCCTTGAAATAAAGAAAGTGAAGTATAATCCCAGTTTCATGATGAAGGAAAGCATATCTACAAGCTAAACTGACAGAGTCAAATGTAATGTGAAATAACAGACCACTTGTAAAAGCATCTGACAGACCTAATTAAGGAACCACGAATCCTTATTTCACTTCTCCTTACCGTTCCTTACCAAAATAGCCACTCTGGATTTCAGTTTCCTCCCAGCAACAGTAATATTTTCCCTACCTGCCTCAGAAGGCCATGTAGCTAATCAAATAAGATAGTACATTTTAAAATGCTACATTGCTCTGTTATCACTATTTAGACAACACTAAAAATTGTTTTTGACCTTTCTGAAAATCAGGCATCGAGACTTTATTATTAATGTCCACAACTAAATATTTTTATAAGTTGTTTTACTCTCTGGTAGAAATGACAAATCACAGATATGGGGCATAAAGGCCTTGGTAAGGATAGGATTTGTTAAGTAACTGCCTAAGATTCTGTAAGTTCTAAGGCATGAGTTTTACGGATAATGGGAGGACTGCAGATACCTAATGGTCACTTGACACAGTCCAGGATGCTCAGGCAGCCCTATAAGAGAGGGCTTCACCTCTGCACTCCCTCAGCATCTCCTGACACCCCAACAGCACTCAGCCAGGTAAATACTCATAGCCACTCCCTCCCTAACCCCACGTGCAATTCCTTCTACTGATTCCAATTCTACCTAAGCTCATTATAAAGAGCTTTGCCTTCCTTGATGACCTTTACAGTTACTCCTCCAGACCAATGTTGCTGACCAACACTTGAAGTACAGAATCAATCTGATTATTTCATCAATATAGATCTCATGTCCACCTTTAAAGTACAGGCTACTGCTGTTCCTGCTGTGGCTCAGTGGGGTAAGAATCCAACATAGTGTCCCTGAGGATACAGGTTTGATCCCTGGCCTCACTCAGTGGGTTAAGGATCTGGCATAGCTGCAAGTTGTGGTGTAGGTCACAGAGGCAGCTCAGATCTGGTGTCGCCATGGCTGTGGCTGTGGTGTATGCCCCAGCTGCAGCTCCAATTTGACCCCTAGCCTGGGAACTTTCATATGTCACAGGTGGGACTGTAAAAAGAAAAAAAAAAATAAGGAAGAAAAAAAGTTCGGTCTCCTAATAAAGGGATAAATTTGAAAGTACAGACAGCCTTCAGAACAACTGTGGGAAATAATAATTAATAGTATAACCAACAAAGATGGAGATGAATAGAAGACTTAATATTGCCATCCTCATAGACCCTCAGAGTGTTCATAGTATTGTTTAAATAGGGTGCATGACAATTTTGTTCTATTCGCTATGGAGGACATGCCTTCCAGTAAGATTGGGTTGCCATGCTCCAATGTTATACTTATATAACTTAGGCTTTACTTTCCTTAAAATTCAAGGAGTATCAGCACAAAAAGGCCAATTGTTCCCATTAAGACTGTCACCAAGGCATATATACAGACTATTAAAGACAAAAAAGCAGATTTGAGACTATTATAGTTTAATTTATACCAAGTGTAGGTGTTGATAATATTTCTGAACATCTTTAGTTATTAGTCATTCATTTCTTCCACTTGAAATCCTCATCTTTTGAAAGTCAAGGAGAAATGAGGCAAATAAGTAGAAAGTTTCACCAAATTTTAATCCTTCCTTTCAATTTCTTCACAATTTTAATGCTGGTCAAATTCTAGAGGGTTATGAACAGACCACTGTCAAATCCATACCCTTGACTTACAAGAAAAAAATATGTGCAGATATTGATCATGTTTTTCACTTATACTTCCTAAGTCTTTTAGAAGAAAAGAACTATTACAATCAAAAATCGATATAAATATTCTGTGTCTATGTATATCACTTAACCAAAGCATTTACATATTATAGATTTCATATTTTTCCACAGTTTAATATAAATATTAAAAGCAAGATAGAATTCTAATAAAAAATGCCAAGGAGTAGTGCCAAGGAGGCTGAAATTTGTAATACTGGGAAATAACTATAAGAAATTATAGAAACAGCTGTGATATACCTGGTGCTGAGGCCAAGTTGACATATTAGAAAAGAATATTGTGGTAAGAGTATAAACTCCAAGGCAAGTACTAGTCTGTAAACTACAGAATTTAGCAAAAATATACAGAGTCACAGAAATCTGCAAAATCTAAACTGGGTCCAATATTTTCAGACAAAAGTTACTTATTTGTCATAAGTTTTTTAGAAGTCATGAGAGTAGGCTTGACTTTATTTGGATTGATAATCTACCCTCCCTCTACGAAAGTCCTCCAAGGGCCTGTAACTGGGATTGCACCTCCCACAAAACTCCAATTTCTCTGACATGAATACGCTTATGCACAAATTTCCCTCATCTGATTCCTTCCACCTGACCTAAATTCCCTCTTGGCCTCAGAGTCTCATGTTCATGCTTATTCAGGTTTGGAGATTTGGCTAACAGCGTTTCTTTTCTGTGGAGCTTCTCCGAGTTGGCTTTTGGCAACCTATTATATACTTTTTATCTGACCATTAGCATGAACACCTCATAGGAGACATACCCACCTATGGCCAGCTTTTGGGGGATTTTTTTTTTTTTTTTTTGGTTTTTTGGGTTTGTTTTTTAAGGTTTGGGTGTTTTTTTGTTTTGTTTTGTTTTGCTTTGTTTTTTGCTTTTTAAGGCTATGTCTGCAGCATGTAAAAGTTCCCACTCTAGGGTCGAACTAGAGCTGCAGCCACCAGCCTACAACACACCCACAGCAATGTAGGATCCTAGCTATGTCTGTAGTCTACCCCACAGCTCAGGGCAACACAGGATCCTTAATCCACTGGCCTTGCGGTCACAGCAAGGCCAGTGACTGAACCTACATCCTCATGGATACTAGTCAGATTGGTAACCTACTGAGCCACGAAGGGAACTCCCTGTTATGGCCAGTTTTATTACCCAGTTTTATTCCTTTGAAAATCGGTATTATAAAAGAATGATGTACTGACATGCCTTGAAAAAAGTAGGAATCGTTATATTGTGTAACATAAGACCACAAGTTTTGAACCGTCCTGAACTCTTTTTTTTTTTTTTTTTGTCTTCTTAGCTATTTCTTGGCCCGCTACCACAGCATATGGAGATTCCCAGGCTAGGGGTCCAATCGGAGCTGTAGCCGCCGGCCTAAGCCAGAGCCACAGCAACACGGGATCCGAGCCGCGTCTGCAACCTACACCACAGCTCACGTCAATGCCGGATCGTTAACCCCCTGAGCAAGGGCAGGGACCAAACCCGCAACCTCATGGTTCCTAGTCGGATTCGTTAACCACTGCGCCACGACGGGAACTCCCGTTTTGAACTCTTGTAAGTGGCAAAATGTCCAAAAATTTAAAGACTCAAGATAGTTTCCTTAAGAACAAACATTGTTGACCCAACTGAATCCTAAGACTTCTCTCCTGCTCATTCAATTCCTCCAAGAACCACTCTCAACTTATTTGGTCTTACAAGCAGAAAACATATAACTTACAGAGTTCCCATTGTGGCATAATGAAAATGAATCTGACTAGTATCCATGAGGATGTGGGTTTGATCCCTGACCTTGTTCAGTGGGTCGGAGATCCGGTGTTCCTGTGAGCTGTGGTGTAGGTCGCAGACATCGCTTGGATCCCACATTCCTGTGGCTCTGGTATAGGCTGGCAGCTGCAGCTCTGATTCAACCCCTAGCCTGGGAACGTCCATAAACCACAGGTGCGGCCCTAAAAAGAAAAGAAAAAAAAGAAAAAGGAAGAAAGCATATAACTTCCTTAAATAATCCAATTTTTAATACTTTTTTAAAATATCAATTTCCCTTCTGTTTACATTTTCTCACCAAAATCATAATTAATTTGGTATTGAATGAGTTAACTATACATTTACATTTTCTCTCCCTCTGTCACTCAGCAATTTGAACATAGTGAAAGCCATAATAAAGCTCTAAGAGATAACAGAGTTTACCATCATCTAATACCATATAAAATGCATCTGAAAAAAATTTTAATTTTGAGGTTACCAGTTGTTATAAGTAAATTGGTCTCCACTCTAACAGTTTAGCACTTCTGATAATACATGCATAAGGGGATTCACAGCTTATTTTTTGTAACTCTCTTCCCTCAGCCAAGAAATTCTTCCATTTAATGATTATATTAAATTTTTTGTATTCTTCAAATTTTAGCAAGACTTGTTCCCCCAAAGAAGCCTTCCCAACACCACCAAACATTCCTGGTCTCCGGCTCTAAAAGTCTTTGTTCCTTCACGTTGCTTTTTGTGCATAACAAAGCCCACCCTCACTGCCCCAGAAATCACCCCCACAAAAACATACCTCTTCTGCAATGTACTCCCTCAGAACCCAGCCAGGTAACAAGATAATATAAAAAAATTTGATGTTTTATCTAGAACAGAGTCAATTGACTCACTAATAGACTTTATCATTGTGATGTTAGATTGAACAAGCTCAGTGGCAGTCTTCATCACTTTAAACTACAAATGGATTAATCATGGGAAGTTTTTAGGTAAAACCTCTGAATTTTTTAAGCTCAAGATGCACAGGGGGACATTTTAGAGTAAAAGAGGAATTTGTAACTCCTTAAGAGGACCATCCATAGATGTTATTAATGCCAACATTATTTTTCCAACAAGTTGTAGCCAATAAAATTAGGCTCTGAAATCCAAATCCAAACAGGAATCAAGATAAACATGGAGTTCAGAAAAACTATTCTAACTCTTGAAGATCTTTGAATCTTAAGCATATTTTTCAATTTCTTACTATTTATTAGTCCTTAGAGAGAATATCAGCCTTATTATACCTTACCTAATTGAATCAATCTAGGCTTAATCTTATAGGTGGGGTGTTTTTAAGAATGATATGTAGGCACCATAAGTATTAAGAGCACTTTCTTCATTTCCTTTATACCTGGATATGAGTCCATCTACTTCCTTACAGTACTTTCTGAATTAAGTTTGATCCCTGCTCATTTCAGTTAGTTTCACACAGATAAAGTGTGTGTGCTGAAAACTGTAAGATATTGATGAAAGAAATTGAAGAAGACACAAATAAGTGAAAGGATATTGCATGTTCATAGAGCAGAAGAATTCATTGTTTGATATCCATACTACTCAAAGCCATCTATAGATTCAATGCAGTCCCTATCAAAAGTCCAAAGGCATTTTTCACAGAAATGAAAAAAAAAAATCCTAAATCGTTTGTTGTAACAAGATCCCAACTAGCCCAGGGAATCTTGAGACAGAAGAACAGAGCTGGAGACTTCATACCACCTGATTTCAAACTATATACAAAACTATAGTAATCAAAACAGTATGGCACTCTCTTCTCTGAGTAACCCCCTCTCAGAATCAAGGGGTGAGAGTGAGTTGTTATAAAATTCAATAGAAATTTTAACTGGTTAGGGGAGGCATGCTAGTCAAGCTTCTCTAGAGAAACAGAACCAACAGAATGTATATATACACAGAGAGATTTATTTTAAGGAATTGACTCATGTAATTGTTGAGGTTTAACAAATCTGAAATCTGCTAGGGTAGGCTAGCAGGCCAGATACTTAGGGAAGAGTTGCAATTTAAATTCAAAGACAGTTTGCTAGAAAAATTCCTTTGTACTCAAGTTAAGTCAGTCTTTGTTCTATTAAGGACTTCAACAGATTGGATGAGGCCCACCCACATTTTGGAGGGCAATCTTCAATTACTCATATTCCACCAAGTAAAATGTTAATTCAGCCAAAAGCACCTTCATGAAACCTACAAAAACAATGTTTGACTAAATATCTGAACACTGTGGCCCAACAAAATGACATAATTTTTTAATCATCTCTGGTAGAATTTGAGAATCATGGAGGTTTACTTCACTTTCAATCTGGAGCTCTAGCATAAATCATCATCACTTGAGAATAGACAAGTCAGTGGGTAAACACTAGGGAGAGAGTGGAAGAGATGATAAAGCTGAGACTAAACTTTAAACAAGAAGTACTGAGTCACATTAACTTGTAAAATTTTTATTATTTATGTTTAAATATAGATCCACAGATAAATTAATTTCAATTATAAGCAATACTTTTTTAACAAAAAAAAGTTTACAAAATTGTACGGCATTGGCATAAAAACACACACCAATGGAACATAATCCATTGTCCAGAAATAAATCCACACAAACATGGTCAACTAATATTTGACAAATGGATCCAAGAATACTCAATGTGGAAAGGATAATCTCTCCAATAAATGGTATCAGCAAAACTGCATACCTACATGCAAAAGAAAGAAAATAGATCCTATTTTCACTCACAAAAATTAAAGGAATTAAATATTTCAGCGTAACAGCTAAAACTATAAAGCTTCTAGGGAAAAAAAATAGAGAAAAACTCCTTGACATCGATCTTGGCATTCAAATTTTTGAATAAGACACCAAAAGCACAGGAAAGAAAAGCAATTGGGACTACATCAATTGTTTGCACAGCAAAAGCAACAATCAACAACCTATGGAAAGAGAAAAAAGTATTTGCAAATCATATATTTTATGAGAGTTTAAGATCAAAACATATAAAGAACCCATACATCTTAATAGCAAAAGCACAACAAAAAAATGATTTTTAATCTGATATTTCAATGGGCAAAGGACCTGAATAGAGATTTTTCCAAAGAAGACATACAAATGGTCAAAAGGTGAATGAAAATTTGCTTAACATCACTAATCATCAAGGAAAAGCAAATCAAAACTGCAATGAGTTATCACCTCACACCTTTCGGAATTGCCACCATCAAAAAGACAGGAGATAAGTGTTGGTGAGAATGTGGAGCTTTTCAACAGCAAACACATGTGCACTGTTGATATTGTTGGTAGGAATGTAAATTGGTACATCCGCTCTGGAAAATATTATGGATGTTACACAAAAAATTAAAAGTAGAACTACCATGTGATCCAGCACCCCATCTCTGGTGTATATCTGCAGGAAATAAAATCAGTATCTTGAAGAGATACCTGCATTCTCATTTTCACTGTGTCATTGTTTACAATGGCCAAGACATGGAAACAACCTAAGTGTCTGTCAATGAATGAATCAAGAATGAGAAAGTGGTATTATATACATACATATATATCTATACACATACACCACATACATATATACACACATATATAAACATGTTTATATATACATATATTATATATATATATATACATATATTATATATATATATATATATATGACATAGACTGGAATATTCAGCCCTAAAAGGGAAGGAGATCCTACCATTTGTGACAAATGAATGACCCTTAAGTACATTATGCTAAGTAAGTCAGCCAGAGAAAGACAAATGCTGTATGAGTTTACTTATATCTAGAACCTAAAAACTGAACTCAGAGAGTGGTTACCAGAGGTGGGGACTGGGAAAAATGGATGAAGGTGATCAAAAGTTATAATTTCCCAGTTACAAGATATATAATTTTTGAGGACTGAGGTGCAACATGATGACTATTGGCAGCAATATTGTATTATATACTTGAAAGTTGCTAAGGGAGTAAATCTTACAAGTTCTCACACCCACACACCAGAAAAAGGTAGTGTTTATGGTGAATATGTTAATTAACCTTACTGTGGTAATCATTTTGCAATATATAAGAATATTAAATTATCACACTACACACATGAAATTTACACAATGTTTTCTGTCAGTTATATCATGATAAAGCTGTGTGTGTGTGTGTAAATTCTCCAACCATAGGTACCCCTCCTACAAAGACACTCATTTGCAAAATGCAAACTATTGTGACAGTATGCACACAGAAAAGAAAAAAAAAAAAAAAAAAAAAGCCCACCTAGGAAATGCCTCTCCCAGCTATCTTTGTAGACATACAGAGTAAATGATAATTATAGCTAATCTTGCAAGCTACCTCAAATCCTCTCTAAGGTTTAAATCCTAAATAACAATGTAATATTATTTTCATTAAGTAAAATTTTTAAATATTTTGCTTTTTTGTGATAATCCCATCATCAATCTAGAAATTAAAAATTAGATAATCATACATAGTAAATATTAGAGAATCATAAATAAATTGGCATGGCTTGCCATAAATATGAAGTTGTTTAACCTTCCTAAAGCCATTCCTAACTAGCAACAGAGTTTTGCAGGAGTGACATCTAGGGGTTTAAAAGGATTAACACCAAAGCACCAAAGCGGAGTCTTCATCTAAACTCCTTGAATTTTCCCCTCATTTGCATCTGAGTAATTGAGATATTCATAGTGCAACACCTAGTATAGAATCTATACTGCCTGAAAACTAATCCCCTAGTATCTAAAATGCTGTTACCTAAGGCCACATTTTTTTTTAAAACCATTGCAATATTGTGGGAGCTCCACTGATTGAAGACTTAAGAACCAAAAAATGGATATTAGAGATAAAAGTTTCTGTTTTCTTAAAATTAGCAAATTAGAAAAGAAAAAGAATATAGGTCTCTATGTTCTTTAATCTCCTCTCATTATCCTCAATAGATTTCAATCTATAACCTTCATAACAATGTTAGAATCCTCTTTTTTTCTTAACTTATTTCTCCAGTAAAGCTTTTGCTGTGGCTCTATTATCTAGGAACAGTGCCTGAGATATTAGAAGAAAGTAAGTTTCCAGCTGAGGTAGCTTAATGGAAAAAGAGGTCAAGGCATATATTATCTCCCTATACCTACACCTCCCCCATATAAGGTAGAAGAATTTCCCCTTATCCTTGAGGATATGTTTCAAGAATCACCCCCACCCCCAGTGGATGCTTGAAATCTCAGATATTACTGAACCTTTATATATACTATGCTTGTTCCTATGCATATATATACCTTTGATAAAGTTTAATTTATAAATTAGGCACAGTAAGAGAGTAACAACAATAATAAAATAGAACAATTATAAAAATGTACAGTAATACAAATTAAATGAAAGTGGTTTCTCTCACAAAATATCTTATTGCACAAATTTAAAGTCTTTTCCACCTTAACTAAGCACTTATGCACTGAGGCCTTAATTTTTTCAGTTTGAGATGCAGCAGCCAAACTAACAGGGATTTCTTTTCCTTCCTTCACAATTTCACAAATAGAAGATTCATCTTTTTTTTTTTTTTTTTTTTTTCATCTTTTTGCCTTTTTTTTCCTACAGCTGGAGGTTCCCAGGCTAGGGGTCTAATTCGGGCTGTAGATGCCGGCCTATACCAGAGCCACAGCAACAAGGAATCCAAGCCTCATCTGCAACCTATACCACAGCTCACAGAAAAGCCAGATCTTTAACCCACTGGGCAAGGCCAGGAACTGAACCCACAACCTCATGGTTCCTAGTCAGATTCATTAACCACTGCGCCATGACGGGAACTCCCAGAAGATTCATTCTTACCCCTATATATTAGCAACTTCATCACTGATTGTTTTCTTTCCTCATTAAATTGAGAAAGTTTGCCTTTTCACTGAAAGAAAGCCCTTTACAGCCTCTTTGGCACATCCGAATTGTCAGCATCACTCCCCTTGAGCTTTGTGGCCATAATTCAGTAAAATAAGGGTTACTTGAACAGGTTCTTCAATAACTCAACAGGTAATTTGAAAACTGAGAAAGTTACTGAAGGACTAAAAGGCAGAATACACTGGACAAAGGGAAAATTCATGTCCTGCAGAGATGATGAGATTCCATTACGCTACTCAGAATGGTGCACAATTGAAAGCTTATGAATTGTTTCATTCTGGAATTTTCCATCTAATATTTTCAGACCATGATTGACCATGGGCAACTGAAATCATGGAAAGCAAAACTGCAGATGGGGTGAGAGAACTACTGTACTGATTTGTTAACTGTGTAGAGTATTTTGAGATTGTAAAAACCCATTAATGTATTAAATGTGTTAATTCAAATATGTTTATACAATTTTCAATATCCACATTTTGAAATTTACTTTTAGAATTTTGATGAATTAACAAAACAATTACTTTAGACTTCTTGCTGCTTGTATTTTTATATTTGGTTATTAACTAAATGGTGAATAAAATTATTTCAGAATGTTTTCATAGCTTTAATCTTATGTAATATAAAGGCTTTGGTATTTTTCCCACCCTTCTGTATTCTGATTTAAATAGGATTTTCCAGGTATCTCAAAAATAACTCTATTTATTCAAAAGTCTTCACCTCTCCTCATTTGTCAGTGCTATATGCATTGTACCTGTGTTTGGATTTATCCAAAAATTATCTATAAAGTTGCTGTAAGGGTCATATTCCCCTTTAGAGACTCAAATCTATTTGGAAAGGAAATTTCTAGACCAAGACTAAGTGTGTATATTATTGGTGGGAATGTAAGTTGATACAACCACTATGGAAAACAGTATGGAAATTCCTCAGAAAACTAAATATAGAATTACCATGTGGTCCAACAATCCCACTTCTAGGCATGTATCCAGACAAAACTATAATTCAAAAAGATTCATGCACCCCTATGTTCATAGCAGCACTATTCACAACCACCTAAATGTCCATGGATAGTTGAATGGATTGAGATGTGGTACATATCTAAATGGAATACTACTCAGCTATAAAAAAGAAAGAAATAATGCCATTCGCAGCAACATGGCCGCAGCCAGAGATGGTCATACTAAGTGAAGTAAGTCAGAAAGAGAAAGACAAATACCATAAGATATCACTTATATGTGGAATCTAAAATATGGTCCAAATGAACCTATCTACAAAGAGAAACAGACTCACAGACATAGAGAACAGACTTGTGGTTGCCAAGGAAGTGAGGGGAGAGAGTGGGATGGACTGGGAGTTTGGGGTTAGTAGATGTAAACTATTACATCCAGAATGGATAAACAATAAGGTCCTGCTGTATAGCATAGGGATGTATCTAGTCTCTTGGGATAGATTATGATGGAAAATATTATAAAAAAAGAATGTATGTTATATATATATATATATATATATATATATGTGTGTGTGTGTGTGTGTGTGTGATAGGTCACTTAGCTGTACAGTAGAAATTGGCACAACACTGTAAATCGACTACACTTCAATAAAAAAAAGAGTAGATGTGTATGAAGGAAAGTTGATATTGGAAATTTTAGTCACCTATTTCTGCATGGTTGCTATCAAACCCTACCAGAAAATAACTTCATTCATATTAAGCTAGCTCTTCTTCATTTACTTTTCACCTGAACATAATTTGGATTCATCTCCTTCCACACAGTTTCCAGCTATATTCTAGTTAAGCCCTAACCACATGACTTTTGGAAGGAACCACTATACTGAAAGAACATACTTCAGGCTGCAGCAGCCACACAGTAGGGATAAAAAAAATCCAATTCTTATGATCAAAGTACAAACCAACACATTGTACAAGAGGGGGTAGTCATTTGCTAAGTGATCGATATTACATTATTTTTAAAACACATTAAAACAAATTAAATAGGAAAAAGTGTACACGTATGGGAGGTTTGGCTCTGGCATCTGGTAGGGTTACAATAGTTAATTGTTGAATAGAGCAAATGAAATGTAAAACAATGTAGTCACAGAAGAGAGTTTCACATAAAACACAAAACAAGAAGGACAATAGGTGGAAGATGTCCACTCTCTATATCCCACTAGCAAGTCTTGACCAAACCTCCTTCCTACACATTTCCTTACCTTTCTACCCTCCCTTACAACCAATTTTATCAAGTTGTCCACACTCATTGTCACCACTTTAGCACCTCCCATTCATGTTATAAGCTATTTTTCAGACCAAGGCAGTCTTCCTATAAGCTCCAGACTCATGAGACTACTGACTGAAGTGGAGTAGAAAATGGCAGGCAGCTTAGGGGGTGAGGGGCTGGGAAACAAATAATGTATCTGGAGTTTCTCTCCACCTTCCTGAAGTGACTCAAAGGATAACTCTGTGAGTCAGGGAGTGGCCTGCAGCCAGCAATGTGAGCTTCTCTAAGTGGGGGCTGAACTGGATGGACAGCAAGAGCTCAAGCTAATCTGCAATGGAAAGCCAGTGGGAAGGAACCTCTGTGTACTCAGTGCTGTGAAAACAAACAGAGATTGAGTGGAGGCAGAGGAGTGGAGGCCAACACCTGAGCCCTTACTGGAGGCCATCAAGGGCTGGGGGCAGCAAGTTCCTCCCAGAATGCTATCAACTTAAATCACAGAGCAATGTTGAGTAAGGGCACTGTGTCACCCAGAGTTTTCAGGGAAGAGAGAAAGAAAAAGAAAAGGAAAGAAAGCCTGCAAGCTTGCATGTTTACTCAAGAGGCTGATGTAAGCTGGACAGAACTGAAAAACCAGGACCATTACTTTTAAAGAGCAAGATCAATCACCTGTGTCACACAAAGCAGGATTCCAGGAAAGACTGCATCCACTTGCAAAGAAATAAAGTTATATGTTTGCACATCTGAGTTGTAACTGTGAATTTTAAACTTATTGCATTGGAATATGGAGAGACCAGAACTCAGAGAAATTCTATATTTAGCACCTTCCCCTGCTATATGGATTTCCACAAAGACTGAGCGGTTTAAGTTCGTGTGGCAGACAACAATTTCCCCTCCACAAATGACAAACAAATGTGACACAATTTCCTAACTTTGGAGAAGGGAAATGGAGATGAAAACACATTTTAATGATTAACCTAACTAAACTCTGTGGTTCTAAATACCCAATTTAACAGTCACAGAAATATAGTCTAGACTTTTTTTTCCTCAACTAGCCCCAGTCTAGGAGGGAGATAAGAAATAAAGGGTGAGGGCCTGAGCTCTTGATCCGTGAAAGTGAAGATTAAGGAAAAAAGCTAAACCTTCAAGTAGAACATTATTGAAATTACTGTTTTGATCTGAGTTTTCTGTTCCTTTATTAAATTATGAGCTATCTCTCAGATAATTGTTTTAATCATTTAAGAGATATTTATTAAGGACTTAATTCTGATCAATTCAACATATTTCAATTAAGCATGGGCTGGGAATTTGTCATATACAAGCCCTTGTATTAAGTGCTGAGAAAAGAGAAGTCAGAACAGCACCCTGCCCCCAGGGCCTAAGGCAGTGGGAAGGAGGCTTTAAAGAGGCAATGATGAGGATGTGATGAGCTAGAAAACAGAAAGTATAATGTGCCATAGGGACCACAAAATAAGAAAGTCTAACTAGACTTACCCTATTAATTTAAACGGTCCTTCGTAGGATTTATTTACAGAAAATAGATACAGGTTCATTTTTATTTGAGATTAAAACTATATTACCTTTTTTAAATGATGACAGTTTAAAATCAGGTAGCATAGAGAACTGAAGTAATTTATACACAATATAGATCACTGGGATTTGAGCATTTATTGAACACAGCCTCTTGTCCAACATTTGAATTCCCTCATTTGTATAATTTCTTGAACTTCATATTATATATATATGAAATATTATATGTATATATACACCATATTTTATATCCCACCAATTACTCTTTGAAAGAGAGTGGATCCAAAGAGCAATTTATATGTAAGCAACATAAATTAATTTTTTACACTGTATATTATAGCAGGCATGGTATCATTATCTTTTCATTTGGAATGAGTTTTAAGACTTATGACAGGCATGATATTATTATATTTTTATTTGTAATGAGTTTTAAGACCTGAAAACTACAGCATTGATTGTGCCAATATTGAGAATGAGTTAACTGAAAATTTTTTATGCTTTCTTTAAAACCCTAAAATATATCTACTCTGGAACTCTTAGTCACAGAATTTGGCAACATCATGGCTACTTCAGTTCTTGGAAATCATAAAAATTATTTGCAGCTCATAATAACTGAAAGTTTTAAAGGTTAAGTACTTTAGATTTGCAATAAATGACAGCATATGTGATATTACTGACATAATAAGATTATTCTCTCTCAAATCTACTCAATACTCTGGCCTCTATGGGAAAAGAATCTGAGAAAGAATGCATATTATGTATGTGTATAACTGATTCATTTTTCTGTATACCTAAAACTAACACAACATTATAAGTCAACTATATTCTAATACAATTTTTTAAAAACATTAGTAATTAAACGTTATCTTCCATTAGTTTTCCCCTTATACTTACCTTCCTATGGTTTGCCACACCAGAAGCTCAAGGTCCTTTTCCTTAATCTTCTGTCTTCTCTACAGATTTATTGTTCTATGTTAAGATGCTATTTAAGCACAAGTTCTAACCACTCCCTGGAATTATTTATCACTGAGCACTCCTGTGTGTGTGTGCACAACACACATATTCAATCACTTCTGCTTTTCTCTTGTTTTAAAAAAAAAAAAAAAAGAAGGGAGTTCCCATCTTGGCTCAGCAGTTAACAAACATGACTAGTAGCCACGAGGACACAGTTTTGATCTCTGGCTTCACTCAGTGGGTTAAGGATCCAACATTGCTGTGAACTGTGGCATTGGTCACAAATGAAGCTTGGATCTGATGTTGCTGTAGCTGTGGCATGGGCAGGCAGCTATAGCTCTGATTCAACCCCTAGCCTGGGAACTTCCATATGCCATGGGTGTGGCCCTAAAAAGAAAAAAATAAATCAAATAAATATATAAATAAGATGATTTTTCCCTCACTTGCATTCAGATATGCCTTCATGAGAAAGATAAAGAGGTGAGGATATTATGAATAGCAAATTGGTAATAGCACTGGGAGCGGGCCCCTGGGAGCACCAGGCACAGGAATAGCAAATGTGTCCAGCGGGTTGAAAGGTTGAGGTTCTGTGTCCTAACCACTCCTGGACCTCCCTGTCAAGGACTCTATCCCATGTCCTTGAGTATTTCCAGGAACAGGAAACATCTCTCCCATGAGTCTATTTTTCTTTTTTTTTTCTTTTTTTTTTTTTTTTTTGTCTTTTTGCCATTTCTTGGACTTCTCCCCCGGCATATGGAGGTTCCCAGGCTAGGGGTCGAATCGGAGCTGTAGCCACTGGCCTATGCCAGAGCCACAGCAACACGGGATCCGAGCCGCGTCTGCAAACTATACCATAGCTCACGGCAATGCCGGATCCTTAACCCACTGAGCAAGGCCAGGGATCAAACCAGCAACCTCATCATTCTTAGTCGGATTCGTTAACCACTGTGCCACAACGGGATCTCCCCATGAGTCTTTCTTTCTAAAGGTTCTCATTCTGTAGCTGAACTGAAGTTCCACAAGGCAAACGAATCCCAGATGAAGCCCAGAAACAGGGAGCCAATGGCAGAGGATGAAGGTTTTTGTTTGTTTGCTTGCTTTTTAGGGCCACACCTGCAGCATATGGCAGTTCCCAGGTTAGGGGTCGAAGTGGAGCTACAGCTGCCAGCCTACACCACAGCCACAGCAACACAGGATCCAGCCGCATCTGCAAAATACACCACAGCTCATGGCAACACCAGATCCCTGACCCCCTAAGCCAGGCCAGGAATCAAACCCTCACCCTCATGGATATTA
Organism: Sus scrofa; assembly: GCF_054392235.1. Taxonomy (NCBI): domain Eukaryota; kingdom Metazoa; phylum Chordata; class Mammalia; order Artiodactyla; family Suidae; genus Sus; species Sus scrofa. The sequence goes on from NC_139383.1 coordinate 89,883,925, forward strand.
GTCCAGTTTGTTTCTGCTGAGCCACAACAAGAACTCCAAGCAGGATGAAGTCTTACCATCTAGCATAGGGGAAGTAAAACAGCAGTTCCATCCTTTCGTACATATTAGGAATGCATAGGGAAGTTTTAGGAAATTGTCACTCTTAGGTTTTTCTTTCCAAGGTGAGTTAAAATAAGCCTTTGAGACAGCCAGAGAGGATTAAATTCCATTTATGCAGACTGTAATGCACTCAGGTGGACTGTAATTGCTAGAACGTGGACAGCTAAATATATATTTCTGCATGGCTCTGAAGTTGACATGTCTACAATTATTATGACTTTTGATTATTAAACTATTGTTAGATAAAAGAATAACTCTTATGACATGAATATAATCAAGTCTATCCACTGGACTTTTAATGCAATTTTAATTAACTACATTCTTTAGCCTAGAGATGTTATGTTGAAATTACTTTTCTCTTGGATTCACATTTGTTGGAGGGACGGCTAAGCCATTTCACTTACACTAACAAAGAAAAACAAATATGCAATGGCTCACCCAAGATAGACCTTTATTTCTTCTTCCTGTAGTAGTTAAGAACAGGAACGGGGACTACTGCACAAGGACTCAATGAGTAAGTGGCCCCTTGATCTCTTTGGCTCACATTTCCTTGGTAATAACTGCAAGAGTTCATCTATATTACCTCTTCTGGCAATTTGTAGCCTTCACCACAATATTTCTGGGTCACTTTGTTATTATTTTAGAATTTTAAGGCTCCCTTCCTTCCTCATTATCTGGTCTTCTGGATATATAATGACACAGGACCGACATGGCTGTTTAATCCAGGCAAGGAGTTTAGGGACATGGCACCTGATCTGTAGTAGAGTTTGAAAAGAAAGAATAAAAGAGTGCTACTCTTAATTTACTACTGCATCTGCTTTTTTTTCCCCCTCTAGGGCCGCACACATGGCATATGGAGGTTCCCAGGCTAGGGGTCCAATTGGAGCTGTAGCCACCAGCCACAGCAACAGCACACACAGCATGGCCACAGCCACAGTAATGCCAGATCCGAGCAGCGTCTGCAACCTACACCACAGCTTATGGCAATGCTGGATCCTTAACCCACTGAGCGAGGCCAGGAATCCAACCCAAAACCTCATAGTTCCTAGTTGGATTCATTAACCACTGCGCCATGACAGGAACTCCCTGCATCTGCTTTTTGATTGATAAATACTCTGGAACTGTGTCCAGAATGACTGCTTCTTAAAAGTATTGGTTAATAACTGGAATTGCAGCTAGGTACATTTTATTCAGCAAATATGTCAGAAAACATGTCAGCTAAGTAAAGTTATGCTCATATAATGGATTTTAGATTTGATTTTAACTGAGATTTGGGGTCTGATTAGTAGAGACCCAAGTAACATTATTAAGATTACATGGACTTAAAGATATCGCCCAATTAAACAATTAAAATGAAGGTCTGGCTTATATTTCCTGACAACTTTTAATGGAAGGTTTGATTGGATTTGATTAATTGGGGAATTAGATATTTCTGAGATCCTTGACTAGATATTTTTATCTTTTGAGGATCTGGAAGATTGATAAATGAGATAAAAATTAGACCACATGGGCCACTAATGAAAATGAAATTGGGTTTTAAATTATTGATAGACTTCCCAAATGTAATAGTTGTACCAAGGCCTATTTTATATTGTCAGTTGTATTTTGGTATGTATCCAAGTCAGTCTAAAGAAGCAAAATTCTATATTAGAAGCCCTCAATGTTTGGTCTTAAGACCCCCTTTAAATTCTTTCTTTTTTTTTTTTTTTTAATCTTTTTGGGGCCATACCCAGGACATATGGAAGATTCCAGGCTAAGGATCAAATAGGAGCTGCAGCTGCTGGCCTATGCCACAGCCACAGCAATGCAGGATCTCAGCCACCTCTGCAACTTACACCACAGCTCAGAGCAACACCAGATCCCTGACCCGCTGAGCGAGGCCAGGGATCAAACCCACTTCCTCATGGGTACTAGTCAGCTTTATTTCTGCTGAGCCATGATGGGAACTCCCTAAACATTCTTTTTCTTTTTAATTTTACTGGGTCATAGTTAATTTACAATGTTGTATTAGCTTCAGGTTTATAGCAAAGTGAATCAGTTATACATATACACCCATCTATCATTTTTTTCCATGCAGTTTATTATGGAGCATTAAGTATACCTCCCTGTGCTATACATTACATCCTTGTTAGTTACACTATATGTACATATAAATATATTTTATATATATTATATATCCCTTACCACCATGGCTTCCCCTTTGGTAGCCCTAAGTTTGACTTTGAAATCTGAGTTTGTTTCTACTTTATAAATATGTTGTTTTGTATCATTTTTGATATAGTGTGATATTTGTCTTTCTCTTTCTGACTTACTTTACTTAGTATGATAATCCCTAGGTCCATCCATGTGCCGCAAATGGCATTATTTCATTCTTTTTTATTGCTGAGTAATATTCACTTGTGTATATGTGCCACAACCTCTTAATCCATTCCTCTGTTAATAGACATTTAGGTTGCTTCCATGTCTTGTCTATTGTAAATAGTGCTATAATGACCCCCTTTAAACTCTTAAAAATTGAAGACCCCCAAAGAGTTTTTGTTTACGTGGATTCTATCTACTGATATTAACTGTATTTATATATTTAAAAATAAGCTTAAAAATAGTTATATTTTCCAAAACAAAAACAATTTTGAGAAGAATTACATTGTTGTATATTTTTTCAAAACTTTTTAATGTCTAGTTTAACGGAAGTCATCTGAGCTCTCATATTAGCTTCTGCATTCAACTGTCATTGAATGTTATTTTTATAGATGTGAATGAAAAGAATTCAGCCTCACAGGGATATGTAGGTGGAAAAGGAAGAGTCATAGGGATCTCAGTGAGTCCCAGGAATCCTCTAACCACACTTTGAGAACCACTGCTCTACAGAGCCCCCGGCGCTGGCACCTATGTGTTTACACCCATCTCTTTGAAGCAATTCAAGCTGCCCTGCACCAGGAAAGCAATCCTGGTCCTCCATGAGGGAAGAGGCCAAACAAACCTTAACCATATGCATGTATTCTTCTCTCTAGCTTGAAGGGAATTTTTTTTAATGTGGCTGGAATAAGATCCTCTGAAACTGTTCTACAGTAAAGGACAAAAGAATGAGCAATGGTACATCATAAAGAGAAATCAGGAAAGAAGAAAGAGGAAAACTTAATGTTAAACATGACCGGAATTCATTGAATGTATAAAATAGTTTGATATATGAGAGAGAAAACAAGAAGTAAAATCTGTCACTCACACATGCGTGCCCCCAATTTTTAAACACCTCTTCACATTTGGAAATATGTATAAAGGTTTCCCCCAAACATAAATATCCCAAGTAAAATTTTCCACCTTTCTGCTGAAGTAATAAATCCTATAATCAGATGCACCTATACAGGACCTTAATTCAGAACTAAATTACAGGACAGGATGGCAACAGAAGTTGCCATAGGTGTGGATGGTGTGGTGTGCCTTGTCAGTGTTGTTTTGAAGTCCCCAGCTATGGAAGAAGCTCTGGATTTAGCATCTTACTCATCACCAAAGGCAGGGAATGCTTCTGAAGCTGGCAAGTGGAGTCGAATCTTCATAATTGGAAGTGCTCTGATCTTCTCAGAGGTAGCAGATGGTGCTGTCAGTCTCAGGCACTCAATCTGTATCAATCAGGCTCCCAACAGGAGAGAGTCAATTCACTCAGAAAAGTTTAGTTGAAGACAATTTAATAAAATGACTGACACTGCGGTATGAGAGAATTTAAGGGAGCCCAGAAAAGATGGTTAAGAAGCCAGGGAATAACCACCCTTAGGTCTGAAGGGACAAGAAAGGTAGAGAAGCCTGTGGAAATGTATGGCCAGGGAGGAAGGGCCACCTGACAGAAGACACATCCATAAAGAAGTGCAGTCACTGCCAGACCACGCATGTCAAAGAAAGATGAGGAGGAGGAAATACCTAAGTTCTCTCTTCCTCTGAACTCTGATCTTCTTCTTGAGGCTCCTATTGACTGGACCCAACTGGAAACTATGATGCAAAAGGGCCCTGCTAATGTAGTCATGGAGGCCCATGTCCTGGGGTACATTAGGGCAAAGAATGGAGCAGGGCTGGGACCAGGTGGATAGCTAGCAGGGAATAACCATCACCTAGCCTGTAGTCTGTTTATCCAACTTGAGCTTTCTATGTCCCTTAATAAATCTGTTTCAGTTACTAGAGAGGCTTCTGCTGTCTACAACTTAAAAAACAGGCCTATATCTTGTTTGTTTCTGAAGGTGAAAGACTCTTAGGGAAATGAGATGGATTGTCTTATCTAGTTGGGTTTGAAGGCAATAAATACGACATTAACACTAGAGGATAGTTCACCACTAACACTAGGGATGGGATGCAGTGGCAAATATTACATGGGATAAAGTCACTACTAAAGGCAAGTATTTGGCAGACCAAATGGCTTCTCTGAAAACTCATTAAGAGGAGCACAAAAAAACATGAGAACTGGAAATCATACCAGTTACTTCTAAATGCACAGAACTTTAAAAAAATTAAGTAACAACTTAAAGGTTTTAAATACTCAACACCAAGCCCGAACAAAGATTTAAAGAATTTTTGAGGTAGGTAAATAAGAAAAGCACCAGGAACCCTGAAATATGCAGTAGCACCTGTCCTTAGTAGGTCAAGGAGAAGGATGAAATATGCTGCCTTTGAAACAGGCTTCTTATTTATTTATAAGTTTTATTGGAATATAAGTGACTTACAATGTTATGTTAGTTTAAGATGTACTGGAAAGTGAATCATCTATACATATATATATATATATATATATATATATATCTCCATTCTTTTTCAGATTCTTACTCCATATAGACTATCACAGAGTCTATATTGAATAGATTTTCCCAAGCTATATAGTAGGTCCTTATTACCAATCAATTTTGTATACAGTAGTGTATATATGCTAACCCCAACCTCCCAATACATCCCTCCCCTCAGCATTTCACTTTTGGTAACCATAAATTTGGTTTTGAAATCTCTGAGTCTGTTTCTGTTTTGTGAATAAGTTCTTTTGTATCATTTTTATTAGATTCTGCATATCAGTTATCTCATTTGTCTTTGTCTGATTTACTTCACTTAGTATGATAATCTCTAGTTTCACCCATGTTGCTGCAAATGGCATGATTTTATTCTTTTTATGGCCTAGTAATATTCCTTTGTATATATGTACCACATCTTCTTTATGCAGTCCTCTGTTGATGGACTTTTGTGTTGCTCCATGCCTTGGCTATTGTGAATAGTGCTGCAATGAACACTAAGGTGCAGTTATCCTTTCAAATTATGGTTTTCTCTGGATATATGCCCAGGAGTGGGATTGCTGGATCATATGGTAGTCCTATATTTAGTTTTTTTAAGGAACCTCCATACACTTCTCCACCCTGTTTTCCCCAACTGCATTCCCAACATAAGTATAGGAGGGTTCTCTTGAGATGGGCTTCTTGATCTCAGCTAATATATTGGGATACTGAGGTGTCAGAGGCCAAAAAGGAGTCCCTAACACTACTGGGAGAAGGTAGTAAGCAGGGCTAGTGTGCAGTACACATAGTTTGTCCTGTAGAAGTCTTTGGTATTATCAGAATGATCATAAGGTCTTTTGAAGCAAAATGGATAGTTAATATCCTACTTTATTGTTATTATTTTAAAAATTAAATCTGATGAATAATGCCAAATTTTAGTCGGCCAATAAACAGCCATGGCACCTAACCCATTTCCTAGACCTGAGTCAGTTTCCAGAGCCACTTAATTACAGGGAAGGATAGATAACTTGATAAAGGACCCATGATAACATCATAGTAGTTCCTAAAGAGGATATTTAAAAAATGATTCAACCTTATTCAAATATGGAGATAGTATTATTCTTCCAGCAACTGGAACAAGAAATCCCCTTAAGCAGAAATTCATTTTTGTTGAAAAAATTTTTAGGTCCCAGGGTGAGAATCTCTGCAGAGTCTGACTATCTGCTGATGCAAAGATTTGGGACAAAGAGGAATTTGTCCACAGAAAGAAGGAAAGAACATAAAAGTGATAGAAGTGGGAAAGAGACAAACAGAGAGCCAAAGAGCTGGTGAGGTGCTTCTTTGTGGAAACTGGTAAAGACAGATATCCAGTTTGCCATGGAATAAGACAACATGTAACAAAAAAAAAAAATCTCCAGAGATGGAGAGGATAGACTGTACAGGTAAAACCTGGGAAACCTCTAGCATTCTGGAAGGACTGGACCTCTACAAGCCATGGAATTAATAGGTCAAAGTAAGTTTATACACCCTGAGCCAGAGAGGTCATAACTGACAGCTGACTTTTAGATAAGAACACATAACTAATAACCATTGTGTATGTGTACCACATCTCTTTATCTATTCCTCTGTTGATGACATTTAGGTTGCTTCCATGTCTTGGCTATTGTAAATAGTGTTGAGTACTATGAAGGAAAACTAAATCCTATAAAAGATCACTCTTTAACACTCTATCCATAACCCTTAGTGACTAGAGGAATGGGGAGATTTCCTGTCCCAGTTCCTCCATTCTGAGGCATCCTATTTCTTGCATGATCCCAGTTCTTCTTTAGGAATTCTGCTAAGGGTTTTTCCTGAGCCCCTCTAAAATCCACTATTTGCCCTCAGCCCCATGCCTTTGGTGTCAGCTATGCTTTCAAGGAAGGGGTTGAATGGTCAAAACAACTTTCTCCACTGCCATAGCACCGCCATATTTTTCTTCTTTCTTCATTTCTAAAAATCATCAGCTATGCTTGCTTTCTGGAGTTTCAGTCACAAAACCTGAATGTAGTTCAGCCAAGGTTTAATGCCCCCATGGTACTGTTCCATAAATGGAGGTCCCAGACTCTGCAGACTGACAGACCCCAAGGATAACTCTAGGACCTGAAATTGAGGACAGCATTAAGTGTGGAAGGCCCACAGTGAGGAAAAAGACAAACGATGAAAGAATGAGGGGATGGAAATCTTCCAGGACTGTCCAGAAAAAGAATCACAGAAGGAGGCCCAAGGATAACAGGCACAACACTATTAACATTTCACAAATAAGGTCAATTATAACTAGGATTCTGCTTTTTAAGGTGTCTTGAACCTTAGGGTTTCCATAGCATTTGCTATTTTATATTGATGTTGTTGCAATTTTTTTATTTTATTGAAGTATAGTTGATTTACAATGTTGTGTTAGTTTCAGGTGTACAGCAAAGTCAGTCAGTCATATATATACATATATCCATTCTTTTTTCCCATAGAGGTTACTACAAACTATTGAGTAGATTTCTCTGTACTATACAGTAGGCTCTTGTAATCATCTATCTTATACAGTAGTGTGTATATGTTATTCCCACCCTCCCGATTCCTCCCTTCCCAGCTTGGTTTTCCTCATGGTAACCATAAGTTTTGATGTTGGAATCTCTGATTTTGTTTCTGTTTTATAAATAAGTTCTTTTGTGTCATTTTTATTATATTCCACATGTAAGCAGTGTATGATATTTGTCTTTCTCTGTCTGACTGACTTCACTTAGTATAACGATCTCTAGGTCCATTCTTGTTGGTGCAGAGGGCATTATTTCATTCTTTTTATGGCTGAGTAATATTCCATTGTATATATGTACCACATATTCTTAATCCTTTGGACATTTAGGTTGCTTCCATATCTTGGCTATTGTAAATAGTGCCGCAATGTACATTGGGGTGCATGTATCTTTTCAAATAATTGTGTTCTCTGGATAGATGCCCCAAAGTGGTATTATTGGATCATGGGGTTTGCTAGTTTAATTTCACCATTGTTTCCTTTTATTCTCTAGGATGTTTATGGTAAAAATAAATCTTTAGAAATTAAAAGATCTTTGAGCTTTCATTTTAAAAGCGAGGAAAATCTAGAAAACTTGTGTTTAGCTCCATCGTGGCTCATGAGATAAGTGAATCATAGTGGTGGCCTAAAGAAGGCTAAGTGGATCAAACCCCTGGGGAGCTATGAGAAAGAAAGGAAGGGAGAGAAAGGAGGTGATACACAGTCAATTTAGAAAATCAATTGACCTTAAGATCTTAGTGGGCAGAAAGTTCATGATCTCAGCTTTTGATGAGCTAGGTTGTTAAGAGATACGAGTAGATTCATAAATACATCAGTGCCCCCCCAAAATGTAGGGTATAAATCAAAGCACCAAGACCGGCACTTGGGGCTTACAGCAAATTACATAATCATGTATCATTTTAGCCTTCTTGTCCAAAAAATAAAAATAACAATACCTACCTCCCAGAATCTAATGAAATAATGTGTATTAAAGAGCCTTGTCCCCAATTCGTAATTTATTCCTTCTTCTTTTTCTGCTTTGGTAACCAGACATTTGTTTTCTGTGTCTGTGGGTCTTTTTCTATTATATATAAAGTTCACTTGTATTATTTTTTTAGATTACACCAATTCGTGATATCCTGATATTTATCTTTACTACTATAGATAACATAATTAACCAGGATAGCACGGGAAACTAATCACTTTGCTGTACATCTGAAACTAACACTATGTTGTAAATCAACCATAGTCCAATTAAAAAAAAAAGAGCCTTGTTGCCCCCATTAACTTACACCTGTATGGTGCGTCCCTGTAGAAGGCAGTGAGATCCAGCAGGCAGCACTGGTATTTGCAATAAGGCCCATATGGATTTTCTATTATCAGCTGAACAATCTGTCATATATTGCTTTGATTCCCCAACATTGAATTCCTCCTCTCTGCAGCTAAGATTTCACAGCCTTCTTCATAGTGTTGTTGCTCAGAAATACAAGTACTTAGTAAGTACACAGTACTTACTCTCATACCTAGTAAGTGCTCAGTAAATGTTAGTTCCCTTCCCAAGACTGGATGGATGGACTTGAAAACATACCAGGAGTTCCCTTGCGGCACACCATGTTAAGGATCCAGCTTGTCACTTCAGCAGCTCAGGTTGCTACTGTAGTATGTGTTCAGCCCCTTACCTGTAAACTTCCATGTGCTGTAGGCTTGGCCAAAACAAAACAGAAAAAGAAAAAGAAAACATTCCACTAAATGGCCTGAGGGAGACTGAATTGGCTTTTTCTGACTTGCACAGAGGCTTGGACACCGTGAATGTTTTTCCCCTTGTGAATTATCACATCTGAGTTTAAGTCTATGATATATTAGTTAAAATAACTCATCTACTTTAGAATTCATCTGCAGTTTGAAGTTCAGGGTCAGGATATTGCATTATAATCCACACATAGCTTTGCTCTTGAGTTTAATGGCAAAAAGAATGAAAATGTAGAGCAAAAAAAAAAAAATGATGCTTTAGGAAAAAAATAATTTTGAAAAGTGTTTAATAATAGACTCCCAGCTTCTTTCTCTGTTTTACTTTCCTGTTACTTAACTGTAGCTATAAATTCAAGAAGTATAGACCTGCAATTACAGATCAAAATCAAAGTTAAATTACCTTAGAATCATCTTTGCTTTCTTCTTTTTATTTTTGAATCTCTCTCCTCTTTTTTCAGAGTTGCTGCCTTTCTTTCCTGAGGCAGAGCCTCCTGCTTCAAAAGAAATTTATTTTCCCTGGCTATGGACAGCCCCACAATAGCAATGGCTCTTTCTCTCCCTCTTCTGCAACCCTCCATTTCTTCAGCTCACACTGAGATCTGCACAAAGTTATGGAAGCTGCTCTTCCCCAGAGGAGTTTAACCTGAATTCCATCTTGAAGTCCTGATGTGCTCTGGCTATTGAATGCAAAGCTTTTCTAATTCTCATCTTCCTTCTTTAAAAGAGAAGATTCTTTGCATTATTACAGAGATAGGAAAGTTGAATCAAGAGGTAGATAACGCAGGTGAGACACTGAGATTCATGGACATACGAGGTCAGTTCTTGTTTCCTCTATGTTTCATTTGTGTCCTTGGGACAAATGCCTGGACACAGAACCTTTTCTTCCTAAAGACTCTCTAAAGAGTTCTGCTATTAATCACCAATCGGTTTCTTAAAATAACTTGGCATACCTAAAAGTAGCAGTATAAGGAAGTTCTGACATATGGTGGTGTTCTCCAACAGCAATTGTGGGAATACAGCAAAACAGCCACAGATCTGCGTGCATGTCTGTGAAATGCAGTTTAAGACTTGCGGGGGAAGAAAGCCCCAAAGGTTGCCAATGACAGCCACGCCCACATTCCTAGCACAGGGATCTGCAGAATGTAAGTGTTTAACACAGGTTTGTGAAGAATGATTAAAATCATTTCTGATTCTGTGTCTGTAAGAATATAGACTAAGCTTTTTTCTCTAACAGCAATGTAAATCCACACCCCTGCCTTTTCTACTAAGCTGAGCTTAGTAGAAAAGAAGAAATACCTGTCAGAAAGTCAGTTCCAGGACTTTCAAGAAGCTGAGTGAGGTTTTTCCTTTTTTCTTTTTTTTTCTTTTTTTTCATTTTCTCTCTAGAATATTTAAGGGCATTTATTTAAGCCAGAAAATACATTAATTCTATAATCTGTTGTTATTGCTAAAAAGAAAGAGACAAGAGGAAAATTCAACAATAATGAATGGTTCAATTATTTCAACTATATCTCTTTTCAAAATGAACATTCTTTTACATCAGACATCTGCAATTTAGTGCTAACTTGCTCCACCAAATATCATCAATTATAATACTTGAAACAATAAAAGATGAAATACATTAATGTATTATTTAATGGTATTTATAAATGTAAGAATTATAAACATATCTAATTGGCAAAGTTTGTCCTTATAGTTAATTAAATTATTACAGAACATAGCATGTAATTATACATATATATATGTTATGTGTGTATGTATGCGTATCTATATTGTTCACATATGTAGCTAAATTTCTCCCTCCTGACAGTCATAAATACCCAAATAAAAACTTTTCATATATTATGTCTTTGCCTTTTCAATTTCCATGAATGTCCACAATCATGGAAGATCCAAAAAAGCAACTGACTCTTTCTTATATGTGGTTCCATCTAGTTTGTACCTAAGTATTTGTATTTCCAATAAGGGAAATAGGAATTCCTTCTGTGGACTTTAAACTTGGAGATAAGGATCAACTTTGCTTCTCAAATCAAGACAGGTTATTGCACAGTGTGCTTGTCATACTGTCCCCAGGCAGCGTGGATGCAATCAGTTTTCAATGATAAGAATGGGCTTATGAAAGAGATCTTTAAGAAATCTGTGACTGGGATGAGCAGAATAGAACTTGCTGTGATGTGAAGAAGCTGGCTCCTACTGGAGAACTGACTGGTAAAGACTTAGGTATTACAGTAAAAATTGGCAATGGTGGATGTATTTACACCATGGAAATTAGCAAACACTGCAAGTCTTTGCTTTGGCTGTTATCTTTGTCATTTTTGTTCGAGTTGTTGAGAGGACCCATGCCAGCACAGTCATCAATCCAGACATGAGATTCTAACCTAGGAGCCAGGACAGCCATTACTTCAAAGAAGTGGCACCACATTGCAGTAACATGATTTTGATTTATGAATAAAAATAATATCATATAATATTCACATATTTACTAGCTCCCTAACAGAAAACTCAAAATTCTTTATTGCTCATTGTCACTTTAACTGACACATTAAAGTTGGTTAGTCAATAAAGCAAATAATGTACTTATTTTAAAGGGTTATAATAAGCCTCTACCTGGTAATCTGAAAGTGTAAATAGTTCGGTATCTTAGTTACATTTCTTCTATGTTAATTTCCTTGAACAAAAATATTTTTAATTAAAATGAAAATTAGTAATGATATTTTACCTCTACCATACAAAGATCCATTAACCTATCAAAACAATAATCATTATTAATACTGTTGAGTACCTAGGCTATACTGCAAGCTACTTTTTTATCACATTGATACTCCACCCTGTGAATTAATCATTATTATTATCAGCTGCAAAACTGAGAGGCCTAGGGAATTTAACTTATCTAAAATTTCAGAACTTGAAAAAGTCTAAGCGTGGGAGTTCTCATCATGACTCAGTGGTAATGAAACTGACTGGCATCCACGAGGACTCGGGTTCAATCTCTGACCTCACTCAGTGGGTTAAGGATTCAGCATTGCCATGAGCTGCGGTGTAGGCCAGCAGCTGCAGCTCTAAGTTGACCCCTAGCCTGGAAACTTCCATATGTCATGGGTGTGGCTGTAAAAAGACAAAAAGAAAAAAGAAAAAGAAAAAAATCCAAGCTTGGATTAGAACCCGCTCTCTGACTCCAAAGTTCTTTCATCTAAGGACTAATATTTTATTGCATACTGGTTCCCATGCACTCATACATACAACTCTTTCTTTTTACAAGCTTAAAACCTTCAGACTCTGTGCTAAGCTAACCACAGTAATTACTGACATGCTCCTGACTGTTATGCAGCCACAGGCTGTTTAAATGGAGAGTCTTTGAGAGTTTGTGCTAAATTGAGTTGGCTTTTTTGGGAGTTTGTTTTTCTTATTTGAGTATAGTTGATTTATAATGTTGTGCTAATTTCTGCAGTGACCTAGTCATACATTATATACATGCCCTTTCTTATATTCTCTTCCATCATGGTCTATCCCAAGAGACTGGATATAGTTCCCTGTGCTGTACAGTAGGACCTCATTGCTCATCCATTCTAAATGCAATAGTTTGTATCTACTAACCCCAAACTCCCAGTCCTGCCCACTCCCTCCTCCTCCACTTTGGCAACCACAAGTCTTTTCTGTATATCATGGGTCTGTTTCTGTTTTGTGGATGGGTTAATTTTGCCATATTTTAGATTTCACATTCCCACAATATTCAACATCTGCAAATGCTTTCATAATATAGTGAGCCCATGCTCCAAAACCTTCCTTGCCTCTCATACTCAATACTCTACCATGAAATTTTTGTTATTCTCTGCAACAAAATTTGTTAGTTAGCAGTAGCTGTAGTTACTAAAAAAAAAAGTTCTTATTGTTACTTTTGATCCAAAATAATACTGCAAGTCACAAAGCCCACATTTTCCTGTTGATTTCTTTATCTAATAATTGGAGCTTATGATTTAATGTGGAATAATGAATCTGATACCATAATCCATATATGCCCCATTTTCATCATTAAAGGACATTTAGAATGAAAAAAATATATATCCTTAGAAATAATGCCAAGACATAGCTGATAGAATTCTACAACAGCAAATGACAGGAAAATATCATTTATTCTCTGAAGCTGGCAAATTTAATAGTGCCTAGTATGTTGAAAATGTCTTATAAATGTTAGAGAAGGAAAAGCTTAAACTTTGGGGAAGTCACTGAAAGTTCAACCTTATAATAATCATGTTGTAAGAACAGAGAAGACCCAGGATTTCAGGGAGGTTATTAAAGCTGTGGGCAGACTTCCTGTTGGTTCACAAACTATTCATTAACACCTCACCTAAATCCTGAGGTCTCTTGAAATTGAGAGGCCCTTATCCTGCCCATTTATTTTCAAGTAATTCCAATAGGAGAATGTTATTAGATGATTTTTAAGGATGAATAAGGGAGTTCTGAGGGCAATCAGCAAGTGCTCTTTAGTTCAGACTCATTCCTTTTACCTTCAAGAATTTAGCTCAACTTCCCCTTCATTTTCAGTGAGAAATAATTAGTTATCTCACATATGCAAGAAGAATTGTATTAAAAACTCTATTACTTTGCTCAATTGAGATTACCTCCCTAGATGGAATGGCTCATTACCATAAAAACATGCACTCCAAATAGAAGCTTCTCAGATATGATGAGAAAATACATTTATTCCATTAATAAGGAGGTGAATTTGAAACACTATGATGTCCACTTACCTTAGTCTGCATTTCTCCTAATCCCAATATGTTTCTAGTGTTCACTGATTTCCCACAAGAAATTATACATGCAGTTTGCTAAGGTATAGTGCTATTTATTTTTTGGCATTAGAATAAGTTAAGAGTTTATACTAGATTATTTCTAAGGTCTGTTCCAGGGCTAAATTTCAATAACTCTTTATTTATGACATCCCATTCATAAAATATTTATACTGAATTAACACCAAAAAAAAGGCTCTGAAACTCAAGTGTCTTATGAATTTATGCTACTTTTCTTCTAATGTTTCCTGATCTCACGTGATAGCAGTATTCCATTTTGTCCTTTTTCCAACCAGTCTGACAATGAGTCATGTTAATGACCTGTTCTTAAATAATTATTCTCATAAACAATGGTCTTATCCTCCTGCTCAGCAAATGCACTGCTGCATCTGTGAAATCGCAACTGTTGCCATGACAACAGAGGTGGCCAACAAGGGGAAGAGGCAAAGCTTTTGTATAACATCAAGTAGAAACAGCATGCCATTTCTTAAAGTTGTTATTCAAATTAGGTTTCGTGATCTGTTTCCAAAAAAAGAGAAAGAAATGAGTAACTTTCTCAATTTTGTTCTCTCTTATAGGTTAATATCTCTAGGAAAATATCTCTGCACAAGATAAACTATTTCCAGTCAAATTCAATTTCTTTAAGTTTAATTGACATAAGTCACATGGCCTGCCAGTATATACAAAATAGAATTGATGCAACACTGTTAGAGTTTAGTAAAAACAGACCAATCCAAATTACCCCCTGGAACCAGGACCCAGTAGTTGAAATTTCTGGGGTGGTATGAACAAGGATTTGATGTAGATGTGTTTTTCTATCTATTAGCACATACTGCCCCCCACATTAGAGTACAGCTTTGCTGCAAGTGCAACGGAAAATACTGATGCGGAGGCTTGCCAGGCACACAGACAAGGGCCCTTCACTGTGCAGTTGAAGGAGCTTTTCCACAGTTGGTTTTTCCCCACTCTGCCTCTCAGATCCCCAAGGATTTTGGAGTCTCTGATAGGAAAACAGATAAAAGCCAAAGCCAGAGTCTATGTAAAATGACAACAAACTTTCTGAAGGAATGTGGGCTGACACAAATGAAGAAATCTAAAATAAAAATGACACTTTCAGAGATATGTCACTGAACACTGGCAGAGAGACAGAGTGACAGTCAAGAGGAAGAGGAGGCCCAGAAAGCAGAAGGAGCAGGATTAACTGTGAGAAGCAGCAGAAGCATCTGACACCCTTGGAGTCAAGTGTATAAAAGACTAAACAAAGCAGCAAGAGAGTCAAAAGGAGTAACGTAATTTGGAAAGAGACAGTAGGTGAAGGAAACTGCCTAGGTTACATAATTCAGGGCCATGCCAGAATACAAATAATTTTGCTCCACATTAACAATCCCAAAGTCCCAAGTGAGTTTGGTACACAGGTGGTCTTAGTGTGTGAGGAGCTGCAGGGCTCAGTAAGATCATCAAACAGGGAGATCTAAACAAGGGAAGTCAAAGGAAGCTTCTCTGGAGCAAGAGACAACTGAATTAAGGTTCCCCAGGCAGGACCCAGGGGCTTAAAATGGAAAGATTAAATTGTGCAAAGCCTCTAAGGATCCATTTGATCCACCTAACTCCATACATCCAAAGTGAAGGTGTAAAGGCATTGGCTAGTGTGGCTCTTCTATATTATTTTTAAGGATATGGGCCAGTATCCTGAAGGTAGTGAAGACACTGAAAGGTTTTAAGCAGAGAAGTTATAAGGTCAGAGACCTAAATTGAAATTGAAACAATTATTTTTGCTAAACTCTGCAAAATATCACTGCACAGGCATGGTGGTTTAGGTAACTCCTTGACAGATTAGACACAAAAGAAGGGCTGTCTTTTTCCTGCTTTGTGGTGTACTGGAGCCAGGCAGCCTAGACTCCTGCAGGTCACTCTGAAAGGAGTGTGGGTGCCATGGGAGGTGCTGATGCCCAAGCCCAGGGACAGGGGACTCCAGGGAAGTGTCGGGTTAGGTACTCATCTCTTTTCCCAGGTCTGTCTCAACCAAACACAACCTAAAATCTTTTAAACAGCATCTGTAAACATTTGGAGGCAAAATGGCAGCAAAGTACAAAACAACACTGAATGGTAAACCTTCCTTTTCTTCAAAGCTCCCCAATGCCCCCAACCTCCCAGGCTTCAGCCTCCTGCCCACTAGACTACTCATTCCCCTGGGGATTTTTATCTGAATCACTAGCACCTAGAAAAACACCTACCCACCAGACAGACAAATGTTCGTCAATTAAAGCTCTGAACCTCCAGACTCCTCAGTTTTCTGGATTCTCTTTCAGAAGCTGCACCTTCTCCCTTCGTTATGCAGAATGATTTAATTTCCACCTCCTAATCTTTTCCAGAGCCATGCTCCCATCCCCAAAGATCCATTAATATGCACATATGCCCTGCCCCTCACAGCAGGGAAGAGCTGTTAAGACAGGGATTCCAGGCTCCCCTTCCCCAGGAGTCTTTGCAAATGGTTGCTGTGGGATTATAATAGCCAGCTTTCTACCCCACTACCCACAGTTTAGAGAAAACATGTTTTCTCTTTAGAGTAGGTAGAATAATCCATATGGAAACTATACTTCCTAATTTCACATACATGATGTAATATTAATGAAAAAATCCAAACTACTTTCTTAAAGTTCATATTAAAAAATTCATTTTTGCATTAAGATTTTAAAAGATGTATACTGTCTACCCATAACTATTTTATAAAATAGTTACTTGTATCAAAATCTTGGCACTTGATTCAATATATTGTAAATATTTTATAAAATAGTGATTAGACCTTGTCCAAGGAGACACCTTTTTTCCTTCATATTTCTTTCAAGTTTTCTTTTCCTTTTTCCTCTGACTATACATGCTCATTGTAGAAAACTATGTGTAGGCAGAGCAAGATGGTGGAGGAGTAAGAGGTCACGCTCACCCTCTCCCACAAACACATCAAAAAAACACATCTACATGTAAAACAACTTACACAGAACAGCAACTGAATGCTGGCAGAAGAACTGAAACCTTCAAAAAGGGCAAGAAACTCTTGACATAACCAGGTAGAACAAAAGAAAAAAAAAGAGAGAGAGAGAGAGAAAAGGAATCAGGACCAGACTAGCATTCCTGAGAGGGGGCTGTGAGGAGAAAAGGAACCCACACACTGGAAAGCTGCCTAACCAACAGAAAGATCAGCCGAGCCAGAGGGACCTCAAAGTCACTGAAAAAAGTGCAGCAGCAGGTCTGAGAACAGAAAAGCAGAGTGAGAGACACACTGATCATCTGAACCACCTGCACAGACAACACAGCCTGAGAAGCTTGAGAGGCTGGGCACTGAGACAGGCTCTGGAGGTCAGTCCCTGCAAGAAGGCTGGGGTTGGAGGTGTGGAGACAACCTAAGGGGCTAAGGAGCAGTGCGCCATGGAGGGGAGAGCGGTACACTAAGGGCTAGGGAGTGGGAAGCCATGGCAGAGGAAACCCAGGGGAAGGTCTGGACCCGCAGAAGAGGCAAGGTGCCATTGTTGGGGAGGATGAGAGGAGGAAGGGCAGGCATCCATAGGAAACTCCTTGCACCTGAGCATAGGTGAACTCACCCACTGGTGCCTCGAGGGCGGGGCGGTTCTGGTGCAAGCTGCCCACACACAGAAGCTGCTTGCTAGCCTGTGGTAGACTGGGCATCTCCAGCACAGCCTGCCCATGACCAGAAGCTGCTTGCTACCCCTCAGCAGACCAGGCATCTCCAGGTAGCCAGAAGCCGCTTGCCAGCCTGCGATAAACCAGGCATCTCCCGCGCAGCCCACCCACGACCAGAAGCTGCTTGCTAGCCCACAACAAACCAGGGATCTCTGGCACAGGCCATCCACAGAGAGAAGCTTCTTGCTCATATAGGGGAGATTGGGCACTTCTTGTGTAGGCTACCAGTGGCCAGGTGCCTCTAGTGTGGGTAAGGGCATCAGGGGGCTAAGCATAACATGGTGCCTACAAAGCACCATACACTGTTGCTCTCACTCCCCTGGGAACACACCCACCCTGCAACTGCCACTGCCAAGCATTCTGGGTGGGGCCCAGACATTTGGTCACTGTCCCTTCCCAAGACCATACAACTAGGAACAGCTGGTGCAGCACCCCCTGCATGGTCTAAGTGGGAAAATGTGCTTTTTGCATGCCCTGTAGGTGGCAGGAGCAAACCACCACAGTTATCCATGTCTCCAGAGGTGGGCATGGTCCACCACCACTGGGAATACCAGAACAAAAATCACTTGCAGCCCCAACCACCTCAGAGGGCACCACAAAGAAGGAAATTAGGATGGAACACTGCCTGATGTTTCTCTTTTTCCCCAGGGAGCACACTTGCCCTGTAGCTGCCACTGCCAAATGTTCTGAGCAGTGCCCAGATGCTGATCACTGTCCCTTCCCAGGAACCTGCAACTAAGAGCACCTTTTTCAGCACATCCTGTGGGGGCTAAGTAGGATGAAGTGCTTCTTACATGGTCTAAGGGTGGTGGGGAAAAACCACTGCAGTTATCTCTGGCTCCAGAGGTGAGAGTGACCCACCATCACTAGGCGTCCATGAACATGCACCACTTGCAGCCCCAATCACCTCAAAGGCATCACAGAGGAGGGCATTGTGACCAAACACCTCTTGTTGGTGCTCTTGCACCCTTGGGAACACACCGGCCCAGCTGCTGCCACAGCTGAATGTTCATGGCACTACCCATATGCCTGATCTCTGTCACTTCCCAGGATCCTGCAACTAGGAAAAGCCTATGCAGCACCTCCTATGTGGGCTAAATGAGACAGATCACTTCATGCATGGTCTACAGATAGTGGGGGCAAACCACAGCAGTTATCATTGACTCTAGAGACGGTCATGGCCCACTAACATTAGGGGTCCCTGAACAGGCACCACCTGAGGTTCCAATCACCTCAGAGGAGGGCATTGCAATCAAACACTAGCCGTTGTGGCTCTCACTCCCCTGGGAACTCACGCACTCTGCTGCTGCTACTGCAAAATGCTCTAGTCACATTGTAGATCTGCCTAGAGCTCATTACCACTTCCCAGGGCCCTACAACTAGGAGTAGCCAGTGCCATCTTCCTGCAGATCCTTGCTGCTGTTGAGAGCCCAGAGACCAGGCACTGACTGCTGGCCCTAACCATTGCCTCCTTCTGCCAGAAAACACACTGAGCACCTGGGAGATCACAGCCTGCTCACACCAAAGAGACACCAAATATTCAAATCCCACACCAAAAACAAATAGAAACCCCACCAAAAAATACAAAGGGGTGCTCTTGCCTAGAAGTAGCCTTACAAGACTATAGTTTGGCTTCCCCAAACTCACAGAAAAAGAAAAACATAAGCAAGATGAAGAAGCTCAGAAACCATTCCCAGTTAATGCTACAGGAGAATTCACCTAAAGCAGTCAACAATGAAACAGATATCTGTAGTCTGACAGACATTGAGCTCAAAAGGAGATAGTCAAAATACTGAAATAATTAAGGCTGTATATCAAAGAATTAAGAGAAGACAAGAGCAGTAATGCAGATTCACTTAGAAAGGAACTAGAAAATATAAGGAGAAGCCAAGAAAACCTAGAAAACTCATTTGCAGAGATGCAAATTGTGCTAAAGGCAATAAAGAGCAGACTGAATGATGCAGAGGAATGAATTAGTGATGTGGAAGATAGAATAATGGAAATCAACCAATCAGGACAGCAGACAGAAAACCGAATGACAAAAAACATGAAAGCAATATTAGAGATCTATGGGATAACATAAAGCAGGCTGAAATATGCATAATATGAATTCCAGAAGGAGAAGAAAAAGAAAAGGGGATTGAAAACATATTTGAAGAAATTATGTCAGAAAACTTTCCAAATCTGAAGGAATCTGACATCAAGATACAGGAAACACGGAGGGCACCAAACAAGTTGAACCCAAACAGGCCCACACCAAGACATATTATAATAAAAATGGCAATAGTTAAAGAGAGGATTCTAAAGGCAGTGAGAGAAAAGCAAAGCATTACTTATAAGGGAATCCCATAAGGCTATCAGTTGATTTCTCTAAAGATATACTACAGGCCAGGAGGGAGTGGCAAGATATATTTAAAGTGCTGAAAGGAAAAAAAATTTCAAACTAGAATACTCTACCCAGAAAGAATATCATTTAAAATAGAAGGGGAAATAAAGAATTTACCCAAAAAACAAAAGCTAAAAGAGTACATCAAAACTAAATCCATTCTTAAAGAAATACTGAAAGAGCTTCCCTAAATTAAAAAGAAGAAGAAGAAGAATTAGGATGGAGGAAACCACAGTTGGAAAGAAGTCATCGATACATATCTAAACATGAAGATGTCTAAAAAAAAAAAAAAAAAAAAAAAAAAAAAAAAAAAAAAGACATCAAAATCATACAATATGGGCAAGAGAAGTAAGAAAAAATAGATTTCTTTTATTTAATGATATACTTGAGCCTATATTATTATCAGGCTAAAGCAAGCAGATATAGGAAGGGATTAACATACTTAAAAAGAAGGGCAACCACAAAGCAAAACCGAACACTACATTCACAAAAACTGAAAAGAAAAGTACTCAAGCATAAAATAAATGGAAACCAACCAAGAAAAGAAGAGAAACATAGAATCAACTGGAAAACAAGGTTTAAAATGGCAATAAATACATATCTATCAATAATCATCTTAAATGTCTACAGACTGAATGCTCCAATCAAAAGACACAGAGTGGCAGGTTGGATAACAAAGCAGAAACCTACAATCTGCTGTCTACAAGAAACTCACCTCAGGGCAAAGGACACATATAGATTGAAAGTTAGAACAAGGGAAAAGATCTTTCATGCCAAGGGACAAGACAGGAAAGTAGGAGTTGCAATACTCATATCAGAAAAAATAGACTTTAAAACAAAGGCCATAAAGAAAGACAAAGAAGGACACTATTTAATGATTAAAAGATCCACTCAAGAAGAGGATATTACAATCATCAATATATATGCCCCTAATATAGGAGCACCCAGATAACCCCATCAAATACTAACAGACAGAAAAGGAAAATTGATGTGAATACAATCATAGTTGGAGACTTGAACACCCCACTCACATCAATGGACAGATCCTCTAGACAGAAAATCAATAAGGCAATAGAGATCCTAAATGACACAATAGAAAAGTTAGAGTTAATTGACGTTTTCAGGACATTACATCCAGAATGATCAGAATACATATTCTTCCCAAGTGCAAATGGAACGTTATCAAGAATTGAACACATATTGTGGTACAAAGCTAACCTCAATTTAAGAGTATAGAAATTATTTCAAGTATCTTCTCTGACCAAAATGGCATGAAACTAGAAATCAACCACAGGAAAAGAAGTGACAATATACTTACTACATGAAGACTAAAGAGCATGCTACTAAAAAACCAATGGGTCAATGAGGAAACCAAGAAGAAAATTTAAAAATGCCTTGAAACAATTGATAATGAACACAAAACCACTGAAAATCTATGGGATGCTGCAAAGCAGCACTCAGAGGGAAATTCATAGCAATACAGGCCTTCCTCAAAAAAGAAGAAAAATCTCAAATTGACAACTTAACCCACCACCTAAATGAATTAGAAAGAGAACAAACAAAACCTAAAGTCAGCAGAAGGAAGGAAGTCATAAAAATCAGAGAGGAAATCAACAAAATAGAGATTCAAAAAACAGTAGGAAAAAATCAGTAAAACCAAGAGCTGCTTCTTTGAAAAGGTAAACAAAATTGACAAACCTCTGGCTAGACTCACAAAGAAGAGGAGAGAAAAAACCCAAATAAACAAAACAAGAAATGAAAAAGGAGAAGTCACAAGAGATACTACAGAAATGTAAAAAACTATGAGAGAATACTATGAACAATTGTATGCTAACAAATTTAACAACCTCGAAGAAATGAACAATGTTCTAGAGACTTAGAGCCTGCCAAAACTGAATCAAGAAGAAATACATAAAGTGAACAGACAAATCACTAGAAATGAAATTGAAGATGTCATAAAAACACTCCCTACAAATAAAAGTCCAGGACCAGATGGCTTCACAGGCGAAGTCTATGAAATATACAAAGAGGAACATATACCCATCCTCCTTAAACTTTTTCAAAATTTGAAGAAGGAACACTCCCAAAGACATTCTATGATGCCACCATCACCCTAATTCCAAAACCAGACAAAGATACCACCAAAAAAGAAAACTATAGGCCAATATCGTTGATGAATATAGATGCAAAAATTCTCAAGAAAATTTTAGCCAACAGAATCCAACAACATATAAAAAAGATCAAACACCACAACCAGGTGGGATTCACCCCAGGTTCACAAGAATGGTTCAACATACACAAATCAATTAACGTCATACACAACGTTAACAAAAGAAAAGTCAAAACCCAAAAAAACACATGATCATCTCCATAGATGCAGAAAAAGCACTTGACAAAATCCAACATTGATTCAGGATAAAAACTCTTACCAAAGTAGGTGTAGAGGGAACATACATTAACATAATAAAAACCATTTATGACAAACCCACAGCAAATATAGTACTCAATGGGGAAAAGCTAAAAGCCTTCCCACTAAAATCTGGAACAAGACAAGTGTGTCCACTCTCACCACTGTTGTTCAATATGGCACTGAAAGTCCTAGCCACAGCCATCAGACAAAAAAAAAAAAAAAAAAAAAAAAGGCATGCAAATAGGAAGGGAAGAGGTGAAACTGTAACTGTATGTAGATGACATGATACTATATATAGAAAACCCTAAGGACTCAACCCCAAAACTGCTTGAACTGATCAACAAATTCAGCGAAGTAGCAGGATATAAGATTAACATTCAGAAATCAGTCACATTTCTGTATACTAACAATGAAATCTTAGAAAAGGAATACAGAAATACAATACCTTTTAAAATTGCACCCCAAAAAAATCAAATTTGGGACTACACCTGACCAAGGAGTTGAAAGACTTATATGCCAAGGACTATAAAACATTAATCAAGGAAATTAAAGATGTAAAGAAGTAGAAAGATATTCCATGCTCCTGGGTTGGAAAAATTAATATTGTAAAAATGACCATACTACCCAAATCTAGCTACAGATTCAATGCAATCTCTATCAAATTACCCATGACATTTTTCACAGAACTAGAACAAACAATCCAAACATTTATATGGAACCACAAAAGACCCAGAATCGCCAAAGCAATCCTGAGAAACAAAAACCAAGCAGGAGGCATAACTCTCCCAGACTTCAGGCACTATTACAAAGCTACAGTCATCAAGACAGTGTGGTACTGGTACCAAAACACACAGACAGACCAATGGAACAGAATAGAGAACCCAGAAATAAACCCAGACACCTTTGGTCAATTAATCTTTGACAAAGGAGGCAAGAACATCAAATGGGAAAAAGACAGTCTTTTCAGCAAGTATTGCTGGGAAACCTGGACAGCTGCACGCAAATCAATGAAACTAGAACACTCCCTCCCACCGTGCACAAAAATAAACTCAAAATGGCTGAAAGACTTAAACGTAAGACATAACACCATCAAACTCCTGGCAGAGAACATAGGCAAAACATTCTCTGACATCAACCTTACAAATGTTTGCTCAGGTCAAGCTTCAAAAGCAACAGAAATAAAAGCAAAAATAAACCCATGGGACCTAATCAAACTGACAAGATTTTGCACAGCAAAGGAAACCAAAAGTAAAACAAAAAGTCAACCTACAGAATGGGAGAAAATAGTTTCCAATGATGCAACTGACAAGGGCTTACTCGCTAGGATACACAAGCAACTTACACAACTCAACAGCAAAAAAGCCAACAACCCAATCGAAAAATGGGCAAAAGACCTGAACAGACATTTCTCCAAGGAAGATGTACAGATGGCCAACAAGCACATGGAAAAAATGCTCGACATCGCTGATTATAAGAGAAATGCAAATCAAAACTACCATGAGATACCACCTCATGCCAGTCAGAATGGCCATCATTAATAAGTCCACAAATAACAAATGCTAGAGGAGGTGGGGAGAAAAGGGAACCCTCCTGCACTGTTGGTGGGAATGTAAGCTGGTACAAACACTATTGAGAAAAGTATGGAGGTACCTTAGAAATCTATTCATAGAACAGCCAACCACCTTGCTGCTTTCTAACAATCAAAGAGAGATAAGGCCAACAAATATAAATAAAGTATACCTTAAAAACAAAGTGATTTGTTTGAAAGAATGTACAAAAACTGTTTTTTTAATAAAATAACCTTTTTTGCATAACTTTGCCTAAAAGAAAATCATGAAAGTAAACTCATGCAGCTCCCATAGGTAGACTGCAGAAGACCAGAGTTCTGGTCACTCCTGCCACTCCCAAAAAGAACTCCATTGTCAAGTAAGAGAGTTACAATACAATGTAAGACTTTTCTTATGTATTAAAAGCCAAGAAGTCTGTTATGTTCCTTTTAAAAAGTCAGTAATTTGTTTTTTCAAATATTCCCTGATCAAAAAAGTATTATGATAATTCAATGCAACAAATATATACTGAAAACTCATGAACACGTTCATCAAACACTGGTTGAATATCTAGACATACTTAATACTGTTCCAGGGATGGAAGATTTAAACAATAAATCAGAAGTCTTCGTTCATAGGAACTTATTGATAAGGTTGTGGGGGGAGGTAGGAACTGGGCAGAAGGAAGAGACAGACATGTAAACAAATAATTATAATATTTTAAGTGTCCTTTACTTTTTATTTTCTTTTTCAGCCACACCAATGATATATGGAAGTTCCTGGGCCAGGGATTGCATCCAAGATGCAGCTGTGACCTACACCACAGCTGTGGCAACACCAGATACTAATCCACTATGCCAACAGTGGGAAGTCCTCAAAAGTGTTCTTTAATAAAATTGAATGCAAAATATATTGAGAGTCCAAAAGAAGAAGACTTGAGCTCTATTATCGGGGGTGAAGGGAAACTATAAAAGGTTCACCTTCCTTAAAAATTCCAAAGCAGCTTAAGACACAGGAGCTTAAACATTTATTGTGGAGATAAAACCCACCTGTATTAAATAGCTAAATACCAACGCAAAGAAACTAGTAACCAATTAGTAATAGAGAATTATCCTTTTCTATTAGTTGACCTGGTTGTACTCATAATTTATGCATTCAATTTAGTCAACTAGTATTACTAGACCCTACCATGTGTCAACTACTGTTGTAAGCACTTAGGACCTATCAGTAAAAAAAAAAAAAAGAAAGAAAGAAAAAGAAAAGAAAAGACAAAAGAAGAAAAAGACATGATGTCTGTGATTACATTCTACAAGTGAAGAATGTGTGAAGAATCATTAAGCTAATCAATGAATGTGATTACCTCTGATAGTAATAAGTGCCACAAAACAAATAAACAGGATTACATGATGGCAAAGGGAAGAAGGAGCTTTAGACAATGTCACCAGGAAAGGATCATTTTCTGAGGGTGAAAATTAAATTAAGACCAAATAGTTTTTTTGTTTGTTTGTTTGTTTGTTTTGGGGGGGGTTGGGGGGTTTTTTGTTTGTTTGTTGTGATTTTTGTGTCATATTCTTTTTTGTTTGTTTCATTTTATTGTTTTATTACTCAAATGAATTTATCACATCTGTAGTTGTATAATAGTCATAACAATCCAATTTCACTGGATTTAGATCCCAGAGAGCCAGTTATTTATTGTCCTGGGGGAAGTATTTTCAAATGCAGAGCATGTGAGAAAGAGGGAGCTTGTCTTGTTGGAGGAATCAAAAGACAAGTATAAGAATGTTCATAGCAGTTCTATTAATAATAAACTAGAAATAATCCAAATATCTATCCACAGTAGAATGAGTAAAATTAAAATTGTGTGGTATATCCTTACTAAAGTATACAACCTGGGAGTAAAAAAGAATGGCTGACACACTGTAGTGTAAGTGCCAGATATAAGTCTTTGATTGCAGAGTCTCCAATTTCAAAAGACATAAATCTTGAATAAACATAACTACTGCCAGCTGTATGACACGGCTATGACACACCTACTCCCAAAACAACCAGATAACAATCTGGGCCACTCCTACCCATAAAGTTCCCGCTTTCAGAAATTACTGGGTAGCCTAGGGAAGAGAGCACTTGAGAAACGTCTCTTTTCTCACACCCTAATTCCCTCTCTTAGGCTTTAAGTTAGGCAAGAAAGAGTAAACCCCTGAAACACTAGACACCCCACATTCACACTTAATAAAGACAGAGCCCTGGGTCCGTTCTCTCCCTCTTTCTCTCTCTCCCTGCATCATCCCCACTCAGCTTAGCACCTTGCTGTGTACCCCCAAGAACTGCAAGTAATACATATTATTCCTCCAAGTTCCCTAATGAATAAATGGATTAAAGAATTACATGTAAGACCTGAAACTGTAAAACACCTAGAAGAAAACACAGGAGAAATTCTCCTTGGTACTGGTCTTGGCAATGATTTTTTGGATTTGACACCAAAAGCACAGGTAATAAGAGCAACAGAATAAAGAGCTCTGCGCAGTAAGAGAAATAGTCAATAAAGTGAAGTGGCAACTTATGTAATGGGAGAAAATATTTGCAAACCGTGTGTCTTACATGGAGTTAATTTCCAAAATGCACATCACTCATCACTAACTCACCAGTTAAATAAACAAAACAAAACAACAACAAAAACAAAACCCCACAAATAATCCAATTAAGCCATGTAATAAGTACCTGAATAGAGATTTTTTTTTTAAAGATATAAAAATGGCCAATAGGCACATGAAAAGAAGATTAAAATCAATAATCATCAGGAAAATGCATATCAAAAACATAATCAGGAGTTCCCGTTGTGGCGCAGTGGTTAACGAATCCGACTAGGAACCATGAGGTTGCGGGTTCGGTCCCTGCCCTTACTCAGTGGGTTAACGATCCAGCATTGCTGTGAGCTGTGGTGTAGGTTGCAGACTCGGCTCCGATCCCACGTTGCTGTGGCTCTGGCGTAGGCCAATAGCTACAGCTCCGATTGGACCCCTAGCCTGGGAACCTCCATATGCCGCAAGAGCGGCCCAAAGAAATAGCAAAAAGACCAAAAAAAAAAAAAATCAGATATTACCACATACCCGGTAGAATGACTATTAGCAAAAAGACAAGAAATAACAAGTGGTGAGATGGTAGAGAAAAAGGAACTCTTGTAGACTGTTCATGGGAGTATTAATTAGTACAGTTATGTGGAAAACATTATGAAGTTTCTCAAAAATTAAAAATGGGAATTCCTGTTGTGGCTCAGGGAGTTAAGAACCTGACAGTATCCATGAAGATGCAGGTTTGATTCCTGGCCTTGCTCAGTGGGTTAAAGATCTGGCATTGCCCTGAGTTGTGGTGTAGGTTGCAGATGTGGCTCGGATAAAATGTTGCTGTGGCTGTGGCATAGGCCTGCAGCTACAGCTGATTTGACCCCCTAGCCCAGGAAATTCCATATGCTGCAGGTGCAGCCATAAAAAGAAAATAAAAAAAATTTTAAATGGAGCTACCTTAGGATCCATCAATTCTACCTACTTCTGTAACATAGAACAAACCTGACTTCATATTGAATCTAGTCCTTTAGCTCTAACCCTTATGCTCTGTTGCCTGTGCTTAGTCATGCTGGCTCTGTGCTTTTTGTTAAAGAGTGTTGCCTATAACCTGAAATATACACGATAGCCCATTCTCAAGATGCTGAGAGTCTTTAAAGGTATAACACTTTTCCATTCACATAGCAAAAGAAATTTGCAAAACAGAGAATAACATTTGTCTCGGTAGAGGTTTTTGGAATATTGTGACCAGACTTAAGTGAGCAGCTGCAAGAACAAAATATTCTGACACAAAGAAGTTTGGAACAAACAGTCACAGCCCCTCCCCTTTCAGTATAAAGAAGCCTGAATTTGAACTCGGGTAAGATGGTTCTTCAGGACACTATTCCACCATCTTCTTGGTCTGCTGGCTTTCCCTATACCTTGTCTCGATACCTCATCTCTCATTTTATTGGCTTTTCATGTAGCAAGTGGTATGAGCTAAGACTCAGTAACACTTATATATATATATTATATACTTATGAAATATTATTTCATATATATTTTCATGTACATATGAAATAAGTATCTCAAAAAAATCCACACTCCCATGTACACTGCATAATTGTTTATAATAGCCAAAATATGAGAACAATTTAAGGGTCTATCAAAAGATAAATGGATAAAGAAAATGTAGTATATAAGTTCAAGAGAACATTACTCGGGCATAAATTAAAATTAAAAAAAAAAGAAAATTCCACCATTTGCAACAACATGGATGAAATTTGAAGGCATTATGCCAACGTGAAATAAGTCCTATGGGGAAAGACATATGCTGTATAATTCACATGTGGAATCTGAAAAGAATTTGTACTCATAGAAAAAAAGAGCAAAATGGTGCTGCCAGTGGATGAGTGGTGGTGGAAATGGGCAGATGTTGGTCAAACTTTAATTTTAATATGGATAAGTTTTGGGGATCTAATATACAGCTACATGACTATAGTTAATAATACTATATTGTATACTTGAAATTTGCTAAGAAAGTAGATCTTAAGTGTTTTCACCATACACACACAGAAAAAATGGTAACTATGAGGGGTGATGGATGTATTAACTTGATTGTGGTGTATGTATGTCAAATCATTTAAATAATTTAAGTATATAAAATTTTGTCAACTCTATTTCAGTAAATCTGGGGAAAATTAAGATGTAAAAATTAAAGAAAATATTAAAGATTAAAAATTACAAAAATACTTTTTTCTGAGTCAGGATCATTGGTGATTTTATTTTCATTAATCTTCTATATTTTTTCAAAATTTCTTCAGTGAACTAAATCATTGTTATAAAATGCATTTTACTACAAATGTATGCTATTATTTTAATCTGTACACTATTTACTTACAGTTTCTATTCTTTGTATTCTAACTAAAAAAAAATCCTATAAATTTTTTTGAGAATTATATGTAAGACCCTTTCACCATATGTAGATAGATCATTTCTCAGGCAAATTATTGCTTAAATACTAGCTATTACATCAAAATCTTGCCCTAGCAAATAATGAGCATCCCAGCTGAGTGAAGTATATAAACACTTCTTCACAGCTTTACCCTAAATATCAATGATGCTCAGCTGTAAAATTAATACATTCTAAAGTAATTCAGTTTCAAAAGGAAACCAGTACTATTTACATAACTTCATGATCATTAATAATTCAGTTCTTTTCTAAAAATTAAAGGTGTTATATATTAGCGAATTTATTGTAAAGTAAGGAAATGTCCAAAATTTCCATAGACCAATTAAAATAGTGTGTCATTTTTGTCCATCAAGAAGACAAATGCAAAAATAATGTGTGTGTGTGTGTGTGTGTGTGTGTGTGTGTGTGTGTGTGTGTGTGTAACTGAATCATTTTGCTCTATGGAAAAAACTAACACAACATTGTAAATCAACTATAGCTCAATAAAATTAAGAGAAGGAGGAGGAGGAGAAGAATGTGAGGAAGAAGGTGAAGAAGAAGAGAAGAAGGAGAAGAAGAAGGGAAGAAGGAGGAGGAGAAGAAGAAGAAAGGAGGAGAGGAAAGGAATGAGGAGAGGAAGAGAAAGAAGAGGGAGAGGAAAAAGAAGAAGAAGATTAATACAGGAAAGCACTACAAGGGGCAGCAAGTCAATATTACAAACCAAAGAGCTAACCCTTTCAGTTAAGTTTAATCTTTATGTGTTTATTCATATGGATTGATATTAATATTAGTTTTGTTCACAGTGTCTTTTTAATATTGTGTAGAGATAGGTTTTTTCATTTTGCCTGCTTTTTGATTTGTTTTATCTGGTTTGTTGGTTTCCACTTTACACCACATGGAATGAAGTTAAATCCAATATGCAGTCCCACTGACTTCACCTGAAGACAGACATTGCATGGTGACTATTAAATAGTAGTAAAATTGGTTCAAGAGAAAAGTTCACCTTGATGCCAAAACAGAGTCTCTGTGCACCAGAACCAAAGTGAATCTCAGAGACAGTTTTGGGTGAAGTAAAGAAGAATAAACTTATTTCATTGTTGGGCAAAAGAGGCCACAGCAGGCTAGTGCCCTCAAGACCTTGTATCTCCACCTGGAGGGGGTTGTAAGGAATCCAATAGTGTTCAAGGATCAGGGAGTGATAAGCTCATGGGAATTCTTCTGATTGGTTGGTGGTGAGGTAATTGAGAGTCAGCCTCATCAATCTTCTGGTTCCAAAGGGTCCAGGGACTACATGCTTTTGAGCAACTTGAAATTAACTTCTTCCACCTGGTAGGGGTTTCATAATCTGCAAAACAGCTCGAAGGATGTGGCTCATAATATTATCTAATGTTCTTGAAGAGGAATTAAAAGTCCTTGTCTTTGTTGAATGGCTAAAGTATTATGATTTTGTATTGTTTAACAGTTTTTCTTTCTGTCTACATTTCCTCACTTTCTCTGATTAAATTTATTCTTGGACTATAGAAAAAAGGTAGGCAGAGGACCTGGAGGGGCTATATTCTGGGAAGGTCTCTGTCCTGCTCAGTTACATTTCCCTTAACTCTTGCTCCTGTGGTCTGAATACAGCTGGTACTAAACAATACAATGTGTGCCAGAAGAGAGCTTTCCAACTCTCAAGGGATTTTGCTCAAGACACTAGTGCCTGGCTGTCCATGAGCCTCTGGTTGATTGGTTCTCAGTCTTCACTTGAATGCAAACATGCTGCCCAAGATTCAGCAGGGAAGGAAGGGAAGGCAACAAAACTGGCCCAGAACTTTTAATAAATCTTAATAAAAGAAAGGACTGAAATACTTACTAGAGGAGATTAGCCATAGGTAGAAAATCTTTGAAAATCATGCACAAAAACACAGTCAAAGACAGAGATGGAATGTACAAAACAAAGGGTCAAGTGATCTACAAATTTAGGAAAGTAATTTACTTCAGCTTAAAAAAATGAACATCTTCTTTACTGTTCATTGAAAGATACACAGTCTCCAAAAATACAATGCTGCTCATTTGAGGAAATGTATACACCTCAATTTCTCCTTCAAGTTTTATCTTTTAGAAAGATATTATTTACCAAAAAGATGTGTCAGTGTATGGGAAAAAAATGTTTTCCCATTTAATTTACAAAAACCTAAGATTCCCAGTGGAATCAAGAATATCTTCCTGCTTCCACCACCTTAATATAATCACATTTTATTGTTCCAACAATGTATCAGTACATTTACTTTCATTAATAATGGTGTGTCTTAAAAATTAAACTTCAGTGTTGTAGGAATCATCCAAGATGGCAGAATAGAAGAACTGGAGCTCAACTTCTCTCCTAAAAACAACAAAATTTAAAACCAAATGCTGAGCAATTTTCAACCAAATGGACCAGAAACTTTCAAAAAGATATCCTACTCCAGAAGACAAAGAGGAGGCCACATCAAGAGATAGGAGGGGTGATTATATGGTATAAGCAAGACCATACCTCCCGCATAAAAGCCCCACAGACTGAAAAGTAACTAGTTCACACAGACTGACTTACAGGAGTGAGAGTTCTGAGCCCCACATCAAACTCCCACATGTGGGGATCTGGCACTGGGACAAAGAGCCCCCAGAGCATCTGGCATTGAAGGCCAGTGGGGTTTAAGCACAGGAGCTCCATGGAACTGGGGGAAACGGAGACCCCATTCTTAAAAGGCATACACAGAGTTTCACGTGCACTGGGTCCCAGGGCAAAGCAAAGTCTCCAAAGGAATCTGGGTCAAACCTGACTGCAGTTCTTGGAGGACCTCCTGGGAAAACAGGAGTGACTGTGGCTTGTTGTGGGGGAAGGACATTGAAAGAAAAGTTCTTAGGAATGTTCATCAGCATACATTTCTCTGGAGGTGGCCATTTTGGGAAAATCTGGCCATCAGCACTGAGAAGCCCCAGGGCCAAACAACAATCCAGGTGGGATCACAGCCCCGCCCCTCAGTAAACAGGTGACCTAAAGAGCCCCAGGCACACAGTCACCTCTAATCTCATCCAGAGACTAAGCCCCACCCACCAGAGGGATTAAAATCAGCTCCTCCTACCAGGGGGCAGGCATCAGCCCCTCCCATCAGGAAGCCTACAGCAAGCCCCCATACCAACTTCAGCCACAAGGGGGCAGACACCAGAAGTAAGAGTGGCTATAACTCTATCATCTGTAAAAAGGTTACCACACCAAAAACCTATAAAAAGGAAAAGGCAGAGAACAATAACTCAAATTAGGGAGAAAGAAAAAAGCATAGAAAATCAGCTAAGTGATCAGGAGATTCTCAGCCTCCAAGAAAAAGACTTTAGACTATTTAATGCTGAAGATAATGCAAGACATTGGAAATGAACTGGAGGCAAAGATAGATAACTTACAGGAAACACTGACCAAAGAGATACAAGATAAAAAACTTAAGCAAGAAGAGATGCAAAATACAATAACTGAAATAAAAAATTCATTAGAAGCAACCAACAGCAGAATACAGGAGGCAGAAGAATGAATAAGTGAGGTGGAGGACAGATTAGTGGAAATCGCTGATGCAGAAAAGAAAAGACAAAAAATGATTGAAAACAAATGAAGAGAGTCTCAGAGAACTCTGGGACAACATTAAATGCACCAAATTCTGTATTATAAGGATGCCAGAAGGAGAAGAGAGAGAGAAGGAGACAGAAAAATATTCCAAGAGATAATAGACAAAAACTGCCCTAACATGGGAAAGGGACCAATCACTCAAATCCAGGAAGCACAACAAGTACCATAAAAAATAAACCCAAGGAAGAACACCCCGAGACACATATTAATCAAACGGACTAAAATTAAAGACAAAGAGAAAATATTGAAAGTATGGAAGGAAAAGAAACAAATAACATACAAGGGAATCATGATAAGGTTATCAGCATATTTTTCAATTCTGTTGGCCAGAAGGGAGTGGCATGATATCTTAACATGAGGAAAGGAAAAAACCTCCAACCAAAATTACTTTACCCACCAAGGCTCTCATTCAGATTTGAAGGAAAAATCAAAACCTTCACAGATAAGCAAAAGCTAAGAGAATTCATCAACACTAAATCAGCTTTACAACAAATACTAAAGGAAATTCTCTAGGAAGAAAAGAAAAGGCCGCAACCAGAAAAAAACATACCACAAATGACAAGGCTCACCAGTAAAGGCATATATACAGTAAAGATGAAAAATCATCCATGCACAATTATGCCACCAAATCAGAAATCATGAGAAGAGGAAGTACAAATGCAGGACACTGGAGATGCACTTGCAATTAAGAGACCAACAACTTATAACAATCTCATATATATATATAGACACTTATATCAAAACTTCAGAATAACTGCAAACCAAAACTCTACAACTGATACACAAATAAGAAAAATCAACCCAAATATAACACTAAAGATAGTCATCAAACCAGAAGAGGAGAGAACAAAGAACGGAAGAAAAAAAGAGCAACAAAAACAAATCCAAAGCAACTAATAAAATGGCAATAAGAACATACATATCCAATAATTACCTTAAATGTTAATAGACTAAACGCCCCAACCAAAAGACAGACACTGGATGAATGGATACAAAAACAAGACCCATATATATGCTGTCTTCAAGAGACCCACTTCACTTCTAGGGACACATACAAATTGAAAGTAAGCGGATGGAAGAAAATATTTCATGCAAACAGGGATCAAAAGAAAGCTGGAGTAGCAATACTCATATCAGACAAAATAGACCTTAAAATGAAGAATATTTTAAGGGCCAGGAATGTCACTGCATAAAAATCAAAGGATCAATCCAAGAAGAAGATATAACAATTTTAAATATCTACGCACCCAACACAGGTTCACCACAATATATAAGGCAACTGCTAACAAGCTAAAAGGACAAATCGACAATAACACAATAATAGTAGGGTACTTTAACACCCCACTTACAGCAATGGACAGATCAACCAGAGAGAAAACCAATAAGGAAACACAGGCCCTGAACAAAGCATTAAACCAGATGGACTCAATAAATGTTTATAGGACATTCCATCCAAAAGCAACAAAATGCACATTCTTCTCAAGTGCACAGGGAACATTCTCTAAGATTGATCACATCCTTGGCTACAAATCCAACCTCGGTGACTTTAAGAAAACTGAAATCATATCAAGCATGATTTCCAACCACAACACTATACAACTGGAAATCAACAACAAGAAAAAAACTGCAAAAAATACAAACACTAGAGTATTCGTATTTTTGGAGACTAGACAACATGCTACTAAACAACCAATGGATCACTGAAGAAATCAAAGAGGAAATTAAAAAAATACCTATAGGCAAATAACAACAAAGATAAAACACTCCAAAACCTATGGCATACAGCAAACACCATTAAGAGGAAAGTTAGTAGCAATAAAAGCCCACCTCAGGACACAAGAAAATGCTCAAATGAACAAGCTAACTTTTTATCTAAAGCAGCTAGAGAGAGAACAGACAAGTCCTATGTTAGTATAAGGAAAGAAATCATAAAGATCAGAACAGAAATCAATGAAATAGAAACAAAGAAAACCATAGAAAAGACCAATGAAACAAAAAGCTGGCTCATTGAAAATATCCACAAAATTGATAAACCCTTAGTCAGACTTATCAAGCAAAAAAGAGAGAGGACTCCAATCAATAAAATTAGAAATGAAAAAGGAGGAGTAACAACGGACACCACAGAAATACAAAGGATCATAGGAGACTACTGCATGAAACTATAGCCAATAAAATGGAAAACCTAGACGAAATGGACAAATTCTTAGAAAAGTACAATCTTCCAAGACTGAACCAAGATGAAATAGAAAAGATGAATGGACCAATCACAAGAACTGAAATGGAAACTGTGTTTTAAAAACTTCCAACAAACAAAAGTCCAGGACCAGATGGCTTCACAGGCAAATTCTATCAAACATTTAGAGAAGAGCTAACACTTCTCCTTCTGAAACTGTTTCAAAAAATTGCAGAGGAAGGGATACTCCCAAACTTTTTGTATGAAGCCACCATCACCCTGGTACCAAACCCAAACAAAGATTCCACAAAAAAAGAAAAGTACAGACCAATTTCACTGATGAACATCGATGCAAAAATCCTCAACAAAATATTAGCAAACTGCATTCAACAGTACATTAAAAGGATTGTACATCATGATCAAGTGGGATTTGTCCCAGGGATGCAAGGGTTCTTCAGTATCCGCAAATCCATCAGTGTGATACACCACATTAACAAACTGGAGAATAAAGACCATATGATCCTCTTGATAGACGCAGAAAAAGCCTTTGTCAAAATCCAACACCCATTTCTGATAAAAACCCTTCAGAAAGTGAGCATAACGGGAACCTACCTCAACATAATAAAGGCCGTATATGACAAACCCACAGCGAACATCATTCTCTATGGTGAAAAGCTGAAAGATTTCTTGCTGAGTTCAGGAACAAGACAAGGATGTCCACTCTTGCCACCACTATTCAACATAGTTTTGGAAGTCCTAGCCACACAAATCAGAGAAGTAAAATAAATAAAAGGAATCCAAATTGGAAAGGAAGAAGTAAAACTATCACTATTTGCAGATGACATGATACTCTACCTATAAAATCCCAAAGACTCTACCAGAAAACTGTTAGAGCTCATCCATGAATTTGGCAAAATGTCGCAGGATACAAAATTAATACACAGAAATTGATAGCATTTCTATATACTAACAATGAAAAATCAGAAAGAGAAATTAGGGAAGCAATACCATTTACCATCACATCCAAAAGAATAAAATGCCTAGGAATAAACCTACCTAAAGAGACAAAAGACCTGTACTCTGAAAACTATAAGCCACTGATGAAAGAAATCAAAGATGACACAAACAGTTGGAAAGACAGACCATGCTCTTGGAATGGAAGAGTTAATATTATCAAAATGACTATACTACCCAAGGCAATCTACAGATTCAATGCAATCCCTATCAAATTACCAAGGATATTTTTCAAAGGACTCGAACAAAATATTTTAAAGTTTCTTTGGAAGCACCAAAGACCCAGAATAGCCAAAGCCATCCTGAAAAAGAGAAATGGAGCTGGAGGAATCAGGCTCCCGGACTTTAGACTCTACTACAAAGCAACAGTCATCAAAATCATATGGTACTGGCACAAAGATAGAACTATAGATCAGTGGAAAGGATAGAAAGCCCAGAATTAAGCCCACGCACCTACAGCCAACTCATCTATGACAAAGGAGGCAAGAATAGACAATGGAGAAGGACAGCACATTCCATAAGTGGTGCTGGGAAAACTGGACAGCCACATGGAAAAGAATGAAATTAGAACACTTCCTAACACCATACACAAAAATAAACTCCAAATGGATTAAAGACCTAGATATAAGACCAGACACTATCAAACTCCTAGAGGAAAACATAGGCCAAACACTCTCTGACAGAAACACCAGCAACATCTTCTCAGACCCATCTCTTAGAGTATTGACAATAAAAAGAAAAATAAACAAATGGGACCTAATCAAACTTAAAAGTTTCTGCACAGTAAAGCAAACCCTAAACAAAAAGAAAAGACAACCCAAAGAGGGAGAGAAAATCTTTGCAAATGAATCGACTGACAAGGGATTCATCTCCAAAATTTATAAACACCTTCTACAGTTCCATACCAAAAAAAACAAACAACCACATCCAAAAATGGGCAGAAGATCTAAACAGACAGTTCTCCAAAGAAGACATACAAATGGCAAAAAAACACAGTAAAAGATGTTCAACATCACTCATTATGAGAGAAATGCAAATCAAAACCACTATGAGGTACCACCTTACACCAGCCAGAATGGCCATCATCAAAAAGTCTACAAACAATAGGTGCTGGAGAGGGTGTGGAGAAAAAGGAACCCTATTACTCTGCTGGTGGGATTGTAAATTTGTGCAACCACTATGGAAAACAGTATGGAGATGCCTCAGAAAACTAAAAATAGAACTACCATTTGATCCAGCAATCCCACTCCTGGGCATCTACCCAGAGAAAATCACTACTCAAAAAGACACATGTACTCTGATGTTCTTTGCAGCACTATATACAATAACCAAACATGGAAACAACCGAAATGTCCATCGACAGAGGAGAGGATCAAGAAGATGTGGTACATATACACGATGGAATATTACTCAGCCATTAAAAGGAAAGTAATAACAGCATTTGTAGCATCACAGATGGACTTAGAAATTATCATGCTAAGTGAAATCAGTCAGACAATGACACCAACATCAAATGCTTTCACTGACATGTGTGATCTGAAAAAAGGACACGATGAACTTTGCAGAAGAGATACTGACTCACAGACTAAAAAATTTGTGGTTTCCAAAGGAGACAGTTTAGGATTTGTAGGATGGAAATCCTGTATAACTGGATTGTGATGATCATTGTACAACTATAAATGTAATAAATTCATTGAGTAATAAAAAATAAATGTATAATTCAAAAAAAAACTTGTGTTGTAAACATAACACAGATCTCTGCAGGTATTAAAAGTCCTTAATAGGCAGTTAATACTGGATTTATTTTATGAATAATTGTTCCCTTAACTGTAAATGTAAGCCTCCACATTCACAATAGTCCTAGAAAATAAATACTGTATCAGGTGCAAAAAGTTATGACAAACTAGTTTCATGAAACAAAAGCATAATATCCAGATAAAAATTCTGATCAAGGAGTTCCCGTCATGGCTCAGTGGTTAACAAATCTGACTAGGAACCATGAGGTTGTGGGTTCTATCCCTGGCCTTTCTCAGTGGGTTAAGGATCTGGTATTGCTGTGAGCTGTGGTGTAGGTCGAAGATGAAGCTCAGATCCCACGTTGCTGTGGGTCTGGCATAGGCCGGCAGCTACATCTCTGATTAGACCCCTAGCCTGGGAACCTCCATATGCCATGAGTGCAGCCCTAGGAAAGACAGAAAAAAACAATTCCGTAAAAAAAAGGTGTGACTCTAAAATTTAAAACATTGTCAAAATAACGTCACATTTAAAATCGTCCATGGTAGCACTGGGAACTATGTCTAGTCACTTATGATGGAGCATGATAATGTGCTAAAATAGAATGTGTACATGTATGTGTAACTGGGTCACCTCGCTGTACAGTAGAAAAAAAATTGTATTGGGAAATAACTATTAAAAAATCATCATCATCATCATCATCTATGGTTTACACAAGTATTACGAATTTCCAGTTTTGGGATACATTTTTCCATTGTTAATTAAAATGTAAACATATTGAAACCTGACCTGTTCTTTTTGATGATGACATCAGTTTTGGCCTTACTTTAGCATTATTTTCTTTATTTAAAAGTAGCAATGAGTGTCCATTAGAGGTCTGATTGGTCTTGAGTACTTCATAAATATATATTTAAAAATTCCTAAAAGTCAACATGCTTAACTACTGTGGGAGAGAATAACTGTAAGCAGTTTTAATTAAATCGTGCTTATAAAAAATATTTTCTGGTATTCCCATTGTGGCACAATGGAAACAAAACTGACTAGAAACCATGAGGTTTCGTGTTCAATCCCTGGCCTCGCACAGTGGGTTAAGGATCCAGCATTGCCATGAGCTGTGGTGTAGGTTGCAGACAAGGCTCAGATCCCAGCGTTGCTGTGGCTGTGGCATAGGCCAGCAGCTACAGCTCTGATGCGACCCCTAGCCTGTGAACCTCCCTCCATATGCCATGGATGCGACCCTAAAAAAATTTTCGTATACTCCACTTTATGGTTGTTTTGTTTTCTTCTTCTTCTTCCTTTACCTGTTCCTCTCCTCCTCCTCTCCACCTTTTTTCCTCATCCTCCCCCCTCCCCCTTCTCCTCTCCAATCCCCCTTTCCCTCCTCCTTCTCCACAGAACCTGGGGCATGTGGAAGTTCCCAGGCGGGAATGGAGGGATGGAACCCACCCCATGGCAATGACCTCAGCAGCTGAAGTGACAGTTGAGCATCCTTAACGCAGTGAGCCATAGAGGAACCCCTGGAACACGGTAGTTGCTGTTGTTTTGTTTTGTTTCTCCTTTTTGGGCCACCCTGTGGTATAAGGATTTCCAAGACCAGGGAATTGGATCCCAGCCACAGCTTCGACCTATGCCAAAAGCTGTGGCAACCCCAGATTCTTTACACACTGTGCCAGGCCAAGGATTGAACCTGTGTCAGGTGCTCCAGAGACACCACCAATCCCATTATGCCACAGTGGGAACTCCCAACTTTGGTATTGCTTTTGGTATTGTTGAACTTTAAAAATTAAATGGTCTTTGACAGTGGATCTATTTTGTATTGCTTATTAAGACCAAATATTTCCTATCATCCTTTTTTTTTTTTTTTTTTTTTGCCTTTTAGGGCTACACCCACAGCATATGGAAGTTCTCAGGCTAGGGGTGGATTTGGAGCTACAGCTGCTGGCCCACACCACAGCCACAGGCAATTCAGGATCTAAGCTGAGTTTGCAACCTACACCACAGCTCACAACAATGCTGGATCCCAACACACTGATTGAGGCCAGGGATTAAATCCAAATCTTCATGGATACTAGTCAGATTCATTTCCACTGCGTCACAACTGAAACTCCCTTGTCATTCCATTCTTTATTCTCTCCTCTAAAGGAATCGTAATCTTTATTTAAAACTTTTTTAAAAATTGGCTTGTTCCAATCATACTGCACATTTTGCTTGTGGTCAGCTTTGAGTGCAAATGAGATGTATCATTCTGTTATTTATCATATGTTGAGTTTAAAACTGAGTTGGAAATGTTTAATAGAATGTAAGTGACATTTCTGAAAATGTTTCCTTTCAAGGTGAATGCTCCTTTGTTTAGCATCAGAGCATGTATATATATTCTTTTATATAGATATATATACACACACACACACACACACACACTCACTCACAAACATGAGAGCAGAGTCTCTTGAACCTAACTCTCTCAGTGAATCTCAGCTTCATTATTGACTCATCATGTAGCCGCCAGTAAATTACTTAATCTCTCTGAGCCTTGGTTTCCTCACATGTGAAATTAAAATAATAATTGTACCTCCTCATGCAATGACCCTGAGGATTCAGTGTGCCCATAGGGTGGTACATGGGAAAAATGCATTAAATACAGCATAGGTGATGTTACTCATTCCATCCCCATCTCCACATGAGCCAAATGCCTGAGGAAGGAACTGGAGATAGTTGCTTGAACCTCATTGTCCTAGTAAAGGCCAAACTTAAATGTGACTGAATGTCATATATAAAGGAAGTCAGCTGAAATTTAGCCTTATTCCCCCCCTTTTATTAGGGCTGCACCTGTGGTATACGGAAGTTGCCAGGTTAAGGGTTGAATTGGAGCTGCAGCTGCTGGTCTACTCCACAGCCACAGCAACACCAGGTCTGAGCCACATTTGTGACCTATGCTACTGCTTGCAACAGCAGCGGCTCCTTAACCCACTGAACTGGGCCAGGGATTGACCTGCATCTTCAGGGACATTATGTTGTGTTCTTAACCTGCTGAACTACAACAGGGACTCCTGAGCTTTATTTTATATTTTAGTTAAAATTCATTCAAAACAGTCGTTTCCAGGTACATTAAATTTAAATCAACAAAATTTCAAAATGTCTTTCCTCTACCACCCGGTTCATAATTTGGTGATTGACTCTACATGTCAGAGACAAAACTGTTCTCTTAACTCTTTTGGGGTTCTTCTTCTGATACAATTTTTCAAGCCTTACCCATCTTTTATAGCCCATCCTGAATGGGCCTTCCATCATAAAACTTCTCAGACTGCAACGCTCAATTTTGCAGCTTTAATTTCCTCAACTTCGATGGGACTTATGCAGTCTGAATATCACTTGATCCTACTATCTCAGAGTCTTTCATACTTTAAAATTTTGAACTTTTACATTTTAAAACAAAAATTCAAATTAAATCACTTGGAAATTATAGCTTTGATTATGTTAATTAAACTCTAGGGAAAATACTCCAGTATTTTCTGATTTCCTCAAATCCGATATAATCCATTGTAAAATTAGCTCTTATTTAATGAAAGCATTCTACATGCCATGCTAGAGACTTAGTGCTTTTCATGCCTTTGTAAATTTAAACCTCATGGGTCTGGATAATAAAGAGGTAAGTTAAGTAAAATGAGGGGAGTTCCCAAAGTGGTGCAGTGGAAATGAATCCAACTAGTAACCATGAAGTTTTGGGTTCAATCCCTGGTCTCACTCAGAGGGTTAAGGATCCAGAATTGCTGTGAGCTGTGTTGTAGGTCTCAGACATGGCTCGGATCCTGCTTTGCTGTGGCTCTGGTCTAGGCCAGCAGCTCTAGCTTCGATTTGACACCTAGCCTGGGGTCAAATCCATATGCCGTGGGTGTTCCCCTAAAAAAGCAAAAAAAAAAAAAAAAAAAAAAAACCAAAAAGATGAGAAAGATTATCATTTGTGGAGACAAACATTATAGGCTTTGCTCATATTAATCATTGAATTATCTTAACAGTCTCTGATGGAGATGCTAAATTGCCTATAGATGAGAAAACTGAAGATAATTATTTTTTCCATTATAGCTGATTTACAGTGTTCTGTCAATTTTCCGCTGCACAACAAGGTGACCCAGTCACACATGCATGTATACATTCTTTTTTCTCACATTAGTTAATAGATGCAAACTATAGCCTTTGGAATGAATAAGCAATGGGATCCTGCTATATAGCACTGGAAACTATGTCTGGCCACTTGTGATGTAGCATGATTATGTGAGAAAAAAGAATGTGTACATGAAGGTAAATTAGTTTAAATAAGTCATCCAAGGTTGTGTAATTAGCAAATGTCAAGCCCAAAGTTAGAACCCAATGATGTTATGATGTTATGACTCTAGCACCTATAGACTGAGCCCTGGTCATTCTCTGACTGGGTCATGACCTTCCAGATCTCACTTGGAAGGAATTACTAAAACCAAAAGCTAATACTTCTTGAAGACTGACTTCATGAGCTGTGCTAAGTTATTTATGGAAATTATTTCATTCTCTCCTCAGAACAAATACACAAGGCACTTATTACTATCCTTGTTTTATGGATAAGGAAAAAAAGGCAAAGAGAATGATGGAACTTGCTTAGACCACAGCTAGTGTGGTTGAACTGGCCTTCACATCCCACTTCCATCATGTGCTACACTGCCTCTAGGGTTGAAAAGATCTGTCATAAACACTGCACCTGGTGCCAGAAGCACCTGGTGAAAGAGCATATACGAAACACCTAGTAGAAAAATGTCAGCTTTGCTTACAAAATGTTAGCTAATACCAACTAGCACACTGAAGGGAAAAACTCGGCTTTTAAAAAATTCTTTTTTTTTTTTTTTTTTTTTTTTTTGGTCTTTTTGCTATCTCTTGGGCCGCTCCTGCGGCATATGGAGGTTCCCAGGCTAGGGGTCGAATCAGAGCTGTAGCCACCAGCCTATGCCAGAGCCACAGCAATGCTGGATCCGAGCCGCATCTGCAACCTACACCACAGCTCACGGCAACGCCGGATCGTTAACCCACTGAGCAAGTGCAGGGACCGAACCCGTAACCTCATGGTTCCTAGTAGGATTCGTTAACCACTGTGCCACGACGAGAACTCCAAAAAATTCTTGATAAGCTACGAGGGATGGCCAATTTCACAAGATAAAATTTCACAAGATAGCAGCCAGACCTTACAATTCAATTTAAAAAGTTAAATGCACCGCTTCTGAAGGGAGCAGGCATGTTTAGCAGCTGGTCATAAAAGGATTTTAATAGATTTCAAGCTCCAGTATGAAATAATGCTGGAATATAGAAACTCAAAAGAAAGAGAGAAAGAGAGAGAGAAAGAGAGAAGGAAGGAAAGAAAGAAAGAGAGAAAGAAAAAGAAAGAAAGAAAGAAAGAAAGAAAGAAAGAAAGAAAGAAAGAAAGAAAGAAAGGAAGAAAGGAAGGAAGGAAGGAAGGAAGGAAGGAAGGAAGGAAGGAAGGAAGGGAGAAAGGAAGAAAGGAAGAAAGTCAAGTAATCTTAGAATACATTAATAGAAATTCAGCATCCAAACAAGATGGAATCTAGTGGGACTGAATTTGTACTGGTTACATCATGTCCAGAGTGCTTGGGTTCACTCAAGGACAAATCATTTCAGAAGGGAGCCAGAGAACTCAGAAATCTGGCACATCAGACCCTGAAGTTATGACAATGTACAGGAAAAATCAACACGAATGATTGGCAAATATTTGAAAGATTCTAGAAGGTCCTTTAAAACAAAATTAGAATCGTGGTTGGAAGATACAGGGAAGAATATTTCAGTTCAGTATGTGGAAGAATTTGAGAAATAATTAAAATATGTAAAAATGGACTAGACCATGATGTAAAAATATATATAAAAAGAATATATATTATATACATTATATATATATACATATGACTGAGTCACTGCTGTACAGCAGAAATTGGTGCAACATTGTAAATCAACTATACTTTAATAAAAAAAGTTAAAAAATTGTATGAACTTTCTTATGAATGTGATTGTTCTCTGTCATGATGGGTGTTCAAGCAAAAGGACCAACAGAAACATTGCACAAATGATCCAGGCAAGAGACAAAGTTTCAGACTATGTAGACATGAGTTTCCTGGCTCTGTATTTCCATGTGTAGAGGAGGAATAGGGAGAGGATTTTAATCCGACAGAAGGTCCACACTCTGCTTGCTTAAATTATTTTAGGCAGCACATTAATTATATAGTGTCATACTCATAAGTGGCTTAATACATAGTCTCTAAATAAAGAAATATGTTTTTTACACATCAAAATAATATGCTGTACAATAAATTAAGTTCAAAATGCCATTTAAATCCATCCTAAAAGATTTATCACTGTTATAGTTTTCATAGCTTACTAATTAATTTACTATTACATGTGACAAACCATATAAAGGCTT
Organism: Sus scrofa; assembly: GCF_054392235.1. NCBI lineage: Eukaryota > Metazoa > Chordata > Mammalia > Artiodactyla > Suidae > Sus > Sus scrofa. The sequence goes on from NC_139383.1 coordinate 89,927,872, forward strand.
CCTTTTCTTCTCACTCTACTTTTCTCTTCTGGGGATTGAGCTCACAAACTCCTCTGCCCATAAGATTTGAAATAATTTCTGCTCCTCACGCAGGCCATTTTTCTAAGCACCAGATATGGGATTTCCTACTCAATATGTCTATTTAAATGGCAAATAATTATCTCAAAGTTCTATTTCTACAACTGAGCTCTTAATGGCTAGCTCCCACCCAGTCAAGCTAGTCTTCCTCCAGTTTTCCTAGAGGAAAACCACACTGTCATCCTCAAATTTTCTTATACTAAAAACCTTGGAGCATTCCATGAAAGTCCCTTTTTTTTATGTCCTACAACTTGCTTATAACCGAGTATTAACTATTCTCCAAAGTGTGTCTCCATCCACTTATCTCCAAGGCTTCTACCCATATTCCAGTCCATTTCAACCTCATCTCAGACTTGAACTACTGCAAACCCTCAGAACTAGTCTGCCCTGCCTTACATGTTGTATCCTAATTATACTGTCTCTGTTACAGTAGCTTGTCTTTTTCTTTTTTTCTTTTTAATGGTTGCACCCTCAGCATATGGAAGTTCCCAGCCCAGGGATCAAATATGAGCTTCAGCTTCCACCTACACCACAGCTGTGGCAATGCCAGATTTTTAATCCACTGTGTGAGCTGGGACTCAAACTCCTGCCTCCACAGCAACCCAGGCCAACTGCAGTCAGATTCTAAACTCACTGTGCCACAGCAGGAACTCCCTACAATAGTTCGTCTTTTGATAATTTTGTGTTTTTATGTAGGCAAACTGTTCTCAAACAATATGATTTGCTTTTTACTTTTCAATGCTTATACTTCATTTTCTCATCTCTTGATTATTTTAATACAATATTGAATAAAATCTGTGATAGATATTTATTTGTGGTCTTTTAATATCCGGAGGTGGAGGGCAGGATTTCATTCATGGAAAGAAATTCTCTCTGCTAATTTCTATATTTTGATTAATGTTTAATTCATTAAATTTATACTTTTTAAAAATATTGTTTTACTTATCATAAGACAAATTGAAAGATCTTATTTTATTTCTGAACTTTTGGCTGAAAATAGAAACCTTAATTTCACTTGTTCTTTGAATAATGTATAATAATTCAGAAGTTTAACAAATTAAATCTTTTTAAAACATTTAACACCACTTGCATGCATAATTAATCAAATTCCCTCAGATAATGCAAATCACAATTACTCATTTAATATACCTGACTCTTTCAAATATGTTAAACATAAAAATGCAGACTTACAAATTGAATAAACACACTTTCTTAGATCTTTCCTCTTGTAAGTATGTCAGACATTGTTTTAATAGATTGAATTTTATTATACATTTCAAAAATCTTAAAAAACAAAAAAATAGAATATTTTGGGATAAAAAAATGTGAAAACATACATCTAAAATCTCTCTATCATGAAACACTACTAAAACCTGAGTTAAAGGCATTTTTTAAATGCAGAAATACCCCTAATCCCAAGAGTTCCAACCTCCAGAAATGTGAGGTATTTTGTTATAGCAGCCCAAACTAAGACAATACCCAGAAATATACTGAAGAGCATAGCAACAGAATATTGGAAGTTAAAAAGTGTGACATCAAGAAAGAAAGTAGATCCCAAATCAGTAACATGGAAAGCTAAGAGTCAACACAACTTACAGCACAGACTCTCCAAAAAGTTCAGGAACAGGCAGTACCAGGCATTTCTGGTTGGAAGACTTAACGGCAGAGGTGGAGGTGGAGGGTTAAAATAAGGAAGATTCAGTTTTAAAGAACATTTATATTTCTAAATCTCCTGCCCCCGTCCCAATCCTGACAGAAAATTTATTTTTGGAGAGATAAAACAGAAAGTCCCTGGGATAGCAGACACTGGAAACAGGAGAGGGCTTAGTTATTAATATCTATATAAAGGGAAATAATGAACCAGGCACAGCAATATAAACGCAGAGATTCCCAATATCCTTTCCCAACTGAGCCCTCAGAAAAACTTCCTCAGAGTAACAGCCACAGCTTTACCCTCCAGACAAGTGATTAGAAGAATCTTTCCTGGGATTCTGACCAGCCCAAGAGGACTTGATGATTCTAAGGAGTTTCTCTAAAAAGTAGCCTACTCTAAAGCTGTAGTGTTCAATTGGGGGCAATTCTACAATCACGGAGATTTTGGCAATATCTGGACAAAGTTTGGTCACAAATGGAGGGAGGGTTACTAGCATCTAGCAGGTCAAGGTCAGAGATGCCGCTATATGTCCTATGAGGAAGAGGAAAGGCCCCTTCCTCATTACAAAAAATTATTTAACCCCAACTGTAAATAGTGTTGAGGTTAAAACCCTACCCTAGAGATAAGTTCAAAGTTTAAAAGTCTTGATAGTTCTTCAAAGTTACCAGTAAAATTTTTCTATCCCATTTCTAACCATGAGCAGGGAACCAGGAATTATCAGGCATCTGGGGAAGACAAAATTTGGAAGATAAGAAAACAGCATCAAAACAAAAGAAACAGAATAAAACTTTAAAAATACATTATTCATCTTGAAGAAATGAGCGAACATATTTGCTCATATTACTATATCATAACATATTACACATATCTATATTTTAATAGAGTCAACAATATATTGACTCTATTAAAATATAGATAATACAGTAAAACTGTTTTGGAAAACAAAATTTATGATAGCAAAAATAAAAAATATCAATGAAAGACTGCAAGATAAATTTGTACAAATCTCCCAGAAAGTCAGCAAAAAGATAAAGAAGTGGAAACCGGAAAGAAAACAAGAGAGAATTAGTTCGTGAAATGCAGCACCCGGATGATATATGCTCAAAAGAGAGAGAAGAGAAAGTAGAAATAAGAAAATCATGCAAGGAATATTGCAAGGAACTTAGAAAAAAAAGAACATGAATTTCCAGAGTGAAAGGTTGTATCAAATGCCCAGTTTACCAGTTTTAAACACCAATTCAGAAATTTAGAAGCTAATGGAATTGCCTTTAAATTGTAAAAGGAAATTCATATTCACTTCTACTATCAGCCAAACTATTAGCTATTTTTTAGGTGATTTTTATTTTTTTCATTGTACTTGGTTTACAGTGTACTTTCAATTTTCTACTGTACAGCAAAGTGACCAAATCTCAAACACACACACACACACACACACACACACACATATATTCTTTTTCTCACATTATGCTCCATCACAAGTGACTAGATATAGTTCCCTGTTGCTATACAACAGGATCTCATTGCTTATCCATTACAAAGACAATGATTTGCATCTATTAATACCAGATTCCCAGTCCATCCCACTCCCTCACCCTTCCCCTTGGCAACCACAAGTCTGTTTCCCAAGTCCACAAGTTTCTTTTCTGTGGAAAGGTTCATTTGTGCCATATGTTAGATTCAAGATATAAGTGATACCTTCTGGTATTTTTCTTTCTCTTCCTGACTTACTTCACTCAGTATGAGACTCTCTAGTTCCAAACATGTTGCTGCAAATGGCATTATTTTGTTCTTTTTATGGCTGAGTAGTATTCCAGTATATATATATATATATATATATATATACAACAAATATAATATAATGGAATATCTATCATATCTTCTTAATTCATTCATCTGTCAATGGACATTTACATTGTTTCCATGTCTTGATTATGGTGAATAGTGCTGCAATGAACATACAGGTGCATGTGTCTTTTTCTTTTTTTTTATTTATTTTTTTGTCTTTTTGCTATTTCTTTGGGCCGCTCCCGCGGCATATGGAGGTTCCCAGGCTAGGGGTCCAATCAGAGCTGTAGCCGCCAGCCTATGCCAGAGCCACAGCAACGTGGGATCCGAGCCGCGTTTGCAACCTACACCACAGCTCACAGCAACGCCGGATCGTTAACCCGCTGAGCAAGGACAGGGACCGAACCCGCAACCTCATGGTTCCTAGTCGGATTCGTTAACCACTGTGCCACGACCGGAACTCTGTGTCTTTTTCAAAGAAAGTTTTTCTCCTTTGTTCTTTTCTTTTTTTGGCTGGATGGTTTCCATTTATTTTATGCTTGTGTACTTTTCTTTTTAATTTAAATGTACTGTTTGGTTTTGATTTGCAGTTACCCTTTTTTTTAAAATATGTTAACCCCTTCCTATATCTGCTTCCTTTATCCTGATAGTTATATATGCTCAAACACATTATTTTTTAAAAAGTCTAGATTTTCTTACTTTCCTTCCCCACATTCTATGATTTTGAAGTCCTTTTTTTAACATCTTCATGTTTGTCCTTCCTTGTGTTTATCATCACTTTTATAGTAGGTTTGTGGGGTTTTTTTGCCCCTTTTAGATCTGTATGCTGGCTTATTTAAGTGATTGCTTTCCAGTTGTGGTTTCCTCCATCCTATTTCTTCTTACTTCTCTTTTTATTTAGAGAAGCCCTTTCAGTGTTTCTTTTAGAATGGATTTAGTATTGCTATACTCTTTTAGTTTTTGTTTGTTGGAGAAATTATTTATTCCCCTTCTATTTTAAACGATGTTCTTGCTGGGTAGAGTATTCTAGGTTGCAAATTTTTTCCTGTTAGAACTTTGAATATATCTTGCCAACCTCTTTTGGCCTGTAGTGTTTCCTTAGAGAAATCAGCTGATAGCCTTATGGGGGTTCTCTTATAGGTAAAGCTTTGTTTCTCCTGCTGCATTTAGAATCCTCCCTTTATCTTTAATTTTGCCATTTTTATTATACTATGTCTTGGTGTGGGCCTGTTTGGGTTCAACTTGTTTGGTGCCCTCTGTGCCTGCTGTATCTTGATATCTGTTTTCTTTAGATTTGGAAGGTTTTCAGACATAATTTCTTCAAATACGTTTTCAATCCCCTTTTCTTTTTCTTTTCCTTCTGGAATTCATATTATGCCTAGATTGGCCCACTTTATGTTATCCCATAGATAACTTATATTGCTTTCATGTTTTTTGTCATTCGGTTTTCTGTCTGCTGTCCTGATTGGGTGATTTCCATTATTCTGTCTTCTACAACACTAATTCATTCCTCTGCATTATTCATTCTGCTCTTTGGTGCCCTTAGCTCAGTTTTTGTCTCTGCAAATGAATTTTCTAATTTTTCTTGGTTCCTCCTTATATTTTGTAGTTCCTTTCTAAAGCAATTTGCATTATTATATCTGCTCTCAATTTCTTCATATTCACCCTTAATTCCTTCAGTGTTTTCACTATCTTCCTTTTGAACTCAGTGTCTATTTGAACTGCAGAGGTCTATTTCATTGTATGCTGCTTCAGGTGAATTCACCTGTTCTTTTAACTGGGAATTGCTCCTGAGCTTCTTTATTTTGCTTATATTTTTATTTTTCTGTTAGTTTATGGAAACAAAACTGTAGTCTTGGAGGGCTACTTCCTTGCAAGAGCACCCCTTTGTATTTTATGGGGAGGGTTACTATTTATTTTTGGCGTGGGAGTTTGGATATTTTCTGTCTCTTTCTTCAGTGTGAGCAGGCTGTTATCCCCAGGGTGTTGAGTGTGTTTCCAGGGAGAAGGAGGCAATGGATAGGGCTAGTAGTCAGTGCCTGGTTGCTGGGCTCTTCACTGTAACAAGGACATGCAGGTTGGTGGCACAGGAAACTCCTAGTTTCAGGGCCCTTGGAAGTGGTATTGAGCCTTAGGCAGGTTTTTATAGTGCCTAGAGCATTTGGCAATGGCAGTGGCAGGGATCATGATTTCCAGAGGATTGGGAGCAACAACAGGTGATTTTGATTGCAATGCCCTCCTCTGTGGTGCCCTCTGAGGTGATTGGGCCTGCAAGTTGTGCCTGTTCATAGACGCCTAATGGTAGTGGGCCATGCCCACCTCTGGAGTCAGAGAATAACTGAGGTGGTTTGCCCCAGCCACCTGTAGACCATGCAAGAAGCACCCCATCCCATTTATCCCATGCAGGAGGTGCTGCACAGGCTGCTCCTAGTTGCAGGGGTCCTGGGTAGTGATAGTGATCAAGCATGCATGGGCACTGCCAAGAACATTTGGCACTGGCAGCAGCAAGGCAGGTGTGTTCCCAGGGGAGTGAGAGCAACAACAGGGGGTGCTCAGTTGCAGTACCCTCTTTTTTGCTGATCTCTGTGGTGACTGGGGCTGCAGGTGGAACCTATTCACAGACCCTAGCAGTGGTAGGCCATGCAGTCTGGGATGACTGCTGTGGTTTTGTCTCCACCACCTATAGATCACACAATAGACACCATGTTACACTTAGCCCCCTGCTCCCTTAGCCCATATAAGAGGTGCTCCACCACCTGTAGCCTGCACAAGAAGCATTCAGTCTCCTCTAGCCTGGGCAAGTAGCCTCTTGCCACTTGTAGCCTGTGCCAGAGGCATCCTGCCATCGAGAGCCCACATATGCACAGGGAGACTCCTAAGGCCATCCACCCCTCCTGTTCTTTCCCTCCCCAACAATGGTGCCTTGCTTCTCCTGTGGGCCCAGTCCTCCTCCCAGATTCCCTTGGCTGTGGTGTTCCTTTACCCAGCCATAGCATACCACTCCCTATCCCCTAAGGTTGTTTCCACACACCTAAACCTTGTCCTTTTCCCAGAACTGATCCCTGGATCCTGAGTCTCAGAACCCAGCCCCTGCCCACGCATCTCAGGCTGTGGTGACTGGGGATTGTGGAACTGATGTTCTGTGTGGTTCACACTCTGTTTTGCCCTCCACAGTCCAGCTGCTGGGCTTTTATTGGTGACTTGGAAGTCCTTCTGTTTTGGCTGATCTCCCCATCAGTTAGGTGGCTTCCCAGGGTGTGGGTTCCTTTTCTCTTTCACAGCTCTCTCTCAGAGTGCTAGTCCTGTCCTGATTCCTTTTATCTCTCTCTCTCTCTCTTTTTCTCTTTTATTCTACCCAGTTATGTGGAAGGTTTCTTGCCCTTTTTGAAGCTTTAATTTCTTCTTCCAGCATTCAGTAGATGTTCTGTGTGAATCATTCTACATGTAGATGGTTTTTTTGATGTGTTTGTGGGAGAAGGTTAATGTGACATCTTACTCCTCCACCATCTTGATCCTTCCCTCCTATTAGCTAATTTTGATGGTATTTTTATTTTTTATTTTTTTTTGTCTTTTGTTGTTGTTGTTGTTGCTATTTCTTGGGCCGCTCCCGCGGCATATGGAGGTTCCCAGGCTAGGAGTTGAATCGGAGCTGTAGCCAACGGCCTATGCCAGAGCCACAGCAACGCGGGATCCGAGCCGCGTCTGCAACCTACACCACAGCTCACGGCAACGCCGGATCGTTAACCCACTGAGCAAGGGCAGGGACCGAACCCGCAATCTCATGGTTCCTAGTCGGATTCGTTAACCACTGCGCCACGACGGGAACTCCTGATGGTATTTTTAAAGATATTTCAGACATAAAATGTATATTAAAGTGTATTTACAAACAGACATATAGACCAATGAAGTGGAGCAGAGGGGCTAGAAATAAAACCTCATTACATGCTCAAATGATTTTTGACAAGAATGCCAAGATCACTCAATGGGGAAAGGGAAGTTTCTTCAACAAATTGTGCTGGATAATATGTATAACCCCGTGAGAAAAAAAATGAAGTTGGACCCTTACCTTACATATTATAAAAATTTAGCTCAAAATGGGTCAAATACCTATATATAAAATTTAAACCTATAAAACTCTTAGAAAAAAAACATGGGAAAGTTTTTACGACATCGTATATGACAATGATTTCTTAGATATGACACCAAAAATACAGGAAACCAAAGTAAAAATACATAAAATGGACTAAATAAAATTTAAAGCCTCTGTGCTTCAAGGAACATAATCAACAGAGTGAAAAGGCATAAGAAAATGCATGCTCATATTTATTGTACATCACTGAACTGGGCTAAATTTTGGAGAGAAAAAAATGTATATACTTGAATTAACACTTAGTGCAGAATTCAAAATAGTTTACATAAATGCTCCACCCTCAACTGTGTAGAGTATAATTCCCAATGCCTTGAGTGTGGTACTGTTCATGGTGACTTACTCTAAAGAGTCTAGAATGGAAAAGAAGGGAAAAAGAGTAACTATACAGTGGAGAAACCTGACAACTACCTCAGCCACGTGATCAAGGTCAACACCCACAGTGAAGTCATGTTGTTAATATGCACTCACAGGATGAAATGATAACGACATTTTACCATGAGAAAAATATAAGGCAAATCCTTAATGAGGGACTAAAAACTAAATGATCTTTAGTCTTAAGGCCACTTGTCTGTTTTTTACCTTTTCCCTATGGGTCATATTTTTTAATGTTTAATCATCTTCTACAAAATACCTGGCAAGTACTTCTAAAAACTGTGAAGGTCAACAAAACAAGGAAAGTCTGAGAAAGGGTGACTATGAAGAGGTGTCTAAGGAGATATGGCAGCTAAAATACAGTGTGGTATACTGGATGGGATCATGGAAGAAGAAAAGAACATTAGGTAAAAAATAAAGAAATTTGAATAAACAATGGACTTCAGTTTAATAAATAATAAATAAATATTGGTTCACTAGTTGGAAAAATGCATCATATTAATGTAATGTAATATACACAAAAATTGTTTTGCAATAGAGGAAACTGAATGTGGCATGTATGGGGAACTTCCTGTACTCTCTTTGCAACTTTTTCATAAATCTAAAATTATTCCAAGAGGACATAAAAATCTAAAGAATAAAAGTAATAATTTAATAATAAAATTACTAGAAATACTAAAGATGCTCAGAAGCGTACAATGTGAGCAATGAAATGACTGTTCGTATTGAATTGGCCAGGTAAATGTTAAGAGTCGCCACAATGATAGAGCCATAATAAATAATTCCACTCATTCCTTTTCTCCAACACAGTATCAAATATAGTTATCCTCTGTATTTTGAAGAACTCAATAGAAGACACAAAGTTTTCATCAGTTGATCATGACAATTTTTAAGTTCCTTTACTGTTTTTCCCAAAATTCTTCCTTACAATACAATTAAATTCATTATACTGAAATTTCAGCTCATTTTCCTTCTGATTTTTCTTGGAAAAGATATAAATGTTGAGTACCATACTTTGGGTAAATGCTATACAAGTACTTGAAGACAATTATGAAAATGACCTTTAGTTTTGAGGCCAAATAATTTCTGTTCTTTTACCTTTTTCCCTCATGGGTTATATTTTCTGTCTTTAATCATCTTTATGATTTTATCTTAACCTCTTATTAGAAATACTCAACAGAGAAAAAGAACAAACTATTTAGCAGACTTGCAACATTATAATGACATTGCTAAATTTTATCATTTTATCATTCAGGTTGCCCTTTGCTTGAGCAATGCTCTGATTTCTGCATTTGAAAAAAAATGCCAAAACTTTGCCCTAAGTAGCAGACTACATCATAATTAAAAGAATCTTTCTCTACAAAATAATACTGTGCAAACTGATATAGCACTATAACTTTTCCAAAACCAAGAATATTGCATTCGAAGTGTATGATTTGACCTACCTCAATAATTATATTATTACAGACAATGTTAATCAATAAATAAGAAAGAAACTAACCTCATAAAACAAATCAATTACTCCTCAAATATTCTTGTTCCTTTCTACAAGAAGACTCACTGACTTCTCTATTTAAAATTGCTTATGTTAAACAAAAGATATGTCTGATGATGAATTATAATATGAGTCAATCCAGGTAAACTGATCTGAAAAATAATCACTTTATCTCCTTAAAACTATCTACTATTGGTTTCTCTTCACCTCATGAAAAGACGTGTAAAACTACTTACGTGTAAAACTACCGAAGTCCTACCAATGCTCAGGAAGAAAGTGCCAATATGCTAATTTCTTGGGGAGTTTAATTTATTTGAATTTCTACATCTTTTACATTTAAATTTTCATAACTTTTGGTAGCTAATGTGTTCCTCAATTAAACTCATCTTAGCTGTTACAAACCAAAAATATAATGAAACTGCTAAAAATATGTCCCCTAAATCAATTCATATGTTTATCATAATCATGTTACATGGGTTAATCCCAATATGGAAACACCAAATCCACAGTTTCAACAAGTCATTCTTTCTCATCCATTCCTCACTATCTCAAATCATTAGGAATCCTCATTTACATGGGACTAATCAAAGTATCAAGAAGTTGAAAATCTTTACTAACATCTGATAAAAGCCCCCTGTTGTTTTCTATTGTTTGGTTTTTTCCAGTCTTCACATCTTGTTTCTCATTCTCTATCTATGTTCTGGAAATTTTCTTCTCCTATAAGAACCCTTCTGTAACAGACATGCTTTGGCCCACTCCTATTCTTCAGTTTTGTCACTCACATTTAGGCCAAAAAATTCATTGCAAATGCAGGTCACTCTGCCTGAGGACTGCCTCTGGGGAAGGAGCATGTCTCAAGAGGAAGGCCAGAAATGCTGGAAGCTAATGTCTTCAGGAGAAGCCTGGGCAGGAGTTCATGAGTAAAATCCCCTAGCTGGTTTGTCCATCTGGCGGACAGCCCAGGTGCAGTACCCAAGAATTCTACACTGACTGGTACTGAGCCCTGGTAACCTGCTTGTTAACGCACTTGTTGGCTTCTTTTGTTTTCTAACAATGTTCTGAAACAAAACTATTTACATTCAAATCCTTGTCTCAGGCTTCAATCTGAAGACATGATCTTTAGGTCAATATTTATTTTTCTTTTTCATTCTCATGCCAAATACAGAGAAGCTGAATCCACTCATTGGTAGTTTTAACTGTGTATGAGTTAAAATTTAAGTGATAATCATATAACTAAAAAGCTCTGCTTGATTTCCATAAGCTCTATGAATTTAAAATTATAATATCAGAGAACAGTGTTATCAGAATCAAAAAACAGTTTGAGGAGTTCCCATTGTGGCACAGCAGAAATGAATCTGACTAGGAACCATGGGGTTGAGGGTTCAATCTCTGGCCTTGCTCAGTGGGTTAAGGATCCAGCATTGCCATGAGCTGTGGTGTAGGTCGCAGATGTGGCTCAGATCTGGTGTTGCTGTGGCTCTGGCATAGGCCAGTGGCTACAGCTCTGATTAGACCCCTCGCCTGATAACCTCCACATGCCACAGTTGCAGCGGTAAAAAGACCAAAAAAAAAAAAAAAAAGTTTGAACTATATAACAATGTTATTAGCTTCCTATAATCAGACAGAAGCTCTCAGATTTCATAAGCATACACAAAAATACTACTTCCTAGCATAAAATATTTTTCAAACTATCTGTTCATTTTTTACCATGTTGGACATGATGTCACTAATCAATGTACCCATTTCATGAATTCTGTGATATCTAGTACGAAGTTCATAAAATTATATACTAATTTTATCCATTGCCAACAAAAAAGAGCACTGATTAGAACTGCAAATAGTCTGATAAAATATTGAATAAAATTTAGTGAAATAAAATTTAAGTCACTTTCAAGACCAGCTTTATTTAAATAATTTCAATAGACATATGGTATGTGAGCATCCATCTGTGCTCACAGGACTTAGGAGGGACCTGCAGAGAAAGGATGGTCAAAATCCTCCGTACAGGAGGCCACCTCCACCTTCATAGAGCCATGCTCACAGAAAGAAAGGCAAAGTTGACACCAAGGAACTGGAAAATGGAGAGTTTATGTGGAAACTGGAGAAAAATATCTTTCATTTCACTCTAGGTCCTTGATTTTTTTTCCCAAATAATTGGTATAGTTTTGAGAAATAAGATTTAATCCTCATTTAATATCCTGCTTACCATCCAGTAAGATTAACTGTTGCTTCTCACCTCTCATACTGAAAGATTTTTCTCTGAGATAATTTACAAGTACACTCATGCACCAACAAGAGCTTTTAGAGAAATATTGATGGAAGTGATATTTACTCCCTATTAAATTTCTAGAAGAATGAGGATAGAGGGAACTGGCATTTGGAGAAAAGACAAATAGCCATACATTCTTGCCATCGACTTATTTCCTAGGTGAGTTATGTTTAGTGAAATAACTTTTTTTTAAAAATGTTGCATACTTTGGAAGAGAATATAAAAATGGAGAGGGTTAGAATGTTCCTATTATGAAGGGTCCTAACACTGCAGAATAATGACACTTCAAAGTACCGAAGAATAAGAGACAACGTGTCCTAAGCAAGCCACTCTATGAACTAGCAGTCACCTAGGACTTTCTCCTCTCTCCCTGTGAATGGCATCTGCATGCAGACCTAGGTGTCACGACACATTCTAAATTAGCCCCCTGCAATAGTAACACGACTGCAAAGTGGACATAGAAATCAGGCTGCAATTGTACTCCCATGTAAACATGTGGTTATAAGGAAAATTAGTCACAGAGCTATTTAAATCCCTTTAGGGTAAGAGCATAGTCCATTGGCAGATGAATGGATGAAGATGTGATATATAGATATAGATTTAGATATAGATATAGATATAGATACATGAATATTACTCAGCCATAAAAAAGAATGAAGTAATGTCATTTGCAGCAGCATGGGTGAACCAAGAGATTATCATACTAAGTGCAGTAAATTACACAGAAAAAGACAAATATCTTTACAAATGGCTTACATGTGGAATCTTTTTTTTAAAAAAAAAGGTACGAATGAACATATTTCAAAAATAGAAAGAGACTCAGACACAGAAGACAAAATTATGGTTACCAAAGGGGAAAATGGAGGAAATGATAAATTAGGAGTTTGGTATTGATGTATACACACTACTATACATAAAGTAGATAACCAGTAAGGATCTACTCTATAGCACAGGGAACTATACTCAATATTTGTAATAACCTAGAAGTGAAAAGAAACTGAAAAAGAATACGTGTGTGTGTGTGTATAATTGAATGACTACACTGTACACATGAAATTAACACAATATGGTAAATCAACTAAATTGTACTTTAATCTAAAAAAAAACTCAAGAGCACACACGAAGACTAGGTTGCTTTAAAAACGTAATTTGTATTACCATAAATTTAGCAATTAGCAACCACAAGCATAATTTAACCAAATAGCCTAAAGAAGCCAAACACAAATTTTCCATTATAATGTTGTGGATAGTAATATTTTGGCTAAGGAAAGAGAAGCTGAAGCTAATTAAAGCAGAAGAGAAACTAACCACAGAAAGATAGATGGTACAAACTGTGCCTCTGTAGCAGAGAAGAACAATGTGATTCCAGATTAAATCTATTCCTTTAGCTCTAACCCTTGTGCTCTGTTGCCTGTGCTTAGTCATGCAAGCTCTGCACCTTTGTAAAATGTTGCCTATAGCCTGAAATATACAGGAGAGCCCATTCTCAAGGCTCTGACCTTTAAAGGTATAACATTTTTCCATTCACATAGTGATAAAAAGTTGAAGAAAAGAGATAGCATTTGTTCTGGTAAAGTGAAGTTTACCAACTTTACAAACTTTACTTTGGTAAAGTTATAAGAACATTGTGACCAGGCTTAAGGATTTCTGCACCAAGAAATTTGCAACAACCAGCCAAACCCCTTCCCCCTTTCAATATAAAGAAGCCTGGATTCTAACTCAGGTAAAATGGCTTTTCAGGACACTAGTCTATCATCTTCTCAGTCTGCTGGCTTTATGAATAAAGTTTCTAATCCCCGTCCCCAACACCTGTCTTTCAATTTGTTGAGCTATGGTGTTGTGGGACCTATGAGCTTAGACTCAGTAACACAGCCTCAGGCCCATTCTGAAGCTGGAACAGCAATTCTTTGTCCTAACTTTTTATTTTCTTCATGTAAAAGGCATCAAGAGAAATCTTGATCACTGAAGCCTTTATTATATAAATAGAATAAAATATATTAACAGGATTTACAACTGGAATAGATCTATAATATTAAGATTAGTGTCAACTTATGATTTTTGTGTGTATAAGAGATAGGAAAATAACTCAGGAAAAAGAAAAAAATTAATCCTGAAGTTTCCACAATGAATCTTTTCAATTTCAATTTCATGTAGTAAATGACCATGAACAGAAACCAACCCTCCTCCTCTAGACTATCCTTAATGTCTTGTGACAAGAGAGGGAAAGAAATACATTAGCATTTTTATCATTTAAAAGATGATTTATGATTAACTAAAATATTCATAAAGGAAAATAATTTGATAGTTGTTTAAGGTATACAGAGGAGGGGTGATGCAAGTCCATTTACCACATTTCAGTGAATGTATAGACTACAAATTGTATTTATCTAGAGTAAGACACCAAGTGTATAGGGAACTTTAATACCTCCAACAGGATGTGTCCAGGCTAGAAATTTACACAACTATATATAAAACACTGTGATGAGAGAAATAAATGTCTCCTATCATCTTCTCTGTGCCACAGCCCCACATCCTGCCTGATATCATCTTCAGGTTCCCTTATTCCCCCAGAAAAGTATACCCTGGCTCCCAAGTCTTCATGAAGCCTCCCCATAGGTAACTTTATCATATAAACCCTGCACTTATCATATCACAACTCCTTTCTCAATGCAGCCTAAGTTCCTGTTTAACGTCTGGAACTGCCACCAACCAGCACACTTTGGGAAGTCAGGGTCCATGTCAAGCTCCTTGTCTTTTTTTTTTTTTTTTTGTCTTTTTGTCTTTTAGGGCTGCACTGTGGCATGTAGAGGTTCCCAGGCTAGGGGTCGAATCGGAGCTGTAGCCACCGGCCTACACCACAGCCACCACAACACCAGATCCAAGCCACATCTGCGACCTACACCACAGCTCATAGCAACGCCGGGTCCTCAACCCACTGAGCGAGACCAGGGATCAAACCCGGAACCTCATGGTTCCTAGTTGGATTAGCTTCCACTGCGCCATAACGGGAACTCTGCTCTTTGTCTTTTCTATCCCCAGAATCTCCCAAGGTGCCTGGCACCCCATAGGTATTGCAAATGTATTTGTTAAGCAAAATCTTGCTCAAGGAGTCCACAGCCATATTTTAATTATTAACCTTTGATTACCTACCTAATCATTTTTGTTAGATCAAACCTGTTAAAGTTGAACAGTCAATCCTATATGTGTGTTTGAGTCATTTCTTTACACCATTATTTAGTGTCATTAGGATGATAATGGTAATTTTCTTTTTACAGTCACAGCTGTGGCATATGGAAGTTCCTGGGCTAGGGCCAAATCAGAGCTGCTGCAACTGGGGCCTACAATCACAGCCATATCAATACTGGACCTGAAGATTCACGGGATTAAGATGTGGAATAGAAGGACCGGAGCTCAACTACTCTCCTAAAAACAACAAAATTCACAACTAAAAACTGAGCACACTTCACCAAAATGGACTGGAAACCTTAAAAAAGATACCCTACTCCAGAAGAAAAAGAGGAGGCCACATCAAGAGGTAGGAGGGGCGATTTCACAATATAAACAACCCCATACCTCCTGGGTGGGAAGCTCCACAGACTGGAAACTAACTGGCTCACAGAGACTCACCTACAGGAGTGAGAGTTCTGAGCCACACATCAAACTCTCATGTTTGAGGATCTGGCATGGGGAGAAAGAGCCCCGGAGCATCTGGCATTGAAGGCCAGTGGGGCTTGTGCACAGGAACTCCACAAGACTGGGGGAAATGGAGACCCCATTCTTAAAAGGCGCACACAGACTTTCACGTGCACTGAGTCCCAGGGCAAAGCAAAGTCTCCAAGGGAATCTGGGTCAAACCTGACCGCAGTTCTTGGAGGACATCCTGGGAAAACAGGGGTGAATGTGGCTTGTTGTGAGGGAAGGACATTGAAAGCAAAGCTCTCGGGAATATTCAGCAGCAGTGCCTTTCTCTGGAGGGGGCCATTTTGGGAAAATCTGGCCCCACCCGTCAGCCAGCTGCTGAGAAGCCCCAGAGCAAACAACAATCCAGGTGGGATCACAGACCCACCCCGCAGTAAACAGACTACCTAAAGACCCCTCAGGCACACAGCTGCCTCTAAACCCATCCAAAGACTAAGCCCCACCCACCAGAGGGATTAGACTTGGCTCCTCCTACCAGGGGGCAGGCATCAGCCCCTCCCATCAGGAAGCCTACAGCAAGCCCCCATACTGACTTCAGCCACAGAGGGGCAGACATCAGAAGTAAGAGAGGCTACAACTCTATTATCTGTAAGAAGGTCACCACACCAAAAACCTATAAAAATGAAGAGACAGAGAATTATAACTCAAATGAGGGAGAAAGAAAAAACCCCAGGAAAACAGCTAAGCCATGAGGAGATTCTCAGCCTCCAGGAAAAAAGATTTTAGACTGTTGATGCTGAAGAAGATGCAAGACATTGGAAATAAACTGGAGGCAAAGATGGATAACTACAAGAAACACTGACCAAAGAGATACAAGATACAAAACTTAAACAAGAAGAGATGCAAAATACAATCACTGAAATAAAAAATTCACTAGAAGCAGCTAACAGCAGAATACAGGAGGCAGAAGAACAAATAAGTGAGGTGGAGGACAGATTAGTGGACATTACAGATGCAGAACAGAAAAGAGAAAAAAGATTGAAAACAAATGAAGAGAGTCTCAGAGAACTCTGGGACAACGTGAAATGCACCAATATCCATATTATAGGGGTGCCAGAAGGTGAAGAGAGAGAGAAGGAGACAGAAAAAATATTCCAAGAGATAATAGCCAAAAACTTCCCTAACATGGGGAAGGAATCACTCACTCAAATCCAGGAAGTGCAATGAGTACCAAAAAAAATAAACCCAAGAAGGAACACCCCGAGACACATACTAATCAAACTGACCAAAATTAAAGGCAAAGAGAACATCGTGAAAGCAGCTAGGGAAAAGAAACAAATAACATAGAGGGAACCCCGATAAGGCTATCAGCAGATTTTTCAACAGAAACTCTGTAGGCCAGAAGGGAGTGGCATGATATACTCAATGTGATGAAAGGAAAAAAACTCCAACCAGTATTACTCTACCCAGCAAGGCTCTTATTCAGACTTGAAGGAGAACTCAAAACCTTCTCAGATAAGCAAAAGCTGAGAGAATTCAGCAACACTAAACCAGCCTTACAACAAATACTAAAGGAACTTCTCTAGGCAGAAGAACAAGAGAAGAAGGAAAGGAAAAAAGAGCAGCAAAAACAAATCCAAAGCAACTAATAAAATGGCAATAAGAACATACATATCCAATAATTACCTTAAATGTTAATAGACTAAACGCCCCAACCAAAAGACAGACACTGGCTGAATGGATACAAAAACAAGACCCATACCTATGCTGTCTTCAAGAGACCCACTTCACTTCTAGGGACACATACAAATTGAAAGTAAGCGGATGGAAGAAAATATTTCATGCAAACAGGGATCAAAAGAAAGCTGGAGTAGCAATACTCATATCAGACAAAATAGACCTTAAAATGAAGAATATTTTAAGGGCCAGGAATGTCACTGCATAAAAATCAAAGGATCAATCCAAGAAGAAGATATAACAATATTAAATATCTACACACCAACACAGGTTCACCACAAAATATAAGGCAAGTACTAACAACCTTAAAAGAAGAAGTTGACAATAACACAATCATAGTGGGGGACTTTAACACCCCACTTACAGCAATGGACAGATCAACCAGACAGAAAATCAATAAGGAAACACAGGCCCTGAATGAAGCATTAGACCAGATGGACTTAACAGATATTTATAGGACATTTTATCCAAAAGCAACAGAATACACATTCTTCTCAAGTGCACATGGAACATTCTCTAAGATTGATCATATCCTTGGCTACAAATCCAACCTCGGTAACTTTAAGAAAATTGAACTCATATCAAGCATCTTTTCCTACCACAACGCTATACAACTGGAAATCAACAACAAGAAAAAAACTGCAAAAAACACAAATATGTGGAGACTCAACAACATGCTACTAAACAACCAATGGATCACTGAAGAAATCAAAGAGGAAATTAAAAAATACCTAGCAGCAAATGACAATGAAGATATGACACTCCAAAACCTATGGGATGCAACAAAAGCTGTTCTAAGAGGAAAGTTTATAGGAATACAAGCCCACCTCAGGAAACAAGAAAAAGCCCAAATAAACAAGCTAACTTTACATCTAAAGCAGCTCGAGAGAGAAGGATATATAAGACCTAATGTTAGTAGAAGGAAAGAAATCATAAAGATCAGAGCAGAAATCAATGAAATAGAAACAAAGAAAACCAGAGAAAAGATCAATGAAACGAAAAGCTGGTTCTTTGAACAGATCAACAAAATTGATAAACCCCTAGCAAGACTTATCAAGCAAAAAGGAGAGAGGACTCCAATCAATAAAATTAGAAATGAAAAAGGAGGAGTAATAACGGACACCACAGAAATACAAAGGATCATAAGAGACTACTATATGCAACTATAAGCCAATAAAATAGAAAACCTAGACGAAATGGACAAATTCTTAGAAAAGTACAATCTTCCAAGACTGAACCAAGATGAAATAGAAAAGATGAATGGACCAATCACAAGAACTGAAATGGAAACTGTGTTTTTAAAACTTCCAACAAACAAAAGTCCAGGACCAGATGGCTTCACAGGCGAATTCTATCAAACATTTAGAGAAGAGCTAACACTTCTCCTTCTGAAACTATTTCAAAAAATTGCAGAGGAAGGGATACTCCCAAACTTTTTCTATGAAGCCACCATCATCCTGGTACCAAAACCAGACAAAGACTTCACAAAAAAAGAAAACTACAGGCCAATATCACTAATGAACATCGATGCAAAAATCCTCAACAAAATACTAGCAAACCGCATCCAACAATACATTAAA
Organism: Sus scrofa; assembly: GCF_054392235.1. Lineage (NCBI taxonomy): Eukaryota > Metazoa > Chordata > Mammalia > Artiodactyla > Suidae > Sus > Sus scrofa. The sequence continues at coordinate 89,946,631 of NC_139383.1, forward strand.
AGGATTGTACATCATGATCAAGTGGGATTTATCCCAGGGATGCAAGGGTTCTTCAATATCCACAAATCCATCAGTGTGATACACCACATTAACAAACTGGAGAATAAAAACCATATGATCCTCTCAATAGATCCAGAAAAAGCCTTTGACAAAATCCAACACCATTTCTGATAAAAACACTTCACAAAGTGGCCATAACGGGAACCTACCTCAACATGATAAAGGCCATATATGACAAACCCACAGCAAACATCACTCTCAATGGTGAAAAGCTGAAAGAATTCCCACTGAGATCAGGAACAAGACAAGGATGTCAGCTCTTGCCACCACTATTAAACATGGTTTTGGAAATCCTAGCCACAGCAATCAGAGAAGTAAAATAAATAAAAGGAATCCAAATTGGACAGGAAGAAATAAAAATATCGCTATTTGCAGATGTCATGATACTATACCTAGAGAATCCTAAAGACTCTACCAGAAAACTGTTAGAGCTCATCCATGAATTTGGCAAAGTTTCAGGATAAAAAATTAATACACAGAAATCGACGGCACTTCTATACACTAACAATGAAAAAGCAGAAAAGGAAATTAGGGAAGCAATCCTATTTACCGTCACATCCAAAAGAATAAAATACCTAGGAATAAACCTACCTAAAGAGAGAAAAGACCTGTACTCTGAAAACTATAAGCCACTGATGAAAGAAATCAAAGATGACACAAACAGTTGGAAAGACATACCATGCTCTTGGAATGGAAGAGTTAATATTATCAAAATGACTATACTACTCAAGGCAATCTACAGATTCAATGCAATCCCTATCAAATTACCAAGAACATTTTTCAAAGAACTCGAACAAAATATTTTAAAGTTTCTTTGGAAGCACAAAAGTCCCAGAATAGCCAAAGCCATCCTGAAAAAGAGAAATGGAGCTGGAGGAATCAGGCTCCCGGACTTTAGACTCTACTACAAAGCAACAGTCATCAAAATCATATGGTACTGGCACAAAGACAGACATATAGATCAGTGGAACAGGATAGAAAGCCCAGAATTAAGCCCATGCACCTACAGCCAACTCATCTATGACAAAGGAGGCAAGAATAGACAATGGAGAAGGACAGCACATTCAATAAGTGGTGCTGGGAAAACTGGACAGCCACATGGAAAAGAATGAAATTAGAACACTTCCTAACACCATACACAAAAATAAACTCCAAATGGATTAAAGACCTAGATATAAGACCAGACACTATCAAACTCCTAGAGGAAAACATAGGCCAAACACTGTCTGACATAAACACCAGCAACATCTTCTCAGATCCATCTCTTAGAGTATTGACAATAAAAAGAAAAATAAAAAAATGGGACCTAATCAAACTTAAAAGTTTCTGCACAGTAAAGCAAACCCTAAACAAAAAAAAAAAAGACAACCCAAAGAGGGAGAGAAAATCTTTGCAAATGAATCGACTGACAAGGGATTCATCTCCAAAATTTATAAACACCTTCTACAGTTCCATACCAAAAAAAACAAACAACCCCATCCAAAAATGGGCAGAAGATCTAAACAGACAGTTCTCCAAAGAAAGCATACAAATGGCCAAAAAACACATGAAAAGATGTTCAACATCACTCATTATGAGAGAAATGCAAATCAAAACCATTATGAGGTCCCACCTTACACCAGCCAGAATGGCCCTCATCAAAAAGTCTACAAACAATAGGTGCTGGAGAGGGTGTGGAGAAAAAGGAACCCTATTACTCTGCTGGTGGGATTGTAAATTTGTGCAACCACTATGGAAAGCAGTATGGAGATTCCTCAGAAAACTAAACATAGACCTACCATTTGATCCAGCAGTCCCACTCCTGGGCATCTATCCAGAGAAAACCACGGCTCGCAAAGACACATATACCCCAATGTTCATTGCAGCACTATTTACAATAGCCAAGACATGGAAACAACCTAAATGTCCATCGACAGAGGAGTGGATCCAGAAGATATGGTACATATACACAATGGAATATTACTCAGCCATCAAAAAGAACGAAATACCAGCATTTTTAGCAACATGGATGGACCTAGAAACTATCATGCTAAGTGAAGTCAGCCATACAATGAGACACCAACATCGAATGCTTTCACTGACATGTGGAATCTGAAAAAAGGACAGACGGAACTTCTTGGTAGAAGAGATACTGACTCACAGACATTGAAGAACTTATGGTCTCTGGAGTAGACAGTTTGGGGGGTGGGGGGATGTGCTTAGGCTGTGGGATGGAAATTCTATGAAATCAGATTGTTATGATCATTATACAGCTACAGATGTGATAAATTCATTTGAGTAATAAAAAAAAAATGAAAAAAAAAATACTGGACCTGAGCTGCATCTGCAATCTGCATTGCAGCTTCTAACAACGTAGGATCCTCAACCCACTGAGTAAGGCCATGGATTGAACACATCCTTGTGGAGACTATGTCGGGTTCTTAACCCACTGAGCCAAAAAGGTAATGGTAATTTTAATTTAAGACAGATCACAAATGATGAAGATAATAAAAGCTAGTGCCAGAAAAAAATTTTTTAAGTAGCACCCCCATGCTACCTGGACCCCAGTTTTCTCATGGTTCCATTTTAAGCCATTTACAAGTCTGATTGCTTGTATGCAATTCAGCCTAATGAGCTCCTATGCATCATGTGGGGTAACTGCACCATCAACAGAGGCCAAAGTGACTTCATCCCTGAGATTCCTCATAGCCTGAAACAGAACATGTTAATAGATCGGTGAAATGCAATATGACATTGTAAATAATTTTTTAAAAGAAGCAGCAGTACCTACAAAAGACAGAAGTAGAGAGCCAGTAGTGATTACATCTATGGCAATCAAAGAAGGCTTCTGAAAAGAAATAACACTTGAGTAGTACCTTTATTCTAAGAAAAATTTTCTTAATATATATTTTTTTTCAACAGGAAGAAAAAGGGGAAATGGCATAGCATCCAGAGACACAAGAGTATTCAAAAATGGTGTGACATATAACAAGTTGCTGCAAGTAGTTTAGGATCTCAGAGCAAAAAGTATTGGAGAGCACCCCAGGAGATAAGCCCACAGAAGCTGCCAAGCCTCAGACACCATCCTAAGTGCTGACACTTGCGTGCTGCAAGCCTAAAAGTAAAACCTTTCAGCAGTATTTATCCCCTTAGTAATAGCACTCTAACTGCCAAACCTATAGAATAGATTTAAGTGCTGTGAGAAGAGAGGAAGGGGGACAAATTAAGAGGCTGTTGCAACAGACCAAGTAGCGCTGATGGACCAAGCTGGTAGTTTGATCCTGTGTCATTGCTCACCTCTAATCAGTAACAATTATTAGAAGGTCCTGATATTCCAAGCTTCTCTAGACCAAGCTACAACCGCTGACCCTACAGAAATACAGAAGTAGACTCATACAGAAGTACACCCCTCAAGGGGTGGGGGAGGCAGTGGTAGGGAACAGAAGGAAAGGCCTTTTTTTTTTCTCCTATAGGATTCTTTTTCTGCTTAGACCTTACAACCCTCACAAAAATTAATTCAAAATTGATCACAGATATAAATGACCAACATAAAGCAGTAAAACTCCTAGAGGATAACAGAAAAAACCTAGATGCCCTTAGATGCCAATGAGTTTTTACATACAGCACCAAAGGCATGATCTGCAAAATAAATAATGGATAAACTGTACTTTATTAAAATTAAAAATTCTGCTTTTCTAAAGACATTCTACTAGGAGAATGAAAAGATGAGCCACAGAGAGAAAATAATTGCAAAAGGCATATCAGCTAAAGGACAATTATCCAAAACATACAAAGAAAAACAGCCAGTAAGAAAAACAAACAACCAGATTAAAATATGAGCCAAAAACCTTTTCAGACAACTCACCAAAGAAAATACACAAATGACAAATAAATATATGAAAAGGGGCTCCATATCATATATTATTAAGGAAATGCAAATTAAAATTACAACCTACCACTTAGAACAACATACCTCTTAGAATGGCCAAAATCCAGAACACTGACAACCAAATGCTGGTGAGGAGGTGGAGCAACAGGAACTCTCACTCGCTGCTTATGGGAAGGCAAATTGGTACAGCCACTTTACAAGGGGGATTTTGTAAATGTACTCTGACCATACTATCCAGCAATCCCAATCCTTGATACTTACCCAAAGGACCTGGAAACTTATGCTCATGCAAAATCTGCACATGGCTATTTATAGTAGTTTCATTTATCCAAAATTGCCCAAACTTGGAAGCAATAAAAATTTCCTTCAGTAAGTGAGTAGCTAAATAAACTATTCTACATCTAGACAATAGAATATAATTCAATGCAAAAATGAAACAAACTCTAAAGTCATGAAAAGATATAGAAGAAACTTAAATGCATATTTCTATGAAAGGAAGCCAAGCTGAAAAGGCTACATACTGAATGTCATCCCAACTAGATGACATTATGGAAAGTGTAAAACTATGGATACAGTAAAAAGATAGGTGGTTGCCACAGGTTGGGGGAAGGGAGGTATAAATAGGTGAAGCATAGAGGATTTTTAGAGCAGTGAAATGAACACTGTATGATATGAAAACGATGGATTCATGTCATTAAAAATTAGTCCAAACCCATAGAATGTAGAACACCAAGAATGAACCCCAATGGAAACTATAACACTGGGTGATAGTGATGTGTAAATGAAAGTTCATCAGTTGTAACAAACACCCCACCTTGGTGGGGGATGTTGATAATGGCGGAGGGTACATATATGTAGGACCAGGGATATAGGGGTAAATCTCATTGTTCCTTCACCAGAATTTTGCAGTGAGCCTAAAACTGCTCTAAGAAAATAAGGGCTATAAAGAAAAGCCTAAAGATTTCCTAATAAGTCAGATCCACACAGAAACCTCTATATGTTCTAATCCGGTTTCTGTTTTATTTTACTATATACTGAGTTTTTTCAGCAGAATTATTATACAATTAAACTACCATTGTCTTCTACTTTTTAAAATGCTATGGAGAATGTTATTTCAGAATTTGACTTGTTTGAAATTTTTTTTGCTTGTGTTTGAGTTGCAGCTTTAAGGACCACCACCCTAGTTTTCAGTTAATCAACTATTATTGAGCACCACAAAGCACAGTGCTAGGGGTCTCAGAGAAATCAGACCTAGTTCTTGTCCTGAGATAACTTAACATATTGGGCAAACAAGGAAAGCAGACATAATAGCCAACCAGTGTTTCTTGAATATTAACCTAAACCAGGAGTTCCCACCGTGGCTCAGTGGAAGGAAATCGGATGAGTATCCATGAGGAGATGGATTCAATCCCCGGCCTGGCTCAGTGGGTTAAGGATCCGGCATTACTGTGAACTGTGGTGTAGGTCACAGATGTGGCTCTGATCCCATGTTGCTGTGGCTGTGGTGTAGGCCAGAGGCAATGGCTCTGATTCAACCCCTAGGCTAGGAACCTCCATATGCTGTAGGTACAGCCCTAATAAATAAATAAATAAATAAATAATAGAAATAGATTTTTTTTAAAAAACCTAAATCAAAGTGAGTTAGGAAATGACCTATGGGAGTTCTTGTCACAGCTCAGCGGAAACAAATCTGACTAGCATCCATGAGAATGCAGGTTTGATCAGATGTGGCTCTGATCTCACATTGCTGTGGCTGTGGCATAGGCCAGTGGCTACAGTACAAATTCAACCTCTAGCCTGGGAACCTCCATGTGGGTGTGGCCCTAAAAAGACAAAGAAAGAAAAGAAAGAAAGAAAGAAAAAGAAAGAAAGAAAGAAAGAAAGAAAGAAAGAAAGAAAGAAAGAAAGAAAGAAAGGAAGAAAGAAAGAAAGAAAGAAAGAAAGAAAGAAAGAAAGAAAGAAAGAAAGAAAGAAAGAAAGAAAGAGAAAGAAAGGAAGGAAGGAAGGAAGGAAGGAGGAAGGAGGGAGGGAGGCAGGGGGGAGGGAGGGAGGGAGGGAGGAAGGAAGGGAGGGAGGGAGGAAGGAAGGAAGAAAGAAACCTATATTGGACATAATGTAGTAAATGATTAATGTCCACATGGTTGAATTAGACAACAACTGTGTCCAGAGAATGAGAGCAAGAGGGACGAAATGACTCATCCATAAGTATTGGTGTATAGGGAGTTTCCACTATGGCACGGTGTATTAAGAATCTGACTGCAGTAGCTCAGTTCCCTGCAGAGGTGCAGGTTCAATCCCTGGCCCTCTGCAGTGGGTTTAAGGATATGGTATTGCTGCAGCTGCAGCATAGGTAGCAGATGCAGCTCAAATTCAATCCCTGACTAAGAACTTCCCTTTGTCACTGTGGGCGTGGCCATAAAAATAATAGCAATTTTTTAATTGGCATATAATAGAAAATTCTGATTTGCCCTTTTGATAACCCAAAATCATATGCAATGCCTCTTTGAAACATACAATTACAATTCTAACTTCCAGTTTCTGCCTAAAGGACCAGTAGTTGTTTGTGGTTTAATATTTTTGGCTCACAAGTAGTGAGTGTCCTCTCCAGAATGAATGATTTCCCCCCATAAGAGAGTATGGGATGTGAGCCTTCAACTTTTGGTGACAAAGAGCCTTGGGCCATTCTCACAGTCTGTCCATCTGCCCACATCCTCTTTCCATCTGGTTTCCTGGTTCCCCATACAGCAATTACAGCAATGCTAGGGGGAAAAGCACTGATGGATCTAAATAGACCAATTCTAATCCCCAGAGGTAAAAACAATTTTAGTTAAAGCAATATGACAAAACGGCCCTACAAGAAATACCAACCCAAAGGAATTGCATGCCTAGCAAAATGCTATTCTATGTCTGGCCAGCAGATCTCATTGATTAAGCAACACTCCTTACAATAAAACTAAAGTATGGCACAAATATAGGAACTGCACATTAACTGCCATAGCCATGTTCTTGCCTTGAGTTCTTTCCCATGTTTGTACCACCACATTGTTGTTGCAAACATAAATCCACTTCTTCCTCTTTGTCCTATCAGTTTTACAATTGTAATTATTTTGTATGGCATCTCTTTATTTCATTCTTTCAGACTTAAGTAAATGATTTTAGGCCCCAAATGATAAATATCTTAATCCTTATGAACATCCAGCAATAAAAGATCACTCAAGGAGTTCACATGGTGGTGAGCAGAAATGAATCAGACTAGGAACCATGAGGATGTGGGTTCGATCCATGGCCTTTGCTCAGTGGGTTAAGGATCTGGATTACCAAGAGTTGTGGTGTAGGTTGCAGCATAGCTCAGATCTGGCATTGCTGTGGCTGTGGCATAGGCCCGAAGCTCTATCTCCTATTTGATGCCTAGCCTGGGAACCTCCATATGCTGCTGGTTAGACCTAAAAAGCAAAATATTTTTTTTAAAAATCACTCAAGTGTCTACCATTTTTGTAACATCAGGTAATATAAGGTTATGTATATGTAATTACCTTGCCTTCTGAAAGTTTTCAACACAATTTTCAAAATTCTTGAATAGACTCAACTATATATTTTTTTTGCATCGGTATATTCCCTAAATAGGGGACTATTTAGTGAATATATAGATGCAAAAAAGCACCTTTCTCAGGGTGTCCCATATTTCCAAATCATAATCCTTGTGTCAGGGGTAATAACATCTGTTCAAGCACTAAACTTGGAATTTTATACATACTATTTCTTTTAGTCTATGTAACATCCCCAAAAAGTAACTATTATTATCTCTATGCTGATTATAAAGTGGAGGATCAAAAAGCTTATGATCCTCCTTCCCCCAAAGTCTCTTGCAAAAATTCAGTTGGTTCTGAGTCCACCACAGGTCTCTCTACTATTTTACTATTTTGCTACTAGGCTTCTCTCCCTCCTGCAAGTAGACAGTGTGCCATCAAAGTAGCCCATAAACTTGTCAATAAACTTTGGATTTTTCCATGACATTCTAGAGTTTTTCCTCCAAAAAATTTACTTAATCAATGCATGTAATTGGTCAAGTCTAACAGAAAATGAAGGAAAATGAAACAGCCTCTCAAAATGAGTATGTTTGAGAGTTGATGAAAATTCATTTACTTTGATCTGTTTAACTTTCAGTTCCTTTAGGATTTACAGAAGGCAGACTGAACAGTGTTTAGGGAAATCAATTTTACAGTCAGCTCTACCATCTGGATCTCCAGTCAAGCTCAGCCACTCCCAATGTGTTTACCCCAAGCAAGTAACAACTATTGAGAGCCTATTTTCTAGACTGTAAAATGACTAGTGCTGCCTTGAGGCTTACACAAACTGAAAATGTCTGAGATATAGCAGGTACACATTAAAAAAAGTCCCTGTTGATAATTATCATGATTCCTACAGCATATAAATGCATCTTTTAAAGCAGAAATTTAGTCATTTCACTCACTTACCTATCTTTCAAGGTGAAGTCCTAATTTCTTTGTGTGTCACATGAGACCTGTCACGATAGCCACTACTTCCTCCTCAGTGCCATCTCTTGTCCTTCCACATTCTATGCATTTTGTGACAATTTTGGGGATGGTCACAAGTTCCTTCTTACCTCCTGTGCATTCTTCATGGACCCTACTCATCCTATAGCCCTTGAGTCAAGCATTAACTCCTCCAATATAGTTAGCTTAGATCATGTTCCATCTCCACAACCCTCAATTAAGATTTGCTTTCCCTCCTGTTTCCCATTATACCCCATGCAGGCCTGCAGCACAGCAATGATCCCCTGTGGTTACAATTGCTGTTGGCTTGATCACCTCCTCCATTAAAATCAAGTTCAATGTTGCATGATTAAAAAGTGCATTATTCAAGGTATAGGCAATTTCCTCCAGAAATTTATACTGATAGCACCAATTTTGCTTATACTTTGGCTACTAAATAGACATTAGGTTGCATTTGAAATGCAGATACTACAACCCACAGAATGGGAGAAAATCTTTGCAAATGATGCAACTGACAAAGGCTTAATCTTCAAAATACACGAACAGATCATACAACTCAACAAGAAAAAGAACAAACCATCCAATCAAAAAATGGGTAGAAGACCTCAATATACATTTCTCCAAAGAAAACATACAGATGAGCATCAGGCACATGATAAAATGCTCATTATCACTAATTATTAGAGAAATGCAAATCAAAACTACAATGCAGTGCCACCTATAACAGTCAGAATGGCCATCGTTAACAAGTCAACAAATAAAAAATGCTGGAGAGGGTGTGGAAAAAAGGGAACATTTCTTCAATGTTGGTGGGAATGTACATTGTTACAACCACTATGGAAAACAATATGGTGGTTCTTCAGAAAACTGAATATAGAACAACTACAATCCAGCAATCCCACTCCTGGGCATATATCCTAACAAAACATTCATTGAAAAACATACATGCACCCCTATGCTCACTGCAGCACTATTCACAATAGCCAAGACATGGAAACTACCCAAATGTCCATCAACAGATGAATGGATTAAGAAGATGTGGTCCATATATACAATGGAATACTACTCATACACAAAAAAGGAAAAAATAATGCCATATAAAACAACATGAAGGAAACTAGAGACTCTCATACTAAATGAAGTAAATTAGAAAGAGAAAGACAAATACTATATGATATCACTTACATGTAGAGTCTAAAATATAGCACAGATGAGCTATCTACAAAATAGAAACAGATCACAGATATGGAGATTAGACTTGTGTTTTCCCAGGGTGGGGGTGGGGAGAAGGGGACAGATGGGGTGTTTGGGGTTGGTAGATGCAAACTATTACTTTTAGAACAGATAAGTAATGGGGTCCTACTGTACAGCACAGGGAATTGTGTCTAATCTCTTGGGTTAGAACATGATGGAAGATAGTGTAAAAAAAAAAGAGAGAGAGAATGTGTGTATATATCTGGCTGGGTCATTTTGCCATACAGCAAAAATTGAAGGAACATTTCCATGAAATTCAATTTCAATAAAGTAAATCAACCATACTTTAACTTTAAAAAAAAAAAAAGTTCAGACATTAGATAGAAAGGAACCAAGAAAGAAGTTTTGCATGAACATTATCCAAAAGTTTTCATGACATTATTTTCAACATTAAGCCATTACATGTGAAAGACATCCAAAACTTTTTCATCAAAATTAAAAATAAGTATTGGACACCATAAGTAGTTCTCATTGAATAAATTTTAAGAAGTCTGTGTTTCTCTTTAAAGCATGGTTGCACCTATTTCATTTTCTGTGGATAAGAATACACTGTTCTTTCTAAAAATAGTTGCTGGCAATTTTCAATAACATAAAAATTTATGATAGAGTGGTGAACTGAGTATAGAGGTGATATAATACTGGACTCTAAGTTTTGGTCCTCAAGAAAATTATTTTCTTAATGTCCACTATCAGGTGAAATGGAAATTTTTAAAATATTTAGTGGCATGCCTGAAATTCCACAGAAATATCTATAATTAACTGTTCCACTCAGTTACTTTCCTTAATAACACACACACAAAAAAACTGACCACTAAAACTTGGGAGGTAAATGGTACAAAGATCCATCAGTGATGCAAGCCATTAAACTTAAATGGAAAGAAAATGATGCATCTGTTAAAGATACATTTTCTCTTAAAATACTCAAAGATATTTTTCTGATAACAATAGGATATAGAAATGAGTGCTCTTCTTGTGATTATGATTTCCATGTAGCCTGTTGGATTTTTCCCAGAAAGTCTTTCCTCCACTAAGGAAATTAAATCTATTCCTTCCTATATTGAAAATGAGAATAGGTATCACAGTAAACAGCTCTATCTCAAAAATCACTTAACAGTGATCATTCTGGTTAAATGTATGTGCATATCATATATTTATTGTCTACTAGTTTTATTCTATTGATATTACAAATACCAATACCACAGAACAGATACAATACGTATTTTGAAAATTTACTTTCATTTAGGAAGTCATGACCTATCAAAGAATTTCAAGTGAATCTTTAATGATAAAAAAGCTATATAGGAGTTCCTGCTGTGGCACAGTGGTTAATGAATCTGACTAGGAACCATGAAGTTGAGAGTTCAATCCATGGCCTTGCTCAGTGGTTGGGGATCCAACGTTGCCCTGAGCTGTGGTGTAGGTTGCAGACGCAGCTCAGATCCCACATTGCTGTGGCTCTGGTGTAGGCTGGTAGCTACAGCTCTGATTCGACCCCTAGCCTGGGAACCTCTATATGACATAGGAAGCGGCCCTCAAAAAGGCAAAAAGACAAAAAAAAAAAAAAAAAAAAAAAAAAAAAAAAAGCTAAATATTCCTGAGCTTATCTTTTTATTAACATATTGCTATTCCAGTCACTAAATGACCTAAATCTTGTTAAATATTTTTCACTGTCTGACTCTAGTCTGTTAAATATAAATATACTGATAAGTTACTCATCTTTATGCCAAAATGAGGCTCAGCTTCGATATCATAGACCAAATGTCCACTTTAGTTTTCTTAGTCACAATTTTTGGACTAAACATGGTTTTGTATTTGGAAAATTTTTCCATTCTAAGTATTAACAAGCCTTTTCAGATAAGGAAAAACAAAAACAAAAACAAAATCTAAAAAATAGTTCAAGCAACTCAAAAATTTATGATAATGATATTAAGTATTTTAAAATCTGTCACTACCTCCATTTTTATTTCCACCCTGATTCTGTCCTCACAGCTTGCCTGAACTATTCACCTTCTGTTTACTCTGGCCTTCTCCAACTGATGGCACGCTACAGCACAACTGATCTTTTAATTATGCAAAACTGGTGCCATCACCCTCCCTACTACAACTTTAACCTCATAAAACCCTCTGTGAATAAAGATCAAGTCTTAACTTAGCCAGTCATTGTGTTGTTTACCCCACCTCTCTTTCTGCAGCTTCATCTGACTCTTACTCCCACAAGTTACATCCTCCAGCCACAGTGGCCTTTGTGTAGTCTTTCCACATTCCATTTTCTTTCTCCTAGCACCAACTCCAAATGGTCATGCAACTGTCACATACATACATTTCAAGTGAATCTTTAATGATAAAAAAGCTATATAGGAGTTCCCGCCATGGCACAGTGGGTCAGATGTACTGTGTGTGGAGATGATAGAAGTGGGAGAGGTGCTGGATCTTAATATTCATAATAAATATGAGGATCCATCACTATGGATTGGGAGATACCAACTCTTGTGAGCTGACCAGGGAATTACAAAGATAAGCCCAAGACTATGGTAGTTTTAAGAAATGTGCACCAGCTGGCTCCAGCAGCCACATGTGATTGCTGCAGTCCCAAAGCTTCCAAATCACCAGGCTTCTGGTGGGTTCCCAGGAACCCAGGGCCTCAGAACATCTAAGCACCTGCCAGCTCCCAGGTCCACAAGTAGTTTCTGTGGAATCAGGATTCCAGTCCATACCATGACTGGCCAACTTCCATGACCCTGGATCCCAATGGGGAAAGAATAGTCTCTTCAAATAATGGTACTAGAAAAATTGGATATTCACATGCAAAAGAATGAAACTGGTCCCCTATGATACCATACTTACTAAAATTAATTCAAAATGAATTAGAGTTATATATAACCCCAAACCAAAATACTACAAAAATAGCAGAAAAGCTTCTTGATATTTGTCTTGACAATGATTTTTTGGGGATATGACACCAAAAGGGAAGCAACAAAAGCAAAAATTAGGGGGACAATGCTAAAAAATTTCCACCCAGAAAAAGAAACAATCAACTAGAAAAGGCAACCTTCAAAATGGGAGAAAATATTTGCAAACCAAATGTCTGATATAGAGTTAATACCCAAAATATATTAGGAATTCATACACTTTGATAGCAAAAAAAAAAAAAAACACAAATAATCCAACATAGAAATAGGCAGGAGACTAGAATAGACATCTTTAACACAAACAATCCAACATAGAAATAGGCAGGAGACTAGAATAGACATTTTTCAAAGGAAGACATACAAATAAATGGCCTATAGGACATTTTTCATAGAACTAGAACAAACAATTCAAACATTTATATGGAACCACAAAAGACCCAGAATCGCCAAAGCAATCCTGAGGAACAAAAACCAAGCAGGAGGCATAACTCTCCCAGACTTCAGGCACTATTACAAAGCTACAGTCATCAAGACAGTGTGGTACTGGTACCAAAACACACAGACAGACCAATGGAACAGAATAGAGAACCCAGAAATAAACCCAGACCCCTTTGATCAATTAATCTTTGACAAAGGAGGCAAGAACATCAAATGGGAAAAAGACAGTCTTTTCAGCAAGTATTGCTGGGAAACCTGGACAGCTGCATGCAAATCAATGAAACTAGAACACTCCCTCCCACCGTGCACAAAAATAAACTCAAAATGGCTGAAAGACTTACACATAAGACATAACACCATCAAACTCCTGGCAGAGAACATAGGCAAAACATTCTCTGACATCAACCTTACAAATGTTTGCTCAGGTCAAGCTTCAAAAGCAACAGAAATAAAAGCAAAAATAAAGCAATGGGACCTAATCAAACTGACAAGATTTTGCACAGCAAAGGAAACCAAAAGTAAAACAAAAAGTCAACCTACAGAATGGGAGAAAATAGTTTCCAATGATGCAACTGACAAGGGCTTACTCGCTAGGATACACAAGCAACTTATACAACTCAACAGCAAAAAAGCCAACAACCCAATCGAAAAATGGGCAAAAGACCTGAACAGACATTTCTCCAAGGAAGATGTATAGATGGCCAACAAGCACATGGAAAAAATGCTCAACATCCCTGATTATTAGAGAAATGCAAATCAAAACTACCATGTGGAGTTCCCGTCGTGGCGCAGTGGTTAACGAATCCGACTAGGAACCATGAGGTTGCGGGTTCGATCCCTGCCCTTGCTCAGTGGGTTAACGATCCGGCGTTGCCGTGAGCTGTGGTGTAGGTTGCAGACGCGGCTCGGATCCCGCGTTGCTGTGCCTCTGGCGTAGGCCGGTGGCTACAGCTCCGATTCAACCCCTAGCCTGGGAACCTCCATATGCCGTGGGAGCGGCCCAAGAAATAGCAACAATAACAACAACAACAACAACAACAACAACAACAAAAAAGACAAAAAAAGACAAAAAAAAAAAAAAAACTACCATGAGATACCACCTCATGCCAGTCAGAATGGCCATCATTAATAAGTCCACAAATAACAAATGCTGGAGGAGGTGGGGAGAAAAGGGAACCCTCCTGCACTGTTGGTGGGAGCGTAAGCTGGTACAACCACTATTGAGAACAGTATGGAGGTAACTTAGAAATCTATTCACAGAACAACCAACCATATGACCCAGTAATCCCACTCTTAGGCATATATCCAGACAAAACTCTCCTTAAAAAAGACACATGCACCCTCATGTTCATTGCAGCACTATTCACAATAGCCAAGACATGGAAACAACCCAAATGTCAATCAACAGATGATTGGCTTAGGAAGATGTGGTATATATACTCAATGGAATACTACTCAGCCATAAAAAAGAACAAAATAATGCCATTTACAGCAACATGGATGGAACTAGAGACTCTCATCCTGAGTGAAGTAATTCATAAATTGAAAGACAAATACCATATGATATCAACTTATATCTGGAATCTAATATACTGCACAAAGGAACTTTTCCACAGAAAAGAAAATCATGGACTTCAAGCATAGACTTGTTGTTACCAAGGGGGAGGGGGAGGGAGTGGTATGGATTGGAAGCTTGGGGTTAATAGATGCAAACTCTTGCCTTTGGAATGGATTAGCCATGAGATCCTGCTGTGTAGCACTGGGAACTATGTCTAGCCATTTATGATGGAGCATGGTAATGTGAGAAAAAGGAATGTATACATGTATGTGTAACTGGGTCACCATGCTGTACAGTAGAAAAAAAAATCGTATTGAGGAAATAACAATTTAATAAATAAATAAATAAACAAACAAACAAATAAATAAATAACTTAAAAAATGGCCTATAGGTATATGAACAGTTACTGGACAACATTAATCATCAGAGAAAGGCAAATCAATACCATAAGGAGATGTCACCTTCCACCTGCTTAGAATGGCTGTTATCAAAAGAGAAGAATAACAGGTGTTGTAGAGGATGTGAAGAGAGGGAACCCTTGTGCTTGTTGGTGGGAATGTATATTGTTAGAGCCACTATGGACAATATTATGAAATTTCCTCAAAAAAAATATAACTGCAACATGATCTCACAATCTTATTCTGAGTGTGTATCTGAAGGAAATGAAACACTATTGGTAATAGATTTCTGTACCACCCCCTTGTTCTTAACAGCCTTATTCACAATAGTCAAAACATGGAAGCAACCTAAGTGTCCATCTGCAGGTTAATGGATAAAAAAGATGTGACATAAAGAGAGATAGGCAGAGATATAACAGAATATTATTCTATTCCATAAAAAAGAAAATCCTTCCATTTGCAACAGCTTGGGTGGACTTAAGGGCAAAATGCTAAGAGAAATAAGGCAGACAAAGAAAGACAAATTCTGTATGATCTCACATATATCTGGAATCTGAAAAGGCCCAATTCATAAAAACAGAAAATAGAATGGTGGTTGCACAGAGCTGAGGGTTGAAGATGTGGAGAAATGTTCGTTGAAGGGTAGAAATTTCTAGCTATAAGATTAATAACATTCTGAGACTCTGAAGTGCAGTGTGGTGACTATAATCAACAATAAGGCATTATACATTTGAAAGCTGTTAAGAGAGTAAATCTTAAATATAACTACACACATACACACACGAAAAGGTAATTGTGTAAGGATGTAGAGGTATTAACTAATCTTATTATATAATCATGTTGCAATAGTTATAT
Organism: Sus scrofa; assembly: GCF_054392235.1. NCBI lineage: Eukaryota > Metazoa > Chordata > Mammalia > Artiodactyla > Suidae > Sus > Sus scrofa. The sequence goes on from NC_139383.1 coordinate 89,962,485, forward strand.
GTGTATCAAATTACCACATCGTTGTATGACATACAACTTAACATCTGTTATATTTAAATAATGTCTCAATAAACTTGAGGGAAAAAATATATTTTCCCTGGTGTCATGGGAGACTTATAGTTCAAGTCAAGACTTAGAGTTCAAAAGTCAGAATGAAATCTAGAGCATATTGCCTCACTCTGTCCCATGTACATCCCCAGCTCAACATAAGCATAGCAGGAAAGCAGTCAGAAAATAAGAAAATATGTCACAGAGTCCATGTAGAGCTCATACAGCAAGGGATGGGTGAAATCATTCAGAGTGAACTTTCAGATTCCAAGAATATTATTGCATTTCCCAGGAGGGGTACGTGGCAAATTTCACAGCAGATGCCTTGGTATCTGTGGTTCTGACTGAGAGTGAAAAATGTTCAACACAGAACCAGCCCCAGAAGTCACTCTTCCTGCCAAGGAACTCCTGAGATTCCTTTCATTGAGGCAGGTGGAAAGCAGAGAGCTGGAGAGAAGAGAGTGGACAGAGAAGAGAAAAAGGTGTGTTTCTAAGCATTTGATTACCCATCGAGGTTTTTGATATACAAGCAGATCATGAAATCAATTTTGTGGGTTCAAATCACATTTCTTAATGAAATAGATGAAATTAGAAAAATAAATGTGTGTGTTGAATGCCGCAACAATGAAAATACTTTCTCATGAACTCACTTTTGTTTCATTAATATATGTGCATGTATTTGTGTAATGGATCACAATGTAAAATGTGTTTCTTAGTTTGAATCACCATGAAAACTGTTGGAATAATTCTGTCCTGGCTGCAAAGAGAGAACAAAAGCCATTAGTAATTACCAGCTGATATTTTTGAAAATGCATCCTTACCAATCTCTCATATAAAGAAAAAGTATTTAAAGCAGAGTTGAGAGCCTGGGTCCTGGTCAAACTTTAATTTACTGTGATAATAAAAAAAAAGCCCCTGAATTTTTAACGCAGGGTCTAAGAGCTGGTGGATTACTGTCCTTGTGGAGGTGCCCACAAAGGAGAGAATGGCAAAGTAAGGCAAGGCCGAGATAAAGGACACGGGTAAAATGCATATGGTACTCAATGCATAGTTACTGTAATTTGAAGAAAGACTATAAGAAGGGAAATTAGCAAATGGACTCAGATAACAAATGTGTCAGCATGGGACAAAGCAAAAATCTTGAGGATTATTGTTTCATTAGTGAACATCATATATTTGTAGTGGTAAACCTGTGCTCAAAATGTAAGCAGTTTGATGTTGTCTTTACCAATCTTAAAATTTGGCCACAAGTGTCTTCTATGTACAGATTTAATATTTTAAATCCCGGACTTCAGCTGCCTCATTAAAATGTATATATAACATTGAAGAGTATATATTAAATATGCTTCCACAGTAATGTTTGAATTACCACTCTCCCATTCATTTGTGATTGAAAGCTTATATTGAATCTTATAAACTTTTTAGTGAAATTTGAATAAAACATTTTAAATAGGAACAAAAAAAATGCAAAAGAGAGAGGAAGGAAGGAAGGGAAGGAGGAAGAGAAACCGTGAGTAATTATATACTAGGAACTGATCATTTTTCACAACTTCCATGAAAGGCCTCAGGCATAAGACAGCCGCAGCTTGGCTCGGAATGGCACGTGTCAGAAACTGTATGGAACATAAGAAAAATTCAGAAGATCTTGACAGTGCAAGAAAAAAAAATCATCAGAAATAGTCTTGAATACACTGGCTAAAACTTAGGGAAGGGGGCTTGGAATCATACCCCATGGAAAAGCTGTGCTTCAACCAACTACCTAAACACAGTTCTCACACTTTACTGAGGATTCAAACATTCTCCACCAGCCTTTTCTGTCATCCCCTTTAACTTCTCAGTTAAAAACATCCCTACAGACATAGCCATATTTAGAGATTCTATGAAGAGATCCTTTCTGATTCTTATAGTCAAAATCTAGATAAGCCATCAAAGCAAACCAAACAGGCACTGAAGAAAGTAGTTGCAGAAAATCTTTAGGCTTATTTCTACATAGGTACATAGCTGAACAAGTTACACATGTTCAAAAACACAAGCAAATTTAGTTATGCACACTTCATAGCTCAGAAAATTCAAGCCATCAATCATGGAAAGTCAGGAAAATAAGTAAAATACCTGTCTGTTTTATCACCATCTTTTCAGATATCACACTAAATCACTCACACATCCAAAAGTGGAGTTTTGAAATTTTAGAACTTTTTTTTTTTTTGCTTTTTTGTTTGTTTGTTTTTAGGGCCACACCCTTGATGAATGGAGGTTCCCAGGCTAGGGATGGAATCAGAGCTACAGCTGCCGGCCCACACCACAGCCATAGCAACTTGGGATCAGAGCCATGTCTGCAAACTTCACCACAGCTCACCGAAACGCCAGATCTTTAACCCACTGAGCGATGCCAGGGATCAAACTTGCGTCCATATGGATACTAGTCAAATTCGTTTCTGCTGAGCCATGATGAGAACTCCTGGAATTTTAAAACTTTCTATAGTTCCCAACATTTATTTTGGCAACATCAGTCTGCCTTTATGTTCCTTCCGATCATAATTTGAATGAATTGGGTTAGTATTTTGCAGAAGTGACTTGAATTCTCACAGATAAGCCCCATAAAACATTTTAGATTTTCATATAAATTAGAACATCTGCATCTGCTGCCCTCTTTCTAGGCAAAAAAAAAAATAAAAAATTTTAAGCTGTGTTCTATACTTTCAACCTATTTAAAAATCAAACTTTTCCCTTACCTTCCTATTTTGCTTTGGATTTTGCATGTCTGTATGGAGCCAAAGCAACTGTGAAGTCCTGAACCCCCAAACAAAATTTTACAAAGGTTTCATCATAGACCTTGACCTACAAACACACACTTCCTGATCAGGAATGGGTTGGGTTTCTACACAATTAGGAAATTTAACCCCCCAAAATAAGAACCACTGGTGATTTAGCTTTGTATGAAAAAAAAAGTAATTAAACTGCCTTTTCAACACCTGATATTTGTGAGGTCCTGTAGATAGGAGTTTTGTCAGATATTGTTCACCCTCTTTGTATCTGACTGACAACTTTCTTTATTTTCAATTTTATGCCATCTTTCCCGCTATAAAGTTCATGTTTTGAGAACTGCATAGCTCAATAACAATTTTTTTACATTTTCTTATTATCCCATTTCTTTACCAGAAATATGCTTCCTATACTCTCCACACCTGTAAAACAAAAATTGAACTGGAAGTTAATTGAGTGAAAGATTATCTAGGAATTTTCCATTGTGGCTCAGCAGATTAGCCTAACTAGTACCCATGAGGATGCAGGTCAGATCCCTGGCCTAGCTCAGTGGGTCAGGGATCCCGAGTTGCATGAGCTGTGGTGTAGGTCGCAGACACTGTTCAGATTGATTCCGAGTTGAGATGGCTGTGGTGTAGGCTGGCAGCTGCAGCTCTGATTTGACCCCTAGCCTGGGAACTTCCATGTGCTATGGATGGGGGCCTAAAAAAAAAAAAAAAAAAAAAAAGAGTATCTTTATTCTTGTATAGCCTAAATAGCACGGGAGCCCACACGGTAGACACTCAGAAAATAGTGGATGCATGAGTAGATCAGCTAATTAAAATGAACACTTTGGACTTGATAAAATATGATTTAATTTTCCTATAAACTCCTAAACATTCTTTAGGGAAATTTTCAGCTTTGTTTGTTTGTTTGTTTGTTTTCTTTAAAATCCATTGGACCATCTAGGAAGGATTCAGGCTCACCGCACACCACACAATTCTGCCTTCTTTGTTTAGGAATGATGTTCATGATTATAATAAACTTTCTATCATCTGTTCAGATGATAGAATGCAAAGGTGTGAAGATAACCATATTTTTATAAGATTCACTTTTCTGAATTGCTTCCCTTAGGCTAGTATTAAAATGCTTGCATTAACTTGAAAAAGAGTGTTAGGGTAATTTTCAAAGAAGTGTGCTGGATTTTAGGGGAGACATCAATCCAGGATGAAAATTGACTGTCTATGACACTCAAAGTGAGAAAAAATTCTCAAAACCACATGGTGAATGTATAAATACCAAATATCACTTGCTTGTTTACCTTCAAAAATTTACCCATTAATAGAGTCAGCAAGCTTGTGTTTTTGCTGCAAATTAGCTGATGGTAAATGTTGAAGCATTATTGAACACGAATTTGCACTGGGGCTACATGTCATAACCAGATTAGTGGCTCCTATCAGATGGTCCAGACTTCAAAAGGCTTTGTTGCTTTACTCTTTGTTTCCCTGTAGCATCACTAAGATAAATGGTCTGCATGATTATTCATGGTCAGAAGAATACTCTTGTTCAATGAGGTTTGTAGATGAAGCAACGGAGCCAAGCTTTTACTAGACTTTCATGTACCATCTATTTCTTTTCATCAAAAGTTTATCTGATACTGTTATGTGCAAATTTATAACCTCCATGAAGCAGCTTCAACTTCAAAAAACTTGGGTGAGAAATTTCAAAGCATGCATGGTGGATATGCGCTTTTGATTGCAGAAAAGTAGCAAAGAAAGTTGTTAATTCCATTACCTTGAAATTGTAAAAATGTCAGTGGACAGTGGAAAAGAAATATAATCAAACTTCATTATGCTTCTGGAAATGGGAAAACACAATAGATGTCTGTATTTACCACTGAATCAATAAAGTCCAGAAAAGTTTAATTGACTGTGAGCAATTTAGTAGCTGCTTAGAAAAATAATACCAAAATGCAGAATAAGTACTCCTAATTTCCTTGTGTAGAAAATCAGCCCCAAGTTCACTGGTGGCACAGGGGGTTAAGGATCCAGCATTGTCACTGCCCTTGCTTAGGTTAAATCCCTGGTTCTGAAATTTCTGCATGCCGTGGGAGAAGGAAAGAGAGAAGGATAGGAAGGAAGGAAGGAAGGAAGGAAGGAAGGAAGGAAGGAAGGAAGGAAGGAAGGAAGGAAGGAAGAAAAAGGAAGGAAGGAAGGAAGGAAGGAAGGAAGAAAAGAAAGAGAGAGAGAGGGAGAGAGGGGGAGGGAGGGAGGGAAAGGAAGAAAGGAAGAAGGAATGAAGGGAGGGAGGAAGAAAATCAGCCCCAACAAAAGTCTTTATTAAAAATGTAATTATATCGTTAAAAAATTTTTATCCAAAACCTACAGTGTGTAGGAACCTTTTGTGGTGCCACTTATTTACTGCACCAAGTGCAACCAAAAATTATGACTTTGCTTTAAATTTTTTATGTCTTCTCATAGACTGTATATCAACAATGGATATCATTGACAAATAATTCTCATTATTCAAAAGGCAATACAACTTAATCTGCTGCATATTTAAAGGATTCAGTTAGGGAGTGTGCTTTTTGTTACTTGATAGCACTGAGCTCTGTGAAAAATTTCTATCATAAAAGAATACTTGACTTCAATACCTTTTTTCTTAATTATTTCATTAATTTACTGACTCATTAATCCAGGTTTTGAAAATTACTATTTTTGTTCTGTGCTATTGGAGCTAAGATTAGAAGTTCAGCTCTCCTTGAAAAAGTCTTTTATCTGATACACAGATAGTACCTCAACAAAAACAGCTACTTAGAAAATGCTATTGCTCTTTGTAGAATTTCTACAAATTCTAGGAATTGTTATAATAATCTCTGCCTGGGAAAAAGGAAAATGAGAGTCTTACCAAATATTCTAATTTTGAATAATTTGATTTCAAATTCAAATTTTCTAAACATCATGTCCTTCCACACAATAAAGCCACTGAGCCAATAATACTTAGACTTCACTTTTCTGAACCCATAGGTTGGTGATAAATAATCAACTACTGTTAATAGATCAAACTTAGGGGAGATGAATCCATGAGGAGGAATCTGCTTCTGACCCACAGGAGGAAACACTATGGAAGCCCAGGAGGAAGAATAGCCTTAAACTTGATTAAACAATGGCTTGAGACCTGATCCAATTCCAGAAACCATCTATTGCCAGGAACCTGGGCAGAGGCCCCTCACAGCTCCATCATGATCCAGGAGGAGCCACATCCATTTCAAGAAAGCAGCCATAAACTATAGGAGTGCCTTGTCTTGAGGAAGAAGAGAGGAAGATATTGGGTGATAACACTTATTTATTTGTCCTCGCCACCTAATAATTTCATTCTTAACCCATTTTTTAATATATATTATATAACATATGTAATATATATATATATATATATATTATTATATATGTCAGAAAGCTCGTGTTGACAGCTACCAGTAGGGTGATTTTGGAGAAAAGTAAAATAAACCACTTTCTACTTCTTTAGTTACCTAGTTCACTTAGAGGCTATCTAGAACAATCTTCAAGGGAAATGAATACTGTAAATGAGAAATCAAGTCAAATCCAGCATTATTACTAAGAAAGCAATTCAGAGTGTCCCATTTACAGATTCATGGTTAATTGCATAGTAAAATTAAATTATTTAATCCACGTAGAGTACTTAGGGAAACAAATGTGTAATAAATGTGCTCTGCTAGCATTAATAATACTAGTTAACACTTCTGTCACATATGATAGGATAGTCTCAAGGTTATCATCTCATTCAATCTTAGAGTAACCTTCAGAGATAACTAAAACTTTCTACATTTTATGGATTTTTTCCTGTCCAGGTTACTTATCAGGTTAGGTAACATAACTTCTACCAGTTTTTATACCACACACTTTAAATTGTTTCACCTTTCATCGTTAGGATGATTCAGTCCCATTAACATGGCAAGAAAGGCATTTTATGATCTTGTTCCTTGATTTCCCCATATAACCCTTGATGAAGTCCTGCATGTATACTACATCAAGCCACATCCCTTTTCTCCAAATACATCAACCCCATTCTCTGGCACAGGAATGAAATGCCTCCCTCCAGTCTAACTCCTGTCCACTGGCCAACTTCTAACTCATCTATCAAGACTCAGTTCAAGCACTGCCTCTTCTTTTAAGAGTCATCCTTGATTGTTCCTTCCCCTCCTTCTCTAGAAACAGTTGCTTCTTTCTGTGCTCACCTTTCCACCAATTTATCACATGGCTTTAAGCTTGGTATATTCCCCATTTAGATGCTAAGGGAGCACCTATAACTATTTCCTTTTTTCTCTCTCTTTTTTTCTTTTTTTATTTTTGTTTTGTTTTGTTTTTTGGCCACCCCATGGCATATGGAGTTCCCTGACCAGGGGTCAGATCTGAGGCATGGTTGCCACCTAAGCCACAGCTGCTGCAGTGCCAGATCCTTTAACCCACTGCACTAGATGTGGATCAAACAGGTATCCTGGCCCTGCAGAGACACTGATGATCCTGTTGTGCCACAGCAGGAACTCTCACAACTATTTCTAATTCACCTCTATATTCCCAGCATTTTGCACGCTTTCTGACACAGGATAGGCAATCTGTCCATGGTGGTAGAATGAAAGGGGGAAAAAAGGATGAATAAATGAAAAAATGTACACAAATGATAAACAGTAGACAGACATTTTAAACCCAAGATTTCTAAATCTAAGTTCTTAAGCCAACAGACATTTGAAGAGTGTCTCTACTATTTTCTAAGTTTTCCACTGAACACTGGAGATGCTTCATGGGGCATGATTCATACCTTGAGAGACACATGCTATCCTGCCTCAAGAAAGCCGATTATTATTAAGCTATTAAACATCTTATTTGGAAGATTATGTTCTTAGAAATATGCAATTGGTCAGAGTTCTACACACACAGGAAGAGGAGACAAGGCTTTGTCTTTCTCTCTTAGGTATTTAGTGAAATTTTATTCACCTTAGCAAAACCGTTAGACAGGCAAAGATACACAAAAGAAAATGGCAGTTTTTACAGAACTCATAATTAGCGATTATTATTTCCAAGCCCCTTTGATTCTGTAGAACTTGATTGGGTAAGAAAAGTTCTGAAAGGATCCTGGATCTAACCATTTAGATAATCATCATGTAATAAAACTATGTGAAGTCACAGAAATTGGTGGTGATTTCTAGCGATGCTCTTTAGATCATCAGTCTAATTCAGGCAACTCTTTAAGTATTTTGCATAATGAAAAAGAAGTTTTCTTTGAAGTCATTAATAAAAGAAAGGTAAAAAATATTAGAACTAAAAACTATTGAAAGAAAGCAAAAACAGAGCACACTATTTTTCCCTTTGCTGAGGATCAGTTTCAGAATTACAATTAGTTCTGACAGAAGCTCTTCTCTGAGATTTGAAATGTGATTGAGTTAGATGGGATCTTTTATGTCTAGGAGTGCAATATTTGCATATTTACAGGGATCGTGCCTCCTCAGAGCAAAAAGAGAGGTACCAGTTGGCCTGTCAGCTGAAAAAATGCCTCCACTCAGGCTGGCATGAAAGCACCTTCTCCCAGGTCTGAAACACTGTAGTTCACCCATCAAATCCAGGAACAGGCCCTTGGGAAGATGGTTGTCAAGTGTATTTGGGTTAACTGAAGAGAGCTCTCTCGTGTTCTTCTATATAAAAGGGAATTTTTTCAAATGGAGAAATACAAAAAAGAAAGTGTTCAGTAAGAACAATACAAAAAGAGAAAAGAAAGCAATTTCAATTTTATTCAAGACCTGCTCCGCTACCAAAAAAAGCCACATTTCCCAATCCTCTAAGTGTCTCTAGAAATAAAGAATAAATTTTTGCTTTGAGCCTATTTTATACGTCTTTTTCTAGTTATAATCAAAGTTGTCTTCTACTCAGTCTACACTATAGCATGAGAATATTTCATTTTTCCATATGTTACCTTGCAAGTGTTTTGAGCTCATTTTTAGGATTTATGGTCCAGGAACCAAGTCTAATTATAATTAATATTAATCTCCTGCTATATACAAGTTACTATGCAAGAAGCAGTGAGAAATATAAAGATCAATAATGAGAGAGAGAGAGAGAGGAAAGAGAGATTGAGAGAAGGAAGATGAAGAAAGAACATTCAATGTGGGCTTGGGATGTGTAGTAAAATAATGCTAATTTCAATGGCTGAATCCATTTGAAATGCATTTCTTACTTATGTAAATATAATGTGTGTGTTATTGGTTCATTAAAAGCTCTTCTCCATGTGATGATTCAGTGATCCAGGCATCTCCCATCTATGACTCCACCACCTTCTGGTGCCAGACAGAAGAGAAAAGGCAAAGAGAGCAAACATACTTCTCTATTGCATTGCATCAGTGGCACTTATCTTCACTTCCACTTATCTTCTCTTGATAAAAACTAGTTACATAGTTGATTTTACTTTAGATGGAGGAGGGATGAGAAAAGGAGTCCCAGCTGAGGCAGCTGCTTCCTGCTGATACCAGAAGTAGGCATCCTTATAAGACAGCTAAACATCTCCGCCTCAGAAGGGTTCAAATTTCAACATTGATGTTAATTTTTTTTTAGTTCTATGTAAATAAAGAGGTTAAAAAATGGGTCCTGATCTGAAGGCAGAATGGTAGGTTAGACATAGAACCATGTCCTCAGGGAGCACTTAGACCATTTTTCTTGAGTTAGCTAATTATCTTTTTAAAATATTTCATACAGTATCCAAACAAGAGTTGCTGGAAAATAAACATATGGCTCTGTGTGTATACCTATTCTTAAATATGGTCTATAGTAGAATGACCTTTAACAAGGTATTGACATGGTTATATCCAGGTACTAGAATTAGGATATTTTATTATTTTCTTTTTGTGCTTGTGCGTTTTTAAATTTATCCACAATGAAAACTTATTACATTTTCAAGGAAAAAAATTGTAAGTATTTTCAAGGCAAACAAAAATCAGTGTTCTGATATTCAGGCATTGGAAGAAATGTTGTTGCTTTTTTTTTTTTTCAGTACCATACCAGTTGATTCACAACGGTTTTGTTTATTTGATCACAGACACAAATTGCTTTTTGCATTAATCTATTATTTATAATTTGTTCAGACTGATGTCTGGTTCTCATTTGGACTAATCATATAGCTCTCTCCCACAGAACACTGCCCCGTCCCCTTCCATTTCCACAAAATAATAATAGTGATAATAATAATAGACATTTATGATTTGCTAGACACACACTTTTATATATCTTAATACCTCCTATGTGATGACATAAGTGCTATTATTACCCTATTTATACATAGGGAAAATTAGTCTTGAAGCATACTACTTACCCAAACTCTCACAGCTGGTTAATAGCTGAAGAGACAGTGAACCTAGGCAGAGCCCATTCATTCAAACACTACATTACTGTTCCTTCTGAAAAACCATATGTTATCTAATAATAACATATATGTGCAAGTTGGTTTAAAATATTCAGGCACCTTTACAAATATTATTGCATTAGACCTTTACAATGGCATGACAATTCTCACCATCATTTTCCAGTTGAGGTAACTAAGAATCAAATGCTAAAGTTTCCAAAGGTTGTAGCAGGTTTCATCAGTATATATCCATCCAGAGAAATGGAAAACACACTCATTATTTCATTTGAAGGTAATTTGGTACAAAGAATTGGTTACCAAAGTGTTAAAAGGGCTAAGGGAGAAAAAAGAATATGGTGAGTCATGGCAGGGAACCACTACCCTCACTGGCTCTGAAGTAAGAGGAGAGAAAGTGGAGTTATCACAAGTCAATAAATGCTGAACTACAGCACAGAAATGCAAGATCCCATGTGCCTCCTGACAGCTCCAATGAAGCTTCTGGATTGGTTGCTTTCACAGTTAGATTCCATAGTCACTACTGCTCCTACAGCTTCTAAAGCCAGAAACAGAAAATAATATAGCTGCTCTCTTTTCTCCCACTTTAAGATCTTATAAAAGTTGTTCCACTGGCTAAGTCAAGGGCTTCTAGCAAATACAGTTTTTAGACTGCCAGCCATGTATATTGGAAAATGCAAAATGGCAAATATAAAACTGAGAGCCCAGAGACAGGGAACTAACACAGTGACAGTAACAGAACTGAAATAAGAGCTTCCGACTTATAACCAGTTATTTTCATCCAACGTATATTTATGTAACTACTCTGAGCCAGGCACTATGACAGCCACCAGAGGTTATCTTTACAAACCAGGGGACTCATGGGGATCACAGTGTTGTGGAAATAAATATGGGAACTCTTCCCACGACATTCCATCCTCTGGTCAGAGCTAAGGCCTCTTTTACAGGTGAAAGAGTTTGCTGGATTTTTCTGTGTCAACTTGATAACTCTGGAACCATGATTAACAGTGCTTCCCAATGTATATGTTTCTGAGTTGAGTTGAATAAAAGAAAAATTTTGTGAGATTGGAAAGTAAACCTGAGACAGAATGATTACTCTCAGAGGTCTTTGGGGTAAGACATTGTCAAGGATGGACTAAATGTCTGGTGGGTCTCAGCTCTCCTCCACACTACTTGCCTTGCCAGTTGTTTGTTCTACCAGCCACTGAACATCTGGCTGTGTGGAAGCAGTCATTACACAGCAGCTACTTCTCATGGGTCATTCCCTTAGCAACCCCTTAACCCCATTTCAGCAGCTGGATGAGCTTGCTTTGCAGAATTCCCTGCAAGCTCCAGTTTGTCCACACACACACTGGTCCATCAGGCTGACCAGTTAGTGACTTCTCCTCCAATCCTGGAGCTTTCACTTCCCATCCCCCAACAATTGTGCATAGTCTACTGCTAAAGAGATCTCTTATAAACTCAAGGAAACTCTGCAGGCTAGAATGGAGTGGGATAATATACTTAACGTGATGAAAGGAAAAAACCTCCAACCAAGATTACATTACCCAGCAAGGCTCTCATTCAGATTTGAAGGAAAAATCAAAACCTTCACAGATAAGCAAAAGCTAAGAGAATTCATCAACACTAAACCAGCTTTACAACAAATACTAAAGGAAATTCTCTAGGAAGAAAAGAAAAGGCCACAACTAGAAACAAAAATACCACAAATGACAAGGCTCCACCAGTAAAGGCATATTTAGTAAAGACACAAAATCATCCATGCAAAATTATGCCACCAAAATCAGAAATCATGAGAAGAGGTACAAATGCAGGACACTGGAGATGCACCTGCAAGAGACCAACAAATTAAAACAATCTCGTATTTATATAGACTCCTGTATCAAAACTTCAGGGTACTTGCAAACCAAAAATCTACAAATGATACACAAACAATTAAGAAATATCAACTCAAAGACAACACTAAAGATAGTCATCAAACCAGAAGAGGAGAGAACAAGAGTAGAACGGAAGAAAAAAGAGCAACAAAAACAAATCCAAAGCAATTAATAAAATGGCAATAAGAACATACACATCGATAATTACCTTAAATGTGAACGGACTAAACGCCCCAACCAAAAGACATACACTGGATGAATGGATACAAAAACAAGACCCATATATATGCTGTCTTCAAGAGACCCACTTCACTTCTAGGGACACATACAAATTGAAAGTGAGGATGGATGAAAATATTCCATGCAAATAGGAATCAAAAGAAAGCTGGAGTAGCAATACTCATATCAGACAAAATAGACTTTAAAATGAAGAATATTTTAAGGGAAAGGAAGGTCACTGCCTAATAATCAAAGGATCAATCCAAGAAGAAGATATAACAATTTTAAATATCTACTCACCCAACATAGGTTCACCACAGTATATAAGGCAACTGCTAACAACCTTAAAAGGACAAATCAACAATAACACAATAATAGTAGGGTACTTTAACACCCACTTACAGCAATGGACAGAAAACCAATAAGGGAACACAGGCCCTGAATGAAACATTATACCAGATGGACTTAATAGATATTTATAGGACATTTCATCCAAAAGCAACAGAATACACATTCTTCTCAAGTGCACAGGGAACATTCTCTAAGATTGATCACATCCTGGGCTACAAATCCAACCTCAGTAACTTTAAGAAAATTGAAATCATATCAGGCATCTTTTCCAACCACAATGCTATACAACTGGAAATCAACAAGAAAAAATCTGCAAAAAACGCAAACACATGGAGACTCAACAGCCTGCTACTAAACAACCAATGGATCACTGAAGAAATCAAAGAGGAAATTAAAAAATTCCTAGAAGCAAATGACAACAAAGATAAAACACTCCAAACCTATGGGATGCAGCAAAAGCAGTTCTATGAGGGAAATTTATAGCAATACTTGCCTACCTCAGGAAACAAAAAAAAGCTCAAATAAACAAGTTAACATTACATCTAAAGCAGCTAAAGAGAGAACATACAAGACCTAAAGTTAGTAGAAGGAAAGAAATCATAAAGATCAGAGCAGAAATCAATGAAATAGAAATGAAGAAAACCACAGAAAAGATCAATGAAACAAAAAGCAGGTTCTTTGAATAGAAGTTGATAAACCCTTAGCCAGACTTAATCAAGAAAAAAAAGAGAGGACTCAAATTAATAAAATTAGAAATGAAAAAGAAGTAACAATGGACAGCACAGAAATACAAAGGATCATAAGAAACTATTGCATGAAATTATTTGCCAATAAAATGGAAAACCTAGACGAAATGGACAAATTCTTAGAAAAGGACAATCTTACAAGACTAAACCAAGATGAAATAGAAAAGATGAATGGACCAATCACAAGAACTGAAATTGAAACTGTGATTTAAAAACTTCCAACAAACCAAAGTCCAGGACCAGATGGCTTCACAGGCAAATGCTATTAAACATTTAGAGAAGAGTTAACACCTACCTTCTGAAACTATTTCAAAAAATTGCAGAGGAAGGGATACTCCCAAACTCATTCTATGAGGCCACCATCACCCAATACCAAAACCAGACAAAGATTACACAAAAAAAGAATACTACAGGCCAATTTCACTAATGAACATCAATGCAAAAATCCTCAACAAAATAATAGCAAACCGCATCCAACAATACATTAAAAGGATTGTACATCATGATCAAGTGGTATTTATCCCAGGGATGCAAGGATTCTTCAATATCTGCAAATCCATCAGTGTGATACACCACATTAACAAATGGAAGAATAACAACAATATGATTCTCTCAATAGATGCAGAAAAAGCCTTTGACAAAATCCAACACCCATTTTTGATTAAAAAAAAAACCTTCAGAAAGTGGGCATAGAGGGAACAACCTCAATGTAATAAAGGCCGTATATGACAAACACACAGCAAACATCATTCTCAATGGTGAAAAGCTGAAAGAATTCCCACTGAGATCAGGAACAAGACAAGGATGTCTTCTGTCACCACTACTATTCAACATAGTTTTGGAAGTCCTAGCCACAGCAGTCAGAGAAGTAAAAGAAATAAAAGGAATCCAAATTGGAAAGGAAGAAGTAAACCAATTACTATTTGCAGATGACATGATACTATACTTAGAGAATCCTAAAGACTCTACCAGAAAACTGTTAGAGCTCATCCACAAATTTGGCAAAGTCGCAGGATACAAAATTAATACACAAAAATCGACGGCATTTCTATTTACTAACAAAAAAAGATCAGAAAGAGAAATTAGGGGAAAAATTCCATTTACCATCACATCCAAAAGAATAAAATGCCTAGGAGTAAACCTACCTAAAGAGACAAAAGAGCTGTACTCTGAAAACTACAAGGTGTTGATGAAAGAAATCAAAGATGACACAAATAAATAGAAAGGCATACCATGCTCTCGGATTGGAAGAATCAATATTATGAAAATAACTATACTACCCAAGGCAATCTACAGATTCAATGAAATCCCTATCAAATTACCAAAGACATTTCTCACAGAACTCGAACAAAATATTTTAAAGTTTCTTTGGAAGCACAAAAGACCCAGAATACCTAAAGCCATCCTGAAAAAGAAAAATGGAGCTAGAGGAATCAGGCTCCTGGACTTCAGACTCTACTACAAAGCAACAGTCATCAAAGCTGTACAGTACTGACACAAAGACAGAACTATAGATCAGTGGAAAAGGATAGAAAGCCCAGAATTAAACCCACACACCTACAGCCAACTCATCTATGACAAAGGAGGCAAGAATATACAATGGAGAAAAGACAGCACATTCCATAAGTGGTGCTGGGAAAACTGGACAGCCACATGGAAAAGAATGAAATTAGAACACTTCCTAACACCATACACAAAAATAAACTCCAAATGGGTTAAAGACCTAGATATAAGACCAGACACTATCAAACTCCTAGAGCAAAACATAGGCCAAACCCTCTCTGACATAAACCCAACAGCAACATCTTCTCAGATCCATCTCTTAGAGTAATGATAATAAAAACAAAAATAAACAAATGGGACTTAATTACACCAGAAGGTTTCTGCACAGCAAAGGAAACCCTAAACAAAACGAAAAGACCACCCAAAGAATGGGAGGAAATCTTTGCAAATGAATTGGCTGACAAGAGATTCATCTCCAACATGTATAAATACCTTCTACAGCTCAATACCAAAAAAACAAACAATCCCATCAAAAAATGGCAGAAGATCTAAACAGACAATTCTCCAAAGAAGACATACAGATGACCAAAAAACACATGAAAAGATGTTCAACATCACTCATTATTAGATAAATGCAAATCAAAACCACTGTGAGATACCACCTTACACCAGCCAGAATAGCCATCATCCAAAAGTCTACAAACAATAAGTGCTGGAGAGGGTGTGGAGAAAAGGGAACCCTATGACTCTGTTGGTGGGATTGAAAATTGGTGCAACCACTGTGGAAAGCAGTATGGAGATTCCTCAGAAAACTAAAATAGAACTACCATTTGATCCAGCAATCCCACTCCTGGGCATATATCCAGAGAAAACCATGGCTTGAAAAGATATATGTACTCCAATGTTCATTGCAGCACTATATGCAATAGCCAAGACATGGAACCAACCTAAATATCTATCAACAAAGGAGTGGATAAGGATGATGTGGTACATATACACAATGGAATATTACTCAGCCATTAAAAGGAAAGTAATAACAGCATTTTTATCAACATAGATGGACCTAGAAATTATCATGCTAAGTGAAGTCAGTCAGATGGTGAGATACCGATATCAAATGCTATCACTTACATGAGTTATCTTTAAAAAAGGACAGACGGAACTTCTTTGCAGAAGAGATACTGACTCACAGACTTTGAAAAACTTATGGTTTCCAAATGAGATAGGTTGGGGGTGGGGTAAGTACTGAGGGTTTGGGACGGAAATTCTCTAAAATTGGGTTGTGATGATCATTGTACAACTATAAACATAATAAAATTCACTGAGTAATTTTAAAAAAGGAAGACAGATCTCCACACTTGCTTGTCAGAATCTTAAAAGCTTATATAGAATCCTTAACAGGGTTCAGTCCTGTATATCTCCCAGATGCTCTCAGTAACACATGCTCTCTCAAGGTGGCATGGGGCTGGCTCCAATTGTGGGGAGAATGTGCAGAACATACAGCCCAAGGACAAGGGAAGAAATGCAAAGCCTTCAACTGCCCCAGTTCAGCTCCTGGGTCAACTGATGGTCACATCCTCCTGATGGCCTCCTGCAACAATAGCATCAGGTGAGCAGAGCAACATGTGGGGTTTACCATGACAGAATGAGTTGAGCTAGGGAAAGAGAGGGAAACAGACTCCACCCATTTTGGCAGAGTGCTTTTCTTCAAAGTGGCTTTGGTGCAGAATATTCAGAAATAGGGGCAGCCACAACAGGGAGCAACAGCAGCAATATGATTCATTCAAGAGACTCGGGAGAGAAATCCGAAAAAGAGGCCAGTGGAGGAAAAACAACAAAAGGCACAAGGACTGAAGAGTACATGCCCAGAAGTAATCATCAGACCTGCTCTGCAGAATCTGAGGTCTAAGTGGAGAGACTTTTTGCAGGAGGGGAGAGCTGAGTTGTCACAATAGCAGGGAGAAATGGAATACAGATTACATTCATATTCTCTCAAGATATTTTGAGGCAGTTCACAGTAAAAGCAAAGAGTTAAGAAAATTTTAAGTGTTGAAAACACAAGGAATGCCTTCTTGTTCAATTTTCCAACACCCCTCCCACCCCCACAAGCCTGGCACTCTTCTGGAACTTAGTGGGAACTCAAAAAGCATTAGCTGAATTATTAAGTAATAAATAACATTTAAAAAGTCACCAAATTCGACATTTTTTTTTCTCTTTTCTGGGGCATGGAGGTTCCCAGGTTGGGGGTCTGTCTAATCAGAGCTGTAGCCACCAGCCTACACTAGAGCCACAGCAATTCGGGATCCGAGCCGTGTATGCTACCTACACCATAGCTCACGGCAATGCCAGATCCTTAACCCACTGAGCAAGGCCAGGGATCGAACCTGCAACCTCATGGTTCCTAGTAAGATTTGTTAACCACTGAGCCACCATGGGAACTCCCAAATCCAACATTTGAACAAACCATTAAAAGTAAAACATTGCAAATCAAAAACATGAGAGAAATGCAAAAAGAAGGATACAAAGGGGAGGGGGAAGGTTCAAGATGGCAGCATAGGGAGACACTGAATGCACATCTTCCCAAGGACACAAATCCAAAATCACATCTGGAGTAATTTCCTCTGAATGAGACCTTAAAACTGGATAAGCAGAGTCTCCACAAAAAAATTTAGGGTAAAAGAACTGCATTGAGAAGTACAGGACAAACAAAGATACAGTCATGCCAAGGAAAAAAACATACCTCATCTCCTAAATAACCAAAACAATCTTAAGAAAGAACAGAGCTGAAAGAATCATACTCCCTGATTTCAAACTCTACTACAAAAATGCAGTCATCAAACTACAGTCACTATGAAAGCCCAAAAACAAACCCACCCTTACAAGGTCAACCAATCTATACCAAAGAGGTGAAAACACTCAATGGGGAAAAGCCTCTTCAATAAATGGTTTGGGAAAATTGGACAGGTACATGCAAAAGAATGAAACCATTATCTGACATCATACATAAAAGTTAAAACAAATTTCGAGTTACTTAAATGTAAGACCTAATACCATAAAATTATAAGAAGAAAACATAAGTGGTAATTTCACTGACATCTATCTTAGTGACATTTTTATGGATCTAACTCCAAAGATAAAAGGAAATAAAAACAAAATAGACCAATGGGACTATATTAAACTATAGAGTTTCTGTACAGTGAAGGAAACCATCAAGAAAACGAAAAGATAATTTACAGAATGAGAAAGGATATTTACAAATCATACATCCAATAAGGGGTTAATATCCAAAATACATAAGGAACTTGTTTGTCTAAGTCAGCAGCAACAACAACAACACCCCAAATTTAAAAAGGGTAGAGGGATTTCCAATTGTGGCTCAGCTAGTTAAAAAGCAGACTAATATCCATGAGCACGCAGGTTCAATCCCTGGCTTTGCTCAGTGGATTGAGGATCTAGTGTTGCCATAAACTGTAGAATAAGTCACGTATGCTAGATGCTGCTCAAATCCTGAGATTCTGTGGCTGTGGTGCAGGCTGGCAGCTGCAGCTCCAATTCGACCCCTAGCCTGGCGACCTCCATATGCCCCAGGTGTGGCCCTAAAAAGAAAAAAAGTGGGCAGAATAGACATTTTTGCAAATACTCACAGATGGCCAATAGGTATCTCAATAGACATGTTTGCAAATACTCACAGATGGCCAATAGGTATCTTAACAGACACTTTTGCAAATACTCACAGATGGACAATAGATACATAAAAAGATGCTTAACTGCACTAATTATCAGGGAATGAAAATCAAAAACCACAATGAGATATCACCTCATATCTATAGGGCAACTATTTTCAAAAAGAGAAGGATTAACAAATGCTGGAGAGGATATGGACAAAGGAACCCCTCAAATGCTGTTGGTTGGACTGTACAGTGATGTAGCCACTATGGCAAATACAGTATAAAGAATCCTCAAAAACTAAGATTAGAGGAGTTCCTGTAATGGCGCAGTGGTTAATGAATCCAACTAGGAACCATGAGGTCGCGGGTTCGATCCCTGGCCTTGCTCAGTGGGTTAAGGATCCGTTGTTGCCATGATCTGTGGTGTAGGTTGCAGACGCGGCTTGGATCCTGCGTTGCTGTGGCTCTGGTGTAGGCCGGTGGCTACAGTTCTGATTAGACCCCTAGCCTGGGAACCTCCATATGCCGTGGGGGCAGCCCAAGAAATAGCAAAAAGACAAAAAAAAAAACCTAAGATTAGAGCTATCACATAACCCAACCATTCCACTCCTGGGAATTTGTCTAAAGAAAATGAAGACATTAATTCAGAAAGACATAAGCACTTATGTTCATCAGCATTACTTACAATTATCCAAGACATGGATACAAGCTAAGAGTTCATCAGAAAATGAATGGATTAAGAAGCTGTGGTTCTACACATGCACACACACACACACACACACACACACACACACACACACACACACACACACACACTACGTATAGACAACGGCATACTGCCAGACCAAAAAAAAAAAAAAAAATCCTGCCATTCAAAACAATATGGATGGTCCTTGAAGATATTATGCTAAATGAAATAAGTCAGAAAAAGACAAATATGCTATGGCATCTCTCAGATGTGGAGTCTCAAAAATAAGCCAATGAACAAATAAAAACAAATCTATGGATACAGATAATACATTAGTGGTTACCAGACAGGAAGAGGGGTCATGAGTGAGTTAAATGGATGAAAAGTGTCAAGTGTGCGGTGATGGATGCTAATTGGATTTGTGGTGCTCACTCTGTAGCCTACATGGATGTTGAACTATGATCTTGTGCACCTGCACCCTATGCAATAATAATAAATAAATAAATAACAATGAAATGAGAAGAAAAAATGCAATGATAAAGAGAGGCAAGAATTAGCTAAAAACTGAACTTCCCAGAAGCCAAAGTAAAGATTTTATGAAAATGAATTTAATAGAGGCATAGTTTTTCTGCTTTTCTTTTTTGTCTGCCTCAAAGCATATGGAGTTCTTGGGCCAAAGATCAGATCCAAGCCAGAGTTGAGACCTCTGCTGCTGTATCCTTAGCCTTCTGTGCTGGGCTTGGGATCGAACATGCATCCCAATGTTCCAGAGATGTTGCCAATCTCATTGAGCCACAGCAGGAATTCCAAGGCAAAGTTTCACAGAAGACTGAATAACTATTCCTCAGTAAGTTGTGTCACAAGAATATAGGAGACTACAAGAAAAGTGACAGAAACATTTCCAAAAGCCATTTAAGGGGCACAGTCTTTAAGGCATTTAGCCTGCTGTGGACCCCTTTGCCTGGAAAAGCAATAAAGCTATCTTTTTCTCCTTCACCCCCCCTAAAAAAAGCCATTTAACATTTAAGATTTGCTACTGCAAAGTACTTCCACATACAGTTATTTCTTACACCTTTGGGAAAGACTTTTCTGAGCCCTCAGAATGGAAGTGAAATTTCTTGGTCTTTAAAGGAACTCCAAATTAATGTTAAATTTTTTGTTTTATAAAAGAAATTAAAATGAATGGCTGGGTATTGTGATATAATCTAGTTATGTAGCCTCTGGATGATCTAACTAAACAAAGAGATAAATTTTAAAGACACTTACAGGAGGAGGCAATAGTTTGCGTCTATTAACCCCAAGCTCCCAATCTACCCTACTCCCTCCCCCTCCCCCTTGGCAACCACAAGTCTCTTTTCCAAATCCATGATTTTCTTTTCTGTGGAAAGATTCATTTGTTCCATATATTAGATTCCGGACATGTATTGGGGAAATAACAATTTAAAATAAATAAATAAATGAAATAAAAATAAAGATACTTACAGGACAATACTTAATTTATCCCATACCATCCCCATCAAAGGTAGGTCATCCCTCCAGATTTTTGAGAAGAGTTGATGGTAGATGGCAAACACCATAGAACAAATAATTAATGAAGAGTAGAGACTCTATGGTGCTGATTCAGAGAGCATCCCTTGGTTTAGGACAACTGGGGTGTATACAACAAAAACACTGTTTCAAAAGTGCCTGCTATGGTGCAACAGGATTGGTGTTGCCTCTGCAGCATCAGGACAAAGGGTCTGTCCATAGCCCAGCACAATGGGTTAAAGGGACTGGCACTGCTGCAGCTGTGGCATAGGTCACATCTGCAGCTTGGATCTGATCCCTGGCCTGGGAACTCCATATGCTGCAGGGGGGCTGAAAAGGGTTGGGGGAAAGAGTGCTGCTTTACTTGGGACATTGCTGGGTCTTATAGTCTTCACTAGTTGTAAACCTATAAAACCATGGGAGACCCCAAAGTGGGCTCTAAGCTTTTTCTAAGACATAAGCTCCAATGTGGATCAAATATCCCAAAGTGTATATAACCGAACATCATTCCATGTGATATGGATGAAATGGCAGTGACCTAGAACATTTTGAAAACTGAAGCTATCACCTTTACAGTTGTGGTACTTGGACCTACAGACAAAATAATGTTGAAGAGTGTTAACTCTCAGTATCTTAAAAAGATATTAATCGCAAATGGAGCCCGAGTTAGCCAAATTTATCAGCTATTACATCTTACACAGTGTAATCCATCTCTATGTCATAGCTTCTGCCCAAAATATTGATTTTGGCTTTGAAATAATTGACATTTAGATAAGCTAATCCCTGAGACTGCTACCATAGTGTAAGAGGCAGCCCATGGAACCAGCCAGTTTGGAGAGACTTGGAGTGCTTTTTGCAGGAAGTTACATCCCATATTATCTAAAATCAGTCAGGAACAAGCTTAAAAAGATGTGGTAAGAGGAGTTTCCACTGTGGCTCAGCAGAAACAAATCTGACTAGTATCCATGAGAATTCAAGCCCTCACTCAGTGGATTAAGGATCCAGCATTGCCATGAGCTGTGGTATAGGTTTGCAGCTATTCAACCCCTAGCCTGGGAACTTCCATATACAGTAGAAAAAGCAAAAAAAAAAAAAAAAAAAAATGGGGAGTTCCCGTCGTGGCTCAGTGGTTAACAAACCATGAGGTTGCTGGTTCGATCCCTGGCCTTGCTCAGTGGGTTAAGGATCCAGCATTGCCGTGAGCTGTGGTGTAGTCGCAGATGTGGCTCAGATCTGGCATTGCCGTGGCTGTGGCTTAGGCCGGCAGCAAGAGCTCCAATTAGACCCCTAGCCTGGGAACATCCATATGCCATGGGAGTGACCCTAGAAAAGGCAAAAGACAAAAAAAAAAAAAATGGGGTAAGATAGAGCCTGGTTTGCTACACTTAAAGTAACAATTGTCTCTATAAAACCACTATGGAGAACACTATGGAGGTACCTCAGAAAACTAAATATAGAACTACCATATGACCCAACAATCCCACTCCTGGGCATATATCCAGACAAAGCTTTCATTGAAAAAGTTACATGCACCCCTATATTTATGGCAGTGCTATTCACAATAGTCAAGACATGGAAACAACATAAATGTCCATTGACAGATGAATAAATTAAGAAATGTGGTACATATACACAATGGAATACTACTCAGTCATAAAAAAGAACAAAATAATGTCATCTGCAGCAACATGGATGGAACTAGAGATTCTCATACTGAGTGAAGTAAGTCAGAAAGAGAAAGACAAATACCATATGATATCACACATCTGGAATCTAATATATGGTATGAATGAACCTATCTACAGAAAAGAAACAAACTCATGGACTTGGAGAACAGACTTGTGGTTGCCAAGGGGTGGGGAGGGAGTGGAATGGACTGGGAGTTTGGGGTTAATAGATTCAAACTATTGCATTTGGAGTGGATAAGCAATGAGATCCTGCTGCATAGCACTGGGAACTATATTTAGTTACTTTTGATGGAACATGATGGAGAAAAAGAACATGTATGTGTGTATATATATATATATATACATATATATATATATATACTGGGTCACTATGCTGTACATATACATGTATATATATATATATATATATATAGAGAGAGAGAGAGAGAGAGAGAGAGGGGGTCACTATGCTGTACAGCAGAAATTGATATAACATTGTAAATCAACTATAATAGAAAATTGTAAATATTATCCAAAAAAAGAATTGTCTCTAGTAGATTATTCCTGCCTGGTTTGATTCTAGAAATATTTTTGCAATCAAGACTCTCTGAATGAATCTGAAATTTTTGATATGTATAGAAATCATATAATTCAATCCATAAGCAAATTTTGCCTATGGAATCAAAAGTCAATAAGAAATCAGTAAAATTATAAAAAATAGAATTCTTATTCAGGAAAAATGGAACACTAAAACGATAATCAATTGTGGAACAGTTAAGCCTAAATCCTTCCTATTTCTCTGGCAAGAAGATAAATGGTAAAACTGACGCCAAAGTCAGAAAAAAATTGTTGCAAATATCTAAAAAGCTGTTCAGAATCCTGATGCACATGTAATGTTGGAGATGAGTGATCAAACTTTTTAAAGACAGAAGAGATTATACTTTATACTCATCCCATGGAGACTCTACTGAAGAAGTGGGTTCGAATAACTGATATTGCAAAAATTCGAACTCATCATAAGAAAACAATTTCAAGTGTGCTGACATAAAATGTTCTCTGAACATGTTATTCGTCTTTTTATTAGCCAAGTAGGGTTAAAAAAACAGAATTATCTGTGGAGCTTTTCAAGCTATGATTATTGATGCCCCCATTTCTAGACAGTGCCAGGAAAGTCCTGAGCTTAGGAGAGCATGACCCACCAGTCAAGATCAGCCACTTGTGAGCAAGAATTACACCTCTAGCATGTCTGAGTATAACATTTGGAAGTTACTTGGTAAGCAGCTAGTTACCTAACCATACACATGACTGAAGAATATATGGTTAGAAGGAAAACAAGAGTCCAATTTTAGGAACTCTCTGACCCACAGGCTTCCCATCGCTCCTCAGGATGTTTGCCCTCAGCTCCTAATCCATAGCCCTGCCATCATCTGGGATGCATAAGCTGCTTGGGGGTGGGGATGGGGGTTGTTGTACCTTCTCCCCTAGCTACCAGAGCCACAGAGCCATCCAATGGTACAGGCAACCCTACATGTCATCATATTCAGCTTGTTTTATATTTTTACTTTGCCTCATCCTTGATAATCTAATCAGAGTGACAGCCGCTTCAAGATTTGGGCTTATCCTAACTTCAGCAGGCATCTGATCCAGCTTCAACAGTGCCGAACAGCCTCTCTCATTACTTAGCATACACAGTTCCCCTATCAACAACTTCATTAGGATGATTTATCATCTCCACCAAGAACCACATCATAAAAATCCATGAACCCAATGTGTTGGTCACAGACTCACACACTCACTCACATTTGTCTGATGTGAGGCTATGTTTAATTTGGAGGTAGGTTAAAAATGAAGAAGTGTCGTTTTAAAAAAAAAAAGCACCCACAGCAAATGACAGACTATTCTTTGGAGTGTAAAATGATGACTGACAGAACAAAAAGCTTTTGCTCTCCCTGGGCTTCGTCAGGTAACCTCCCTGTTAGCCCATTCTGTCCTGCACACTGCAGACTGGAGTGCCAGATACTGAGGAGGAAGATTCAGGATTAAAGAAGAAGTGATCTGGAGTTCCCATCATGGCACGGCAGAAACAAATCTGACTAGGAACCATGAGGTTGCGGGTTCGATCCCTGGCCTCGCTCAGTGGGTTATGGATCTGGTGTTGCTGTGAGCTTACAGTGTAGATTGCAAACTTGGCTCAGATCTGGTGTTGCTGTGGCTGTGGGGTAGGCCAGCAACTGTAGCTCCAATTAGACCCCTAGCCTGGGAAACTCCATATGCCACAGGTGTGGCCCTTAAAAAAAAAATTAAAAAAATAAAGCGATCCCTTACAACCAGGGATGGAAGGTGTCAACACAACTAATAATTAAAAATGCGAATCCCCCTAAGTTATTAGCTTCATTCAGTGATGGAAAAAATCATGAAGAAGAAACCTAAGACCTTCAAGAGAAAGTAAGTTATTCTTTAAAATTTAGGTCACTTGTAGGCAGGGCATGTCAACTCCCCTGGAAAAAAAAAAAGCAGGGGCAACAAGGGTGGTTCAGAAGAGAACCAGTGTATTTACTTCCTTGTCCTGCCAAATTTCAAGATAAAATTCTTTTTTTGTTGTTTCTGGAAATATTCAGAGCTGACAGGATGAGGGAATACGCAGCTGTTTGCCTCTTGTAACTTCACATTGAATGTGTCTCCAGTTTCTGATTTGCTAACCTTGACAGGGTTTGACAAGCCTGGTGAAAACAGCGCACCTGACCAGTTTCTTGGAGCGGGAGAGTTTATAGACTCTTTCAGCTAGCATGCCCAAGAAAAGGGGCAGCTGGGAGAAGTCAGCCAGCTCTGCAGGCTGAGTCCACAACAGTTGATGAGAATGAAATTGGATGAGCATGGGGCTAAACACTGTGCTCTGGGAATAGAAAATGAAAGCCTGCAGAAGTGATTTCCTGCTAGAGTGTGGAGTCTCAGCATCAGACACTGGCTCTATGGGATCTCAAACCTAACCTGAAAAGCTGTTCAATTTTTCTCCAGGTAAACCAGGGAGGTTTGCAACAGTATTTCTATTAGTTTGACAACTAATATATTTTTTTTCAATAAAAGCTGCATTTTTCTGGAGTGAAGGAGTAAATTAGGTTTCCCGATCTCAAGGCATTGTGGATCCCAGAACTGGGGTGCAAAGTCCCCTGTGCTTCGACATCAGGTGGTGCTAACTCCAGCCCTAACCAATTAGTTTCTTTCTGTTAATTTGTGTTTTCCAGGACATACCAACCCAGGGAAAAGCATGGAGGAGAGAGCAATAGGCAAAGAGAGAAATAGCTGTCTGGAATCACAATTCCCCATACCCAGAGCTGATCCACGAGTGTTCAGTTTCCCTCTAGCTCTCCACCCACTTGTGTGAGCAACGGCGAAGAGCTCTCACAGAAGAGGGAGTGGCATCCTGCCAGCCATCCAAGGCACCCTTAGTTTCCTCTTAATTCATACGCCTACCCCAGAATTGTGTTACTGGAGGCATCTCTGCTGGCTCTGCTCACCAAAGGCAGTCACAACTGTTGGTGCCCTGGACACCCATGCATTTGCTACCCACCCAGGGTGTGAACCTTCTATCTGTGCTGTGTCCCCAGCCGGGTCTGCCCTCCCTGCCAGGACTATCAGCTGTCCTAGATAGGCATTTGCAACTGGCAGCAGATGCAGCTGATATTTTATTTATAGTTTCTTGACTTTTCACTCTAGCATAATGGGAGCTCTCTGACCCTGGAGCTCAGCCCAAAGAGGCTACAATTCATCGTCATCAAAAATCCCCCTCCTTGAAGACCTAGTCCACAGTCCTTTCTGCAAAATTTGTCTTGATGTTCTCCTTCCTTAGGCTGAGTTCCCTCCAGAGGTTTCTCCTTTCCTACAGTGAATGAGGTAGACTTGTCCCTCCAGTCCTGCAGACACGTGTCATCCTATCTGAATCTAAGGTGCTGCTGAGTCACCAAAATTCCTTCATTTATTCATTCAACAAACATTCCTGAGCACCTGTTTACCAGAGATTCTGCTAAATGCTAGAGATTCAGTGATGAAAGTGACCAATATAATACCTATCTTCATGAAGCTCCCATTGTTTGAGGGAAGATTATAAAAATCATAATAATAAAATAAACTGGGGAGAGTATTATGTAATACTGACTAGATAAAAGCAGAAAAAAAATTTGGAATCTATGCTTTGAAGACGAAAAAATCAATTTGCTCAAGTTTATCCTGGAAGTAGGTCAACGTAATAAAGCGTTCTGATGATGATGACCTTCTCAAAAAAAGTTTGGGAGAAACACTCAAACCACCTGGATGTTGTCTGGCACAGTCCTAGGAAATTGAATTATAGATCCCTCCCTAGGTAAGGTTTCACAATTATTTCCTTCTCTGCCTGCAATACAGCGAACTCAGGATAATTGGCCACAGTCAGCAACCATGGATTTCAGAGCACAAATAGCCTACAGAGGTTTTGAATTGTCTTGTAAATGAGATAATAACATTGTTCCAATTCATTCAGAATTGTCTTTGAGGTTTGTCTTACAGCTCCCCCCTTGAGTTAATTTGGCCAGTGGCTCTCCTAAGTTTCCTTTGTAGAAAAACCCCAGAGACAAGGGTGTCTAAATCTGCCCAGGAAGCCACTGCAATCTCCACTTTTGCCACCACCACCATAGACATCTACATGGTCACCCTCACTCTGGTTTTGGTGTCCTGGGGCAGGTGGCCTCTGAGAGATGAAGAGCAGAGCACAGAGGCTCAGGGATAACTTCCTGTTGCAGAGCAAGTAGGTTGGAAGACAGAGGAACCTTCTTGCTCCCTGGCCAATGAGGTGCCAGGAAGCTCAACAATGATAATAAGGATTTAAAATTTTTTTAATTAAAGTATAGTTGATTTATAATGTTGTGTCAATTTAGAATGGATAAGCAATAAGGATTTTTAAAAAGAAAAAATAAAAAAACAGACCTAGCGTTCCACAGGTCCTAACAGTTCCAACCCTGAGAAGGTGAGACATAGCAAGCAAGAGTCCCAGGCCAGAAGTTCCAGTTGTGGATCAGCAGAAAGGAATCTGACTAGTATCCATGAGGATGCAGGTTCGATCCCTGGCCTTGCACAGTGGGTTAAGAATCTGGCATTGCCATGAGCTGTGTTGTAGGTCACAGATGAGGCTCAGATCCTGAGTTGCTGCGGCTGTGGTGTAGATGAGCAGCTGTAGCTCTGATTCATCCCCTAATCTGGGAACTTCCATGTGCTGAGGGTTCAGCCCTAAAAAGCAAAAAAAAAAAAAAAACAGTCCCAGACCAGGTTAGGCCAGAGCAGGTCATCAGTCCTGGCCCAAGTGCACAGTGCACAAATGATTTGCAGCAACTCAAGCACAGCTGACATGGTCCAGGACCCCCAGTTGGTGGAAGTCCCAGAACCACGCATAGAGGCAGTGGTGATGACCACATAGGTGGCACCAGTGGTAGCCACAGGAGTGGAAATTGCAGTGAAAGCAGTATTGGTTTTGTTTCCCATGGGGAAATACCATCAAGGGGAGTAGCAGCACCCAGGCCCAAGCAGCAGGGGAGCAGCCAATCCAAAGGGATGCATCACCTCCAAGAGAGTGTGAATGTCCTTTCATGATCTTCTTGGGAACAGAAAGTACTAATATAGAACTGGACTTCCAGAAAGCTGGCAAGGCAGGGCTTGTTTTGTGACTCTATGGAGCCCTGGTCTTATGCTTGTAGAGATTAAAATGTGGACGTCCACCTCCAGTGCCAGCAAGGAGGCCTAGTATTGGTTGACAAGAATAAAACATCCTTCATATGTATGTTCTTTGAAACAGGCAAGCCTTTTCCATCTACACTTCCCTCCCCTTCTACTCCCATTTCTCTCTTTTCCTATCCATAAATAAAACTAGTGGCAGTACAATGCTGCTATCACAGAACCTCCTGCCTTGTGCCTCAAGATCACTCAATCCCTGGGGCAGACAGCCAATCCAAGTCTCTGTTTCCTGGCCCTGAATCCCCCCTCTCTTCTCAGCAGTCACGCAGACACCTACTGGCTTGTACCTCTCACTCCTCCCCTGCCGTTTATCCTTCAGTTGGGGTAATCTCTTTCACTCAAAAGGTTTTAAGAGCTACTCAATATCTCCAGTTGAACTTGCTATTAGAATTTCAATGATTCGACTTCTGCCCACAAAGACTTTATGATCTCTCACAGTGCCCTACAGAGTTTAAAATTCTCATATTATAAGGTGGTTCAATAGTTCAAAGTTATTGGTTTGAGAACTTAATAAAATAAATATATTTAATGTATACGTTGAATTGGAAGCTCTAACCATAAGATAAAGTCCACTGATGAGACATGAACTAGTCACACATACTCAGATCTGAGAGAAGGGCAACTTCATGGGTGTGTAATCAATGCAGATCACAGGGCCTGCCACTGGGTTTAATGCTCTGATATCACTGTCTTGAAATTCTTAATAATTTTGAACAAGGGGCCCACATTTTCATTTTGCCCTGGCCTCCAGAAGTTAAGGAGTTTGTCCTGCTTGAGAGGGTCAGGATCAAGCAGTCATCATATTCAGTGAAATCCCAGTTCAGCAGAATTGGCAGGAAGCTTCCCAAAAGAATTCAAATAAAATCACAGAGAAGAAAAGAATCAACTAACATCAACTATTGAACTATCCTAAGAAACTCAAGACAGGAAGAAAAATCAGCCTTCCAACCTCTCTCACAAACAAGGCAAAGTCTTCTCTGCCATAAACCCTGTGCTCTGCTCTTACTTTATGCTCTCAATCTCTCTGATGAGGAAACTCTTAGAGTTCTCACAAAAGAAAGTCTGGAGTAATCAAGAGGAAAGCCACGGATGTTAGGGCTTGACATCATCTTTGTTTATATGAGAGAACATGGAATTTGCAGTGGAAATATGTTTACATGGAGAATAAAGAAGGTTTTTTTGCACAAGAGAGCCAAATTGGCAGGGCATGTGCTAAGGTCAAGTGCAATACAAGGGTGTATGTGGGAAGCAGCAAGAATGCAGTTGCATGACGACCGAATGAAAGAGGGGACTTGAAAGTTGAACTTCAGTGGGTGGGTAATAGAAAACCTAAATAGATTCTTGAGCAGGAGTTAAAGGAACATGGGTTGTCTTCTCTGAAGCCTCATTTGACATATTTTTGCCTTTTGGTCTGGGGTGGGAAAATATGAAGAACAACCCAATGGGCAAATTCTGCAATCATTCATAACAATGGCAATAGGCATTGAAATTAAAGTAAGAAAATAAGCTGTTTTAAAAAAAGATAGCCTCCAGGATTTTAATGATCAATGGGGAATCCAGATTAAAACAGGAAAAGAGGAGCTTCTACATCATGAAATATGGAGAGATCCATGAATATCATTGGCACTGTCTTCATTTAAAGCATGAAAAGAAATGGGCCTGTATATAGGTTGGGCTACAGATATTCTGACTGCTAAAATCAGAATAATGAAAGGGCAGAGCAAAAAGAAAATAATGAAAGTTAAAGTATGTGCTTTTCATCTTTAAAAATAAAAAGCATAGGAGTTCTACTGTGTCTCAGTGTTAACAAACCCAACTAGAATCCATGAAGAGGCAGGTTCGATCCCTGGTCTCATTCAGTGGGTTAAGGATCCGGCATTGCTGTGAGCTGTAGTGAAAGTCGAAGACATAGCTTGGATCTGGCATTGCTGTGGCTGTGGTGTAGGCCAGCAGCTACAACTCCAATTCAACCCCTAGGCTGGAAACTTCCATATGCCAAAATCTTGGCCCTAAAAAGATAAAAAATATTTTAAAAAATAAAATAAATAAAATTTAAAAATAAAAAATAGAATAAAAAATTTTTAAAAGAAACATAAAAACATACTTTATATGTGAGTTGAAAATTATGGGGAAAGCAAGAAAAATCAAGGATATTGGAATGACTGCTATTATTAGAAGGAAGCAAAGTATATTAAAAAAAAAAAAAAGACTGCAGATAGGGACAAATCTTCAGATAATATAACCAAAGAACACCAAAAGAAAAGAGGTCATCTGGAAAACTACCACATTTTTCTTGTGCTTCATTTTCAAAATATCACGACCAAAAATGTTAGTAGCTAAAAAGTCAATTAAACAATACATCTGGGAGTTTCCGTCATGGCTCAGTAGAAATGAATTCGACTAGGAACCATGAGGTTGCAGGTTCAATCCCTGGCTTCGCTCAGTGGGTTAAGGATCTGGCATTGTTGTGAGCTGTTGTGTAGGTCACAGACACGGCTAGGATTCTGCATTGCTGTGGTTGTGGTGTAGGCTGGCAACTACAGCTCCAATTCAACCCCTAATCTGGGAACCTCTATATGCTTTGGGTGTGGCTCTAAAAAGAAAAAGAAAAAATCTGGACCCATTGGAGTGTTGGAACTTCCACAGTGGTACATAGGTCACTGGAGTGCATGTAACACACAAGCAAAGAACACCACAGGCAGAAAAACAAATAGGTGCAAAATACGAGGAGCCCAAGGACGTCTCTGCAAAGTACTATGAGGGGAAGAAAAATCTCATCAGCTCTGCTGCAGATATAAGGATGAAAAAACAATAAACTGTACATAGACAGAATGTGATTTAAATGATGTTGGTGTCATGCTGGATAAACAAATAAAGGAGCTTCAGCCCTCCAACAAAAGCCAAGGTTAACACTGACAAACTCCCCTGATAGTTGCCCAGCAATCATGTGAAAAAAGATGGCTGTGGGAAGAAGCTGTACAGTAGCTACTCTCTCCACCTGGAGAAGTTCAATAGAACCGGGTGAAAGAAATCAGATACAATCTGTCCAAAGCAGAGAGAAAAAGCTCCTAGACAGACAGATGGTATTTTTTAAATTATAATGAAACCAGCTTCAGGGAAAAATCTTTGACAGGGAAGTGAGGCTAGAAAATAAGCATCCATTAATACAATGGGTCTCAGAGTCCAGGTACTCAGCAATGAGGGCCAAATGTACAGCAGATTTAAAAGGAGCCACTAGTATAGCCCTAATCCACCAAAAAAAAAAAAAATGACCTCCCAGAGTTGCCAGGAAAAATAAAAGAGGTTGTCATTAATATCCTGCTTCAAATGACCTCTTCAAGTGTAGAAATTTCCCTGGAAAACTTAAAACCAGGAAATCAATCTCAACGAGCAAAGAGAATATGCCCCCACCTAGACCTCAACTTTAGGGGAGAAATTGCTCCAGGCAGACTCAGGTTGTAAAGAAGAAAAACAGGGCATGAAATCTGCCTTCAACTCTCAAAGCACAGTGACATTAAGAAGAAAATAATGTCTGACATCTATGTTACAATCATTGAGAAGAGCACAGATATGACAGAGACTAAGGAATATGCAAAGTCCCTGTTTGAGTCTGGGTTTTTTCATGATGCATATAAACTGAAGAACCATAGGAATGACCTACTCCCTCTAAGCACATTCCTCTCCTAAAGCAACTCTATTCTCTGCATCCACTGCGTGTGTGTTGGTGTGTGTCTGTCGGCAGGGGATTGCAGAGCGATAGAAAGAGAAAGTCGGAGAAAAGAAAGAGAAGCAGCAAGGAGAATGAGAGATAGGCATAAGGAGAGACAGCTCCTAAATGTGGACCCTTCCCCAGGGTCGTATTGTTTCTTTACATCCCAAATCAACCAGTACCAATCACCTTGTCCACAGGAATACTGATTAATAGAGGTCTTCCCTGGGGCCCTAGGTCTACATAGAGCTAGTCAACTCAACTAGCTGGAAAGGACAGAACAAGGAGTAGTCTTTTTCAGATGCCTATTGTTGACTTAAAGAAAAACACATAACCTGACCCCCTTGCTGTACAGTGGGAAAATAAAATTAAAAAAAAAGAAAAAAAAAAGAAAAAAAAAAAAAGAAAAACACACAATGTATGTGTTGTGAGTCTGTTTTATTCAGAATCTTACTGAGGAGACAGCCTCTCAGTTAGCTTTGAGTAACTGCTCCAAAGAGGTAGGGGAGAGGTCAGTTTATTCTTATTTTTATTATTTTCTTACAGCTGCACCTCAGGCATATGGAATTTCCTGGGCTGGGGTCAAATTAGAGCTGCAGCTGTGCCCTACACCACAACCACAGCAATACCAGATCCAAGCTGCATCTGGGACCTACACCACAGCTTTCAGCAACACCTGATCCTCAACCCACTGAGAAGAGCCATAGATCAAACCAACATCCTCATAGAGAGAGCATCATGTCCTTAACTTGCTGAGTCATAGTGGGAACTCCAAGGCCAGTTTATATATGAATTTTTTGTCTAGGAAACACATGTAGTCAAGCAGATATCTTGATAAAAGATGACTGCTAATCACAAGCAACAAGTATCTCCAGTTAGTGATTTTAGCGCTTTCTGACATTTGGGAAGTTGCAAGAACCTAGGGACTACTCTTCCTGAGAGATGCATCCAACTAAGTAAGAGCCTGTTTCTCCAAAGCACAGAAAGCCTCATCCTGCTTTTCAACCTGAATTCCTCCAGGTTGCACTATAGATGGGCAACAGGAGTGGGTTATGACTTCACTCTGGTAGAACTGGGTGGTGAGCAGTGCCATTTCATTCTTTGTTGTTCGTACCATCTTTTGATATCATTCTGATGATTCCTACAGTAATAACAAAGAGATCCAGTTTGAAAGATAATTCTTCTTTCTGAGTTCAGTGCTCATTCTATTTCAACTTAACTTCCATATGATTAATTAATATCCATGTCCTGTCACCACTCCCTTTCCTCCACATCTAGCCATCCTTCCTCTCCCTTCTTCATTACTTCTTCTTTGCACTTGTCACTGTTCTTCCTTGCATCTGTTTATTCCACTTTCTTTCTGCTCATGAGTCTAATTTCCCTCTTCTCTCTCTCTACCTGTCTATCTTCCCTACTTTGAACTCCCTTTGCCAAGCTCCTTCCTTCCCTTCACCCTACCTTACCCTCCAATCTCCCTTCACTTCAACCCACCATATTGCTTCTCTGAAAATTGCTGATTTGCAGGATTTTTTAATATAGTAAAATCTCTATAATTCATCATAATTTGGGGGGAGGTTATTTAACTTAATGGAAACTTTAAGGAAGAGAAGTTTTCTTAAAGACACTAGGTTTCAAAATACTCCAGGAAAAAGCAATGAAACCACTGTCAGAGGAAGGCCAGCTGTGAACGCACTTTAATTAATAACACAATTAGCACATCCATTGTTTGAATACAGATGTTTCAGCTGAAGGTCTTCACTCTCAATCAGCATAAGATTTCCCTTGTTTACTCTATTAATTTACTTAGCAACCCCTTTTTCATAGATGCATGTTGAACAGAGATCCTAACTAACAAAAGTCTACATCCCAGCAGATGGTTGGTCTAGTCAAAAAGTTTGCACAACAAACACTTGCTATTCCACAGCCTTGTCATAATCACACTGTATGTCAGAGTCATCCTCCCCGTAGGAAAAAAAAAAATTTAATTGGGTATCATTTGCTCTTTGCATTGTAAGCAGGCAGAGCTGGCCTTAGACATAAATATGAGAACAGTGTAAGTTTGTCAGCTAGCTCCTGCTTGCTCCTCTTCTTAACCTTCTCCCTCTTTCTAATCAACAATGAGCTAGTGATCCATTTCCCTGCCTTGCATGGAAGTGACTTCTTCCAAGGATCAGTCCCCATTCCACAGGAAAATGCATCCCATTAATGAAGCACTAAAAGGAAAAGTATTGCCCCTCAAGTCCTTTCATTATTTTACCAGTACATACTATCCTCTGTAAGATTTACCTTACTTTAAAAAATGTCTGCTGAATTTTTCAGAATTTTATATCATTTTTTGGATCAAAGACACAGGTAGATTTTTGCTGGATCAACATGAAGTCTCAAACACTCACACAGTCAATACTCCTTTCTTTGAAATCTACCCTTCACTCACAACCTATCCTGGACCCTCTTTTCAGATGGTGCACACCCACAGCTCCCGGTAAGAGGCTTTCTTTGGACTTCTAAACAACCCATGGACTTTCTCAGCCACTGCTGATTGGGAAAGTAAGAGCCAATCAAATTAGGCTCCCCAAACCTACCCCCACCAAAATTGCTCTTAGTCATTTTCTTTTAGTTAATTTTAAGCTCAAGTCCCAATAGCCTCCTTATAGATAACACCTATGATATATGAGTGACCTCTGATATGTGAGTGACTATAGTTGCTTAAATTGCTTTCCAGAAACTTGGAGCTACTTCTTGCCCAGTTCAGACAGGTTCAGACCACTGACCACTTAACTGGACCATCACAAATGTCCAGTAGATGGCCATTTGATATCAGAATGCCAAAAATTTCACCCTCAGAACATGCTAAGGCCACAATTTTCTGAACATGCATCCTATGAGGAGCCATGAAGCTCAACTATGCTTTTGCAGACCACTAATTATCTCATTTTTCTTATATCTAATCACCTTTCCCCACACCTCAGACCACCCTGCCTCTTAATTCCATAAGTATCCCTCAACTCTATCTTTGGGGAGGCAGATTTGAGATTTGTTCTCCCGTCTCCTCTCTCAGCTGCCTTGTGGATAAACCTTTTCTCTGCTGTAGACCCAGTATCTCAGTGTTTCCCTTGTTGCACATCAGTCAAACAAACCTGGTTCAGTTAAGTTGAGCCAGGACAAAGTACCCAAAATGAGACAATCACTCTTTCTAGAGAAACTGGAAATGACACTAAGAGATTCCAGTCATCTGGAATCTAAGAGCCTATATGCTTATGTAGACCTAAAGGCTGAGACAGGATCAGTTTTGGAGAAATGATGATATGTCTTCATTGCAAGCTGGCCTAAAATAGGTTGGCCGTTTATATCTATTAGGCTATTTCACTGAAAGCAGAGGCAGGAATATTTAGCATCAGAATTGAGCTAAATTTCTCAGCACAACTGGACAAAAGAACCCATAAACAGAGCCAAACTGAGTCCTGAGACAAGAAATAGCCCTTCAAAAATGTAACATTAAACCTGCTCATAAAAAGAAGATCTGCACTTATAATACTTCTAACCAATCCCTGTGTCTTGAACATCACACACTTCACTGATGCAAAGTCATTTCTAATGCTCTCTGTACTAATTTTAAAGCTGTATAGAGCTAAGGTCTAGGAATAAATACATTTGAAACTTTTAACTGTCTGGATTTTCAGTTAAGTTCTTTCGAATGGTGACTAACTAGGGTATGCTGCCAACTATCTCCTCATAGAGAGGAGCACCGGACTGAGTACTTCAAAATTTAAACTAATGGCCCTTGAACTATAAATCAAGTATGTATATACAAATGTAGGTATACACATTCATATATTCACACATTCATGGGTGTATGTGAAATGCATGTGTATGAATAGAGATGGAGACAGATATACACACATACTGTCTTCATTGAAATGTTTTTTGATTTGTTTTTTCTTTTGATTTTGTTTGCTTTTTTTAGGGCCACACCCATGGCATATGGAAGGTCCCAGGCTAGGGGTCAAATCAGAGCTGTAGCTGCCAGCCTACAAAACAGCCACAGCAACATGGGATCCAAACTGCATCTGCATCCTACACCACAGCTCACAGCAACACTGGATCCCCAAACCACATCTGCAACCTACAACACAGCTCATGGAAATGCCAGATTCTTAACCCACTGCACAAGGCAAGGGATTGAACCTGCATCCTCATGGATACTAATCAAATTTGTTTCCACTGCATTGCAATGGGAACTCCTGAAGTGTCTTCAGATAAATATTGTAATAGCCATTTGCTGGCAAAGCCTAAGTACCCAGTCTGTGGAGAGTGGATGACACCTGTGCCAACAAGGAAGCAGAGAAGGGACACCTGAAGCTGTAGGGGAGAACCCTTCAGACAACTGCTTCCCTTTTTGGTTATTTCCCTCCCTCTGGTTTCAGTCCTCTGTGAGGCCTAGCAGTACTTTCTACTTTGGGCTTGTGCAAGATACCCATATCATTGTATTAAATTTTCCCTTTTTCTAAAAATAATTTGAGTATATACTGTTACTCTCTACCAAACAATGCTAGACTAAGGGATTAATGTTATTCTCACAGGGTTAATATAATTACAAACAAAAATAAGGAAATATGATATTTTAGCCTTATTATGGGTAAATGTATGATTACCGTTCTGTTTACTAAAATAGTTAAAGTAGCTCAAGGACCACACTTGCCATCATCATAGACTCCTAAGAACCCCTAGTCAAAAGCCACTAAACAGGGAGTTCCCTTCAGCAGTTAATGAACCTGACTAGGATCCATGAGGATGTGGATTCAATCCCCGGCCTCGCTCGGTGGGTTAAGGACCTAGTGTTGCCATAAGCTGTGGCGTAGGTCGCAGGCATGGCTCAGATCCTGCGGTGCTGTGGCTGAGGTGTAGGCCAGAGGCTGTAGCTCTGATTCAACCCCTAGCCTAGGAACTTCCATATGCCGCATGTGTAGCCCTAAAAAGAAAAAAAAAAAAAAAGCCACTAAACAGAGGTATGAGCACTCAAGAATTTTCCTCTCAACGTTTCTAGACATGTGTTTATTTTAAAAGAGGATGCATTTTAAACTCAACCAACCTTTGTGCAGTACCTGATATATTCAGGTAACCATCTTAAGCATTAGAACATTTGAATAGAGGACAGAATTCTTAACCATGGGGATTAGGATTGTATTTGCATTCCTATGAAGGGATAGAAAAGCACACAACTGACTACAATGAAGGGTCCACAGAAGGGGGTGAAGGTCTTGAAAGGTATAAACACTGAGGGGTGAGAAGGCAAGGAATAGACTACACAGCTCAGTAAGAGTCCACAAATTCCTGGATAGATCCTGAGAGAGTGGGATAGTCTGCATAGGCAGAGATGTAAGAAAGATAGGGGAAGGCCTCCCAGTCGAGAGAAACTGCCTGCAAGTATAGATCCTGGAGGTCAGAGGACTTGTTCTTAAAACAGGAAGAGTGTGGTTCAGCTGTTATGTAAAATGCCTGAAGACAGGACATGAGAGAAAGATAAGAGGTAAGATTGGACCTGATTAGTGAAGGCTCTGAATCACACTGTAAGGCTTCTGAAAATGCAGTCTATGGTCAATGTGTATGCAGTGGGAGAGGGTGGGTTAGAGTGTAAAATGGCATGACAAATTTTGTATTGGAGAAAAACACCTCCAGCCACAGGAGGGAGAAAGAGTAGGAAGAGAGAGACTAAAGCTGTGAAGCCAGTTAGGAAGCTGTTAAAGCCCTCCAGGTGAGAGGTGACAGATGCTATTCTAGGGCAAGAACAGTGCAAATAGAAATAAGGGACAAAAATTGAGATTTATTGTAAAGGTAGAGTTGGCAGGATATGATGATGAATTATATAGGAAAGCTGAAGGGCTACCAAAAAGTGACATAAAGCTTCTTAAACACAGAGATTTGGTTTCCTCTTCTTTAAAAAGGAGATATTTTCTCCCTCACAATATTTCGTGAGAATGAAGTATATGGTACATGAAAAATTGAATACCAACCAAAAAAGGGATTTATAGACAAAGAAAAGAAAAAAAAAAAGTTTTCTAAATGCAAGCTAGGGAGTTACTGTTAATAGGAAGTAACTTAGAGTTATAATTTTTGATTGCATCAAGAAGACTTGACTAGATAAGATCAACCACACCTGGCATGACTTCTCCATGAATTTTAGTACATTGTTATAAAAGGGCCCAGAGACATGTAGAAGATGAAGATCATTACTTATTACTACCCTCAAATGGCAAAAGTTTACTGGCATTAAAAAAATAAAGCAGGAAGTTAACTAAAAATGACATCAAATATTGACTTGGCAGATCAAGCACTCTTTGTCAGGCGTCAGAAGACTGAGAGATGCAGTGATGTTCAAATGTGCACAATAGTGTTGTTCTGAAACTGATTCCATGGTAAACATGGAGCAACATCCAAGACGGCTGTTTAGTGAGGATTGCTGGCCCCAGGTGGGCTTTTAGAGCTGCCCCCTATCAAGCGCCATGAGATTATTAAATCCTAATGTCCTCCTAAGCATTAAATGAATGTCTCTATTTTATATCTAAAGGGTTGTTTGTTAATATACCATCCTTGGGAGAATTGAGAGTAATCACTTATCGTTT
This sequence comes from Sus scrofa, assembly GCF_054392235.1. Lineage (NCBI taxonomy): Eukaryota > Metazoa > Chordata > Mammalia > Artiodactyla > Suidae > Sus > Sus scrofa. Next base: position 90,001,026 of record NC_139383.1, read on the forward strand.
TCTTTAATCTGTGACTTTGAAGTAGAATCCAATGACATGGCCAAAGTCTTCTACTTGCACCATTTGACACTGCCATCAAAACTGGCCAATGCATTAAGCAAATTTGCTGAGCCAGGAATGCATTGCCTAGAAAACACGAGGAAAATGAAGGAAGTAAACCTGCAGAAGTTCCTCCTTGCCAATCTATGCAATAGCTAGAGCTATAGAAAAACAATTGATAAATATCTGTAATTAGTCTGACCTTTTAAATGCATCCAGTTGCAGTCAGAAGAAGCAAAGGGAAATGGTCATTCAGACAGGGCTTGCACAAGATCCAAACTTGTGAAAGACACTGCAGAAGATCAAGGAACAAAGCAATAAGGACCCCCAGTAAGACCAGGACAAAGATGATTCCAGGAGCTGTTGCTAAATAACAGTTCTGCCAACTCCCTGTACAAGGAGAGATTGTAGTAAATTTGTTTCCATATTTAAGTTGACTCTGTAAGTATGTACATATGTATATGGTTCGTTATATGATGAAAATTGTGACTATTTATTTAAATTTTTCTTTTAAAAAAGACCCTTCTTTAACCCCATTCAGATAGTGTCAAAATGGATATCTGACTCTTCATTAACAATCGTAGGTAAAATTCTGTGGTCCTGAGTAGACAAGTTAAGACACTCCCAAATAGAATTCTTATTAAGGCTCTATCCAGGTATATTCCACTTCACAAAAGCACCTGGTCTAGTCCCTTGTATAGTGTAGATGCCCAAATTTTGCCCAGCTTTCTTTGATAACTTTGAGATTCTTCCATAATTGTTTTCTCCACAACGCTGGAAAATACTTCATTTTCTCACTCAACAAATATCTAATGAGGTTCTCCAGGGGCTGGTATGTACCTTAAATGTTTTCTTTGCACCCTACCACCAGCTCAGCTTAGCCAGTCTCTAAAAGTCACAATTGGCATATCTATTTTCTCTTTAAATCTATCACCTGTATATTTTCTGCCAATAGGCTTGATTTTCCTTTCTTTGTGTTCAGTGAATTATGCTTCAAAGGAAAAGCAACCAAGAGAGTTCCTACTGTGGTGCAGTGGGTTAAGGATCTGGTGTTGTTGAAGCTGTGACATAAGTCAGAGATGCAGCTTGGATTCGATCTCTGACCTGGGAACTTCCATATTCTGCAGGTGCTGCAAGAAAAAAGAGAAAGAAAGAGAGAAAGAAGGGAGAGAGGGAGGAAGGCAACCAAATGCAGCAGTTAAGAGAAGAGACTTTGAGCCTTATTGCCAGGTTTCAAACTGCAGCTCTGGAACTTAGTTACGTGACCTTGAGTGAATTACTTCAATTCTAGGTCCCTCGTTTCCTCATTTGTGAGATAGAGAGAGTGATAGCTCCTGTTGACCTCCTGGGGCTGTGGTGAACATCAAAGAAGTTGATTTAGGTAAAGCTCTTAGAAAGCAGTGCTTCTAGCATTTTAAGCAAGCACTACATAAAGTATCAGATTTTATTACGCAAATTCTACTGTTAAAATTCTTCATGTGTTCAATGATCCCTGACCAGTTAGTGCAGCCCTGACTCCCCCAACCCACCTAATCTGTAGGGCCTAGTCCCATCAGACCCAATTCCCCCTCTAAAACAACTATCTTACAATTACCACCCATAGATGATATAACCTACCCATGTACATAATTTCAAAATAATTCATATAGTGCCCCAACCATAACAAGTAAGAAATACAAAATTTTAAAATATAATATTATTTCACAGCATAAATGCTTGGGCAGACTACAATAGCATCTTCACAATAAAGTCTGGGAAGAAAGCCCTGAATGAAGAAACAATGAAGTAATCATCACTTACTTGGACTTAGAGGTAGCCATGTGTTGGCAACAGCCACAAAGCATATTAATGGAGATGTGTTGTGTTGGTAACTTAAATACTGTAGGCAGCAATGCAACTAGTGGTTTTCTGAAATGGAAAGAGAAAAATAATATAGATTTCCATCTTCCTTCAACATTCCTAGTAATTGTACTTGTAGAAAATTCAATGTATAGTAAAAACCATGGAAAAATTACTTTGCAGTTATAGGTGAAATGGAACTGAGGTCTGGTCTCAGATAATGATACAGCTTTTCACCTACATGAATTTGAGGGAAGTTAACATTAAAAAGCAGAGCAATATGTGGAACAATCCTTCATTCATTGTGAAGGTCTATGCCACCTCCCCAGCCCTGCCTGCTGAGTCCATTATTTCCCCCACCCCCTCGAATATCTGACAACTAAAACAAATCAACAAATTTCCAAAATCGCCCTTGGTGATGACACAATCCTGCCAGGAACATGGGGTTGAAGAACGGCAGAGGCATAGAAAGAAGAAAGATACCTGTTGAGACACTTCATTCCTAAAAGGCATTCCTACAGGGCATTAGCCCAACAAGAAGATCAATTTTCAGGACTATCCTAACATTGGAAAAGAAACTAAATATTTCTTTCTCTTCTCTCCTGTATTTAAAAATAATCTTCAACAAGAAACACAATGAGTATATACTGAGACATAATGAAGATATTAAGAAATAAAGAAGTCTCAAAATAAAAAATCATTAAAACCCAGATTATAAGAAAACTCCTAAAAATACAGAGGTGTCTTCACTTAGAAAATTACAAGGAAGGGAGAGAAAAGAGGAAAGGAGAGAAGTTATAAATTAAAAGAGACTTAAATAACATTCCAACCAATGCAATGTGTGGATCTTATGACATAATTAGAATTATGAACATTGACTGGATAGTTGATGATATTATAGATTTATTGTTAATTTGTATTGATGTAATGTTTAAATTATGGTTATTTTTTAAATGAGTCCATATCTTCTAGAGATACAAGCTAAAATATTTATAGACGAAAAAACATGTGAGACTTTTCTTCAGAATAATATGGGAGCGGAGCAAGGGCATAGAGACATAGCTGAAATAAGATTGAATGTGAACCCATTGTATTTTTGGATACATTTCATATATTCCATAATTTTAAAAAATAAATAAATTATGAAGATGTGGTTATAGAGAAAAGAATAACTAAGAAGGATCACAATTTGTTAACATTCAAATTAATTCCATACTGGGAAAAAAATTTAATACACAAAAAGAGAACAGGCCCCAATTCCACCACAGAGCCAGTTTTGTGTGATTTGGGATTTAGTAATAATACTTTTATTATTTTCTGCCACAGTCTCACCTCCCTTTGAGGACATGTACTCATGGCAGTAGAGCTCATTCTACTATGAGGACACTGGTAGTGGCAAGTCTCATTTTGTAATTCTCCCTCTAGCCCATTAGCATGAAGGGCTTACCTGCCCACCAGCAAAAGGGCACAAGTCCCAAGAACAAGGACCCATAGTCAACCCCATGGGGACCCAGCCTCACCCACCAGCAAGATGAAACCAAACTCTTCCAAACTATTGAAGAGGAAAGAACGTTTTTAAACTCATTGTATAAGGCCAGCATCACTCTGATACCAAAACCATACAAAAAGACCACAAAAAAAGAGAAAAAATTACTGGCCAATATCACTGATGAATTTAAGTTCAAAAATCCAGACAAAATATTACCAAATAAAATTCAATAACATTAAAGGTATGGTACACCATGATCAAGTGGGATTTATCCCAATGATACTATCTATGAATCAATAAATGTGATATATCATATTAAAAATTTATAAAGTCAGTGATTATTTCAATAGATAGACAAAGCTTTTGAAAAAATTCAACATACATTTATGTTAATATTCTCAACAAAGTGGGTATAAAGGGAATATACTTCAACATGATAAAGCCTGTATATGACAAAACTGCAGCCAATATCATGCTCAACAGTAAAATCTGAAAGCTTTCCCTTTAAGATCAGGAATAAGACAAGGATGCCCAATCTTGTGTCTTCTTTCAACATATTTTTGGAAGTCCTAGTCACAGCAATTAGACAAGAAAAATCCAAATTGGAAAAGAAGACATAAAATTGTAACTAATTGCAGATGATTTAATACTGTAGAAAATCCTAAAGACACCACCAAAAAAAAACTATTAAAAGTAATAAATGGGAGTTCCCATCATGGCGCAGTGGTTAACGAATCTGACTAGGAACCATGAGGTTGCAGGTTCAGTCCCTGCCCTTGCTCAGTGGGTTAACGATCTGGCGTTGCCATGAGCTGTGGTGTAGGTTGCAGACGTGGCTCGGATCCCGCGTTGTGTGGCTCTGGTGTAGGCCAGTGGCTACATCTCTGATTAGACCCCTAGCCTGGGAGCCTTCATATGCCGTGGGAGCGGCCCAAGAAATAGCAAAAAAAAAAAAAAAGACAAAAAAAAAGGAATAAATGAATGCAGTAAAGTTGCAGGATATAAAATTAATATATAGAAATCTGTTGCATTTTTATACAGTAATAACAAACTATCAAATGAGGAATTAAGAAAATCACATTCACAATAACATCAAAAAGCATAAAATACCTAGAAATAAATTTAATCAAGGAGGTGTAAAGGACCTGCTCTCTGAAAACTATAAGACATTGAGGAAAGATTGAAGATGATGAAAATAGATGAAAAGATACACTGTGCTCATGCATTAGAAGAATTAATGTTGTTAAAACAGCCATACCATTCAAGAAAATCTACAGATTCAAAGCAATCTCTATAATACTAATAGCATCATTCACAAAACTGGACGTAATAATCCAAAAATGTATACAGAACCACAAAAGATCCTGATTAGCCAAAGCAATCTTGAAAAAGAAGATCAAAACTTTATGTTTTGTGTTCCCTAATGTCAAACTACACTACAAAGTTATAATAATCAAAACAGTAGCACATAAACAAACACATAGACCAATGGAACAGAATAAAAAGTCCAGAAATAAACCCACACTTATATGGTCAATTAATTTATAACAAAGGAGGCAAAACTATACAATATGTGATATACACATATCTCATTAAAAAATGAGATCTTTTTTGCAACAATAGTGATGGATCTAGAGGATATTATGCTAAGTGAAATAAGTCAAAGACAAATACTACATGTTACCATATATGGAATCCACAAAGCAAAACATAAAAGCAAAAATAAAATTAAAAAGGACATAAATACAGAGAATGAATGGGTGGTCACCAGAAGAGGGTGAGAAAGTGGGCAAAACAGGTGTAGAAGACTAAGTTACATGACAAATAAATCACATGGATGTAATATACAGCATAAGGAATATGGTCAAGAGTTTAGTAATAACTTTATATGGGGACAGATGGTTACTAGGCTTATCATGCTGATCATTTCATAATAAATGCAAATGTCAAATCATTATGTAGTATTCTGAAACTAACAGTGTGCATCAACTATATTTCTATTTAACGATTTTTTGTTGTTGTTGGAATATGGCAATGCCCACTTGTTTAGGTACTATCTATGTGTGTTGTAACAGAGACACTGTAATATTTGAAGATTAAATTATTTATCTGACCCTTTACAGAAACAGTCTTCAGCTCTTGAAATATAGCATACATGTTTTTAGACTACTTTCTATGATAAAAAAAAAAGTCACATAGTGTTATGAAGAACTGATTTTTAAAGTTCAAAATAGCTATTTTAAGAATTATCAGAGGGGAGTTCCTGTCGTGGCACAGTGGTTAACTAATCCAGCTAGGAACCATGAGGTTGTGGGTTCGATCCCTGGCCTTGCTCAGTGGGTTGAGGATCTAGTGTTGTCATGAGCTGTGGTGTAGGTTGCAGACATGGCTCGGATCCCACGTTGCTGTGGCTCTGGTGTAGGCCAGTGGCTACAGCTCCAATTAGACCCTAGCCTGGGAATCTCTATATGCTGTGAAAGCGGCCCTAGAAAAGGCAAAAAGACAAAAAAAGAAAAAGAAAAAAGAATTATCAGAGGAAATACAAACCCTCTATAGGCTGGGAATAGGCCTAAAGAGGGTTTATTCCCTCTAGTTTTATAGTAAGATAAATGTTTATCACCTGTGCATAATGTAATCTCCATCAGTCCTTACAACAATGCCAGGGCACAGCACCTGACCAAACACATGAAAAATAATCAAGCAAAATGCCTTGATAGTATTCTTTATAAAGGCAAAAATGCCTGGAATAAACTTGTCACCAGCACACTGCCTCAATCTGAAATCCACTCCTATCTAATTCTTCTTTCTTTTTAACTAACCATATAAGCATGGGTTTATTTCTGGGCCCTCTATTCTGTTCCATTGATCTATGTGTTTGTTTTTGTGCCAGTACCATACTGTTTTGACTACTATAGCTTTGTAGTTTAGTTTGAAATCAGGAAACATGATACTTCAAGCTTTGTTCTTCTTTCTCAGGATTGCCTTGTCTAATCAGGGTCTACTGTGATTCCATACAAATTTTAGCATTATTACTTCTAGTTTTATAAATAATGCTATTGGTATTATATAGATATTGCATTGAAATCTATATGTTTTCTTGAGTAGTACAGCCATTTTAACAACATTAATTCTTCCAATGCATGAGCAGATGGTATCTTTATTTATTTATTTTAGGGCCACACTTGTGGCACATGGACTTTCCCAGGGTAGGATCAAATTGGAGCTGCAGCCGACAGCCTGCCGCAGTTACAGCAATGCCAGATCCAAGCCATGTCTATGACCTATGGTGGATCCTTAACCCACTGAGCAGGTCCAGGAATCAAACTTGCATCCTCATGGATACTAGTTAGGTTCTTAATCTACTGAGCCACAGTAGGAATTCTGCACAGTGTATCTTTTCATGTATTTCATCATCTTCAATCTTTTTTCCATGCCATAATTTTCAGAGCACAGATCCTTCACATCTGTACAAAAAAAAATGTTTTCATTTAGCATACTACATATTTCATAGTTTTTAATATGCCTATGAAAGTCAAATACATTAACAGGAAAATTATAATAATGCTGGGTCATAGGAATGAGTCAATAAAAAGTTTTGATCAAGTTTTAGGAGCAAGAGCAGCCGATTAACTCATACATGCTGCTGCCTCCTGTCTAAGTCATTTGGGAATGATTTGTCAACAAATGGGCCAAGCACTGCCACAAGCAGTTATTTTAAAACAGAAGATGCAGATACATTTTAATATCCTAATCTACAGATTTCTCTGGCTACTGTGCCTCTTCTATTTAACCTCAATAAGAGTCTCTTCAAGCTTGACATAAACAACCTGTCAAAACAGTAGCTGAGGAAGAAGGTTCCAGCTCATTAAAACTGTGCTCATCACCACCTTAAGAAGCTCCTGGAAAAAATGGAAAGTTAAGCAGGGCAATTGAGGTTCACACACAACAAATCCAGACAGGGAGATTTTCCTAATCTACCATGCCTAATCTTCACTGGCAAAACCCAAGCTGAGCACTTCTGAACGAGGGTTAAAAAAAAAAAAAAAAAAAGTTCTTAAAAGTGTATGTATACACACATGAAAACAGCCCTTGATATTTAAGATTCAGTAATCAATTTTAAATCAAAGAGAAATTTCCAACCAACCAAGAAATTCAGCACATTTATCTTAGCATAAGGGGAAAAAAAATCTGTGAATAAACTCAGACTGAGAAAAAAATTCAAGGCTGTTTGTTGGTCTGATTTCTCAATGCTTGCTTAAGAAAGTGTGAGGAAACTTGGTGACAACATTTGTTTCACCTCTCTGGAGTATAGCAAAAGGACATGCTTAATAAAATTGACCATTGAAGGTGCTTGAGAACAAGGCTACAGATTTCACTAGGCACATGGCTGTGACTTCCGAGCCATCAGTGAACTGACCATTGTCTTTGGCTGAGGGATGGTGAGGCTAAGGAACCCTCAGGGGACTCCTCATAGCAGTCACACAACTCTATTCCCATCACTTAAAACAAACACCAAGAGTTGTCCTGCCTTTACCTCAAGCCCAGCTGGTCTCTCAGTCACCTGCCAGTCCTAGTACAAGCCTCTCTACAGAGACCCTGCACTGTTGTGCATTTTTATTACCATACGCTCCCTACCTCTCAAGCCCTATCAAGAGTTTGGCCCTTGTTCTGCCTGATGTTTCTATCAGCTTCCTATAATAGGAAGAATGTTGAATCCAAAACATGGGCCCCTGAATTATCAGCTCTGTGGCATGGGCTAGCTATTAATTAGTCTATCTGTTGTTTTCTATTATTGTTTCTTATCAGAAAAAAAAAAAAGGAGAAAACTAGAACTCCTGCTGTGGCACAGTTGGTTAAGAGTTCAATTACAGTACCTAATAAGATGGCAGAATAGAAGGACTGGAGCTCAACTTCTCTCCTAAAAACAACAAAATTCACAACTAAATGCTGAGCAATCTTCAACCAAATGGACCAGAAACTTTCAAAAAGATATCCTACCCCCGAAGACAAAAAGGAGGCCACATCAAGAGGTAGGAGGGGCAATTACATGATATAAGCAACCCCATACCTCCCAGGTGGGAAGCCCCACAGACTGGAAAGTAACTGGTTCACAGAAACTCACCTACAGGAGTGAGAATTCTGAGCCCCACATCAGGGTTAGAGTTAGGGATAGGGTTAGGGTTCTCACCTGTGGGGAGATGGCACTGGGAGAAAGAGCCCCTAGAGCATCTGGCATTGAAGGCCAATGGGACTTGTGCACAGGAGATCCATGGGACTAGGGGAAACGGAGACCCATTCTTAAAAAACACACACAGACTTTCATGCACCCTGGGTCCCAGGGCAAAGCAAAGTCTGTGAAGGAATCTGGGTCACAGGGCAAAACAAAGTCTCCAAAGGAATCTGGGTCAAACCTGACCCAGTTTTTGGATGACCTCCTGGGAAAACAGGGGAGACTGTGGATTGTTGTGGGGGAAGGGCATTGGAAGCAAACATTTTGGGAATATTCATCAGGTGCCTTTCTCTGGAGGTGACCATTTTAGGAAAATCTGGCCCCACCCATCAGTACTGAGAAGCCCCAGGCCAAACAACAATCCAGGTGGGATCACAGACCCGCCCCTCAGTAAACAGGCTACCTAAAGACCCCTCAGGCATACAGCTGCCTCTAATCCCATCCAGAGACAAATCCCAACCCACCAGAGGGATAGGAATCAGCTCCACCTACCAGTGGGCAGGCATCAGCCCCTCCCATCAGGAAGCCTACAGCAAGCCCCCCGCACCAACTCAGCCACAAGGGGGGCAAATACCAGAAGTAAGAGAGGCTACAACTCTATTATCTATAAAAAGATCACCACACCAAAAGGTTATAAAAATGAAAAGACAGAGAACTATAACTCAGATGGGGGAGAAAGGAAAAAACCCAGAAAATCAGCTAAATGATGAGGAGACTCTTTGCCTCTAGGAAAAAGTCTTTAGACTCTTGATGCTAAAGATGATGCAAGACATTGGAAATAAACTGGAGGCAAAGATGGATAAATTACAGGAAACACTAAGCAAAGAGATACAAGATATAAAATTAAACAAGAAGAGATGCAAAATAAAGTAACTAAAATAAAAAATCCACTAGAAGCAGCTAACAGCAGAATACAGGAGGCAGAAGAACAAATAAGCAAGGTGGAGGACAGATTAGTAGAAATTAAAGATGCAGATCAGAAAAGAGAAAAAAGATTGAAAACAAATGAAGAGAGTCTTGGAGAACTCTGGGACTATGTTAAATGCACCAACATCCGTATCATAGGGGTGCCAGAAGGAGAAGAGAGAAAGAAGGGGACAGAAAAAATATTTGAAGAGATAATAGCCAAAAATTTCCCTAAAGTGGGAAAGAAACAACTCACTCAAATCCAGGAAGTGCAGTGAGTATCATATAAAATAAACCCAAGGAGGAACACCCTAAGACAAATGTTAATCAAATTGACTAAAATTAAAGATGAAGAGAAAACATTGAAAGTACCAAGGGAAGAGAAACAAATAACATACAAGGGAACCCTGATAAGGTTATCAGCAGATTAGTCAGCAGAAACTCTGCAGGCTAGAAGGGACTGGGACAATATACTTAAAGTGATGAAAGGAAAAAGCCTCCAACCAAGATTACTTTAACCACCAAGGCTCTAACTCAGATTTGAAGGAGAAATCAAAAAGCTTCACAGATAAGCAAAGGCTAAAAGGATTCAACACCACCAAACCAGCTTTACAACAAATACTAAAGGAACTTCTCCAGGCAGAAAATAAAAGGCCACAACCAGAAACAAAAATACCACAAATGAAGTGACAAGGCTCACCAATAAAGGTATATATACAGTAAAGACATGAAATCATCCATGCACAATTATGCCACCAAATCAGAAATCATGAGAAGAGGAGGGTACAAAAGCAGGACACTGGAGATGCACTTGCAATTAAGAGACCAACAACTTCTAACAATCTCATATATATATATAGATAGAGAGAGAGATACTCATATCAAAACTTCAAAATAATGGGAAACCAAAAATCTACAATTGATACACAAATAAGAAAAATCAACTCAAATACAACACTAAAGATAGTCATCAAACCAGAAGAGGAGAGAACAAGAGAAGGGAAGAAAAAGGAGCAACAAAAACAAATCCAAAGCAATTAATAAAATGGCAATAAGAACATACACATCAATAATTACCTTAAATGTGAACGGACTAAACGCCCCAACCAAAAGATATACACTGGCTGAATGGATACAAAAACAAGATCCATATATATGCTGTCTTCAAAAGATCCACTTCACTTCTAGGGACACATATAAATTGAAAGCGAGAGGATGGAAGAAAATATTCCATGCAAACGGGGATCAAAAGGAAGCTTGAGTAGCAATACTCATATCAGACAAAATAGACCTTAAAATGAAGAATATTTTAAGGGACAAGGAAGGTCATTATATAATGATCAAAGGATCAATCCAAGAAGAAGAAATAAAAATTTAACAATTTTAAATATCTTTGCCTGCAACATAGGTTCACCACAATATATAAGGCAACTGCTAACAACCTAAAAGAACAAATCGACAATAACACAATAATAGTAGGGTACTTTAACACCCCACTTACAGCAATGGACAGATCAACCAGACAGAAAATCAATAAGGAAACACAGGCCCTGAATGAAGCATTAAAACAGATCCAAAAGCAAAAGAATACACATTCTTCTCAAGTGCACAGGGAACATTCTCTAAGATTGATCACATCCAGGGCTAAAAAATCCAACCTCAGTAACTTTAAGAAAATTGAAATCATATCAAGCATCTTTTCTGACCACAACGCTGTACAACTGGAAATCATCAACAAGAAAAAAATGCAAAAAATACAAACAATGGAGACTAAACAACATGCTAATAAACAACCAATGGATCACTGAAGAAATCAAAGAGGAAATTAAAAAAATCCCTAGAAGCAAATGACAACAAAGGTAAAACACTCCAAACATATGGGATGCAGCAAACACTATCTAACAGGAAAGTTTATAGCAATACCAGCCCACTTCAGGAAACAAGAAAAAGCTCAAAAAAACAAGTTAACTTTATATCTAAAGCAGCTCAAGATAGGACAGACAAGACCTAAAGTTAGTAGAAGGAAAGAAATCATAAAGATAAGAGTAGAAATCAATGAAATAGAAACAAAGAAAACCATAGAAAAGATCAATGAAATGAAATCTTGGTTCTTTGAAGAGATCAACAAAACTGATAAACCTTTAGCAAGACTTATCAAGAAAAAAAGAGAGAAGATGCAAATCAATAAAAGTAGAAATGAAAAAGGAGAAGTAACAATGGACATCACAGAAATACAAAGGACCACAAGAGACTACTATATGCAACTATATGCCAATAAAATGGAAAACCCAGAAAAAGTGGACAAATTCTTAGAAAAGGACAATCTTACAAGACTAAACCAAGACGAAATAGAAAAGAAGAATGGACCAATCACAAGAACTGAAATGGAAACTGTGATTAAAAAACTTCCAACAAACAAAAGTCCAGGACCAGATGGCTTCACAGGTGAATTCTATCAAACATTTAGAAAAGGGCCAATACCTATCCTTCTGAAACTATTTCAAAAAATTGCAGGGGAAGGGACACTGCCAAACTCATCCTATGAGGCCACCATTACCCTGATACCAAAACCAAAGATATGACAAAAAAAGAAAATTTCAGGATAATTTCACTGATGAACATCGATGCAAAAATCCTCAACAAAATACTAGCAAACCACATCCAACAATATGTTAAAAGGATTGTACATCATGATCAAGTGGGATTTGTCCCAGGGGTGCAAGGGTTCTTCAATATCCACAAATCCATCAGTGTGATACACCGCATTAACAAACTGGAGAATAAAGACCATATGAACTTCTTGATAGACACAGAAAAAAACCTTTGACAAAATCCAACACCTGTTTCTGATAAAAACCCTTCAGAAAGTGGGCACAGAGGGAACCTACCTCAACATAATACAGGCCTTATATGACAAACCCACAGCTAACATCATTCTCTATGGTGAAAAGCTAAAAGAATTCCCACTGAGATCAGGAACAAGACAAGGATGTCTGCTCTTGCCACTACTATTCAACATAATTTTGGAAGTCCTAGCCACAGCAAGCAGAGAAGTAAAAGATATAAAATGTACCCAAATTGGAAAGGAAGAAGTAAAACTATCACTGTTTGAAGATGACATGATACTATACCTTGAGAATCCTAAAGACTCTACTGTTAGAGCTCATCCATGAATTTGGCCAAGTCGCTGGATACAAAATTAAATACACAGAAAAATGACGGCATTTCTATTTACTAACAAAAAAAGATCAGAAAGAGAAATTAGGGAAGCAATCCCATTTACCATCACATCCAAAAGAATAAAATGCCTAGGAGTAAACATACCTAAAGAGACAAAAGATCTGTACTCTGAAAACTATAAGCCACTGATGAAAGAAATCAAAGATGACACAAACAGTTGGAAAGACATACCATGCTCATGGATTGGAAGAGTTAATATTATCAAAATGACTATACTACCCAAGGCAACCTACAGATTCAATGCAATCCCTATCAAATTACCAAAGACATTTATCACAGAACTCGAACAAAATATTTTAAAGTTTCTTTGGAAGCACAAAAATCCCAGAATAGCCAAAGCCATCCTGAAAAAGAGAAATGGAGCTGGAGGAATCAGACTCCCGGACTTCAGACTCTACTACAAAGCAACAGTCATCAAAATCATATGGTACTTGCACAAAGATAAAAATATAGTTCAGTGGAACAGGTTAGAAAGCCTAGAATTAAGCCCACGCACCTACAGCCAACTAATCTATGACAAAGGAGGCAAGAATAGGCAATGGAGAAGGACAGCATATTCAATAAGTGGTGCTGGGAAAACTGGACAGCCACATGGAAAAGAATGAAATTAGAATACCTCCTAACACCATACACAAAAATAAACTCCAAATGGGTTAAAGATCTAGATATAAGACCAGACACTATCAAACCCTTAGAGCAAAACATAGGCCAAACACTCTCTGACATAAACAACAGCAACATCTTCTCAGATCCATCTCTTAGAGTATTGACAATAAAAAGAAAAATAAACAAATGGGACCTAATGAAACTTAAAAGTTTCTGCACAGCAAAGGAAACCCTAAACAAAACGAAAAGACAACCCACAGAATGGGAGAAAATCTTTGCAAGTGAATTGACTGACAAGGGATTCATCTCCAAAATTTATAAACAACTTCTACAGCTCAATACCAAAACAACAAACAACCCCATCCAAAAATGGGCAGAAGATCTAAACAGACAGTTCTCTAAAGAAGACATACAAATGGCCAAAAACCACATGAAAAGATGTTCAACATCACTCATTATTAGAGAAATGCAAATGAAAACCACTCTGAGGTACCACCTTACACCAGCCAGAATAGCCATCATCTAAAAGTCTACAAACAATAAGAGCTGGAGAGGGTGTGGAGAAAAAGGAACACTAGTACACTGTTGGTGGGATTGTAAATTGGTGCAACCACTGTGGAAAGCAGTATGGAGATGCCTCAGAAAACTAAAAATAGAACTACCATTTGATCCAGCAATCCCACTCCTGGGCATCTATCCAGAGAAAACCATGACTCACAAAACACATGTACTCCAGTGTTCACTGCAGCACTATTTACAATAGCCAAGACATGGAAACAACCTAAATGTTCATCGACAGAGGAAGTGGATCCAGAAGATATGGTACATATACACAATGGAATATTACTCAGCCATTAAAAGGAACAAAATACCAGCATTTTTAGCAACATGGATGGACCTAGAAATTATCATGCTAGGTGAAGTCAGCCATACAATGAGACACCAATATCAAATGCTGTCACTGGCATGTGGAATCTGTAAAAAGGAGAGACTGAACTTCTTTGCAGAACAGATACAGACTCACAGACTTTGAAAAAGGAGACAATTTGGGGGGGTGGGGGCATGCGCTGGGGTTGTGGGATGGAAATCCTATAAAATTGGATTGCGATGATTATTGTACAACTATAAATGTAATAAATTCATTGAGTAATAAAATAAAAAAATGGAATCCAATTACAGCAGCTCCGGTGGCTGTAAAGCGGTGAGTTTGATCCCCAGCACAATGGGTTAAAGGATTTGGCGTTGCTGCAGCTGTGACTGCGAGTCTGTCTCTGGCCTGGGATCTTCCATATGCTGCTGGTACAGCCATTAAGAAAAAAAAAGAAAGAAAGAAAAGGAAAAGGAGAAAACTATACTCACCTACATCATTGAGCTGTCATAAAAATAAATCAGTAGTCCTAAATCCAATCCACCACCATCTTTCTATGACAAACGTCTAACATCCTCTCAAATATCCTGAAATGAAATTCATGGAATACTTCCTATCAGGATATGATTTTAAAATAATGCAATGCTTTAACTATATAATGCAAAGAAGAAATTAAAGAAAGGTAATTAGTCATAAAATAATATGTGTTTCAATAAGTAAATGCTCAGACATGATTATTATAGAGGACATAATAATAACGTGCCCCATCCCTGCACATATACATGGAATCACCACAAAGGCAGCATTCACAACCACCATAAGCTATGTGCTGCAGGCAGTGATCCAATGTCCAAAACAGTGAAAAACTCTTGATGAAGCGTCAAACAAAACAAAGTATGATCTTCTGATCTTCTCTCAATTTACACGATAGAGACACTCTTGGAAATGTCAGTATCTTCAAAATTCAAAATTTACTTTCTGTTTATATGCCAAACAAAAGTGAGCTCCAGACTTGAAAAAATTATTACAACAGAATTTCCCCCATGGGAATGGCCACGTGACATCAGGGACATGTGTGTGAGAATTGAGTAAATTTTTTCTTCCCTCTGTGAGACAGTCCCTCCCTTTGCAGGGAGTCTTGCATCCCTGGCCCTGTCACAAGTCATTGTGACAACAAAAACACCTCCACAGACTTCCACAGTGTCCCCAGGGAGTGTCCCCACCCTGAATGGGGACCATCCTGTCAGCGGTACAGATATACTGATGAAAACTGTTCTACCCAACCCCCAGGAAAAGTCTCTGCAGGCTCAGCTACAAGAATATTCAAGCATCTCTTGTACTGAACTGCTCTGGATTTTTCTGTTGGTTTTTGTTTTTTTTTAGTTTTGGGGTTTTTTTAAGGCCACACCCATGGCATATGGAGCTTCTCCAGCCAGAGACAGAATCTGAGCCACATCTGGGATATAATATTACAGCCAAGCAATGCTGGCTCCTTTAACCCACTGTGTTGGGCTGGGGATTGAACCTGCACCTCCACAGCGACCCAAGCTGCTGCAGTCAGATTCTTAACCCACTGAGCCACAGCAGGAACTCTGTGTTCTGCCCTATTTATCTCATGGACAACTTGAATCATGTAACTGATCAAAGTTTCTCTTTGGAGTGACAGTTGGAATGTTTAGAAATTTTCAACCATTTTACAAGAAATTTGGGCTCTAATTTTACTGCAAGTTAATCTTAACTTTTAATTTTGTTCCTCTCTAACCTCCTTGTCTATTTTTACAAACAATGGATAGAAGACTTACTTGTGTATGTATTCACATGTTATTTTTGTTTTAAAAGTGAAAGCTGCATACATATAATTGTTTATATTTAAATCATACAAATGATATTTGTAAACAATTTTTTATTAATTTATCCAGGTCCTATGTCAACTCTTACAACTTATTTGGTTAGACCTGAAGTTTATGTTTCAATTCATGGATAACAGTATTTTAATTCCATAAACAATTGTGAGTTTTATCATTCTTGGGCTATAAAGTGGGTAGTTTTATGCACTAAATATCTACTGAGATTTGTGGTTGCCAACAGGGAGGGAAGAGGGAGTTGGATGGACTGGGAGTTTGGGGGTAGTAGATACAGATTATTGCATTCAGAATGGATAAACAATGAGGTCCTGCCATGCAGGGAACTATATCCATTCTCTTGGGATAGACTATGATGGAAGATAATATAAGAAAAGGAGTATATATATAAAACTGGGTCACTATGCTATACAGCAGAAATTGACATAACACTGTAAATTATCTACACTCTAATAAAAAAAGATACATTATCCCACATAAAGTAGGTTATAGACATTGTTGAATTCTCACTCGAGAGTTGAGGTCACAAGCTTCACTCAATATTTCTACTGACAGTTCAGAGATGTGAGGTCCCAGCTTGTACTCAGAAACTGGGCAAAAGTTGTTGACTGGCTATTAGACTCTAAGAACGTCCTTAGTCTGCGGCCTGCCTAAGCTTCAGTTTCCTCACGTGCAAAATGATAACATTACCCACCTAATGTGGATAACATCTGACTACACTGATCAAAGTTATGCAATGTTTGTTATTACGGTTGGAGTGTTTTGGCTAATATCTTTTGGCTGGTATCTTTGATTTTTTTAACGTTTTTCAGCCTTTGAGCCAGCAAGCCACTTCAATTTTGTTTTCATTTTCTTTCTTTATTTTCTTTTTTGCCAACCCCTTGGGCATATGGAGTTCCCAGGCCAGGGATTAGATCCCATCCACAGTTATGATCTAAGCTAACACCCTATACCAAGCTGGGGATCGAACCTGCATTCCAGCGCTCCCAAGATGCTGCTGAACCCACTGAGCCATAGCAGAAATTCCTGGTGGTATCATTTTGAAAGATTCTGAACTGGTAACACAGTTTCATTATCTCTGTGTGCACTGTATCACCTTTAGATTGTCAGACCCTCCAGGAAATATGTCTTCTGTTTTCATGCTCTAAAATTCCTTTGATGGAGCTCCCATCATGGCTCAGTGGAAACGAATCTGACTAGCATCCACAAGGACACAGGTTCAATCCCTGGCCTTGCTCAGGGGGTTAAGGATTGGGGTTGCTGTGAGCTGCAGTGTAGGTCAAAGATGCGGCTTGGATCCCACATTTCTGTGGCTGTGTTGCGGGCCAGCAGCTGTAGGTCCAATTCAATCCCTGACCTGGTGACTTCCATATGCCATAGGTGTAGCCCTAAAAACACCAAAAAAAAAAAAATTATATTTTGGCTCAGCTAGCTGATGGACTAATTCTCTCTCATCTTTCACTTCTAGACTACAAAGAGATGTCTCAGTCACTGTCTCTTTCCTGCTACCCATTTACTCAGGGACCTCAACAACTGGGTGCAGGCCCTGGTGGCCACCCAGAGATACCTGTATGTGTGAAGTGGCTCCTAACTGTACAGTCAAGATCTGGGATATCTGGCCACTCAACTTCATCCATGTCCTATAGCCATGGGCAGCAGTGTCTACTCTGTCACCATGATGAGTCACCACAGTGTCTGTGGCACCAGGACAACTTTATCCACCTGCGGGACCTCAAGTCCAAGTATCAGGTATAGGTCGCAGAGGGCCACGTGCGCAGTGTGTGTACCCTAGCAGTCACCTCGATGCCAGACCAGATCAAAGTCTCTGGAACATCCTATGACTAGTCCAAGGACAACACTATCTGGGAGTTCCTGCTGTGGCTCAATGGGATCTGAAGCATCTCTGCCATGCCAGAAAGCAGGTTGATCCCTGGCCCAGCAGAGTGGGTTATAGGATCTGGGGTTGCCACAGCTGCAGTGTAGGTCACAGTTGAGGCCCGGATCCCTGGACTGGAAACTCCATATACCACCAAGCGGCCATAAAAGGAATAAAAAAGAAAGGACAACATGATCTGCATACAGATCGCTGTGCCACTAAGGGAGTGTGACTGCGCTGACCATGTCCCAGAGGCTAGGTCTTCTCAGGGGCTGTGTGGACAGCGCTGCAAGGGGGTAGACTTGCTCACAGAGACTCCAGGCCTGACCTTGGTTTCCACCAGCCCCACCTTAGGCCTGAACCAGGCTGACCACACAAGTGGTCTCAGGGTTCCTGCCTACCCTATGGCACAGGAGGACAGGCTTAGCTGGCTAGACAACTCCCTCCCACCCGACACCCCCACAAGCCTCCCTCCCTCCACTTGGCCCTGTCATCATTTGCTGCCTGGACAATGCCCAGCACCCTCTCCCTGGGGGCCAAGGAAAACACCGGCCCAGTCCCTCTCCCTACCCCACATGTTCTAAGGGCCTTTTCATTCACCTTTTCTACTCTTTTTAGACTACATATAGAGTCGATCCCTTCCTGATTGAAATAAAAGCCACACAGACTGAAACACATTTTAAATAAAGTGCATGCAGATCAACACATTTAAGATATTTTTTTAAGTGACTTGCTTTTCTAGTGTTCAATTTGTAACTGTTTTTCCCCAGGAGGGACTAGTTCCATTTATTCAGCATTACCATATTTATTCCCAAGGACTTGGAGAGGGGCACAGTGGAGAAACAGGGAAGAGCTCTGTGCAAAGAGAAAGGCTGGGCTGCTCTGTGTCCACAAGAACATAGGGCTCATCAAAGGTCTCTGAGAAAAGAGTGAAGATGGATGAGGATTCATCCTTCCCCTACAATTGCCCCCCTCCCACCCCACTCCCACTTTTGTCAGATTCCACCTGCTGCTCCTCCCTTCATTCTGCCCAAGGCAGCTCTTTTTGTTTAATCCTTTAGTCTTGAGCTGACTGCCAGCAGATGATCTGGAGGGTCAATGCAAAAGATGGGAGCTTCCCTTAGATAACATCCCCAATGGTGGTCCATGTATGTATTTCTGGGTTGTTGTTTTTTCACCCCTCCTCCCTAACCTATGGGCAATAATGCAAGAGAAACTCTCTGAGCCACAGTGAATCTTGTGTTAACAAGAAATGTGTTTATTCAAGACACCAAGAAGTACAGACCAGGACATTGGGTTTTTCTCAGAGGTAACAGAAACTATTCTACCCAATCATGGATTTAATACCCATGACACTAACCTACCTGCTACTCCTAGGACTGGTTCCTTCTAGGAGTGGTTCAGCCTCTCCCAGGTAGTCACTCATCTTGATGGTGATGGAAATACCTTGAGAACCCCCTCTGCCTACCAGAAATGGAGAGACAAACAACAATGTGAGCAAAAAGAAACCTGGAGCATGAAGTGGACAGTCGTCCTTCTACCACGTAAAAAAAGTACAAGATTCCAGACAGGGGACGCTTCCAGATTCCTAGGTAGCCACCTACCCACGATGTCCAAAATACTAGATGCCAGGTGGAGGAAAAGACCAAGGCAAACAGTGAACTTTGGATGTGCTAATAAGAAATAGATATTGGTTTTCCTCCCTGTTTGTCACAGAACATCTAAAAACCCTTTGGAATTTCCAGAGAAGAGTGAGAAATGTGTGCTTTGTTATGTTAATGAGGTGACTTAGGACCCCATTTAAGGATGCAGGATGATTGCCAGGGAGCTGATGAGAGGGTTGAAGCTTTTGGCCCCACCCCCTTGACCTCTTGGGAAGGGAGAGGGGCTGGAGATAGAATTCAATCACCAGTGGCCAATAATGTAATCAGTCATACCTAGGGAATAAAGCCTCCATTTGATTGTTCAAGCCCCAAAGGACAAATTTCAGAGAGCTTCTACGTTAGGGGAAATGTAGAGATTTTGGGAGAGTGGTAGACTCAGAGGGCATGGAAGTTCTGCCCCCTTTCCTTAAGCCTTGTCCTATGCATTTCTTCCATCTGGCTGTTCCTGAGTTACATCCTATCACAATAATCTAGTAAGTAAAATATCTCTGTGTTGGGTAAGCCACTCTAGCAAATTAATGGAACCTGAGAAGGGGATCACGGCAGCCTTCACTTTACAGCCAGTAGGTCAGGAGCCCAGGTGACAACCTGGATTGTGATTGTTGTCTGAAATGGGGCAGTGGGGCAGGAGTGGAGTCTTTTAGGACTGAGCCCTTGACCTGTGGGATCTGACACTATCTCCAGGTGAATGGACACTATCTCCAGGTAGATGGATGCCATCTCCAGATAGAAAGTGTAAGTGTCAGAACTTAGATGAATTACAGGACATCCAGCTGGTAGGTGTCCAAGAATTGCTTGTAGGTATAGGGGAAACAACCCCCCCCCCCCACACACACACACACACAGCAGCATGGGTGACCAGAATCCATTAGCTGTTCATTTGTCTGATGAGTATCACTTTCTCAGCTTCTGTTTTCACTCTAGAGGGGACCCAGTAAAGACCAAGAAAGAAACACAGACTTTGAAATTAGATCCAGGTTGAAAACCCTGCTTCACATCTCCTAGTTACCCTCTCAGATCTTCCATCTTCCCATAAAGCAGAACTAAAAATGGGACTTACCTCATAGGGATGCTGGAAAGATAACATCTGTGCATACAAAGGGCCTAACTGAGAGCCTGGCATTTAGTAGGCATTCAAAAAATTATATTTCTTGATTAACAAATGGAATAGTTTCTTTATGATACTCAATGATTCATTTTGGCAACCATTCTTCATTTCTCCTGATTTTGGATGAAGGAATACATTCTGCCCTTTCCATTCTACCTTGTACATTTTAAATGGACCACTGAAATTCTGCCAGAAAATAAAGAGGAATGCTTACCTCTTTAAGAATATAAAATCATTTTTGACAAATAATCATCTTGAAGTACTTCTGGACACACAATTTTAAAAACAGTGCTTAAAGAAAGGCCTGGGGGTCCCAGAAAGCATCATTTCAGGAATAATGAGTGTTTATCATTCTTCCTTGCTTAAATGGCAATTATCAACATTAGTTACTCAGATTTTAGTTAAAAATGGGAAAAACTTAACAATCAAGAGAAACTTTTAAATATTTGTAATTTTAATATTAATTCTCTGCCTTTATAATCATATAATTTGTAACAAAGCAGGACCCTGCAGGGCCTTCCTGGAGACAGACCCCCACACCACATCCCATGTCCCCAGCCTCCTATTTATAGAAAAACTTTAGGCTCCTAGGCTTTCCCTGAGTTCCAAAGAGCAAATTTAATCAGAGCAGTGAAAATGCACAAAGGAGAACAGTCAAGGAAGAGAAAATGATAGTTTAGCTAAAAAAAAAAAGGAGTTCCTGTCGTGGTGCAGTGGTTAACGAATGGGACTAGGAACCATGAGGTTGAGGGTTCAGTCCCTGCCCTTGCTCAGGGGGTTAACGATCCGGTGTTGCCGTGAGCTGTGGTGTAGGTTGCAGACGCGGCTCGGATCCCGCGTTGCTGTGGCTCTGGCATAGGCTAGTGGCTACAGCTCCGATTCGACCCCCTAGCCTGGGAACCTCCATATGCCGCTGGAGCGGCCCAAAGAAATAGCAAAAAGACAAAAAAATAAATAAATAAATAAAGTTTAAAAAAAAAAAAAGGACATATTCCTCTTCAAGGGCCATAAACAATCCTTGGAGCCATACTCTTGAGTTGTTTTGCAGATACTGAAACCCCCACCAGGTAGAAGAAATTAACTGCATGCTGACCACCAGTACATAGACTCCCAGGTCAGCTGGAGCCATAAAATGGATAATGGAAATTCCCAAACATCACCCTGTTACCTCACCACTAACTAATGAGAGAACTGTGCAAGAGCTGATCATGCACCCTGCAACCCACACCCCTAACCTTGCTTTTAAACCCCCTGCCCTGGAGTTCCCGTCGTGGCGCAGTGGTTAACGAATCCGACTAGGAACCATGAGGTCGAGGGTTCGGTCCCTGCCCTTGCTCAGTGGGTTAACGAGCCGGCGTTGCCGTGAGCTGTGGTGTAGGTTGCAGACACGGCTCGGATCCTGCGTTGCTGTGGCTCTGGCATAGGCTGGCAGCTACAGCTCCGATTAGACCCCTAGCCTGGGAAACTCCATATGCTGCGGGAGCGGCCCAAGAAATAGCAAAAAGACAAAAAAAATAAAATAAAATAAAATAAATAAAACCCCTGCCCTGAAAGCCAATGGAGAGTTTGGGTCTTTTGACCATAAGCTCCTTGTTTGTCCCCATGTCAGACACCTTGCAGTGAAAGCTATACCCACCTTCACCACAACCCAGTATCAGCAGATTTGTTTGACTGGGTGCAGGTAAGCTGACCTAAGTTTGATTCGGTAACAATATCATATAGGACGTTTTTAAGAACACAAAAAGTCTACATAGCATTTTCCATTAAACAACATGTTTTTCTAAAGGAGGTTAATAAGTAGTAGTAATCCATAACTTGAAGTTTTTGCTTTTTCTCCTAGAGAAAGAACACTAATATTTCACAAGGTTAGAAGCATAACATGGGGATATACAGCAAACAAAGAGGGAAGGTATTTTGTTACCACCTAACAGCTCTTTAGCCTATATAAGTGTATATTAGAAATATTTATAAATGTATTTATATATAAGTATTATTTATTCTAAGTCCTTATATGATTTTTTCCTATATGCAGTAATTTGAAAAGTAGATTCATCTCTCACCTAGTTTATGTCTCATTTTCAGATACACTATTCTGAATAGGATTCTACACCAACTTGATGATTCTAATTTTCTTTAGATATCACCAAAGCAATCTGTAGTTAAAGATGAGAACTGAAAACCCATTACTCTATGCTGGGTAATACTCTGGATATTCCCCCAAAAATATTAAAGGAATTTTTTTAAGTAGGAAGCCACAACAATAGACAGAGGGTGAAAGGAGAGAACTGCAATAAAATTTTAGAATTTCCACCACATGTAAAGCAATTAGATAATCTGAACCAGTCCTCCTGCTGAAGAAATGTAGAAATGTTGGATGAAATGTAAAATCATCTGATTGAATGGAGCAGAGAGCTAACAAATAGTAAAACATTCCAGAACGGAGATTCACTGGAGGTCAGAATCAAAACAAGTGAGCCTGGAGTTTCCGTCGTGGCTCAGTGATTAACAAATCCAACTAGGAACCATGAGGTTGTGGGTTCGATCCCTGGCCTTGCTCAGTGGGTTAAGGATCCGGGGTTGCTGTGAACTGTGGCATAGGTTGCAGACACGGCTCAAATCCCGAGTTGCTGTGGCTCTGGTGTAGGCCGGTGGCTACAGCTCCAATTCAACCCCTAGCCTGGGAACCTCCATGTGCTGCAGGAGCGGCTCTAGAAAAGGCAAAAAGACAAAAAAAAAAAAAAAAAAAAAAAAACAAGTGAGCCTAGCCTTAGGGGCCACATTTGCCCCAAAGCATTTGCTGATCTGCAAGAAAGAGGTTGAGCAGAGCTTTTGAAAATCTCTCAATAGGAAGGGGACAAAAATTGGAGTCCACAGGTGAACACAAGGGGATCCATACCTTTACCATGTACAACCCAGCCTTTGTGTAGTCTACAAAATCTCCAACCCAGAAATTTTATTAAGCTGATCTTGGATTGCTAGTAATCCCCACTGCTTCCTAGAAGCAAAGGAAAATATTCTCTGGAAGAAAATATCCTGGACTTCAAACTATTTCCGGAAAAATATTTTTATAATTTTAATAAACTTTTTATATTAGAATAAATGCAGACCTAAAGAAAATTGTGAGGATATTAGAGAGCTCCAATATACCCTTATGGGAACATAGTTTCACCTAGTATTGGCATCTTCCATTATTAATGGTGCATTTTTTACATTTAATGAACTGGTATTGATACTTGAAGCCCATTAACTGAAACCTATATTTTTCTCAGATTTTCCTAGGTTTTTTTTAATTTTAATTAAAGTAATAGTTGGTTTACAATGTTGTGCCAATTTCTGCTGTATAGCAAAGTTACCCAGTGATACCCACACACACACACACACACACACACACATATATACATTCCCTTTCTTATATTACCTCCCATCATGATCTATCCCAAAAGACTGGATATAGTTCTCTGTTCTATACACAGGGATCTCATTGCTTATCCATTCTAAATGTAATAGTTTGCTCCTTCTAACCCCGAATTCCTAGTCCATCCCAATCCCTCTTCTCCCACCTTTGGCAACCTCAAGTCTATTCTCTATGTCTGAGTCTGTTTCTTTTTGTAGATAGGTTCATTGTGCCATATTTTAGATTCCACATATAAGTAATATCATATGGTATTTGTCTTTCTCTTTCTGACTGACTTCACTGAGTATGAGAATCTCTAGTTGTATTCATGTTGCTGTGAATGGCACTATTTTGTTCTTTTTATGGCTGAGTATTATTCCATTGTGTATATGTGCCACATCTCCTTACATTCATCTGATAATGGACATTTAGATTGTTTCCATGCCTTGGCTATTGTAGTTTTTTTTTTTTTAATTTTAACTTAATATCCTTTTTCTGTTCCAGGATCCCATTCAGGACACCACATTACATTTAGTTGCTATGTCTCCTTAGAAAAATCTTGACTTGTGACAGTTTCTCAGACTTCTGCTGTTTCTGCTGACCTTGGCAATTTTGAGGAGAGCCACAAGCACCTGGTAGGATGTACCTCAATTGGCATTTGTCTGATGTTTTTCTCATGATTGATTTGGGGTTAACGGTTTTTTGGAGGAAGACCACAAAAGTAAAGTGTCCTTCCCACTATAGCTAAGAAGGAAGCACAGTGTCAACATGACCACCTTGTTGATGTTGACCTTGATCAAAGGTTGTATATGTCAGGATCTCCACTCTAAATCTACTCTTTTCTTCCCTTTTTTCCATCTTGTACTCTTTAGAAGGAAGCCACTACACACAGGTCACACTTAAGGAGTGAGAGTTATGCTCCATTCCCTGGAGTAGGGAGTTATCTACATAAATTATTTGGAATTGTTCTCTATGGTATATTTGTCTATTCTCCCCACTTTTATTCATGTATTAAATAATTTATCTGTAACAGCATGGACTTGTGATAATTATTTTACACTTATAATCCAATTCTACTTTATTCCTAAAATTGTGTCAGTGTTGACCATTGGGGGCCTTTTCTGTTGGCTCCTGTGTCCCTTTGACATTTTTGCATGGACATAACATTTTCAGGTCTGTTGGGTAAATAGCTTGGAGTGTGATTGCTGTAAGATTATGTTTAGTTTTATAAAAAAAAAAAATTTAAACTGCTGAATTGTCTTCTAAAATGCCTATACCAATTTGCATTCCCACCGGTAATGAGTGGTGCTCCACATCTTTGCCAGTTAATTGATAGTGTCAGTTTTTAAAAAAAAATTTCAGTTATCCTAATATGTAGTAGTGGTATCTCATTGAAATTTCAATTTGCATTTCCTAATGACAAATGATGTTGAGAAACTTTCATATGCTTATTTTCCATCTGCATATCTTCTTTGACAGAGTGTCTGAATCAGATCTTTGGCTCATTTTCAACTGAGTTGTTAGATTTTTTTATTGTTGAGTTTTAAGCTCACTTTGTATCTTTTGGATACATGTCTTATATCAGAAATGTGTTTTGCAGGATTTCCCTTGTGGTGCAGTAAGTTAAGGATCCAGTGTTGTCATTGCAGTGGTTGGGTCACTGCTGTGGCTCAAGGTTCTATCCTTGGTCCAGGAACTTACATGTGACAAGATGTGGTGAAAACAAAAAGAAATGTATTTTGCAAATATTTTCTCCCAGTTCAGAGCTTATCTTGTAATTTTGTTTATAGTTTCTTTACCAGAGCAGAAGTTTTTCATTTTAATAAAATCCAACATCATGTTTTTCTTTCATAGATCATGTTTTTGTCTTGTATCTAAAGTCTCATCACCAAGCCTAAGGTCACTAAGATTTTCTTCTGTATTTTCTTATAGAATTTTATATACATTTTTCATTTATGTGCATGATTCATTTTTACTTCACTTCCATGTAAGGTGTAATGTTTGAGTCTAGCTCCATTTTTTGTTTTTTATAGGGGGTGTGTGTGTGTGTGTGTGTGTGTGTATAGGTTCTTAAGGCACCATTTGTTGAAAAGACACTCCTTTAACCACTGAATTGCTTTTTCACTTTTGTCCAAAATCAATCAACTTCATTTGTGTGGGCCCTTCCGCTCTCCTTTGTGTCTATGCTTTCACCAATACCATGCTGTCTTGCTCACTATAGTATGATTCTTAAAATATAATGTTTCATTTATAATAAGAAAAATAATAACTTATAGAAGGAGATAAGAAAATAACATTAAAAAATAAGAAAAGCAAGACAATAGAAACAACCACCACAGCTCCAGAAGAACTCAGAATCACCAAAATTATTCTTTCTGTATAATAAGATAAAAGACAAGATTAAAAATTTTAACACAGAGGCATAAGTTATTTTTTTAAAAAATATGAAGCAGACTTGAAAAAGAACCAAGTATGTCAGGAAACAAGTTTCTACAATCTTTTCTTAGTCTCTCTGTTTCTATTTTCTATACTAAAAACTCCATCTTCTCCTGCTTTAACTTTACCATATATTCCTGCTTGAAAAGCAGTCACAGTGCTGGCAAATGACTTAAACTTAAGAACAAAGACCCAAAGATATAAGTTATTTATGTGGTCAGCTGAATGCATAGGTCTAGGCATGCCAGACCCGTTCAGATAGTCACGCCATATGCACAGCATGATATGTCCTCTTAAGAATAAGAGGAAGATGAGCCTCATGGCCCCAAGGGGTTTATAAGGGCCCATTAGCAGGATATGCATTAGCAAGGAGAATGAGGTACAAACCTATCTGGCAATGAGGCAATCTGGGTTGCTGCAGATAGGCATGCTGTCTACAAAAGCACAATGGTAATTCTCTAGACGCTATGCATAGTTAGCTGATGCCAAGCTTCCTCAATGCTAGTAATTGTTAAATGCCTAAAGGTCAGAATAAAAGCTTAGCCAGCTACCGGCTATATGACTTTTAAAACAATAAAAAAAAAAAACCTATATCCTGTCCCTATAGCCCCCTCCTCACTTGACGTAATCCTAAAGAGCACTATAAAAGCAGTGTGGCTTCTTGAGGCAGGGCTCTTGGTCCCTGAGACCTTGAGTCCCCCAGTTTCCACCTTTAATTAAGATAAATGTCTCTATGTCTTGTTTTATGTTAACTTTTTCTTAAATTTTACAGCACCTGTTCTTCAGCCCTCACCTGCTGAGCTGGTCTCGACACAAGTGGAAATCCCAGAACTGAAAAATACAATGACTAAAAATTAGGAACAATGAATTATACCCAGCTGAAGAGGAAATAGTGAAATAAAAGATGAGTAGATGTAATGAAAGCAAGAGGGAGGAAAAGGGTCTGAAAAACATGAGGATATGAGATACACAGATTTTATGATAAAGGTGAAACTTCAGAACAGTAGGGAAAACAATGAGCTTTCCAATAAATGGTGGTGGAACAAGTAAAAGCAAGCAAAAGTGCTTATTGGTGGCAGACTTAGAAAGACACATCTTAAACTGGCAGCAGATAAAGCTCAGAAACAATCCAATTTACACATACATATTTAAAAAAAAAGACATACCATGTTATTTCTGGAAATTGGGGTAAATTAACAGAAGAGTTGGATTAAAATAGAAAGATGAATTGAAGTATCTAATAATCACTTAAAGCTCCAACTCCCTTACCCCATTCCATTCATTTGTGTAACTGTCTCTTTTCACCCACAGAAGGCCGAAAGTTTATTTTCTGGACAGGGTAAAACTCTGGACTCTTCAATATTTGGCCTCATTTGAGAATGAAAACAGGAAGATTAAATTAAAATATACATGAGAATATTAAGACCCAAGCCCCAGAACTTTTTCTCCACCCATGTACTGATATATTGGGAGTTAGGCCATATCCTAAAATCAAGAGATGAAAAGGAAAGGAAAGAATAAAGAAAAAAAAGAGAGAGAGAGATGAGAGTAGTCTTTTCTAGAATATCTGACCACTTGAAGAGGAAATATTTAAAGATAATGACTTCAGGTGTTCTGGAAAAGGGGTTGCCAGATAATATCAGATAAAAATATAGAATTCGCAGTTAAATTTGAATCTTACATAAGCAAATAATTTCATTATATGTCACATGCAATACTTGTGACATATTTATATTTAAAAATATATTTTTATCTTGAGTTTAACTGAGTATCCTATAATTTATTGGTCAGCACTAAGAAGGAAGTATATCAGCCTAATAAATCTACATTGAAAGCCACAGTTCATAAGTTTGAAACTTATGCAGAAAACTTTTCATCAGCTATTTACAGACTTAAAGATAAGTAAGTAGTCAGCTAAGGATTACTAGATATTTGACCAAATTGTCAAGCACAAAAGATAGAAAACAAAAAAAGAAGAAATTTAAAATGCAGCTTGGATGAAACAGAGACTACAAAAGAAGAAATTCCTTTTGAGACCTTTTTTTAATATCTTTAAAGAAATAAAGGAAATTATATCCCTGAAATTCTGAAACAGTATCTTATTAAAATATTTAAAAAGAAAGGAATTTTAAAACAAAAAACACCAAAAACAATTCTTCAGAAATCATAAATGACAGTAAAAATTTAAAAAGCAAATAAAGGTTAAAAGATTAAGTTGGGGAAATATTTTAGAAATGAGAATGCAAAGAGTAAGAGGAAAATAGAGGCATGAATTTGAAAAGTTAAAAACACAGTTCAAGAATGCCACCATCCCAATAACATGGATTTCAGACAGAGAGAACACAGGAAATAAAAGATAGAAATCATATACCTAAAAGAGGTTTTCAATAACTGAAGAACATGAATACCTAGATTAGGTTTTCTAAATCCCCACACTGTAGATTAAAACAGACCCACGACCAGAGAGAGTACCATACAAAATCAGAACACTGGAGACAAAGATTCTAGAAGCTTCTGGAGAGGAAAATATCCTAAACAAAGAATTAATAACAAAACAGGCATCAGATTAGTAGCACAGGAGGATAGGAAGACAATGAACTAATTAATGTCTTCAATATTCGAAGTGAATGTTATTTCCAACCAGAATTCTTTTTTGGTTGGGGGGTGTGTGGCATGCACCTGCAGCGTGCAGAAGTTCTGGGTTGGGTGTTGAACCCCCACCACAGCAGTGACAACATGGCATCCTTAACCACTAGGCCACCAGAGAAGTTCTCCAACTAGAATTCCATATCCAGTTGTCTTAGATCTTTTGGGCTGCAATAAGAGTACTGTAGATTGGGTAGCTCATAAACAACAAAAATTTATTTCTGACTGTTTTGGAGGCTGGGAAGTGCAAGACCAAGGTGCAGGCATATTCGGTGTCTAATGAGAGCCCACTTCCTAGTTCATAGGGGGTAGTCTTTCTACTGTGTCCTCATGTGGCAAAAGGAGCAAGGGGGCTCTTTGGCTCCTCTTTTATAAGGGACTAATCCCATTCATGAGGACTTTGCCTTCACTGACCCAATCATACCCCAAAGACTCCTCTTCCAAATACCATCTCACTGGGGTTAGTTTTCAGCACATGAATTTTGGGAGGATATATTGAATCTATAGCACTGGCCAAACTCTCCATCGAGTATGTGGATAGATGGAAGCCATTGTCAAACATCGAAGGTTTCAAATTTATCTACTGTGACTTCCTGTCAATAAGCTAGCCGAACACATGCTCTGCTAAAACAAGAGAATAAATTAAGAAGGAAGACAACATCAGGTCTGGAAGCCATGCGATCCAACACAGAGATCTGAAGGAATCCCCAGAATGATTGTGGAAGGAGATCCCCAGATTACTGCCTGCAAGAGGTTGGAGAGCTCCAAGGAAGATGAAGCTACATGAGGAGGAAATGTACACATCTGGGGTAACATTTTGGGATACTGGAGAGTTTTGTATGTGGAAAACTTAGGGAGGAAAAAGTGAACAGTTGCAAAAGTCACCATAGTGAGTATGGGTTAACAGTCTAGGTGCCTAAGACTGACATGGGATTAATCTCTAAAATACACAAACATCTCATAGACCTTTTTTTTTTTGGCTTTTGCTTTTTTGCTTTCTAAGGCTGTACCCACCACATAGAAGTTCTCAGGCTAGGGGTCAAATTGGAGCTGCAGCTACACCACAGCCACAGCAATGCCAGATCCAAGCCACATCTTTGACCTGCACCACAGCTTATGGCAATACTGGATCTCCACTGAGCAGGGCCAGAGATCAAACCCATATCCTCATGGACACTAGTTGGATTTGTTACTCCTGAGTCACAGCAGGAACTCCCTCATACAGCTTTATATCAAAAAAACAATCAACCCAATTTAAAAAATGGGCAGAAGACCTAAATAGACAACTCTCTAAAGAAGACAGACAGATGGCCAAAAAGCACATAAAAAGATGTTCAACATCACTAATTATTAGAGAAATACAAATCCAAACCACAATGAGGTTATCACCTTACACCAGTCAGAATGGCCATCATCAAAAATCTACAAATAATAAATGCTGGAGAGGGTGTGGGGGAAAGGGAACCCTGCTACACTGTTGGTGAAAATATAAATTGGTGTAGCCCTATAGGGAATATTGTGGAAGTTTCTTAAAAAACTAAAAATAGAACTACTGTATGATCCAGCAATCCCATTCCTGGGCATATATCCAGAGAAAACCATAATGTAAAAAGATACATGCATCTCAATGTTCATTGTAGCACTATTCACAAAGTCAAGACATGGAAGCAACCTAAATGTCCATCAACAGAGGACTGGATAAAGATGTAATGCATAGACGAGGGAATGTTACTCAGCCATAAAAAAGAATGAAATCATGCCATTGGCAGCAACACGGATGCAACTAGAAATTATCATGTTAAGTGAAGTAAGTCAGACAGAAAAAGACAAATGTCGGATGGAAATCCTGTGAAATCAGATTGTTATGATCATTATACAACTACAGATGTGATAAATTCATTTGAGTAATAAAAAAATAAAAATAAATAAAGAGATACAGATAATAATCATGATAAAAAAAAAAACTGTAAATGAATGCTGGATTTTTCCCATCAGGCAATTGCCTCATTGCCTTGCTACACCATGAACACCTGATACTTTAGAAAATGTTCATATTTGTCATCACCACGGACATGAAAGAAAAACATTTCTTCATAAATGTGTTAATGAAATTTCTACAATAATGAAAATGGCATGAATTAAAATGCTATTAAAAATTTTTTTCTGTTAAAAAAAAGAAAAAGACAAATGTCATATGTGATCACTAATATGTGGAATGTAATAAAAAGTGGTACAAAACTTACAAAACAAAAGCAGACTCAATGATTTTGAAACCAAACTTATGTTTACCAAAGGGGAAATGTGGCAAGTGGGTTGGGATTGACTATACACACTACTATATATAAAATAGATGGACAATAAGGACCTACTGTACAGCCCAGGGAAATCTACTCAATACTGAGTAATAACCTATATGGGAAAAGAATCTGAAAAGGAATGGCATATGCATAACTGATTTATTTTGCTGTATGCCTGAAATTAACACAATTTTGTAAGTCAACTATAATCCAACAAATTTAAAAAAAAAAAAAGAGTATGGGCTCCTGAACAAGGCTCTTTGGATTCAAATCCTGGCCCTGCTTTGTAGACCTTAATTTTTTCAAATATAAAACAGAGCTGGTAGTATTTACCTCATAACATAATTGTATTGAGGATTATATGAGAAATCTACAGAAATCTCTAAGATCATTGTCATCACAGCATGAGGGATCAATACATGCCAGTAATCCCAGCATACTCCAGGCTCAGCTACATGCAGTGTGTACACAGCCATAATAATCTAAAATTGAATATTCAATAAACTGAAAATATAATAAAATCGAGGCAGATGGAAGGATAAGATTAGTACATGTTTATGAGGGTGGGGAGGGTTTGCAGGGGGAGGGGAGATAAAGTCTCAATATTCATTATTTGATAATGCCTGAAAGCGAAAAACAAACAAAAAACAGTAATGGAAGCATGCTATTTCGAGGTAAGAATGAGACTGGAAGAATTAGCTTACAGGAAGAAAAGTGGTTGCACCATTATCCTTCACAAAGCTTGTATAACTAATGGACTCCATACCCTCTGAGTATGAATAACAGATTTAAAATTTTTAAACCAGACCTGAACTAAAAAGTTCATCTGGATATTATGCCAGAAAGACAGCAGTTTACAAAGCAGTACAATTCTACAAGAATGGATACAGGTTTGCTTTCTCTGGAGTCAAAGATATTGAATAACCACATACTTCCAGAGGCAGCAACTCAGCACCTTCAATGGCTGTTCCTTGTGCATTGTCATTTTGGAAAGTCTTTGACCCTGTCATACTTCTTCTGCATTTGGCAGGACTTCCCCTGGCTCTCTGTGTCACAGTAACAGGTGAATAACTACAGAAAAAAAGATCCTTCTGTCTCTGGACACTTGTTTATAATGGCATTCAGGGTCCCGGAGCTAGGCTGACAGATGCTCTTCCAGAAGGTTAATGAGATAAAGGTTCCTCCAGCTGACCCTTAAGCAGAGATTACACCCAAGGGGAAGATAAGGAGATTATTCCAGAAGCAGGCACTGCCTCATGTTCTTCATAAATTAGCACCCTCAGAAAGGTAAACCAAGAAGGTCACCCTCACTCAGCTGACATCAATAGTTAATTATTTTTCATATTGCTGTCATTTTATTTTTTTAAATGAGATTTTGGGCTGTTCTGTAATTGTTGCCAGAATTACCAATGCACAAAAGCCAGAATGTATTTGGAAACTAGAAGGGCTATTTTTGTTCTTTGGATTTTTCTCCAAGTTCAAGGAATCAAAGGTAAGTTATTTGAATGTTTGTTTATTTTTTAATTGCTTATAGATAAAATCTGTGTACAGAGACAAATACTCAAAGTGAATTAAGGCCTCTCAAAGAGCTCATCTGGGGTAGGCCCTGAATAAATTCATTGACTGACTGAATGATTGTTAGAAATGTTTTTCACTTGATTGAATGTTTACTACAGAATGTTAATTGCAATTTATTTTAAAATAGGAGTGACGAAGGCATCCTATTTACTCCTATAAAACACTGAATACCCATTCTTATCATTAATTTCAACAACATTAGTAGGGCTATTAAAAAATGAAATACTTTATCACCTATAATTAGACAGAAAATGTATTTTTTACCTTCTTATAGTTAAATCATGAGTTGCTTTCCCTTGGAAAATAGCAAGTATGCTTTATCCTCAGAGTTCATGATGATGAGCTACTTAGAAATTTAGTTGCTTATGAAATTATATGCAGAAAAGAACTGCATGTTTTATGGCAAAACTTCAAGTGAATCTAAAATTAAAGCAAGCCACAAAACAGGCACATTTAAGAAAAACAATGTATTAAAAAATTTACTGTTGAAGAAATCTTTGCTTTTTTATGTATAAGCCTGATCATTATAACACACTTGATCTTTTTAAAACATTCGAAATCAATAATCTTCTGTTCTTCTCTAAGGATAATGTAGCTTTGGACATTAACTGAGCATTGATTTTAAAATGCCCATAGAAAAGTAAAACATGTAGTTGTTTATATCTGATCCTGTCAGTTATTTTATTGGTTGCATTTGAAAGGAGAAGAAAATTTCTGGAAAAGGTTATATGAAAATTCCTCTATGTTTTGCTACCTAAAAATGATAATGGAAGAAGCAAAAGTTTTATTTACCTTCCCTTTCAAGTGTCAATTATATATATATATATATGTTTAAATTTACAAAAAACATTTTAATTAGAAACAAATGATGGGATTCCAGTATTCTCTGAGCTTAACCTGCTAAAACAAACCAATGTGTCTGTTTCAGAAATTTGACCAATCAAATCAGCTTTAGTTTTGTTTGGTTTAATTAATTATATTAATTCAATTAGCTATTTTTCCTATTCTCATATACTACATATTAACTATTACAAATAGCATAATTATATACAGAAAAGTAAATGAAACAAGCTCACCAAAAAACTACAACTTGTTATATGCCTCTATCTAGGAAACAAAGTATTAAAACTGCATAATAAAAAATCTTTACGTGTTTACTTGTTCGAGGCTTTTTATTCTGTAAGAATCTCAGATCTGAATTTCTGTTAATCTTTAGTGAAGTCTACAATATTTAGAGTTTATGTACTTCAGCCAGACTGGTTTCCCATTTGTGACTAATTAACCATCATGAGTGTATTTACATAGAAAATGCTTTGGGGAGAGAGTTCAGTGCAACTAGCTGTTGAACATAAAAATTGAGTGTTTATAAAGTCAGGAATTTCTTTTTAAAAAACCTATAGATTATTTGAAAAATCAAAAGATATGAAAAACTATCCATAGTACACCTATCCAAACACAACTTATTCTGGCATCGTCAATATGTTTCCTCAGTCTTTTTTCTATGCTTTTACGTAATTTTTGCATGATTGCAATTCTACACACCACTTATATGAGGCTTTTACACATCTATTGCACCATATTAATGTTCTACATTGCTATCTTGTTTTAACAAGCATTATTTTATTGGCTGCATAATGTTCCTTTCAATTACTATATCATGATTTCCTTTATCTAAATACTCAACAGAGAAATAATTGTTTTTAATTATTTTGTTATTATGAATAAATTTGCAATGATTATCTTTGTGCATAAGCCTCTCTCATTATTTAGGATCCTCTCTCAGTGTTTAGTGGATTTTTTTAGCATAAATCCACTAAAGCAAGATTATTGGGTCAATGCAATATAAACAGTTTTAAGGTATTTGACGCATATGGCCAAATTTCTCCTCAAAAGCTTTCTTATGCCTGTAGGTAATTTTCCCTAATTGGATTCTGCAAGCAGAGTGTTTGCCACATACCCAAAAGATAGTGTTAAAAGATTCAGACATCCCAATATTTCAAAAGCTTTCCTTTAAACTTTCCAGATTCCAAATGTACTTCTTCCACTGACACACAAAAATAAAATGGTTTCAATTTCAAAACATTCATTAAAGAAAATTGTTTAGTACAACAAAAATCAGTTCAATAGTTCCAAAGAACAACTGCTTCATCAAGACACCAAGGCTCCTCTCTTTGGTATGCATAATGGGAATACCAGTTTCTTCTGATGTGTACAGCACTGCTTATGCTCTTACCTTTCCATTTCACATAAATAATTTCATCTAATTGCTTGTGACATTCTGATGTGTGGGAGAAAGAGAAGAGAGAAAATCCGCCCTTAGCAAACCTCAAAATGGAAACGCTATTTATCAGAGTACAGGCGTTTTTGCATTACATTTGGTTATACTAAATGAAACCTTTAACTAAGTTATTATTAGTTCACCAAGGTAGGGTAATTATTTTAGTAACTGTGAAATGTCAGGAAGTTTGCATTTGAAGACACTCCAGTTCCTGCTAATCGTTTACTACTGGGATATGTTTTCGTTTCACAAAATCACCCAGGAAGGTATTTTCCCTTATTGCGGTTCCATGAACAGAGAACAAAGCTTCATTTGTATTCCTGAGATACCTGTCCAATAACACTCATATTAACTTTGCAGCTCCTATCTTTTTTCATTTCTGCTACAGTCTCAGAACAGCATAATTTAAAAGGTTCAAGGCAAGGTTTTTTTGGTTCAATTATATTGGAAAAGATGTCCTTAGAATTGAAGGTGTGTAAATTGAAGACACCTTTCAACTGAACAAACTGTGGCTAGCACACCTCAGACCATTTATCAGATTACTTGCTTTCAAATCAAAAAGCAATTGCTGCCTTGTGACCCTTCCATGCTTATTTTGCCGATCACACTAAAGGGCTCTGACTTTATTACACGTGTGAGCTAATTAGGCAGCGTTGACATGACCTATTGCTTTCTTGGCCATTTCTGTCAATCATGAGCCTGCGCCACCTTAAATATCAACCACATTTGTAAGACTAGTCCTCTCTGCAAACAGATCCTGTATACCTTCAGTGCCTCTCTCAGGTTCACAGATTTTAGGCTGTTTTAAAAATAATCCATCTGAGGCAAAAAAGTTTGTTTTTCACAATAGTCTCCAGTTTGATATTCTAATTCAGCAGATTTGTGGAAGTGGCCATAATCAAACTCCTGACCTCATCACTGTCCTGGGAAGTATCAAACTCCAGGGTGACAAGAGTTTCCATCCATGCCACCCATCCTGGCTTCAGCGTAGGAAAGTCACTGGCTCAGCTGTGGGGAAGCAACTGGTTAGATCAACCATTGGAACACCAGAATGCAGCTTGTTGAAAGGAAGGAGAGTGTGACGTTCAACCTTCCAGAGCAGATGGTTTTCAGCAACCACTGGGTCTGAGCTTCCTGTCTGAGAGTGGGAGACGGTCACCAGAATTTTAGCCTCACAAATCAGGAGCACCAAGTCAGATCTAACCATTTTCCTAAGGGAGGAAGGTGTGCTTTTTGCTCTGGGTCCAAGGCAACCGGCAGGCGTAAGCTTATCCTACAGTGAGTTGCTGTGGTTGACTGGCAGAACTGCAGTAATGATAATTCGTATATGGAAATGCCATTGTCAAGTCTGAACTACAGCGTGCGTTGCTAGGATTATTGATTTAGCATGTACTCCCACTGTTGTACCTCTCTTCTGGCCACAGTGAAGGTGGGAAGAATAGGAAAGAGCTACAAAGCAGCGATAAATATTTCTAAGGCGATGGCTGTATTCAGTAGAAAAATATTCTCCCATTTTCTTTCAGTCAATCATTCCTGAGGAAACAGGGTCTCTCTGTGTGCCTTTGGAAAGTCATCTTCATCCATTCCAGCTTGGGTTTCTTCATCCAGCTACATTTAGTCCCCTCACCCACCATGACTGACCTCTATTTTCATAATTGTTCCCCCAGGAGAAGGGTTAAAGGAAAGTAAAGCAAAAGAAATCATATAGAGAAAAGTCAGAACCTTGAAATTAGTGAAAATTTCCACTTCAGAAATAGATGAACTTCATACAGAAAATAACATGTGTAGGGCAAATTTGTCAGTCTTACAGCTCCTGCTGTGTTTACAAACAATTAGAAGCTACATTTAATTAAGCTCAACTATGAAACCCAAGGGCATTGTTACTAAACCACTGTAGTCAGTTCAGACCTGATCCAAATACCTTGTGGACAGCAGTCATATTAACAGTGCTTTACCTTAGTATTGTATTTTTCTTGTAAAAGCTCATGTTTTAATTAATGTTATTTCTTAAGATTTCACTGGTTGGTAGACAATGTGGTGATTTCTAGTCAGGAGCCTAAGACAAAGAATGCTAAGTAATGTTCCTAAAATCATTCGAAGTAAGAAGGTTAGAACCAAAGCTGGGATTTGAGCTGTATCCTGTCCTATCTTCTTAGTCTATTAATCAGCTCTGTATAATATAATGAGCGCAATGAATATGGTTTTTACTCCTAAATCAAAAGCCAACTTTCCTCTGCTCACAGCAGCAGATGATTGCTGGTTCCAGGCCATCCCTAACATCTATTTGCATGACTGATCTCAGGAATGCTGGCCACATCCTTCTGCCCCACCCTGAAAATGGAAATACCAATTTTAGGAGTTCTGTTACTCATTAAGGAAGGAATGTGACATTCTGAACTCTTTGGAGAAGTAGAGGTGTTTATTCACAGTGTCATTTTATATACCCACTGAAGCTCTGAGTTTAGTGGCAAGTGACAAGATTGTGCTATGTATCCAAAGGCAGAACCCGGCCAAATGAGTGTGATTAGACACAGTGGGAAAGCCTCTTCTGAACCAAAAATACCTGCCTATCAAAACACTGAAATTTCACCTCTAGGTTTGCAATGTTTCCAGAATCCAGGTACGCAATTCTGAAATTCTCCTTTCTAATAATCATCCTTTCTTTCATGGAATGTGATTTTCACAGTTACCTAAACCACCCCAATCCCTCAGCCTCTCCCAGTTTCTCCAGTTCTTCAGCCCATTTGGGCCTCACCCATCTTCACATTAATCCTAGGTCCTGGGATCCACTCTGGACCTCCCTTGGCAAACTTCTTGTTAGTACAACAGAAACTTAGTCCTTTACCTTCTGCCCCACTCCACCTTGCAAAATTTCAGCTTTCACTTTTTCCACTCTCTTTCCTGAGCTACTAAGTTTCACTGGAGAAGGCCAAATAAAAGAGGGTTTTTATCAAACAAACGAATGCACTGTAACTTGAATCAGGCCCTCCATGCTATTCCACAGCCATACTCACCTCTGATCCCCAGATCCCTGCCCCAGGCTGATTTCCAAAGTTTTCCTTTCTCCTTGAACCTGCGGCCTGATTCTCCCTCCTTCATGACAGCACAGTGAAGAGCAAAGGCTTCAAGGTTTGTACAGGACTATATTCAACACGGCACACAGCAGCACGAGGAGGTCTGTCA
Organism: Sus scrofa; assembly: GCF_054392235.1. Classification (NCBI taxonomy): domain Eukaryota; kingdom Metazoa; phylum Chordata; class Mammalia; order Artiodactyla; family Suidae; genus Sus; species Sus scrofa. The sequence continues at coordinate 90,039,565 of NC_139383.1, forward strand.
CTGAGTGGCTACATGACCTTGGCAAATTGCTCAGTCCCATTCTTCTCTCCATTTTATGGTTTCTCATCTATAAAAAAGAAATAACAATAGCAGTGTCTGCTTCATTGGGCTGTAATGTAATGAACATAAGTGAAATAACATCTATGAAGCTCTTAGAGAGGTATCTACAAAATCACTCAACAAGTGCCAGCTTCTACAAAGCGACTATGTTTACAGTCAGCGTTACTATTACGGCCTCCTCCTACCTACTAAGAGTGAAGGCATTTGATTTCATTTGACGTCTCTTCTTTCCACTTCAAAGATTTTCTGCATCCATCCTAACTCTTCACACTCTCTCTTATTTCAGGGGGAAGAAAAAGATTTTGTATCTTTGCTAATGTTATTTCTATCTATCTATAATGTTAATTCCATTTACAACCACCTCCAAGGCCTTTCTCTGCCTGTCTCCTTTTCCTCTAACTTCAGTTTCCTGGCCTGGAGACTTTCATCCAGTGTTTCTCAACATTAGTAAAAACACCAATGCTGGAAGCCTTGAAGATTCTGATTTAAATTGTCTGGAGTGGGATCCAAGCTAGTAAGGAGGTTAAAAGACAGAAGTAGTAAAAATCCTCCATATCTACAATAAGCAGTTAAGGGATACACAAAATAAGTAGATGCAAAATGTCAAAAACTGTCATCAGGAGGGGAGGAGAGCACATATGCAAGACTGTTAAAAATGCAGTTAAAATTAAGGGATCAGCAACTCAAAATAAATCAGATAGATAGATAGATAGATAGATAGATAGATAGATAGATAGATAGATAGTAGATAGATAGATACATATACAAAAACTTCATGGTAATAGATAGATAGATAGATAGATATACAAAAACTTCATGGTAACCACAAACCAAAAATCTGTAACAGATATACATACACAAAAGAAAAATGAATCCAGGAGTTCCCATTGTGGTTCAGCAGATTACCAACTTGACTAGTATCCATGAGGACGTGAGTTTGATCCCTGGCCCTGCTTAGTAGGCTAAAGGCATTGCTGTGGCTGTGGTGTCGGCTGACAGCTGTAGCTCCAATTGGACCCCTAACCTGGGAACTTCCACATGCCACAGGTGTGGCCCTAAGAACAAAAATAAACAAACAAACAAAAAAAAATCCAGAACAATTAACAAAATGCTGATAAAAACAAGCTAGAAAAATTGTGAGAGAAAAAAAACTATTCAGGTTATCCTTTTATGAAGCCAGGTTTGAGAAGCTTGATTTATTGCCCTTCTGGAAAGATGTAATAAGTGGGTCATTATGTTATGAACCACCAGGGAATGTGTTTTATTCTCATAACTTTTTTTTTTTTTTTAGTAAATGTTATATCACAAATACATTTCCAGTTGGAAGGAAGGGTCTCATGATTTAATAGGTTGAATGATTTGTATAATCATTCCATATTGTTTCATTTTTTTTAACCATTTCACATAAAACATCACTGAATGTATTCAGGCATAGATAGGTTATAGGAATATGTATTTTGAAAATGCTGCACCTGGGATTTCCCATTGTGGCTCAGCAGAAACGAGTCTGACTAGCATCCATGAGGACACAAATTTGACCCCTGGCTTCACTCAGTGGGTTAAGGATATGGCATTGCTGTGAGCTGTGGTGTAGGTCACAGACTCAGCTCAGATCCCACATTGCTGTGGCTATGGTTTAGGCCAGCAGCTGCAGCTCCAATTCGACCCCTAGTCTGGGAACCTCTATATGCCACAGGTGTGGCCCTCAAAAGACAAAACAAAGCAAAACAAAAAAAAAAAAAAAAAAAAAAGAAAAGAAAAGAAAAAAAGAAAATGCTGCACCTAATGCAAGCTGTAGAAAGTCACCTAAATGCTTCCTGAAGATGGGGACTGTGTCCATGTTGTTCTTGGTCATCTCATCAGCACCCCCTTTTCAGGCAGCTACTACTACTCTGCATCCTGCATTCTGTCTCATTTCATGCTGTTATCTTCTACCTAAGCCAGGAATCTTGGTATCATCTAAGGCATCCTCCTCTTCTTCATATCTAATTTGTCACCAGATCCTATCAAGTGCTGTGCTGATAAATATTTAGTCTATCTTTTCAAGCAGTGAAAATCCATATTCAAAGGGTTTTCCAATCTCCATAGTGTAAATAAAGACCCCTACTATGGCTAGTTTCAAACTACTGACATGACAGCTTCTACCAGGAACAGGCACAATTGGCTCTCAGAGTCCAGATGCCAATGTGAGCTTGTCCAGCACACCGCTGCATTATCACCTTTAGGGTAAAGATGTTGTTTAACCCCATTGCTATGGGATCATATATAATAACAGTCACCTCCCTGGTCCTAACCTCTCCATTTCCTAAACCCATGAGAACTAGTTAGTAGGTGGCAAATTCTGTCAATATGCTCTCAGAAATAGTCCTGTGTTTCTCTAGCTTTAACTAGTTTTGTTATCCATTTCACAGCATGTTCTCCTGCTTGGAAGAAAAGATTAAAAAAAAAAAAAAAAAAGACTTCAGAATAAAGTTCAATCATGTCATTTGAGGGTCCTTATGATCTGCCTCCACCTTCCTCTCCAGCCCACTTACTTGTAGAGCCTGCATGAGTTCCTGCCATGGCTAGACTCATGGCTTTCTGCAGATCTCCTTACTTGGGAAATATACATCAAGAATTTACAAAACATATCTGTGGTATTTAGAGAATAATAATGAAATGCTCACTTCCCAGATTAAATAATAAAACATTAATATTATCTTAGAAGCCCCCTGTCTGCCCTGCCAGGATTTCATCCCCTTTACTGTGTTAATCACACACGGTTTGCTATTAGTGTTTCCATATATTGATGTATTCTCTACATACAATATTTCTGGAAGTTCCCTAGTGGCTCAGCAGGTTAAGGATCCAATATTGTCACTGTTGTGGCTTGGGGAGTTTTAATACATGAAAATTGGCAAATGCTACAAAGTTCCTGGCCCAGGAATTTTCATATGCCGCAGGTGTGGCCAAAAATAATAATAGTAACAATACTTCATTTTATCTTTGTGTGGTACTTACTAAACAATGTCAAGTTGTATGTGTTCTCCTATGACTTAGTTCTTTGGCTCAATATTATATCTTTAAGAGTCATTCACATTGTTGCCTCTAGCAGACCCTGAAAAAAAGCTTACCCCCTATTCTTCATTAGGGAATACATTTTTAGGGAACAGAAGGAAAAGAAAATGAGCAGGGAGGCAGTGAAAGAGGGAAGACTAACTTAAAAATGGCTTACTAATCCGGCCAACACGATTTTTAATCTGCTTATTCTATCAATTACTGAGAAAGATCTCTTAAAATCCACCTGCTCTTATTGTCGATTTTACTTTCTTTACTGTTCTGTCAATATTTGCTTTATCTGTTTTGAGGTTATACTATGAAGTACATGAGGGTATAACTTGTTGCACCTTTCTGATGAATTTTCAACTTTTATCATGATACGACCCTCTTCATCTTTGTAATGCTTTCTGCCAAATGAGGAACTTTGTCAACTGGTGTGCTGGAAGTGGCCTACACTGACTTATAGGAGGCAATTGCTCATATCTCTTCTATATTCTATGTTAAGTTATAGCACATTTGTGACTTGAAATCAGCTATGGGGGAGTTTTAATACATGAAAATCTACAAAGGCTGAAAATCATGCTTCTTCTCCATCCCCAAGAGCTGGTTATTGAACATTTACCAGCAGATCTCTGACCACATCTGATATTAATATAGCTATACCAACTTTCCTTTGATTAATGTTTGTATAATATAACTTTTTTTATCCTTTTAATTTCAACCTCCCTTTATCTTTTCACTAAATGTGTTTGTTAAAACAGCATATAGTGGGATTTTTTTAATGTAGTCTGACAATCTTTGTCTTTTAACAGAAGTGTTTTGTCAATTTATACTTAATATATCGCAAATATTGCATGGGAATATTACCAAAAAATTACATAGTTGTTTATTGGAAATTCAAATTTTACTCACTGTCCTCTATTTTATTTTATTTGTCCTATTCACATACTATAATTAGCCCTAAACTTCAAAATAAAATAGTACCAGATCATAATAACAGCTAACAATGTGCCAGGCCTTCTGCAAAAGATGTTTTCTTGACATCTATTTTCTCATTTAAGCTTCAAAACAAAACAAAACTGTATAACATGCAAGCATTAATTCAAAACTATGGTTTTAGAATTACTGTTATACCCTTTATAGGTTAGAAATTTGAAGCCTATAGAGATTATCTGCCAAGTCCAGGAAGTGCCTTAGGAAGGTAGAGCCCTCTTACTGAAACTTCAGCCCCACAGATGCTCAAAATGAAGTTCATCTTTCTCGGCAAGAACCATGATAAGTCCTGATGGATAAGAAAGGCAGAGACTTCTGTTTACCCTGTTTAATCTATTCCAATTCTGCTCTCCTTGATTAGCTAAAATATCGTTCTTTTGTGACAATACATGCACCAATGCTACACATGCAATTCTCTTTACTCAGACCTCCCAACATAATCCAAGATCGAGTTTACATTAGAGACTAAAACTAAAGAGTAGTTGCTCCATGGTTTTCACTATTAGAATCGCAGGCAGCAAAAAGATTCAGAAAGTAAAAATGCTGGACTAAATCAAAGCTGATTCTGATATGAGTATTTCAGACATGGTAAAAATCTAATGAGATAAATATGCCCCAAATATGTAGCACCCCTGAGAATCACAGGAAGAAAGATGCCCTATGTTCTGGCAACCAGCACAGCTGACACCAGAGGAAAACATGTATTTGGCAAGTATCATTAATGTGTCCCATAAGGAAATTGATATTCCTACCCACAATACATCCTCAATGCACCCCCCAGCTTCTGAAGTTAGCATCCTCCTAAATTGAGGGGATTTTTTTTATAGGCTCTTGTATGTCTCTGTGAATTCCTATTACTTGTCTTTCCTTCAGCTTCTAAGCAGATCATGGAGAGAATCTGCCTGCAGCCTGGTAATGACCTAGTACTGTTCCAATAAAACACTTTGGTTTCCATATCATTCAAATTTTCTGTCAATCCAGGCTAGAAAAATGCTCTAAAAACAGTAAAACACCCCGTTTATTTCTGAGACATCACTGCAACTCATGATCCACATAACTCAGACTAACTTGTAAAATTCCATTCTGATTCTTTTGTTTGTAATCTATGTATTTATTTAAACCCTGCATTCTGAAACCTATGGAGATAATGACCCCAAAGCACGGGTTTCTTTTTGTCAGCTACTGTGAACAAGCTCAGCCAGACTGGCCAGCAACTTCAACATCATTGTCCTCACTTCCATTTTGCATCCTGTTTACCTCATCCTGACGTCAGTACTAAATCAACTCCACTCACTCTTTTCCAAAGAACAATACTTTACAGTTCATCACAGCTTATAGAAACATGCTACTCTCCTAACTTTTAACATTGGATTATCTTGGGGGCGTAAGAATTTTGCTTATAGATTCATGTAGAAATAATTTACAACCTTTCTGCTGAAATACTCAAGTATGTTTAGCACTGCATGAAGAAGCTAAGTATTGATCCTGTGGTTCCTCACAACCTCTGGTACCACACTGCAGACCCTGAGGGCATGTGAGAGTTGAGGGCATTCCTGTGGTCCTGGAATTGCCATCAGAATAGGCCTCTGGAACTGGCCTGTGGCAGTGAATGGCCTCGGCCATTGCATTGTGAAGTGGTTCCTTGCCTTGGATAAAGGTAGCATGTGTAAGCACTTTAAGCTACCCCACAAGCGTCTCAGTTGTGTTTCTCCTTTCTGAGGACACCGAGAGTGTTGCTAAAATATTGGCTGCCTCTGCACACCGATGCCAAATAGAAACACCAAGACAGAGTTGGAGGAAACAGAAAAAGTAGCTTTAATTGCCAGGCAAAAAGGGGACACAGCAGGCTAGTGCCTCAAGGACTGTGCCCCCCGCCCACCCTTCAAGGGGGTAGTGAGCAGGCTTATAGTGTTTGAACAGCAGGGTAGGATCACATGGATATTTTCCTGATTTGTGGGTGGTGAGGTAACTGGGAGTCAGTGTCATCAACCTTCTGGTTCCAACTGGTCTGGGGTCTACGTGCTTGTGGACAGCATCCAGTTAACTTCTTCCACCTGGCAGGAGCTTTAGCACCTGCCAAACAGCTCCAAAGACGGGGCTCAGAATATTATCTACAGTCCTTAAGGAAACTGAAGGTCCTTGACTTTGTTGCATGGCTAAACTATTATCAGTCTATCCTGCTTGACTGTTTTTCTTTGTATTTTCTCACACTCCTGATTAAATTGATTCTTTGACTATGGTTTTTCTATAGACAAAAGGAAAGAGGAGGACATGAGTCGGGCTCCACTCTGAGAAGGTCTCATAGGGTCCTGCTTGGTTGCAAGAAGCCAGTCCTTTCTGAGAACATTCCTTCCCCATTCAACATCCTCTTCTCTCTCCCCACAAAGGGGGTGGAGAAGGAGCACCCATTTTGGTCTGGGTGCAATGAAGGGCACAGCCCTGATGGATTCCTGCCTCTTCACTCCCTAACACCTGCCAGGCATGAAGAGCTCAGGACCACACTTGCTCACAGGTTGACCCCACTTGCTCACAGGGTCATCCCCCTGGACACAAAAGAGACCACTCCCCTTCTCTCTTTTACCCCTCCCTTCAACTTCAGTTCTGCTCCTGCCCTCTCACCAAGCCACATCTGCCCTCAGCAAAATTTCTCTGGCTATCACCTACAGACTTGTTTCTTCCTCTTTTTTTTGAGTGCAGTTGAGTGGTAGAAGGGCTCCATACCTGTGTAGCATATGAATATAGAATAGAATAGAACATAGAAGACAGCAACCTTGATTTCTTGTCCTGATTTCCCAAGGTCCTAATCTTTTGCTTCTGACAGCAAATGCAAGGGCTAAACCTGATATTTGCAGCAGGAGGAAAAAGAATGCAACTGCTCTAATTCTTGGAGAGAAGGGAGTCCTGTTTTTCATCCTCAGCAGGGAATGGCATTGCTGAAGGATGCCAGGGTTGGAGGTAAGGAAAGCTCTCAGGGTCTCTGAGTTGTCAAAGCATCAGAGAGAGAAATGCTGCAGCATCCATTCTCTTCATCACTCATCACCAGTCTGTATGCTGACTATCGTGAGAGTTTATGTCTGTATTTCTTTAAAGAACACCACTGGAATTTTTCTTAATGTTGACAGTCCTCTTTTCTGTCATTTATTGCCACACGCCTGCACTGGGGTTGTCACTGTGAAAGCTCATTACAAAGCATATGTAGGGAGAGAGATGGGAAAGCAAGATGAAGAAGCTCTTGTGATTGCCACTTAATTGTGCAGAAAACAGTGTGTGTAAAATCCCTTGCAATGTTCTGAAACAGCATTAAACAAGGTGTTCAGTATACCCTGGGCAATTTGCATGGCATGTTCAGGTATGTCAAGCACGATGTATATTTAGTTGCCCTTGCTCTTTAGAGAAAAAAATTCAGGCAAATAATTCAGCATTTGCACTAATGAAGGGGGTGGACGAGGATGTAACAGATCACAAACAAGCTCCACGTTTGCAAAAAGGCCACCACGGCTCACGCTTTTTTGGTAAGATCTGGAAAACATGCACAAGATTAAAGTAGTATTTTTGAAAACTCCCATCACTGATTTGGTCCTGAAGAGTTCTCCACTTTCTCACTGTGGTGTTCTGTTCTTCAAATGGAGATTTTTGCTCTGTAGGAATTCCAGTAACTTTTGTCTCCACTTCTGTTAATTCATTCATTAGGACATTGCAGCCTTTTCCCTTAGGAAAACATAATGGGTTTGCTAAGTGCTTATACCAGTGGCCAGTGGCCGTTACTCTCAAAACAATGCTACCAAGAGAGCCCCAGTCTCTTCCTCCTGATGTCTGTTCTCATCACTATACACATACAGTAATCCTAGACTGTGAGCCTGCAGAGTTAGATGGTGAGAAAATATTCCTCTATAAGAGAGTCTGGTGAGCAATGGTCCAAACAGGTTGGTAAGGATCTGCTTAAATACATCACCAAGAAAGAGCCAGATTCATGGTCCAGGATGAGCCCTGAACTGGAAACTTTGTAAGCAGCCTATGACTAGAAGCCAACTTTGGGGTAGGAAGGGAAAATATTAACTCTTTGGTGATGCAAGGGCAGATGGTTTCCAGGGTGCGAGTCAACATCAAAGCCACACAGCTTCCATCCTAGACCCTAGGGTGGAAAAGACACTTTGACTGGTGGGTTAGCCTTCACATTAATGAATAGATATGTTCGAGCTATGCTTAGGCAATGTAATTTTAACACAGTAAAGGAAAGGTCAAATGCCCAGTATTTCAGAGCTGCCTCCCCACCCCTGGCCAGATTTGACTTTTTCTTAGGATAATGCATTGTTTGAATTCAGTGTTTGAATCCAATGGTTGCTTCATTAATTCCCCTTTCTCTGCATCTGAACACTTCCAAACTTGTCATTACTCCCTTGGGTGATGAGATCTAGGTCCGCTCCAGGATGGAGTGGCTAAAGAAATTTAATTTAAACCCCAGGGTAAGTGTTCAGTGTCGACCACCTTCCTCAGCCTGCTAGAAGTTGCCTGCCCCAGGACACACTGTCCTCCTTTCTGCCACCCAAACATTTTCTGCCTATTTCGAGAATCTCCCTGTTCCATGGGAGTCCATCCCAATGAGCGCAGTCTTAGCCTTTCCTCAGTTGGTCTGTTTTGCTGCAAAAGCACAAGCCTCGCCAACACCCTCATCAACAAATGTCAATATTCAACACATACAACCCGAGAGTCAAAGAGTGGAATATTTGGCGTTGTATTTTGCAACAGTCAGCTTTCATTATATTATGTGTTGAATAGCGACACCTTCTGGTGAAGAATTACAACAGCAGATACACTACACCAGGCTCTATGAGCACATTGCAAACATCAAAATAAAAAAAGGAAGGAAAAAAGAGGAGAGAAAACAGGGGGGAAAATACTGGTGGCTTTGCATGTGGTGTCAGAGGAACCCTCCCCCACTCATATAGAACTTGCTTTGTTTTAGGAAGTAGGGCAAAGACAGATTATTCAAAGAGTCTTACTGTAATTGAGAATAGAAAAATGGGTCAGTAGCTGGAGGGAAAATGGTATAAAGAAAGTTTTAAATAGAAGGAGAAGGAGTTCCCAATGTGGTGCAGTGGAAACGAATCTGACTAGGAACCATGAAATTGCAGGTTTGATCCCTGGCCTCGCTCAGGGGGTTAAGGATCCTGTATTGCTGTGCCTGTGGTGTAGGCCGGCAGCTGTAGTTCTGATTGGACTGCTAGCCTGGGAACCTCCATATGCTGCAGGTGCGGCCCTAAAAAGCAAATAAATGAATAATAGAAGGAGAAAATAATCACATGTTTTTAGTCTGATATGAATGATCTGATCAGACTCTGAAAGATTGTCCTCGAGAAGTGAAAAGGCTGGGATCCAGTGCGTAATAAGTAAAGGAACTCGCCTTAAACAGGAGCACAGACCAGTTATCAAATAATCACAAGAGAGAAATCAGAGTATCTAAGCACAGGTGCAGCCAGTGAGTGGGCGCAGTGCTGGAAATTTGAAAAGTTATCTTCTGGATCCTCCTGTTTTCAGTGAAATGTGAAGCAAGGTCATCAGCTGAGAATTTGAATTGGCAAAAAGTGTGGGGAATCTGAGAAAAGATTTTTGCAGTTCTCAGAGAGAGAGAGAAATTCAATGGACCAGGGAAATGTAGTATGGTATTATTTAAGGATCATAAATTTCAAGTGAGTCTTAATGGTTGTTTTTCTCCAGTCACGTTCAGCTACAAGGATGCAGGTGAGGAGAAGGCAAAGAGTTAGATTTGACCCTGGTTATGGTTTCGCCTGTGAAGTGCAAAAACTGGGGGACAAGAAAGTAGAGGATGTGTCTTTCTAAAGAGCCAGGCAATATTAATACTCTTCTATTTATACCCATGATTTTAATTAGCTCCACTAATTATTTGTTTATTTACTCTGGGATAAATTGAAAGAGTCTGGGGATGCTGATTTTACTAAATCATACTTTGTATATAAACCATCTCTTTTCTGTTCCTCTGTTTTTCATTCACAAAGGAATTTTTAATTTGTCTTTTCACTTAAGATATTATCTTTAATAAGATGACTGTATCTCAAGCCTCTGATATTAGACACTATAGAAAGGAGCAGAAATATAAATGGGAGGTTGCAATAATATATGGACAGGATATACTATGTTATTTTTCATGGTCTAATGGTTTTTAAAACAAATGTAACTGATACATATATTGCAAAAGACCCATTACTATGTCCACAGGAATTTTTCATTAATTCACCTAATGACTCTACTGTGCATCTGTTGTGTACAAAACACTGCTCTAGGCAAGCACCATGGTGTCTTGGTGAGAGGATAAGATTATAATACAGAGGTATTTACAGTCTAAATGCCTACAGTCCATGCATTTGCAAATTCAAAGTTATTTGCAGCTGGAAGGGAGGAACTCTTTACTTACAGCAAATTATCTTGCAAGGCAAGACAAAGCAAGCAAGCGCTGCACACGAGTTCCATGGCATCTGTTCACCTGGGTCACCTCTCTCTGCTATACATGTACCGAAACAGAGCTGGCACCTGGTGAATGCTGCTAATCAGTAAATGCAAGACAGATATGAGCCAGACTGGAGGAGCAGGAGGGGGTGATGACTGCATTCTGAAATGTGGAATCTGAGAAAGCTCAGGAGAGAAAGAGCACAAGATTGGAAGTGGGCCCTTGAAGGAAGAGTAGAAGCCCAGCAAAGAAGAAAGAGATGAGCCCTCCACCCTGAAGTAACAGACTAGCGGGGAGACGCACCTGCAGCACAGAATCGCAGGTGGACTTTGGGTCATGTGCAGTCCAGTCCATAGACTTGAAAGCAGTACCCCGAAAGAGCATATTAGAAAAGCAGAGTCATACCAGGAAATGATCTGCACAGGTATCAGATGAAAGCCCTTATTGCGCGCTTACACCATGCCCAATACTGCAGCTCATTTAATATCACAGATCTCTGTTAAGAGAGGTGCGAAGTCCCCATTTTACAGGTAAGGAACTTCAAACACAGAGAGGTCAAGTACATCCAACTTACACAACTGGTCAGTCGCAGAGCCAGTATCCTGCGTACCAGTGGTACTGTTAAAACTTTTTGAATAGTTCTGTAACATATGACTTGCATTGCTACCACGTTTTTCTTTCACAAATAATGAATACATTTAACTTATAAAGTTAGGCACCATGAATATTAGCTGTTCCTCCTCTGTATTTAGAAGCTCTAAATAGTCAAATATATTAATTTCCACGTTTGTCTTTTCCTCATTTACTGATATGACTATTTGCAAAAACTATGGGCTTAAGGATTGTTTTTCCTAAAGATTAATCTACAATATAACTCAATTGCATTTAACATTATCCAAATTAATAATATATTTAACCAAATTATTTCAAGAGTTTCAGTCTTGGACTCTGGAAAATGTAGGGGTGTTTTGTTTTTTCTGAAATCAATTTGCCTTCCCTTTGTAACTTTGAACTTCACCCAGAGGTGGTTGTTCATATCAACCAATTTACCATCATACAAGTTATACTTAGGTTTTGTCATTACCTTAGAGAAATATTTTCTGCCTCAAAAATTTCTCCAATCATCTACTAAATTTGCTCCCTTTTTATGGCAGGTCTTTTAACTATCAATTCATTCTCATTAAACTTTTACCTATACTCTTTCAAAATACTTATATAAACTAAAAATATCAACTCATGTAAACACATCCAGAGAATCAGAGTTCAGTTCAATATCAACATTACAGTTTAAGCAGCACCAGAGGACAGCATATAATGTGATCTAATTGTTTACCCAAAGAGTGCTTTCATTAGTTCCAATAAATATCAACTCTTTTTACCTCATTGACATCCCATGCTTCAATTCTGTAAAAAAAATTTTTTTGCTTATTTTGTGGAAATCCTTGGGAAAGACACAGACATAGTTCATGTGGTAACCCTAAGTCCCTCTTTTCAGAGATGTTGCTCACATCTCTTCAAGAGATGCCAGAGGTGGGGGTGGGGAGGCGGGGTTGGGAGCAGGTACAGAAGAAAAAGATTCTGGTCTCTGCTCAAGTGACAGTGTTACCACAAGAGTTTCCCTGTCATTAGCCTTATGTGATTAATGGGAACACAGCTAAGGGGTCTGATACTCATGTGATATAAGAAACCAGGGAAAGGTAGAGGATGTTTAACCTAAAGTAGAGAACTGCCTAATGCAGAAAAAAATGCAAGGCTCTGTTTGTGCAAGTATCTGTAGCTCGGTCTTTGCTGTACCAGAGGGCAGATAAAAGACCGATGTATGGAAGATACTGAAAAACAATTTTCAACTCAAAGGAAAGAATAAACTAAGTGGAGAAATTCAAAAATGGAACAAGGTGTTTCCTAGAGGAGAGAGGCAGCCATTTGCAGAATATTTGGCTTAGATCTCCTCCTGCAAAGAGATCTTAAAAACTGGGTGACTATGTAATTTATATTCCAAACAAGAACTCACTTGAGGATGAAAAGAGAGCAGCAATAAGCCAGAATATCCCACGCAAACTGAGTCTCACATCCCCCTAGTTTATCCTCATTGATGGCCACTAGCTGTATGTACTTGTGGACACATGGAGATTAGTAAAAGATTGACCCTGGAAGGGGTGAGGCCACAGGTCGGATCTCATGGGGATGCTGAGAAACAGGGAAATCTGTGACCTCTCACCCACCTCCCCCCTTTGGGTAGGAAGGAGTCCAAAGCCAATGAATCTAGCAGGATCCATGTGAGTGATCCTGGATGTAAGCAAAGTGTTAAAAGCTGAAGGGATCCAACTGGGGAAAATTCCAGAATGGGGCCATCGCCTCCTGAGCCAAGGTGAAGGAAATGCTATTCCCAAAGCAGTTGTTCTGTTATGTTCTACCAGAGCATAATAAAATAGTAAGAATTGGACCAACCCCATAGGCTGAACGACTGTGGAGGTGGCAGAGTGGGGAGCAGGGCCAGCCTAATAGCAGGGCCCCCACAGTGTAGGCAGGAGCTGTGAGTATGGAGGTCTGCTGACAGGTGGGGGGTGGGGAGCACAGGCTCCCTAAGGAGAATCTGAGCCCACCATGTCAGATTGGCCCAGATTTATCCAATGGTGCACAGAACCATTCTTAGTCACAATTGAAATACGATTACAAAACTTTAATTTTACCAGTCTGAAATCTCTTAAGTGTTTGAAAGAGTTACTAAAAATTACCATGCCTAAACTAAAAGTCCCATTTTACCAACTGCTGTGGCCACTAATGGCTATACATTCAGCTTCTACACCCGTCAGGTATTTTTGCCTCCATGCAAATGGGTGCCTTCCACTTTGCCACGCAGCCCACCTGCCTCAGTGTCAACTGACCCCTCCTCCATTAGAAAGAGCCGCTCAGGATAATCCCAGTCCCCACCCGGAGACCACTCAGCTCAAGCCAGTAGCTGGCGTTTCCCTTGGCAACGGGTATTGGTCCAAGCACGCGGCATGGGTCAGCCATACTGTAGGGAAAAGCCATTTTTAAACACGCACAAGGACAAGGGTGTTTAATTTAGTGGAAGCCAGCTTAAGGACCAAGTCACTGCATGAGGAGACTGAGCAAAGAGAATGAGAGAGCAGCGGAAAGGCAGAGCCAGCGCTCCATCTCATCAGGCATTTCTTACCTTCGGCTTTCCTTTCTGCACAATATTCACTTCCTGATTCTTGAAGCCAGTATGAGGTGGGTTATCTTGACTCTTCAGCTGAAGGTTTCTTTACAGATCCATACAACACTGGTTCCCAATATGGTGTGCATATTAGAATCACCCAGAGAACTTCAGGAGTGGCTGGTGCTTGTGTTCCAATCAGATGTTATGATAGACTGCGCTGGGGTGTGCCTGGGTGAGCAAATTCATCTCTCAGCACCTTCCTTTCTGGAAATTCCTAAGAGTGTGTCACTGCCCAAGACCAGCAGAATATTCTGAGCCTCCTTGAAATGACAGAGGACCTGTGTTCCCACCCAGACTCTGTTCCCCTACCTCCTCCCCCGCCAATGAAGGAGGGGTTTTTATGCTTTGCCTCAAAGTTTGAGTTGCTCCAGGGCTACCTGCTTGAATTTCTGCTTGACCCCAGAAATGTCTCTACCACATTTCAGAAGATAGGGGTTGGAGAGACTTCTTTAGGAAAATAGGAAGGGAAATCTCTCTAAACCATGTGCTTGTGGTCTCAAGGGGTTATAATGCATGGTCCCAACTGTTTATCAGTAGTTCCTTTCTTAAATGGTAAAATGGCTAAAAGGAAAGTGATGTAATGGGATAGAGGGATGAAGATCTGACCACACTTAGCATGCTCTGACATCGCTAAGCTTCAGTGGCATCCTGGGTGGTAAATTGAGAAAAATAATTTCTGTTCCATCTATACAGTAGAGCTTTTTTTAAAATTATAGTCGATTTACAACGTGGTGCCAGTTTCTGCTGTACTGCAAAGTGACCCAGTCATACATATATATATACATTCCCTTTCTTATATTATCTCCCATCATGGTCTATCCCAAGAGATTGGATATAGTTCCCTCTGCTGTACAGTAGGACCTCATTGCTTATCCATTTATGTAATAGTTTGCATCTACTAGCCCCAAACTCCTGGTCCATCCCACTCTCTCCCCCCGCCCTTGGCAACTACGAGTCTGTTCTCTTTGTCTGTGAGTCTATATAGAGAAAGGGATACGAGATAATACAGGTGGAAAAATCAAAATTAAAAAAGTGCTCAGTGGAGTTCCCACTGTGGCACAGTGGGTTAAGATTCTGGCATTACTGCAGCTGTGGCATAGGTAACAGCTGCAGCTCAAATTCGATCCCTGGGCTAGGAACTTCCATATACCTTGGGTGCAGCCATTAAAAAAAAAAAAAAACTATTCAGTGAATATGCTATTTTTATGAGAGGTCTACAAAGTTAAAAACAAAATCCAGACCTAAACCTAACAGACACCGCAGTGCCAGCAGGATGAATGGCTCAGGGAGATAAATCCTCCGCCATCTCCCACTCTTTGGCACCCTCTTCATCCCTCCTCTCACCACCCCACATAAAATATCCAGCTTGCTTTACAAATGAAACTCTAAGGCATACCTTGCCCCAAATCGCTTTCAACCAGATTGCTACCCCCAGAGTCCTGCTCGCACAGAAATCCTAGGGCTGCCTCTAATAGGCAGGCAGGTTGTTTTGTTGCATTTTTCCCCCAGGTTTTTAGACGCACTTCACTTCCTCATCAAGAGTACACCTCTGGGTACCACAATGCTCTCTCATTTCCCTCTTGAATTATAATGTCTATCAAAAGAGGCATCTCTCAGGAGGCTTGAGTGCTAAGTGGAGAGTAATTTTTAGAGAGATGTGTGGGAAATGGTTTCAATATTTGGCAGTTCCTAAAGGCAAGGTGATTTGAGACTTTGCTTTAAAAAAAAAAAAATCCCCTTGATCAGCTCGTTCTGCTATTCCCTGATTTATGAAAATGCCTTGTCACTGGAATGACGTATCTGGCAGCTGCACCAAAGTAGAACTTTTGTAAACCAGGAGATCCTAATTTTCAGGTTTTTCCATCCACTTACCATATGTTTCATCTATAGCACACAAATGTATATATTCACTAGGAAATCAATCTCTTTTTAATTGAAGTATGGTTGATTTACAATGTTTCAGGTATACAGCGAAATGATTCAGTTATATATATTCTCTCTCTATATATATATATGTACATAGAGAAAGAGAGAATATATATACTTTTTCAAATTCTTTTCTAAGTTATAATAAGATATTAAATACACTTCCCTGTGCTATACAGTAGGTCCTTGTTGTTTAATCTATTTTATATATAATAGTGTGTATCATTTAACCCCAAATTCCCAATTTATCCCTCCCCTCCCCCAGTTCCCCCTTTTGGTCTCCATAAGTCTGTTTCTAGTTTTTAAATAAATTCACTTGTATCATTTTTTAGATTCCAGACACAAGTGATATCATACGATATTTGTCTTTGTCTGGCTTACTTCATTTAGTATGATAATCTCTAGGTCCATCCATGGCATGATTTCATTCTTTTTGATGGCTGAGCAATATTACCAGGAAATCAATCTTTCTTTTACAGATGTCTCCATTAAAATATACGGCTCTGAGACTAAAGACATAGACAATGCCCCAAGAAGTGAAACAACCGAAAGTACTGCAAAAATGTACAAAGTGTCAACCATGAGACGAGTATTCAATTTGGCAAAGCATCGAACAAAAAGATCAGTCTTTTTCCCAACTGGGGTTAAAGTCTGTCCACAGGAATCCATGAAACAGATTTTAGCCAGTCTTCAAGCTTATTATAGATTGAGAGGTAAGGAAAAAGTGCAGGCTGTCCAGCCCCTCCCTCTTTTCATCCCTTCCGTTTCCACCATCCCAAGGTTGTCTGCAGCACCAAACTTCCAGAGTCTCTCATTGAGTTATGAGAGTTGCAAAAATCAGCCAACTGATCTAAGAGTTATGAATAACAAACATTCGAAAGTATGGTAAATCTGTCCTCTTATGTTTTAAAAATCATGTCGTATGCGACACAGAACCATTAGGGCATTTAACAAATCACCAGTAAGCTTTGGTCTCTGGGTTTTACCTCATTGTTTTATTTTTCCCAGAGTCCAATATTGAATTCTAACATTATTCTTATGAAGCAAGAAGCACAGGATGATTGCAATGTCAGGAACCTTTGCAAGTTGATTTATGACTTGAGATTTCACTTTTCAAAAACCACATTACAATCTGGATCCTCCTTCTTTTCTTGATAAGTTTCAGTTGTTCATTGTTCATGCAGCAACATTGACACAGAAGCTGGGAGAATAAACCAAGAGGCACATCCGAGGGCAGAGGAGGCACAAATTAGCAATGGTCACCAAGATATAACGCAGGGCATTCACACAATTTATAAATATAACACTATTACTGTGGTTTCCAGCAGAATTAGAATGCAGTTTTTACCCCAAAACCGCATTGCAGGACTCTTATAGCATTCTTGGAAATTATGATGGAGTTCAATCACACCACAGCCATCAGTGGCTGTCCCTGTCATTCACTTATCATGAATTGGGGGAAAAAAAAATCCCATGGCTTCTTCTTTAGAAGAAAGAAAAGAATCTTTGGTGGCTGCTATTAAATTCCCCAGGTAGTTCCAATTAATGAAAAGTAGCCTGTCTGGCTTAATCCTAAACTCAATTCACCTTCCATGTAAAATTTGAGTAGGTTTAATGATTTCTATCTTGATGACAATAGATATTTGCTTCCATTCTAAAAAACACAGTCACCTTGCTCTATGTCAAGCCTACTGACTAGAGCAAGCTGGTTCAATTCCAGCCTGTGATATGTTGCACATTTGACAGCTGAAAACCATTTCACAACACTGACATCCAACCAAGGTCTTAGGTACTTAAATCTATAAGATGTGCAAAGGTTGCATTAATCCAGGGCATTCTTTTGGGGTTTGGGAAGCATCATTAACTAATGTTATCAAAAATATCATGCCCTGTGTTCCTCGTAGGTCTCATTTTATGTGGAAGTAAAGAGATACTAGCTTTCTGAAAGAAGCCACACCCATAGAGAAATAACAAGTACTGGATCAGAGTTAGAAGGAGGACTCTAATTATAGAAAATCAAGTGCATTAATATTCTGAGGTCCTGGAACACCACCCCTGCATAGCAATTTCTCGGTAAATGCTGTCGATGGATGCAGGAGGCAAAGAGGTCATCGGGGATGCAAAGAAAAGACAGTGCCACATGTAAAGTGTTCACTTTAGATGTACCTACATGTTGATCAGACAGTGACACTGGTAAATTTCATGTTATTTGTTAATGGGTAGAAGTGTAAATATACAGCAATATATGAATCACATTGTATAGGAACACAGCTATTGTTAACTATTTTCATGTAACTTCCAATTCTTTATGACATTCACAAAGACATTCATTTCATTGCAGGTATTTGTAGAATAGACTGTTTATTGCTGCAACCAAAATTTTAGCTCTGAATTTTCTTCTTGGCTCTTTATTATTGATTAGGTCTGCCTCTTTCTTTCTTGGATGAAACTGTTTTTTCTCCCCACAGCAGTGACAGCCCATTATCTTTATGGCTGCCTCTGGGTGATATGAAATTTTACTATTCACCAGCATGGGTTTCTTAAGTCTAACAAATTGGTTCACCAAGAAACTAGAAATAACGCCCAGCTATTGACAGAGTAACCTACTGATTGTTCTCAGAGCTGGTTTTACAAAGTTATCTCTTGACATCTTTCAAATTCAGGGGGAACAGTTCCCACATTCCTCAAATCCAAAGGAATATTGAGCTATTTCTCTTCTCAAAGCTGAAAGCAACACAATGCAAACGTTCTGAGCTTCATGGTAGAATTATAAACAGGTTCATCAGAAAGCACAGACACAGTTTCCATCGTGGCTAGCATCCATAAAGATACAGATTCAATCCCTGGCCTCGCTCAGTGGGTTAAGGATCTGGCATTGCCATGAGCTGTGGTGTAGGTCGCAGGCACAGCTTGGATCCCGTGTAGCTGTAGCTATGGAGTAGGCCAGCAGCTACAGCTCAGATTCCAGCCCTGAACTGGGAACTTGCCTCTGTCACGGATGCAGCCCTAAAAAAAAATTTTTAAAAAGATAAGAGATGCAAGGGTAAAGGTGTTTGGTTTTAGTAAGTTTCCCCAGCAGAACCATGTGCCCCACCCAAACTCCCCCCTTTGTGACTGCCTCCCTTCAGAGTCCTTCATGGGTCTTTTGAGAATTCACCTCTCCCCGTGTCTCTCTCTCTCCACCCCTGCCTCCCTCTCTCCCCTCTCTCTCTTTCTCCCAACCCCAGCATTAAAAGCTAAATCTTCCTTTCACATTAACACGTGACCTAAAGAAAGTTAAGGAATGAAGGAAGTCCTAGTTCTTGCTATTCAAAGCCCTGTCCACAGACCAGCAACATCGCTTCATCTGGAAACTTATTAGAAATGCAGATACTCAGGCCCCACCTCAGACCTGCCTCATAATCTGCATTTTAATAAGGCATCTAGGTCATCCGGCTCCTTTGCCAGTTGCCCTTTCTTTCACCTCAGGGACACTGAATGCTCTTGTCCCCATTAAAACCTATTTTCACAAGTGTTCTGAGAGAACTTCTCCCTGAAGCACAAAGGTCTGAAGCTGCTTGAAGAATTATTTCCCTGTAGTTTATAGTTAAAATGTTAGGATGAAACAAGGACCAGAATCTGTTCTTTAACCTATTTTTGAGGGTCAGGGTTTTGTGGTGACTTCTCTGATGTCATTTTTTTTTTTTTTTTTGGCCTCCTGGAAGTTCAGAACAAAGCAGAAGGTACAGAATCCTTCTGTAATAAGGAGAACAGGTGCACCAACCCATGACTCCCATCCTTCCTGACAGAGCATCAAATAAAAACTTTGAAAGTTGAGGCATCAAAAGAGCTCAGGGCTGGGAAGTCTGAAAACCTCTGTAAATCTGGGTTTTTCTAACCTCGTGATTTTTTACTCTTCTGCACTACTCGTCTCCTGATCTCCTGGCAAGGTTTGGCACAATGGTTTTGGAGAAATCCAACACCTTCTCTCCCCAGTCTTCCCACAGTTGCTTGAAATCTGACCGCAGCACCTCAACCTTTCTGCTGAATGTCTCTCCCTAGGCTGTTTGATAATATAGGAAGAACCACAGGGGACACACATCCCCAACAAGGAAAACTCGATGGCACAATTGAGAGAGTGGGCACTGCACAAACCTCTGGCTTTGTGGGTTCTCTTCAGGTTGCTGCCGGTAAATGACCTGAGCTTCTGTGGCTCTGCAATTCTCTTTGCCTCCTAAAATTGAAAGAGAAGAGAAATTCAGACCTGGGCCAAGTGGAGAGTGACGAAGGGTAAAGCATAGGAGTAAGGGCCTCCAAACTGGACCTCTTGCACCATGTTCCTCCCCACAACTTTCCTTTCTGTGCAAGGCAGTCAAAGAGTTACTTAAGAAAGTCAGATGGTGTCAGCTTTGGCTCCAAAGAACCACCCACTTACTCCTCAGTGCTCTACGTAAAAGTCAACATGTTACAATTGCTTACAACCAATGTCATCTAACTTTTTCTCTAACTTAATCCCTTAAAATAATTTTTAGGTGTTCCCACTGTGGCTCAGCAGTAAGGAACCCTGCTAGTATCCATAAGAAATTTGATCCCTGCCCTCAATCAGTGGGTTCAGGATCCGGCATTGCCTTGAGCTGTGGTGCATGCCACAGATGCAGTTTGGATCCCACATTCCTGTGGCTGTGGTGTAGGCCAGCAGCTGTAGCTCCTATTCAACCCCTAGCCGGGAACCTCCATATGCTGAGGGTGAGGCCCCAAAAAAACAAAAACAAAACAAAAAATAATCACAATGATTTTTAAATTATGTACCACCTTATGTGCTTTTCAGTTGACATGTCAAGTTTTTCATCATAAACTTAAATAATTGGATAAGATACAAACTTTTGTTGAGTTGTAAATATTGATACTGAAAATAAAACAGAAATTAGCACAATCTCATGTATACAGTGGAATCTACCATAAGCACTCAACACTTACCATCAAATGCTCTTTACAAATGCCTGAATGCAGTTCTTCCTAACAGCAAAGAATGTCACATGGTCCCTTTTTCTCTGCACACCCGCATTTCCATCCCACTTCTCAATGCAGTCTTATCAAGGTAATTGATGTCATACTTGAAAGTCTGCTATGGGTGCTCTAAAATACTTCTCAATAACAAAAATACATACGCAATTGAAATTACTTTTTTTGACTTATGTCCTATTACTAGAAGTCTGTATTTCTTCCAGACTCAGTTGCATTTATAATTATTCTTAATATATAATTGATTAAAGTAGAAATAAATTTAACAAAAGTTTTTAAGTTTTTTTAATGGATGTACCCTCTACATATGGAAGTTCCCAAGCCAGCATCTGCAACCTACTCCATAGCCGCAGCAACGCTGGATCCTTTACCCTCTGAGATGGGCCAGGGATTGAACCCACACATCTGCAGTGACCTGAACCACGGCAGTCAGATTCTTAACCCACTGTGCCATGGCAGGAACTCCAAAACTTTTGAATATTTTATAGACAGGTGGCTATAAGATCAGATATCAGTTTGGGTTAGCTAATGTTTAATAAATACAAAATTAGGAACAAGGCTTTGGAAGGGGCCAGTTTAAGTAAAGGTCCTGTAGCTTAAGCTCCACTAGCTTCTGCCTGTGGATAGATAGGGTTGCTTTGGTGTCTGTCCTGTATTAGTTCGTACACCATGTTTTGTTATTTATTTTATGTTTTGCTAAACTTTAGCCAGGATTTAACATCAATTTTATCCCTGTTCTTTTCCTTAGTTTCACTTAAATGCAGAGCAAACATGTCACATGAATAAGTAGATGGAAAAAGATGGAGTTTTGTTATGGTGGTATTCTTACTCTTTCAGCTCCTCTGGCATTTTATGCTAACAATCACATCGTGATCTGCCATCATTATTTTTAATGATCTATCAGCTGTCGACTCTATTAGGACTACTTCTAAAGTGTTGCATGCCACGAATCAGAAACTGCCCTACTTGCAAAAACTGTGTGCTATCCCTTCACTAAGCTCACTCCCTTTCTTCACCTCAAACACAATTATTTCAAATACTCTTTGTGTGGCAAGCTAGGGGCACTGTGCCACAGTAAGACTGAGGTTGGATGAATGGAGGAAGGATGACAACCAGAGAGAAAATGAGAAAGGAAAGACATGTCTTTAGGCAAATCAATTTTAGGAAAGCATGATAGGAACTTTGTGACCTAGTGATTAATTCTCTGTAAATGCTCAGTGTGCCTGTTTATCCTTTGGAAAGTTTGCAAAGTACAACGAGGTAGCTAAGCCCCAGTTTAAAGATGACTGGTCTCTAAGCCCTACACCATCTGGGTGGCCCTCAGCACCTCTTTGTCTTCATCTCCTATTACTTCTGCCCTGGTGCTGGCCACAGTGGCCTGCTTGCTGTTACTTCAATACTCCTAGTGTTTTCCAGCCTTGGGGCCTTTTCTCAATCCCAAGCTGTTCAAAAGTCACCTTTATAATGAGGCCATCCTCAACCACACTGTTATACATACACACATGCACACACACACACACACACACACACACACACACACACACACACCTATCTCCTTTCTTAAATTTTTCTCCATTGCACATATAAGGTGCTCAATAAATACTTATTAAACAACTTGATCTCTATGGGCTGTAAGACATATCAGCATAAGCCATGAAAGTGCTGTCCATGCTGAAGATTGTGCTTGGGTTGGGAGAAGGGCATTTTCTAGGCTGTGGCCATCTTCCGCCCCTCACTGCGCTGCCTTGCAGTGTGCCAAGAAGCTGTGTGGGAAGCATATCGGATCTTTCTGGATCGCATCCCTGATGCAGGGGAATACCAGGACTGGGTGAGCTTCTGCCAGCAGGAAACCTTCTGCCTCTTTGACATTGGGAAAAATTTCAGCAACTCCCAGGAACACCTGGATCTTCTTCAGCAAGTGAGTTTGAGCACAGCATGTTGGTGTCCCCGCTGTGGCGCAATGGGTTAAGAATCCAAAGGCAGCAGCTCAGATCGCTGCAGAGGTTCAGCTTTGATTCCCAGATAGCACAGTGGGTTAAAGGATCTGCCATTGCCATAGATGTGTCCCAAGTTGCAGCTGAAAATTGGATCCAATCCCTGACCTGTGGGAACTTCCATATACCGTGGGTGCAGCCATAAACATACAATAATTTTTTTTTTTAATGGCATGTTTGGAACCCTGTCCAAAGAGCTCCCAGGCCTTCAGCCCCTACCCCTTTTGAATTAGGTTCCAAAGCATAAGGGCTGATTGAGGAAATGCTTGGAGAGATCTGATAAGGCCAATAGGAATTTTATTTCTGCAACATAGCATTGTACAGGCAGGTTGAAGTGAAGGGAAAGGGAAAAGGGAATGAAAATAGACTTTAGCTCTTCAGCTGGCATAATCTCTTGGTAAAATTACTTTTTATCTTTCTGCAGAGAATAAAACAGAGAAACTTCACTGAGAGGTGAGTACCTAAAATAGAGTGCGACTTGCTCTTGACTTTGAAAAGATCATGTGACTGAGCTATTATTTCAGCCACTGAGATCTGTGTAGGTTATACTAACAATTTATGCACATATTTGCTGAAGATGAATGGATATGGGTAGCCCTTATAGACTGAAATAGATGTTTGCACTATATTTGCAGCCAAAATGAATGTATTACTATGTGATAATTATCCAATTGTGTTTTTTTAACTTATTTTATAGAGCAATTAAAACAGTTTAAGTTTTAGAATTCAAGAAAAAATATTAGTTACATCAGGAACATATTTAATGCAATCAGATAACAACCTGCATTTTGAACTCTCATTTGGTATTCTATAAAGTGTTAGTATTCCTCAAACTAAATTACTGAAGCACTGAGCTATGTCTTCAACAAGAACTGAATATCAAATCAGAAAATCGAATTGCAAAAAAAAGCAAAGTAAAAGTATATTCGATAAAATGATTAAAGAAGAGAGATGCTGTTGCCAAACTCTAAACTCACAAATTACATACATCTTAAAACATTTCGAAATCTAAATCTGAAGATAATAATACTGCAGAGAGACACCCAAATTGGGCTGTATGAATCACTGACAATTCTTTTTAATGCTTTCCACATTTGTTCCCTTATTTCTGTTCCCTTTGCCACAACGTGGTGCAGGACCTTATTAATGTACACTGTGAAAAACATAAAATCTGGTCTCCCTAACAGATTTCCCTGACTCCAACCTCGTTCCTTCCTTAACTTGCATAACTGCTGCTGGATTAGTAAATCTGAGATATTCTTTTTTAGACATTGAGCTTTTCTCAAAGGCTTTTCGAAATGTCATCTTGCCCTAATGAACATCCATACCCACCTGCTTCTCCACCTGCTCTGTGTGCAAAGGAATGAACAGGAAGGACTGTCTCATGAGCACCCTTGGTCTCTTACTTCTGGGAAGGGTGGACCACGAGGAGCAGGCAACGGAGAGAGGAGGAGAGTAAGCTGAGTGAATTTATCACCTACTGCTGCCCTCAACCTGCAAAGTCTTCCAGGGCTATGGGCCTCCTTCAGCCTTAGGTCAGCTCCTGTTGGACAGCACTCTTTGCACAGAGCCTACTCCAGCTTTGGTTGGTGTAACTGCTCCATGCTCTCAGCCCTCCTGGGTGGGGAGAGCTTTTAGCACCTTGACATTGTTCGCTGTGGGCTCTGCACTTACCCTTGTGATGGGGTATACTCTTCCTATGACCTCCTAAGTAATGCCTGTATTAAACTCTGCTCAAATTAGCCTCCCTGAGTAAAACATCTCTTTCCTATCAGCACCTTCCCTGAGGAAGAGGCCAAACTAATAATGAAGGCCCATCACTCCCCAGTCCCATCTTTAAAGATCTGGCTCCATGAACCAGGATCCCACTGCTGCCACTGTACCACTTCCTCATCATCCTGACCACAACCTGCTCATCCTGGCCCCTGACCACAGCCTCTCCCTCTGCCTGGAGAACCTGCCCTCTCCACCTGCCCACCCAAACCAAGCTCCCTGGAGAGTGCACCACCCCCACAATATCTGAACAGACCTTTCAAGCCTGTAGCAGCCTGTCCTTGCTTCAAATTTTGCACTCCACTTGGCACGTACATCTGTTTTTTGTTTATTTGTTTGTTTGGGAATTGTTTTTTGTTTTTTTATGGCAGTGCCCACAGCATATGGAAGTTCCCAAGCCAGGGATTGAGTCAGAGCTTCTGCTGCCGCCCTACACTACAGCGGCAATAACCCTAGACCCTTTAAACACTGTGCCACAGAGAGAGCTCCAACTTAATCTGTATTTGACACTTTCTTGCTTTACCCTGTTTCCCTGTGAAAGTATAAACCCTTCAGGGAGGGAACTGTTTCTATTTCTCCACCAACTACCAAAGTATATGTGCAAATATAAATATAAAATATAAATGTGAGTATATTTATAATATATAGCAGACCTGGCTATGTTGCTCTAGCCACATATTTACAATTATTAAAAAGCTATTGTCAGAGAAATAATGCAATTTAGGAAAATTTTCTTACTGGCATGTTAGTTTAGTTCACAAGACACAGATGTTTTGACTCCTGGTTTAAACAGAAGGTACTTCCCAACTCCTCCATTTTCGAAAGAAGAAAGAAAGAAATCAGAGATCATACACAAGAAAAAAAATTCCACAGATTGTAAAGATCTGATAAGGAAACATTAAAAATTACAACATGTAGTTCCCATTGTGGCTCAGTGGTTAACGAATCCAACTATGTTCCTAGGTTCCGTGAGGTTGCAGGTTCGATCCCTGGCCTCTCTCAGTGGGTTAAGGATCCGGCATTGCCGTGAGCTGTGGTTTAGGTCGCAGACGTGGCTTGGATCCTGATTTGCTGTGACTCTGGCATAGGCCGGAGGCTACAGCTCTGATTTGACCCCTAGCCTGGGAACCTCCATATGCCACAGGTGCAGCCCTGAAAAAGACAAAAAGACCAAAAAAAAAAAAAAAAAAAAAAATTACAAGAAGCGATTACCCAAGCCAGAAGAGAAAGAAGAAGACTCATTCAATCTACTACTGACTGCACTGGTCAGCATTGGTAGAAAGAAAAAAGGCACAAGAGACAAACATTTAAATTATCTTCGGTTACCAAGTTGGTTTTTAAAAATGAAAGAAAGAAAAGGAAAGGGAAAAATAAAATATGTCTTTTACTTCTAACCTTTTTAAGAAGACAAACAGCAAATTTTCTCACCTCGCTAGCTCATAAATCTGCCAATTTCATGTGACTTTACGTTCAAGCTGGTGGGAGAAGCCGGTGGCTCATCTCCCAAGGTAGTGGCAGAATCGTTCTTGAAAACAGGGGCTGCTAATGTATCTAATGCAATAGTCAGCACTTTAATAACTACTCTTTTTAGGTATTTTCTTTTTTACAGCAAGGTAAAACAAGGATACCAAAGTTATAAGAGGAAGAAGGAGATCTTACCATAAACAAAGATCTATAAAGTTAAAAAAAAAAAAAAGGAAGTGGAGGGAATTGTCTAAATTATAAATTCTGTAATGTTTGATGTAATGAGAGTTTAAATATGATTTCCATAAAAGCTATTTATTAAGCAATTAACATAATGCCAACAAAAAAAGAAATAACAATTTAAAAAATTTAAAAACTTAACTTGGAAAAAAAATTGCTTATTACTCAAAAAAAACAAACAAGAAGAGCCAATTTCGAATTTCCCTATATAGTCTGAGTTTACATTTAGCCTGAGTGCACCAACATAGCCATCTATTCTGACACTGACATCCATTCTAATTGGGCAGAGTCCATGCCAGGCTAAATATGGGTCTATTTTGTATGTTAGTCCTATTAGCTCTTAGGCAGAATTGAGAGTAGTAGAACTGTGGAGATGATCACATTGCCTATGGCCAATCTAGATGACTCTACAGCAACAGAAGACCTCGCCATTCTCTCTGGTCTTCCATCATCATGGGTCACTATTTGGATCAAACAGTCAACCATGACTATATTGTACAAACACAGCCACGATCCTTTGAGACCTTAAAGCTTATATTAAGAAATCTTTCAGAGTTCCTGTCGTGACACAGTGGAAATGAATCCGACCAGGAACCATAAGGTTGCGGGTTTGATCCCTGGCCTTGCTCAGTGGGTTAAGGATTCAGAGTTGCCTTGAGCTGTGGTGTAGGTCACAGACGTGGCTCAGATCCTGCATTGCTGGGCTGTGGTGTAGTCCAACAGCTGTAGCTCTGATTAGACCCCTAGCCTGGGAACCTCCATATGCCATGGGTATGTCCCTAAAAAGAAAAAAGAAAAAGAAAAAAAGAAAGAAATCCTTCAGTAAGCTTCAAATAGATGTCACTACCACTACTTCTTTCTAAATCAAGTTTGCTAGAACAGGCCAACATTATATGCATATAGCTCTATAACTATGACCTTGCCTCTGCCCTTGTGTATCTTCTGTACTGACAGTCTCTGGCACTGCAAACCTAGCCACAACTCCCTGGCAGGTTACCATGGCCAGCAATGATTATGTCCGGGATAGGAATTTACTATACCTGCGTTATCAAGAAATCTTTCTCTGTCTCATTATCATAACCACAAGAGTTACCTTGTTAGATAAATTTAATGACTTGCTGAATTTGCAGGTTTGAGGGTCTGAGATTTTAGCAAGAATATTTCAGTCATAGGTCATGTCATCAATTACATTTGATGTCAAGGTCACAGATGAAGCACAATGCAACTCTAAAGCATTGGAACCCCAAAACCATCATGCCCAATTTTGGAAATGCTCCCCCCAGGACTACAAAAGGCCAAGATGCTTATGCAATGCCCTGGAATCAAGCATAACCATGTTGGGGGTTGTTTAAATTTTTCTTCAATGAAAATATATAAGAAGAGTACTTCTGTAGTTGAAAAGTAGATAAACCCAGTTTTAAAACATAATTTTTCTTGAGTTTTTAGGTCTGTTGAGTGTAGGCAAGTTTAAATGTATTTCCTCAATTATCATCAATATCCTTTTCACCACTTTTTTATTTCCTATCATGCTAGTAGAAAGAGTGAAATACCCACAAAGGAGACGTTAGGAGAGCCTGGTGAAACACCTGTGCTTTTAACAGGTAAGCTTAGATCTCCTCATTTCATCTGTTTCCGAACCTTAATTCAAATCATCATGAAAGCATGTTATTTGAAAAGCAATTCTTAATTGAAGTTGATACAGTTTATAATACACTTTCTCAAAACTAACTTGTTTTTCTAAACTTATAATTTAAAATTCGTAGCATAAATCTTAGAAAATATAGAAAACAATCAAGACAAATTCCAATCATCCATTGTCTTACGACTTGGAGGCAATCCATTACCAATATTTTCCAACAAACAAATTCAAGATAATGTATCTACGTGTCCTTTATACAGTCTCAAAAAGAAAAATTACCCAGGAGTTCCTATTGTGGCTTGGTGGGTTAAGAACTCAACATAGTGTTCATGAGGATGTGGGTTCTATCCCTGGCTTTGCTCAGTGGTTAAAGGATCTAGAATTGCCACAAGGTACAGCATAGATCACAGGTACAGCATAGGTCACAGATGCAGCTCAGATCTGGTGCTGCTGTGGCTGTGGCGTAGGTTGCAGCTGCAGCTCAGATTCAACCCCTAGCCTGGGAACTTCCATATGCCACAGGTGCAACCATAAAAAAAAAAAAAATCAGGTAAAACCATTTAACTATCACACGTAGGGGAGCACCAAACTTGGGTCTGGGAAGGAGCGATAAGGAATTTAAGTGGAATCCAGAGGATAAGAACAGGAGTTCCTGCCATGGGGCAGTGAGTTAGACTCCTAATGCAACAGCTCTGGTCACTGTGGAGGTGCAGGTTCAATCCCTGCCCCAATGCAGTGTGTTAAAGGATCCAGCATTGCCACAGCTGAGGTGTAGGTTGCAGCTGAGGCTCAGATTCAATCCCTGGCCTGGGAACTTCCATATACCTCAGAGATAGCCATTAAAAATTTTTGTTTTAATTTTTAAAATATTAGCATGAGAACATATTTATGTAATCTTAAAAGAAAATGAGTTCAGAATGCACCTAACATCTGTAATCCCCAGAGTGACAGAAAAAGCATGTGACGATGTGACCTTGTTCTACTTTAAGCTCTGCTAACCTCATTTTTGTGCCTGTACTTTTTTAAATTTCCACAGACATTACCACTGTCTCACTTGAGCCCCTCCCTCTACCTCTGGATGACACGCTCCTCAACGAAATCCTCAATAATACCCTCCCAGACACCAGGATGCCTACAAGAGTAAGAAATTTTCAGAGTCAATGTAGCTGTTTGTGTGTCTGTTTTGCTTTTTTTTTTTTTTTTTTTTGTCTTTTTGCCATTTCTTGGGCCGCTCCCACGGCATATGGAGGTTCCCAGGCCAGGGGTTCAATCAGAGCTGTAGCCACCATCCTACACGATAGCTCACAGCGACGCCGGATCCTTAACCCACTGAGCAAGGCCAGGGATCGAACCCACAACCTCATGGTTCCTAGTCGGATTCATTAACCACTGAGCCACAACGGGAACTCCTGTTTTGTTTTATTAGTAAAACAGGAAAAGAGAAGGGATGGACTGGCCATTCACTAGTATTAGTGTTGTATTTTTATCACCCCAAATAAGAGTCAGTGACGTCTTTCTATTCACAATTCTCACCTCTTCCTAGTGAGGGACTGAAGGGAAACTAGAATAAGTAGAAGAAATTTCAAGAAGCAACTGAATAATTAACTCCAGGAGGGCAGGGGCCTCTTTGACCCAGGTACCTAGGAGAATCTTATGCACATCAAGTGCTCATCAAGCATTAGAGTGAATGAATGATGAGTAAGTGAATCAATCCAGTTCTCAACCCATCAATGAAGTTCTTTCTCCACTGGGTGTAATCCTATGCTTATAGCAAGGGCTTTCTTCTTAGTCATGAAATGTCCAAATGGCTGAAAATCTGAATGTCAAGCTGAGGAAAAATAAAAAACAGTGTTTTCTGTTAAAAAGCAATCCTGGCCCTCCTTTGTTTGAGTGAAAGGGCATGCAGGATGAGAGGGTTATTAGAGAATGGAATGTTAGTTATCACAAAAGGGGGACTTTTTATTGAAGTATAGTTGATATATAATATTATATTAGTTTCAGATGTACAACATAGTGGTTCAATATTCTTATAGATTATACTGGATTTAAAGTTATTACAAAATAACAGCTATGTCCCCTGTCCTCTACATAGATCCTTATTGCTTATTTATTTGATAATTTGTACCTCTTAATCAAAGGGGGCCTATTTTAACTCCTCCAAAAAACCTTGAGCCCAGACACTTGGTGCAGAAGCAGGGAAACACAGCCCTGCTCAAGTGGCTGACTTGTGGCAGCATGAGGCAAGCAGAAAGCCCATGAGGGGCAGGAATACAAGGAAAGAGCCCCAAATCAAAACTGGATCTTATCCTTATGCTGCCACTGCAACAAGTCTACTATCCCCTGTGGTCTTTGAGTTTCTCCGGCCCTTTCTCCTTCCTATGATCCTCTTTGTAAGACACTGGTCAGAGGCAGAACATGAGGGCAAGAAGTTCAGTCTCTCCAGCTCAGTCTGCTCTACATGGAAATTTGGAGATGAGAACCCACCTGGCCATTCTCTCTGGGTTTTAGACAGGATGGCTGCAGACTTGATGGTACTATGGCCATGAACAAAGGATTTACATGTTTTGTTTTTCTCCGAAATATTGACTCATCAACAGTGAAAACTGCTCTTGGAAAAAAATGATTGAGATTAGACATATTCACTCTAAAATAAGATAACTCTGATCTGCCTTCTCTAGTTTCTCACATTGCCTGTGTCCCATCTCCTTTGAAGTCAAATGTAGGTCACTCCTACAGTAAACATACCCTGAATATTTTATTTCACATGCATCACTTCCTCCTTTTAACATCCTTTTTACCACCTGCATTTATGCTTTTTCTTTCACTCAGCAAACATTGGGCTATGCACCAAAGGTATTGAGGTGAACAAGACTTGGTCTCTGCCTTCAAGGCATTTAGAGTGCAAATAAGGACCACAAAATGGTCTAAGTGCTGTGATTGAAGATGGCAGATGTATGCACAAAACATCGGCCAGGACAAGTTGCTGAAGATGTGACCCAACTCCTCATGCGTATTCACTGAGGGTTTTGTGTACAAGCGGTCTCATGTCTTTTGCTTTGGGCGCCTCAACAAAGTGTAAGAATCATGCTGGATTCAAGGAGATTATATGTGGGGACAAGATTACCATATTAAAAAAAAACCTGTAGATGAGTGTGTCATATGTATCAAATGACCTATTCAGAGTTTATTCACTGGTACAAAATGTCAAGAAGGCAGACATTTATACACTAGATGGTAGAGGAGATATTATTTTAAAAGTATAAGACATTGGTAAAAAGGTAAAAAAGCATGTGTATGTGTGTCTGTCTATGCACATGTGTGTGTGTAAACGCTTTCACAAAAAGCACAGTTATAAAATAACATTGTTCTCAAGGGTTCTACATAACTAACTCATGGAACTTCGATACTTTGTCTCTCAGTGAAATTCGGTGACCACTTCAAGTTCACAGGATTTTTATTCTAAATGCCCTTAAGCCTTCATAACCCACCTCTTGAGACAATATCAATATATATTATGTAACATAACCATTTGCTCGTGGTTTATATTAATAGAGTCTCTTTTTTAATTCAGGAAAGAGAATTCACAGATGCTGCCGAGGACACACTGGAGCAGAAAGTGGAGCTAAGCATTTCCCTGGCAAACCAGAGGTTCAAGACTGAGCTCACAGACTCCCACTCTCCATATTACCAAGAGCTCTCAGCCAAGTCTCAGCTTCAGGTGAGCAGACCCACCCCACCCTACAACAGCCCAAGGCATGTCAGAGTGTGGGAGCCAAAGGCACATCCATCCTCTTGGCTAATCTCTGACCAGGAATTCTTTTTATTTTTTTATTTTGCCTTTTGACCCCCTTCACCCATTTCTCCTACCCTCCTTCCATCTCCACTTCTGACAATCACCAGTCTATTTTTTGTATAATGGTTACTTATATAACATATATTGATACTGTCTCAAGAGGTGGATTATGAAGATTTATGAGCTTGGTTTTTTTTGGGAAGGGTTGTTTTAAGGTTCCACATGTACATGAGATTATTCAGTATTTGTCTTTCTCTAACTTGTTTCATTTAGCATAAGGCCCTTGGGAGCCATCCAAGTTGTTGGAAATAGCAAAATTTTATTCATTTTATGATTGAATAATATTCCATTGTGTGTGATGTAGTCCATCTTCTTTATCAATTCATCCATTGGTGTTTATTCCGGTTGTCTCCGTATCTTGGCTATTGTAAATAATGCTACAATGAACATGAAGGTGCATATATCTTCTCAAATTAGCATTTTAATTTTCTTCAGACAAAACGCCAGAACTGGAATGAGGTGGAACTGCTAGATCATAACAGTAGTTCTATTTTTAAGTTTTTGAGGAACCTCCATACTGTTTCCATAGTGGCTGCACCATTTACATTCCCACCAACAGTGCACAAGGTTTCTCTTTTCTCCACACCCTCACCAATACTTGGTATTTTTTAAAGACATGACATTTTTCATGGGAGATAAAGCAAATTACATGGTCCATATCATCCATCACTAGACTAAGACACTATCCCAAGATGTCTCTTCCATCTCTGACCATCAGCATAGCTACCTGCTCCTGATTAAATAAAAGGCTTCTTAATCTCCAAAATATACAAGCAGCTCATACAACTCAACAACAACAACCCAATCGAAAAATGGGCAGAAGACCAAATAGACATTTCTCCAAAGAAGACATACAGATGGCCAACAGGCACATGAAAAAATGCCCAACATTACTAATTATTAGAGAAATTTAAATCAAACTACAATTAGGTACCACCTCACACCAGTCAGAATGGCCATCATTAACAAGTCAACAAATAACAAATGCTGGAGAGGGTATGGAGAAAAGAGAACACTCCTATACTGATGGTAGGAATAAACTGGTACAAACCACCATGGAAAACAGTATAGAGATTCCTCAGAAAACTGAATATGGAACTAGCATATGATCAAGCAATCCCACTCCTGGGCATATATCTGGACAAAACTATAATTCAAAAAGATACATGCACCTCCATGTTCACAGCAGCACTATCCATAATAGCCAAGACATGGAAACAACCTAAATGTCCATCAACAGATGATTAGATTAATAAGATGTGGTGGTGTGTGTGTATGTATACATATATATATATATACACAATGGAATATTACTCGGCCATTAAAAAAAACAATGAAATCATGCCATTTGCAGCAACATGGATGGACCTAGAAATTATTGTACTATGTGAAGTTGGACAGAAAAAGGCAAACATCATGTGATATCACTTAAATGTGAAATCTAAAATATGACACAAATGAACCTATCTACAAAACAGAAACAGACCCAAAGACATAGAGAACAGACTTGTGGTTGCCAAGAGAGGGGGGAGAAATGGGGGAAGGAATGGGATGGACTAGAAGTTTGGGGTTAATAGATGCAAACTATTACATTTAGAATGGATGAGCAATGAGGTCCTACTGTGTAGCACAGAGAACTATATCCATTCTCTTGATATAGAACATGATGGAAGATAATATGAGAAAGGAAATGTATATATATATGGTACGACTGTGTCACTTTACTGTATTAGCAGAGATTGGCACAACATTGTAAATCAATTATAATTTTTTAAAAAACTGAAAAAGTAAAATAAAATAAAATAAAAATATCTTCATTCGCAGTGGGATAAATCTAACTGCTATGCCTAATTGACCATCTAAGTGCCATGATAAGACCTTTGCCTTCCTTTGCAGTCTCGTCTTGACACAGGTCATTATCATCTCCTTCTTTACACTCCAGTTTCCAGAAATACAAACTGCTTGCAAATCTTTTCTCACCTTTAGTCATTATATGTGCTGCCTCCTCTGTCTGGAATGCCCTTCCCTTTGTTTCTTTTTACAAAGAATGTTCACACAGAATGTTCTCTCTACCCATTCTGGGTTCGGTGCTTCTTCTCTGGGCTAACATCTGGTGCCCACCATTTTTACAACCCTTATCACCCTGTCTTGAGCTTATTTGTTCATGAATCTGTAGCTTTTGTTGTCTCCATTCTGCCTTCCTTCCCGGCCACCCTCAGGACCACCAGACAATGAGCTTCCCTTTGAAGACAGGAACTGCTTCTTTCATCTCTGTATTATCTCCCAACACAGAGCTTGGGAAGTAGTTAACTACTCAGTAACTGTCTGTGCACATGCAACTGAAAACAGAAACATCCGTGAGATGACACAGCCATGAACTACATTTATGAGTGGCCTGGGTGCTCAAGCATCTTACTCAGCCTGGCCAGGGTACAACAGGTGCCTGCTTCTCATACTTGGAGAATTCAGTGCTTCCTTGCTCTCCACTGGAAGGGAGCTGAATAGTGGAAACATTCTTAACCTCCAGCCTCTCGCTGCATCAGCATTCAGTCAATAAATGAAAAAAATCCTTTCTACAAACTTCAAAGACAAAGCGTCAACATGGGGTCTTTATGAACCAGAGAAGTACTTAGACATGGATTAGTAGATGGAATGAATTAAAAAATAGTCTGTTAACTTTTCTGTTTGTTCTTTGAAATATTCTTTTCGGCAAATCTTTAGGATAGTCTGAGTATTTTAATTGGATAATTGGCCGTAGACGGTCTTCACTGACTTGCTTGTTATTCATTTTCCAAGCCTCTAAAATGACCTAATGTAGAATAATGCAAAAAAAAATTATAATTTTTTTCAATTCTGAGTTTTAGTCTTGTTTCTGCCCAAGAATTAGCCAGGAGAATTTGGGGATCACTTCCCTGACCTCTTTTAAAAAATAACGATGACCTCAAAATCCCTTCCCAAGTCTGAAATGCTTGTATCAAAGTAACAGCGCTGCACTTAATGTTTCATATATATTAACGCATTTCTTTTTTCACAGTCCTGTATGTTAAGTAAGATTATTTCTCTTTTTGACAAGTGAGGATACTGAGGTGCAGGGAAATTAATCAATATGCCCAACAATGTCACACCTGTTAACTGGCAGAGCCAAGATTCAAACCCAAGCAGCCTGGCACCAGAACCCTTGCTCTTAACCACTATGCTATACTTTCTATTTCTCCTCAACAAACATTTATGGGAAAAAGATTTTTGTGTCATCAGCAAATGAACCTGCCTTTCTCTAGCCTCTGAAAAGTATTTGCCAGAAAAGAGTAGATCTTTCTGGTTGTTTTTTTTTTTTTTTTTTTTTTTTTTTCCAAGAAGCCATCATGTTTGTCCTGCTGGTTTCCTTTACACAGTGGCTGGCTTCTCTAGGATGGAGCCCCTCTGCTCAGTGCATCCATTCCCCTTCCAGGTACCTGAGCAACCCCACCACTCAGCAGCTGCCTGTGGGATAACCAACCAGCCCCACCCCAGCCCAACACTTGCATCAGCACAACCATTCAGGCCCAATCAAAATTGATGGACAGTGCTTTGCAGTAATTTAATTTCTATAGTAAACTTAATGATCAATTTAATACAAATGTCAAGAGGAATGCTTAGTTGTTGTCTGAATGCTTACTCTTCTTCAAACATTCATCCGAGCTCAACACCACTGCCTTTTTTAGAGCCCTTTAGCAGACATTGGAGCACAATCAGAAAGGTTCTTGTGCTTTTCATGTTATTAATAAGGTTAACCAGGCCCTTAATTAGCAATTTAGTGGTTAGTGCTCCATGATGAGAAGGTCCCCAGAAGATAATTTAGCACAATTAACTGAAGGCCTTTGTCCTCACCTCCCTACATGCTTTCTGCACCCTTCTAAGCAAGGCTGATTCTTCCTTGATCACAGACAGGTTCACAAAGAGGCCACAGACACAGGCAATAAATCCCATCCACCGGAGCCAGGGCTTAAGGATTGGCCTCCTGGAGAGGCTTCCTGTTGCCCACATTGCAGCTCAGACACCTGTGGAAGCAGTTCTGGGCACTACTGATTGTTTTCATATATGTTAACTGCATTGCTGGTACCCGGAAAAAGAAAGAGGGACAAGGCAGTCTCTGAAACTTGAGCTCTAGAATGCTGCTCACACTTAAACGTTCAGTGCCAGGCGCCTTTCCTGAAATAGCACACCAAATGCCTTGTGGCCCCAAAGCCATTTGTCCCAGGGCATGAATGATAAAGGCCTGCAGAACCTCGCCTCCTTGCTGTCCTCACCTCCTTGTTAATTCCACAGTGAGGTGGGCATGGGGGCACAGAAACTTGTTACCCAGGCCCCTTCCCCTGACGTCTGTGAGGACCTTCATCCTATCCTTCCCCCCATTAAGTCTATCAAGAACACCAACTGGCCATTGCCAGCCTCCATGTGAGATACCAATGGAAGTAAAAGAAAATCGGGCTCTCAAGGAGCCAGGAATCAGTGGAAGAGGCAGAGGCTAAGTAAATAAATAATACTGACTCTCTATTCACTGTGTGTCAGGCACTTATTCATTATTACTCACAGAAACCTTACACTATGGGTATTGCTGTCCAGTTTTGGCTAAGAGGACTGAAATTCAGAGAGATTAAGCCATAAACTCAAGGTCTTGCAGCTAGAAAGTAGCAGAACCAATCTTCTCATCTCCCAAGAGTTGAGCTACCTTCATCATTGCAATTGTTAGACACTCAGGGAACAAAACTATTTTTACTGTTGGTACAATAAAATATAATTTAGATGGTAAATCAGTCTGCCAGAGAAAATATCCATGATGCACACCAAAGTAAGAGACTTGGGGATCTTCTGTTCATCACTGCTCTGGCCCTTGGCATAGATAATGTAGAGTTGGAAGTAATTTTAGATACAGTGACAATGCAGTGGCATATTGGTGAGTTTGGAGAATGGAAAGATGAACTCAACTAGATTAAGCAACATTTTCTGAGTCCATACTTATGTGGATGATGACA
Organism: Sus scrofa; assembly: GCF_054392235.1. NCBI lineage: Eukaryota > Metazoa > Chordata > Mammalia > Artiodactyla > Suidae > Sus > Sus scrofa. The sequence continues at coordinate 90,076,245 of NC_139383.1, forward strand.
TGCTAGGTCCTGGGAAGGAGGGAGATAAAGATGAATAAATAAAATATGATCCCTGATGCATACTCAGTGAAGAGACAGCCTGTACCTCATGGACTGTTTGATGGAAGATATGGCAGTAAGTTTTAGGACAGCAGAGAAAAGAAATAATTGAGCCTGGCTTTGGGAAGCTACACATTCTTTTCAATAGAGAAGATGTTTGAGCTGGCCTTGAAAGATGGGGAAAGCAGTCAATGAACAGAAGGTGGGAGATGCTGCACTTGGGGCTAAAAGGAAAAGCAGTCACAGGAGTCTAGAGCAAGTACATGTCGTAGCTGAGGGGCACAGGGATTAGTTTAGCGTGGTGAGAGAACACAGTATTGGCTGAGGGGCAGGGGTGTCGGGAAGTGCAAATGGAAAAGTACTTGAGGGGAAGTCAGGGTAGGTTGTGGAAGGTCTTAGATGCCATTCTAAAGAATTGGACCTTATTCAATAGGCAATGCAACCCAGCAAGGGATCTTGGTGAAAAGCAACAGATATGGAAAAGTTTCGTCAAGGAGACATCTCCCTTCTCCCTCCCCAGTACACCCAAAAAACCCATTTCTCCCCCCTTCCCCTCCACACACATCCAGAAAATGATTGCAGCAGTGTCAGAGGAGGGAAAGGGAGGGTGTGCCTGACATGGGAATAAGAACAAGGTAGAAACAGAAGGCATGTGGGATTCAGACCAACAGGTGCTGGTGACTGGATGGATGTAAGGACCATAGATGGGCAGGTGTGTAGGGACTCCAGGCTTTCCAGATGGAAGGTTGACATATGTTGGTGACCCTGACTGAGATAAGCAGCCTATGAAGAAAGGCAGATCTGGAAAGATGCGATTAACTCTTATTTGGGCACATTTAGCTAGTGGCAAAGTTGGGATTTTCATGTGAAGAATTTCAAGCTATGTGTCAGGTGAACATGGAAGAAAAGGTGATGCCTGGATGAGAAACAGAGGGGAGGGGGCCCAGGGAAAGGAGGACAAGTCAGTCCCTGCTCACTTTGTCAGCCTCACTTTCACCCTGCCTGCCTCCTGTGCTTCCCTACGAACTGCTAACACTTCCTCATGCTCTCTCTTGCCTCCTGGCCTCCCGAGTGAACTGGGTGGGGCAGTGCCCATCTTGGGGGCAGGTGTGCCTGGAGAGCCTGGCTGCATTGCCCTTAGCCAAGCTTACTGCATAAATGGGAGTGTGAGCACCATGACCCAGCTGAGGAGGCCTATCTGCAGAATCCCTAAGTTAAAGGAGAGGGTGAACACCGAAATAGGATGGAGTAAAGGAGGCTGAGAAAGTGGTGGGAGAGACAGAAGAAGAACCCAAGAAAAGCAGGGAGCCCATGGAGAAGGAGTGGAAAATGCTGCTTGGTTTGGAGAGGTCCATCACTCCTGCAGGAACCCAGAAACAGAGGCCAGACTGCTGTGGGTTGGGGAGTAGTTGAGTACTACATTTGTAAAATATTCTGATAATCGGCCTCATTAGCTAGGTCAGATTAAGAAAATGTAAAGTCCACATAAATCTAAGAGCAAATCTAAGATTACAGTCTGCTTCTACCATTTTTTTCAGTTGAAATATAGTTGCTGTGCAATATTATAATTTACAGGTGTACAATATACAGATTCACAATTTTTAAAGGTTATACTCCACTTACAGTTATTATAAAATATTGGCTATATTCCCCATGTTGCACAATATATCCTTTTAGCTTATTTTATACATAATAGATTTATACATAATATTTTATACCTAATAGTATTAATTTTATACCTAACACGTTAATCCCCTACCCCTATCTTGCCCCTGCCCCCACCACTGGTAACCACTAGTTTGTTCTCTGTATCTGTGAGTCTGCTTCTTTTTTGTCATATTCACTAGTTTGTTGTATGCGTCTACCATTTCATTTAGGTACAGCAGCCAGTTTGATTTTAATAATCTCTTTACCATTACATATATTTTCCCAAATCATATCATTCAATAAAGAAAATGTTATCATTACTCTTGCATGTAAATAAAAATACCAAAAAAGTGTCTTCCAAGTAGCATTTTTAAATTATTTTATATTTTATGTAAAGTAACCACTAAGGCTGATCAGAACTCCCCAATTACAGCTTTTAAATAAATAGCAAAACACTTTCCTCTGAGCACAGAAATAACTGAGAACAAAGCATTTGGCCTCAATCATGACTTCAATTTTCCACTCTCATTTTTTCCCCTAACTCATCGTAAGTGTTTAGGCTTTTCAGTTAGGTAAGATCTGACCCAGTTGAACCAAAGAGTATATCATAAATTCCTTTCTCTCTGCAGATGCAAGAGGTATTTAAGAAACTTCCAGGATTCAAAGAAATCCATGTGTCAGGATTCAGGTAAGTAAGAGAATTGGACTCTTCACAATTTTTTAAATGACTTTCTCCCTATCCTCTTTTAAAGGCAATGTCATGAGGATTTTAAGGTCCCTTTCCCCCAGTTGTTGAGCTCTGCCAAATCCTGAAATTTGAATACACTGCAGATAAAAGAGTTGTCTAATTAGAACATGACTTGAGGTAGTTTTTAAGAGGTAACACAGGAGCTGTCCTCCATCCTCCCTCCGGAGTCAGAAACACAGCTCTCTGCAAAGCTCATCTGCTGTCCTTGGCGATGTCATTAATGAACCTCTTAGGAAAATCCCTCAGCAGAGACAGACCCAAAAAAGTAGTGATTAGATACCTTAGTGTCTGATTGCCTGGTTTCCTATCCAACACTAAATATCACCATCATTTAAGCAAATTAGGCTGATACTAGAGAGACAAGGGAAACTAATAAAAAGTGGTATCTGCAGAGGTAAGGGCATTGAGTAGACAGGAACAGGGATGGAAGTACATTTTTCACCACTTTGATATCTGATCATATATTTATGTTACTTTGATGTCTGGCCCATAGTAATGTTTTAACATGCAAATACTATAAAATTGAAATTTCAAATAAAAGAAATGAAATAAAAGAGTTCCACACTAAAGTGGGGTTCATTCGTGTTCCCACAGCTTCCCCACGAGCAGGCCTGTATCCAATAGCATCTCAACACTTTAATGTGGGTTCAGGATTTGGGGCAAGAATTTTTTTTTATGGCTGCACCCACCGCATATGGAAATTTCCCAGCCAGAGACTGACTCCAAGCCACACCGGCGACATATCCCACAGCTGCAGCAACACCAGCAACTCTAACCCACTGTGCCAGCTGGGGATGGAACCTGCACCTCCAGCAGCAACCCAAGCCACTACAGTCAGATTCTTACCCCACTTGTCACAATGGGAACTCCTGGGGCAAGAATCTTTGCATCCTTCTTTTAGATTCTCACTATTCAAAAACATCTACAGGGAGTTCCCGTCGTGGCGCAGTGGTTAATGAATCCGACTAGGAACCATGAGGTTGTGGGTTCAGTCCCTGCCCTTGCTCAGTGGGTTAAGGATCCGGCATTGCCGTGAGCTGTGCTGTAGGTTGCAGACGCGGCTCGGATTCCGTGTTGCTGTGGCTCTGGCGTAGGCCAGTGGCTACAGCACCGATTGGACCCCTAGCCTGGGAACCTCCACATGCCGTGGGAGCGGCCCAAGAAATAGCAAAAAGACCAAAAAAAAAAAAAAAAATCTACAGGTGGGGTCATAATATGATATTTTTTTGTAATGTGTCCCAGATCATAAATCAGCTGTGATGTGAGCAGAATGAGATTCCTTGCACTGAGGGGCATTTGGGAAATGGGAGAACAGCCTCACTGCAATCCTTTCCTGGCCCCATCACCATCCATTGTCATAAAGCCAGACGGTACACAGGACGGGCTCCACCTGCTTACAGAAAACACCCTTTGGGTGGGGAGGGGAGAGAGAGTTCACCCATTTGTTTCTCTCAAAGTTATGAGGGCCTTCTGATCTGTAGCTCTGGAGGAAATAAATGTTTATCAGTGAAAGTTATAAAAGAAGAAACCCTTAACATTTAGCCAAGCAGACTCGTTTTTCTTTATTTCAAGAGGATGCTCCACAGTGTTCCACATGAAATCATATGGATTAGAGAGAAATAAAAAGTGATAGCTGAATACTGTGCATAGATGCAAGGTCTTCTGAACAGACCCTTGCAGTCAAAGAACAAATTTTTAATTTAAAGCTGAAGGAAATGGTAGTTCTCCTCTTGGTGAATGATCAAATGGTCATTGTCCCCTCCCTTCAAATGAAGGAAAACTAATAATAAATTTTTTTTAAAATCTGTTTCAAAAGAAAACCAAAATGTTAAGTGATGAAATTTTGCTAGGTAAAAATCTTAAAGATACATCACTCAAAGCTGCATCTTTCCCATGTGTTTTTTCTCTGTAAGAATGTATTCTGGAGTTCCTGTTGTGGCTCAGTGGTTAACAAATCCGACTAGGAACCATGAGGTTGCGGGTTCGATCCCTGGCCTCGCTCAGTGGGTTAAGGATCCTACGTTGCCGTGAGCTGTGGTGCAGGTCACAGATGAGGCTTGGATCCCAAGTTGCTGTGGCTCTGGCATAGGCTGGCAGCTACAGCTCCGATTAGACCCCTAGCCTGGGAACGTCCATATGCCACAGGCGCCACCCTGAAAAGACAAAAAAAAAAAGAATGTATTCTGATTTCTGCCACAGATGCTTATAATCATATTTTTCCCAATGATTTATACCTTGTTGCAAAGACTGAGTCTCCCAAAAAATATGTGGACCCCTGAATACAATAAATAATATGCTTATGAGTGTGGCAAACCTCTAATCATGAAAAACAGTGCTCAAATATTATAAACTTAAGATGAAGGAAATAGTTTTTTCATAGAGTCAGATCCCCCACAGAGACCTAAAACCCCAGGGATTTCAAGGTACCATCTTCCTGTCAGCTCATTTGTAAACCTGATATACAATTTAACCAATAATTTTTCCATTTTTTAAAATTTTATTGGAGTGTAATCGATTTACAATGTTGTGTTAATTTCTTCCATACAGCAAAGTAATTCATATATATATTCACAGACCCATTCATTTTCATATTCTTTTCACATATAGGTTATCAGAGAATATTGAGTAGAGTTGTCTGTGCTATATGGAAGGTCTCGTCTGACCATCCATTCCATAAGCAATAATGTGAATATGCCAATCACAAACTGCCAGTCCATCCCTCCACCTACCCATCCCCTTTGGTAACCATAAGTTTGTTTTTGAAATCTGTGAATCTATTTCTGTTTTGCAAATAAGTTCCTTTGAATCATTTTTTAAATTAGATCCCATATATAAGTGATATCATATGATATTTGTCTTTCTCAAATAAGTGACTAACTTATTGACCTTATTTCATCCTTTTTATGGCTGAATAATATTCCATAATGTATGTGTACCACATCTTCTTTATCCATTTCTCTGTTGATGGACATTTAGGTTGCTTCCAAGTCTTATTTATTGTAAATAGCATGGCAATGAACATCGGGATACAAGTATCTTTTTGAATTATTGTTCTTTCTGGATATATGACCAGGAGTGGGATTGCTGGATCATATATGGTAGTTCTATATTCAGCTTTTTGAGGAACCACCAGACTATTTCCATAGTGGTTGTACCAATTTACATTCCCACCAACAGTGTAGGACATTCCCTTTTCTCCAAACCCTCTCAAGCATTTATTGTTTGTATACTTTTTGATAATGTCCATTCTGGCTGGTATAAGGTGGTACCTCATTGTAGTTTTGACTTGCATTTCTCTAATAATTAGCAATGTTGAGCATATTTTCATGTGCCATCTGTATGTCTTATTTGGAAAAATATCTATCTAGATCTTCTGACCATTTGTTGGTTGCGTTGTTTGTTTTTTTGATACTGAGCTGCATGAGTTGTTTGCGTATTTTGGAGATTAAACCTTGTCAGTCGCTTCGTTTGAAAATATTTTCTCTAAGCCTGTGGGTTGCTTTTCATTTTGTTTATGATTTCCTTTGCTATGCAAAGACTTTTAAGATTACTTAGGTCCCTTACTTTGTTTTTGTTTTTATTTTCATTACTCTAGGAGGTGGATCCAAAAAGATGTAGCTGTGATTTATGTCAGAGTGCTCTAGTTCCTCTAAGAGTCTTATGGTATATGGTCTTATATTTAGGTCTTTAATCCTTTTTGAGTTTATTTTTGTATATGGTGTTAGAGAATGTTCTAATTGCATTCTTTTACATGTAGCTGTCCAGTTTTTCCAGTACCACCTACTGAGAGTGTCTCTTCTCCATTGTGTGTTCTTGCCTCCTTTGTCATAGGTGCTTGAGTTTATTTATGGGCATTCTATCCTGCTCCATTCATTTATATTTCTGTTTTGTTCCAGTATCATATTTTTATGATGACCATAACTTTTTAGCATAGTCTGAAGTAGGTAACCTGATTCCTTCAGCAGTTTTTCTTTCTCAGGATTGCTTTGGCAATTCTGGGTCTTTTATGTTTGCATAAAATTTTTTTTTAAATTGTTCCTTTTCTGTGAAAAAAAAATACCATTGATAGTTTCATAGGGATTGCTTTGAAGCTGTAGATTGCCTTGGGTAGTATAGTCATTTTGCCAATATATTGTCATTTTGAGTTTTCCAATCCAATCTTTATATCTGTTTGTGTCATCTTTGACTTCCTTTATCGAAAAAAAATATATAGATAGATAGATAGGTAGATAGATATAGATAGATAGATAGATAGATAGATAGATAGATAGATAGATAGATAGATAATCTTTCAGATTTCAGGTCTTTTGCCTCTTGAGGTAGATTTATTCCTTGGTATTCTATTCTTTTTGATGTAATGGTAAAAGGGATTGTTTCTTTAATATCACTTTCTGATTTTTCATTGTTAGTATAAAGAAATGTGAGGAATATATGTGTATTTATTTTATATCATGCAACTTGACAAAATTCATTGATGAGTCCTACTGGTTTTCTGATAGCATTTTAGGATGTTCTAGGTATAGTATCATGTCAACTGAAAACAGTGACAGTTTTACATCTTCTTTTCCAATTTGGATTCCTTTTATTTTTTTTTTCTTCTATGATTTCCATGACTAGGAATTTTGAATAAAAGTGGTAAGAGTGGACATCCTTGTCTTATTCCTTATCTTAGCAGGAATTCTTTAGCTTTTCACCATGAGAATGATATTAGCTCTGGGTTCGTCATATATGGGCTTTATTATGTTGAGGTAGGTTCCTTCTATGCCCACTTTCAAGAGGGTTTTTATCAGAAATCATTGTTGGATTTTGTCAAAAGCTTTTTCTGCATTTATTGAGATGATCATATGGTTTTCATTCTTCAGTTTGTTAATGTGGTGCATCACACTGATTGATTTTTAGATATTGAAAAATCCTGGCATCCCTGGAATAAATCCCATTTGTTGGTGGTGTATGATCTTTTTAATGTATTGTTGAATTCAGTTTGCTAGTATTTTGCTGAGAATTTGTGCATCTGTGTTCATCAGTGATGTTGGCCTATAATTTTCTTTTTGTGTGTGTGATGTCTTTGTCTGGTTTTGGTATCAGGGTGATGGTGGCCTCATAGAATGAATATAGGAGTGTTCCTTCCTCTGCAATTTTTTGTAATAGTTTCAGAAGGACGGGTGTTAACTCTTCTCTAAATGTTTGATGGAATTCACCTGTAAAGCCATCTGGTCCTGAACTTTTGTTTGCTGGAAATTTTTAAATCACAATTTCAATTTCAGTACTTGTGATCAGTCTGTTCATATTTTCTATTTCTTCCTGATTTAATTTTGGAAGATTGTGCTACTGTAGATTTCTCCTTTTGTGGCTGTTAGCAGTTGTCTTATATTTTGAAGAGCTCCTGTGCTGGGTGAACACATATATTTACAACTGTTATATTTTCTTGGAATTATCCCTTGATCATAAGGTAGTATCCTTCTTTGTCTCTTATAATCATCTTTATTATAATGTCTGTTTTGTCTGATTAATATGTGTCTCTAGCATGTTGCTCCTTGGGTTTATCCTCTAAAGAACTTTCTGAATTTCCTGAGTATTGCTATTACAGCTTTCTTTTGATTTCCATTTGCATGGAATAACTTTCTCCATTCCGTCACTTTCAGTCTGTTAGTGTCCCTGGATCTGAAGTATATTTTCTGTAGAGAGCATATATACAGGTCTTGGTTTTGTATCCATTCAGCCACTCTGTCTCTTTTGGAGAATTTAATCCATTTGCATTTGAGGTAATTATCCATATATGTGTTCTTATTGCCATTTTGGTAATTTTTTAGGATTTGTTTCTGTAGGTGTTTATTTCTTCCCTTCCTCCTTTGTTATGTTCTTTTGTGGTTTGATGACTATCTTTAGTGTTGTGTTTAGATTGCTTTTTGTTTTGTGCGTGTGTTTCTATTTTAGATTTTTGGCTTGCATTTACCATGAGGTTTTGTATAGCATTGTTTTAAGTTGCTTTTCTCTTAATCGCAATGCATCTCCAGTACTCTGCATTTTTACTCTCTTCTCCTCACAGTTGCTGGCTTTGATACCATATTTGTGCGTGGATTATTTCCTACCTTTAGTATATGCTTGCCTTTACTGGTGAGCTTTGTCTTATTAATAGTCTTATTTCCAGTTATGACCTTTTCTGTTCTGCTAGAGAATTTCCTTTAGCATTTGTTGTAAAGCTGGTTTGGTGGTGCTAAATTCTCTTAGCCTTTGCTTATCTGTAGACCTTTGATTTCTTCATTGAATCTGAACAAGAGTCTTGCTGGGTACAGAGTTCTTGGTCGTAAGTTTTCCCCTTTCATCACTTTAAATATATCCTGCCGCTCCCTTCTGGCCTGCAGAGTTTCTGCTTAAAAATCCCCTAATAACCTTATTAGGGTTCCCTTGTATTGCAGTAATTTCTTTCCCCTTATTGCTTTTCATATTTCCTCTTTGTCTTTAATTTTGGTCATTTTGATTAATATGTGTCTCTAGCATGTTGCTCCTTGGGTTTATCCTCTAAAGAACTTTCTGAATTTCCTGGAGTCAGCTAGTGTTTCTTCTCCCATGTTCAGGAAGTTTTTGGCTATTATCTCTTTGAGTATTTTCTCTGGCCTTTCTCTCTCTGTCTTCTCCTTCTGGCACCCTTATAATGTTGATGAGTTTAATGTTGTCCCAGAGGTCTTTTAGACTGTCCACATAACTTTTCGTCCTTTTTTTCTTTCTCTGTTTCATGATAGTAACTTCCACCAATCTTCTTCCAGCTCACTTATTCATTCTTCTGCCTTGTGTATTCTGTTATTGATTCCTTTTAGTGTATTTTTCACTTTAATTGTATTATTATAATAATAATCTCTAATTTTTCTTTAAATGTTATAGCTCTTTGTTAAACATTTCTTGTAATGTCTTGTTCTGTGCCTCCATGTTTTTCCCCCAGACCATGGATCATCTTTTATTACTCTGAATTCTTTTTCAGATAGGTTCCTTATCTCCACATCACTTAGTTGTTCTTCTGGGGTTTTGTCGTGATCCTTCATCTGGAACATGTTTCTCTGGTATCTCATTTTGTCTAACTTTCTGTGTTGATGGTCCCCTTTCTGCAAATTGCAGGGCTGTACCCCCCTTGATGCTGGTGTCTACCCCTGGTGATTAAGTTTGACTAAGGGGTTCATGCAAGCTTTCTGGTGGGAAGGACTAGTACCTGCCCACTGGTGGGTGTAGCTGAGTCTTCTCCTTATGGCAGGCAAGGCCATGTAAAGTGGTATGTTTAGAGGTGGCTGTGTGTGCTGGAGGACTTTAGGCAGGCTATCTGCTGATGAGTGCAACTGTGTTCCCACCCTCTTGGTTATTTGGCCTAAGGTGTTCAAGCACTGGAGCCTGCAGGCTGTTTGGTGGGGCCAGGTCACCTTGATGATTATTCCCTGAGGCTTATGCCATCAGTGTTCTTGTCCCCATACTGAGCCAAAGACAACCCTCCCATCCCCAGGAGACCCTCCAAGATGCACAGTTAGGTCTAGCCCAGATTCCTATGGTATCCCTGATTTTCCCTGGGATTCAGAGCACATGAAACCTTCTTTGCACCCTACAAGAGTGGAGTCTCTGTTTCCCTGAGTCCTGGGGAGCTCCTTCACCCAAGACCCAAAGCCAAATTGTCTGGGAGCTCCTCCTTCTGATGCCAGAACCCCATGCTGGGGAATCTGATGTGGGGCTCAGAATTCTCACTCCTGTGAGATAACCTCTGTGATACAGTTATTTTTCAGTTTGTTTGTCACCCACCTGGTGAGTATGGGATTTGCTTATATCACAAAAGTGCCCCTCTTCCCATCTCATTCTAGCTTCTTCTTTGTCTTTGGGTGTAGAAAATCTTTTTTGGTATTTCCCAGTCTTTTTGTCAATGGTTGTGCAGCAGTTAGTTGTGATTTTGGTGTTTTCATAAGAGGAGATGAGCTTGAGTCCTTCTACTCCACCATCTTCTGTCTCCTATGTACTATTTATTATATCTATTCATTTAGACACAGGGACCTCTACTTCCACACCTGTTGGACCTGTCACCTGCACCCCTAGCTCCCAGCTCCCAGTCCTGGCTCAGAGTGTACTTGTGGGGAGCTAGGGTTTGTGTGACCACATGGGCAGGGTAGTTAACAAGTATTCTTATATCAATGACCTCATTTGATCCTTTCAACACAACTGGGAAATAGTTAGAACATCTATTATTAACACAATTATGAGGATTAACAGTAAAATCTTTGCTTTAAGTATTTCTTTATCTCTCAAATCTATATGAGAAACTATTAACAATTGTTCAATCCATTTGGAGGATAGACTCCTTCAAAAGCCTGTATGAAAATATCCACATCAGCTTAATTTGTATTATCTAAGAACTAGAAACAATCCAAATGTCCATCAACAGAGCAATTGATAAATAAGTTGTTTTATGTTCTTAGCATAGACTACTACTCAGCAAAGGAAAAAATTCTACACAACAACATAGATTCTTCCCAAAATAATTATGTTGAGTGAGAGATGCCAAAAAAAAAAAGGAGTGGGTATAATTCCATTTGCATTTAACTATAGATAATGCAAACTTGTCTACAGTGACAGAAATCAGATCAGTGGTTGCTTGGGAAGGGGAAGGGAGAAAGAGATGAGAGGGGAGGATTACAAAGTGGCGTAGGTAAAACTTTTGAGGTAAGAAATTTGATTGTGGTGATGGTTTCACAGGTGTTTGCTATCAAATTTATCAGATTGTACACCCACAACATGTGCAGTTTGTTTTATGACAATTAAGCTTCAACAAAATTGATTTGTAAAATTAATAGGACTAGGGGCTTATCCCAGGAATACTGGCCTTTCTTCAGGGCTTCATGGGTTGCAAACTATTGCTGAAAGCAAGCAAGAGGTAATCCCTGAATGAATGTCTAGTTAGTACAGAAGGAAGAGTGCCTCCCACAGAGCAACCTCGGTTAGATAGTCACAGATTCTCCACTGCCTCCACAGAAAGAAAGACCAGAGTCCATTTCAGTCATCACATCAAAAGATAAAACTTAGATGAATTCATGGTACAGGCAGAAAGAACAGCAACACAAACCACATCACGTGTGTCTTTGTTAACAACTATCCTTTGAAACATAAAATGAGAAAACTGAGTATATCTTCTATGCTACATTCGTGTATATGACCAGAGAAGTTCAAAATGTGTTTGTCAGTCTGGTGACCAAATATCCCTTTTTTCTGGCACAAACAGGTAGTGGTATGTCAAAATGAGCCCAGGCTTATGGTTGTGCTGGCCAGAGTTTGAATCCTGACTCTGCCACTTTCCAGCTCACAATCTTGCCCCTCTCTGCATCTTCCCTTATATATAAAATGCATATTGCATTGTTGAAAAGATTAAATAAAGATGCCTATAAACTGCCTGCAACAGACCACTCTGTAAACAGGAAACAGGTGTTTGTTTTTCCTGCAAACCTGTTCCATGGTGAATTGTACATTCCCTTAAGGCTTCCTGATTAAAGCAATTCAAAAAACAATCAGTCAACAAAACTCCAGTTCCAGGGTCCAGTCACAGACAAATTACTTTCAGGAAAAAAACTAATCATTTAATGCCTTTCAGGGGATGAGAAATCTATTTATAAAATACTTACAAAATAAAACTCTTTGGCACTACACAACCAAGAACCTAAGATGTATAGGCTATATTTGCACCCTTTGTAGAAGAAATTATAAAGAAGTCAAAGAGTTTAAGAAGAAGACAAAAAGTACTAATAAGCTTTGAATTGAGGCTCAAATCCTAATGAGAAACATCATATACTGTTTACTTCCTTGGATCTGTGTGGTTCTCAAAATTTCTGTTCAAATTGCCATCCAATGCCACTTTATATATTTCCTTCAATCCTCTGGGATACCATGAAAAAAAAATCTCTTTTTTGTATATGAATATATTTATTGAATGTCTCAATAAATTTCATGAAAATTCTTTCTCTTTTGCATGTTCCCATTGTGCTCAATGAAATGAAGACCAAAGAAAGAAAAAGATGGGTAATTTGAACTTTTTTTTAGTGTTTTGAAATATGGTACATTTTCCTCCATACATTTATATGCTAATCTTTTACAGATTATTTTTACACATAAAATCTGGGCTAACCCAGACTTTTTACTGGTATTTTATGTAAATGGGAGTCATTGATCAGTTGCTCCTTAGAAGAAAAGAACTTTTGAATCAAAATCACTAGGTGAGATAAGCAGGTAAAACTAATCAGCTGAACTGTGTTCTATAAAACTCAAAAGTGTTTCAAAAGAAATACATTAAAACACATATCTGTGTTGCAAGCATGTTTTAACAATGTCTTAAACGTCATTTGCGATGGGAAGTTGGCTGAATGCACACTCATACATGCAACTAGCCTTAGTCTGAACTAAAGCAGAGAAACATTTGCTCCTTGGATCCAAGGTCAGTATGAATGGGGAAAGGGCCCACTGTACCTTGGAGAGCTCAGTAATAGGAATCCAGCTTCAGCTCCTGTAATTGACTGGAAATAAACAGCTATAGACACTGAGTGATTGTGTGGTCAAAGAAATGCCAAGAATACACATTATCTGTTCCTGTGGCCTTTAAAATATTTTTGTGTCCCTCCGTGTAGATTTATGGCATAAACTAAAAGGTAAAACCTAATCCTAGAGGACAGATCTAGAGAAAATCCTATTTCATTTTTACATGCAGAAAGGTGCTGAATCAATAAATAAAATTATAAATGCAGTTAATCCTGAACCACTTCCCTTTCGCTTTTCTCCCATCTCCCTTCTAAGATGTTATTGTAAAAGCAACTTGAGGGAAGAGATTATGTTGGTTTTTTTGGTTGTTATTTTTTGTCTTTTTTGTCTTTTCTAGAGCTGCACCCGCAGCATATGGAGGTTCCCAGGCTAGGGGTCTAATTGGAGCTGTAACCACTGGCCTATGCCACAGCCATAGCAATGCCAGATCCGAGCCGCGTCTGCAACCTATACCACATCTCACGGCAACGCCAGATCCTTAACCCACTGAGCAAGGCCAGGGATCGAACCCGCAACGTCCTGGTTCCTAATTGGGTTTGCTAACCACTGAGCCACGACAGGAACTCCAAGTTTTATTTTTTTTAATTAAAAAATACTTCTTGAAAAAAGTAGAAAAGAAAAAGCCTTGAGAACTGAAGCTCTGGCTTGATTACAACATGAGCATACTATTGTCTCACTGCTATAGCCTACATTTCTGTTTCATGAACCTTCCTAAAGGAGGCTATTTGTAGAAAAAAGATAATTCATTCTTCTTGCTGATTAGCACTTACAAGACCACCAAAAACACCAGCAGCTCATGACAACACTTTTTCACAAAGACCTAAAGTAAAAAAATCTGTGGTCAGTTGATCTAGTTACTAGTACCCTCTTCAAGCTGGATTTATCTGCCAGGCTGACATTCTATTTCAGAGCTAAAATATATGTCAAAGCTTTTTCACCTTTCAAATTTCTGAGAAATAATGAAATTAGTTTCATGTGATATTTTTAAAGAGTCCATCAGGAAAGAGATTGGAGCTGTCCTGGAGTTTGTAGCCAGATAGGGATGCCCTTTACAAGGCGTATCACAATGGCTTTGGGTGTGACATGTCCTCTGTTGTCTACAGCTCACGCTCTACAGAGATGCAACTTACAGCCATCTTTAAGAGAGACAAGGCAGAAACAAAACGTCCTGCAGGTGACCTCCTGTCTTTCGATTCCAACAAAATTGAAGGTGAAGGAGACCTTCGTGGAACAATGGAGGAGGGCAGGCAAACAGAAATCTACCCCACGGCTTTAGACCTCAGAAAGCTGATCAGCAGAGCACTTGAGGAAGACCAGTCCTTGGATTTGGGGACTATTCAGTTCACTGATGGTCAGTGATGATTTCATAGGTCTGAACTCATCCTCATTCTGACAGAGATGAGGAGGTGTGACTGTCTCAAGGTCACAGTCACTTTAACCATGAGTAGATCATCTCTGTGACAGGCACATCATGTATGGTATCATTTCAGTCTTTCCTCAGTGCCTCCTGGGTCTCATTTGATGAGTCTTTCATGACTACTTCACACCAAAAATAGCTCTAGGGGAGCCAAGGTTTTCAATTCAGTCCCACTCAACCACTGACATCCAGGGGAGCCCCAGTGGAGAGAACAAACCAGGGAGAGTTCTGTTCCCCAGCACAGGCCAGATTCCCTCATCTAGTACAATGATCCGGGCCCAGAAGGAAAAAGATGGCACATTCAAATCAGGATAATTTGAGAAGAGTTTGATAAAAGGACTATTTACAGAGATTTCCCTAATCTTCAAAGGATCAGGGCAGTTCCCTGGGGCTAGAAGTAGCAAGGCCCCAATACTACCTCCAGGCTGGAAAGGTTGAGTGGTGAGCTAAGCCCTCCCAGGACAAGGAGCAAGGAACCATGGATATAGTCCATATAATCAACCTTCTGGGGAAGGGGTAGTGCAGGGAAAAGAGAGTGGACCTAAGGAAATCAACAGGTAATCAGGCTCACTCAGGATCCTCAGAGGGGGCCTGGAGGAACTCCGGAGCCTAGAAATTTTGAGTGCACCCAGTACTCTTAACATAAATGATGGGCACTGGAAATGCCATTTTAGTATGACATGGCAGGAAACTGTCATTCTCTGTCAGTTCTATTTCTGTAGTTCAGATAGTCAAACTCAACTCTGGGAAACTTTACAAAGGTCCCTTGGGACGAGATGCAGGGCAGTAAGAATGTCAGTAGACATTAAAATCCTCCTAGTTATTTTTGAATTTCTAGGCCAGGGACATTCTGTGAACTTCACACTCATCTCTGAGACCATCTGGTCCTCTGCGTTGGTCTCTTGATTGAAATGCAAAGGTACAGTAACCTGAGAACTGGGCTTCAGGCCGGAAGTAGGACCCAAAAGGACCCACAAGGACCCACAAACAGTCCATGGTTCCAGCATTTATTCTAGCTGTTTCTTTGTCAGCTTAGTACTATTTTTATCCCCACTAGCCCAGCCAATCCTGCTGCCTTTCATGTACAACGAAACCAAACACCCTAAAAACCCACTTTCATAGCTGTTCTTATAACAGACATACAAGATGCACCTCTTCCATCTATCTTCCTGTATATCAATCAGATCAACGACCACTGGTTTTCCCGATGCTGATTTCTGGGTGATTGGTCGTACCACTTCTTAAGAACCAATTACTGCCATGTTTTCCAACCCTCACTGTGTTACTGACCCAACCACAGAAGGAAAAAAAGAAAATGAGAGAAACAGTCAATCCTTGTGATTTTTTCACCCACAGAAATTGTTGAGTCACTGGCAGGCCTCGATCCTGACACCCAGTCAGTGCTGCCCACATTCCTTGCTGACATCACAAAGGTGAGCATTCTGTCCTTCTGTCCGTCAAATAGGAACAAAGCCTCAAAACCTTCCATTGGGAAAAAATGAGCTTAAGGACTGAACAGAGTAGAATTCCCTCTGCAATGCTAAATATTCTTCTCTGTGTTATACAGGCAGAACAAGCTTACCCCTTTCCAGTGTCTATAGTAATAAAATAAAATACCACTTGCATTTCAAATATCTTAAATTCAAAATTTTCTTCAACATAGAGCTTTGTTTTAATTAAAGTCAAGAATTGCTGATTTTGATCAAATTCATGTTCATGAACTGAAAAGAATATTTAAAGCAGAATATATTATTTAACTTTGACTTTCTGGAATAAATATAAGCATAAAGATAATTTATAAGTTTGTTCTCAAGTCTTAAGGTTTTATCCATATATTTATTTATAGTGGGTTGTAAGTATAAATTAATGTCTTAGAAAGCACATAATGAATTCCGTAATAATTTTTGAGTTTTATTTTCTTTTTATACCCACACTCATGGTATATGGAAGTTCCTGGGCTAGGGATCTAATCAAAGCTGCAGGCCTACCCAGCCACAGCAACACAGGATCTGAGCCACATCTGCAAACTACATCACAGATTGTGGCAACACCAGATCCTTAAGCCCACTGAGCAAGGCCAGGGATTAAACCCACATCCTCATGGGCACTATGTCAGGTTCTTAACTTGATTAGTCACAATGGGAAACCCTGTATTTTATTTAAAGCTCTGTCCAGTTACACTAAAAGTTGTCATTGCAGTGTTCATAAATGGAAGTGCTAAGCTCTGTTCCCTTTTTGTTTGTTTGTTTGTTTGTTTGTTTGTTTAGGGCCACACCTGTAGCATGTGGAAATTCCTGGGCTAGGGGTTGAATTGGAGCTGCAGCTGCCAGCCTACACCACAATGATAGCAGCACAGGATCTGAGCCTCGTCTGCAACCTACACCACAGCTCAACCCGGATCCTCAATCCACTGAGTGAGGCCAGGGATTGAACCTGCATCCTCTTGGATACTAGTCAGATTCATTACTGCCGAGCCACATTGGGAACTCCTTTCCCTTTTTTTTTTTTTTTTTTTTTTTTGTCTTTTTGAGGGCTGCGTCTGTGGCATATGGTGGTTCCCAGGCTAGGGGTCCAATCGGAGCTGTTGCTGCCAGCCTAGCCAGAGCCACAGCAACGCCAGATCCAAGCCACGTCTGCAACCTACACTACAGCTCATGGAAATGCCATTTCCTTAACCCAGTGAGCGAGGCCAGGGATCGAATCTGCAACCTCATGGTTCCTAGTCAGATTCATTTCCACTGTGCCATGATGGGAACTCCCCTTTCCCCTGTTTAAATGAAAGAATTCATAAATTCAAAAATGAGGAGTTCCCGTCGTGGCACAGTGGAAACGAATCCAACTAGGAACCATGAAGTGGGTTCGATTCCTGGCCTCATTCAGGGGGTTAAGGGTCTGGCATCATCGTGAGGTGTGGTGTAGGTCACAGACTCAGCTCGGATCCTGAGTTGCTCTGGCTGTGGTGTAGGCTGGCAGCTACAGCTCCGATTAGACCCCTAGCCTGGGAACCTCCATATGCCACAGATGCAGCCTTAAAAACACCAAAATAAAATAAAATAAAATAAAATAAAATAAAATAAAATAAAATAAAATAAATTCAAAAATGATTGACATGTTTCAAAGATTTTTATTAGTTAACCCTTCACAAGTAGACTTGGTTAGCTAAGGAGACAATATATCATGTTTTATTACTGTGTCAACATGAATTTTCATTTCAGGACAGTTTCTGTATCAGAACCCATAGTAGATTCAAGTCAACTACAAGATGATTTGCTTAAATTTAAATGAAAAGATACAGAGGATAGCTCTTTTCATAACAGAGAAATGTCCCTTGTCAACATCCGCTTTTCTAAATTCACCCTTCAGGATGCTACTCTGAGTCCAGAACGCCCCCTTGGTCAACCTTGGCTGGAGACAGTGGACAGAGCAGGATACATTTTATCTGGTGAGTTGTTTCCCGCAGAATCTATGTTGGATGACAACATCCTCTTTGAGGATTCTGCCTATGGCACTACCTCAAAGACCAATGATAAAGTCCTCTTTAACCCAGGAGGGGGTTGGCTCCCACTAGCAGTTCCAACAGAAGAGCCATCCACTGAACCACCTTCTGAAAATGAGGTCACTCTCAGCATCCTTCCCTCAGCTCTAACCTTCAGTCCCACCGAGAGCACCAACAGCCCTGTCCTGATGGATCAGGACACCAAACCAGCTTCTGATGAAGCTGAAACCAAAGCAGCATCAACTGCTGCCCACACAGAACAGCCATCCCTACTGGGCTTCAAACCTGAGAATCTTTCAAGACAAGGTAAGTCCTAAAGCCCAGGTCCACAATCTATATGGCAACAGAGGACTGGGCCCTTACAATCCCATTTGATTTACTTTTACTGTCTCTTCTGCTCTCTGTGCTTCTTTAATGTCCATTAGCACATGTCTAATTGATAAATAAGGATGACAGTAAACATTGAAATCCTCATGGTTCACTTATAAATTTTCAAAAATGTTTAACTTTGAGACAGTATGTTCAAACTTTCTCACAGTTAAAGAGAAATCTTTGTCCATGTATGAAGGCTTTAGGGGGGGATAAAAAGAGTCTTCTGCAGAAGAGTCTTTTTTTAGTGCAAGAGGTAGCTGATATAGTGGCCTCAGGAATATCTGTGTTCCCACTTTATATAGCTCCCTGGTGAAACTGTAACTGAAAATGTCTATAAGGAAGCATGAAGCCCAGGATATAATGCTGATAAAGATGCACTTTGACTCTAAGTGCAAATGCCAGTGTAGATTTGTTGCGGCTGATGTTAATAGGTTTTTTACTGTTTTTGTTAGGGCTCTCTCTACAACATTCTATGAATTTTGAGTGGTCTACTTCATTCCTATTTTCCCCATAAACCTCATGTGACATTAGTCTGCAGTTTTATTGAATACAAGGTTTTTTACAAAACCATATATGGCATGATAGCAAAACCACCTATACAGTTGATATTTGGTTTATGTGATTACCAGGGAATAAAATGTTAACCACATAGTACAGTCATCTATTTCTGCATTACAAAGTATGCCTAAAGTTAGTGCCTTAAAACTGCAACCATTTATTTTGCCCATAAATCTGGAATTTGGGCAGGGATCAGGTTCTGCCCCACATTGTGTCAGCTCAAGTATCTCACTCAGCTGGTGTTGAAGCTCTTTTGTAGAGAGTGTTTACTCATATGACTGAAAAATCAGTGCCCAAACCAAAGCTGCTGGCTGGGGGCATCATATCTTATCTAGGGGGCCTCTCCAAGGGGCTGCTTGAGCTTCCTCTCAGCATGGCAGCTGGGTTCAATGAGTCATCATCACAAGAGAAAAAAGTGGAAGGTACCAATCTCTTCAGGACCCAGAAACAGTGTCGCTTCACATATAATGACTAAGCAGCATATAGTCCATCTTGATGAATGAGGAAGGAACATAGACCTTATCTCTTTTTTTTAATTCAAGTATAATTGATTTACAATGTGGTGTTAATTTCTGCTACATGGCAAAGTGATTCAGATATACAAATGTAATATATATATATACACACGTGTTCTTTTTTAATATTCTTTGCCATTAGGGTTTATCAATAGGACATTGAATATAGTTCTCTGTGCTATACAGTAGGACCTTGTTATTTATCCCTTTGGGGTACAATAGCTTACATCTGCTAACCCCAACTTCCCACTCCACCACTCTCCCAACCCCCTCCCACTTGGCAACTGCAAGTCTGTTCTCCTTGTCCATATTAGATCTTATCTCTTGATGAAAGAAGTAGCAAAGAATTTACGGAGATGTCTCTACTGATCCCTGCCCAAATTCCAGACTTACGGGCAAAATAAATTTTTGTTTTAAGGCACTAACCACAATCCACATCAACCACTATTTGACTTTTAAATCACTTAAAACTTGATTGGATAAAACAAAACAAACCACCTTTTGGTGACATGATTGATGGTAAATGTTCATTGGATTCCTTTATTTCGTTGCAATATCACAAAATCTCATTATAAGGTCAGCATATCGGGTATATTAATAAAAATGGTACTATATCTGTGATGAAAGTATTATTGTATTTTCAAAGTTGCTTTATTGTTTTTATTTTATGTATACATTCCTTCCAGTCATGAATGTACCATAGAACACTAAGGCTAGAAGAAATTTTAGATATACTCTAGTTAAGCTATATGTTTCATAGGTGGGAGAACCAAGGAGATGTGAAGTGCCTGCCTCAAATTCACACTGTATCTGGACGCAAAGCCAGGAACATCATCCAAGTTTCTTCCACCTACTACACTGTTTGACCTTCTTAACCCCATCATTTAAAAATATGTATTCCCTTAAATTTGCTTTGCCCTCAGTGATAAATGAAGACCAGTTAGGAAATATTCCTGAAAAAAGGCACCCCCCTCATATATGTGGAAAGGGGAGGAAAAAAGAGCAGCTCTCGCTAAGACCAAGGCTTTCCTCTCTCATAAAATGGTCTGGGTAGGTGACAAACAGGACTCCAGAGTTCTGCACCCTGGCATCACTGAGATCATTTTAGTCTGAAAAATTTTAAGTTTAGTGTCACCAAACACCCACTAAGCCATTAAAATCTCCATAATGTACTCATAGAAATCTCTCAGCTTAAGTAGTTTAATGTAGCAGTTAATCCCCTGAGATAAAGTACTTGCAAAACATGCTTCTAGAACACTAAATGAATTGATACCTATCTTGTATCAAATTCCAAGTTCTTCTGTTTTTTTTTTTTCAGGTAGTTAATCCCATTCTTTTTTGAAGAGCCAGTTATCTGTTAAGATCACTCTATTTCACAAAAGTGAGAGCCATAAACCTACAGTAAAAACTCAACATTCTGTTCTCCACATAACATACATCCAGCTCATTCAAAAATAATAGCAAATCACCAGGATAGAATTCTGTGTCTTTTGGTTTGGTTTGGCTTACATGTATGTAGGCAGCAATACATTTTCCCTTTTGTTCATTAGAATGATGATCAGATCTCTCAAAAATCAAGCTCTTTAGTGTTCTCCCTCCCAAATTACAGGTTTTTTTTCACTTGCCAGACATTCTCTGCAAGATACAAGCCAGGTCACTCAATCAATTGCAGTATTTCAATGGTAAAGAAGCAAAGTCTGGGCAGAGCTATTCTGCTACTGAACATTGTTTTGTCTATTATTCCCCTGCATTCGTCTGGGCTTTCTGGAGAGACAAAACCAGTAGGATATTATAGAGACAGAGATGTAAGGAATTGGTTATAGCCTGGAATGCCCCAAATCTGCGATCAGCAAGGTGGAGAAGCAGGAGCATCACTGGTTAAGTGCCAGTTTGAGTCTGAGACCAAAAGCAAAAGTGGAACAGTGTTCCACCTCAAAGACATTCAGGCAGAGAGAGTGAATCCCACTTCTTAGCCATTTTTGTCCTACTGAGGCCTCCAACAGTTTGCAGTGAGGCCCATCTACATTAGGGAGGAACTGGCTTTCCTCAGTCTACTAGTACAAATCTTAATCTCATCCTGAAACACCCTCACAGACACACCCAGACAGAGTTTAGCTAAATATCGGGGCACCCTGTGGTCCAGTCAAATTAGCCATCACATCCCCCAGCTAAGTAATGAGTCCATGTCATCACACATCTCTGACTTTTCTTAGTCTCACCTCAGGCTTTGACTCCATTGAAAGGAATCAGTGAGATGAGCTACACTGAATAAACCCATTAAAGAACCCAACTGCTAATGTTCTGTGAGGGCAAGGACTTGGTCTGTCTGTACTCATTGCAGTATCTTCACTATCAAGCCAGATGCTTGGAAAGTCCAGATAGGCAAATCATATATGGTAAATGAATTAAAGGAGTAAATGCACAAATTTATGTCCTAACACCGCCATGAAAGTCATGGTTGATGGGAAAATTTGATCATTCCCCTTTTTGCTCTACTTGGTAAGAAGCTCAGAGACAGCCAAGTAAGTGGTCCAGAAACAGTCATCAGCTACCTATTCTGGTTGTAATCTCTCATCCATATTCATGCTATTGTAGCATTGCACAATTATTTTCTCTCGTGCTTATAATGCCCATCCATCCTAGCCTGATTACCCCCCATTCACCCTTTAAGTTCCAACTCCTCTGTGTAGCTTTCCCCAATTGCTATCTGAAAAAAACTCATAATTACCATTTTCCCCTGACTCTAAAACAAAAACTCATATACCTCCATCAAACATTTACCATTCAGTATCGAAATTATCAGTATGGGATCCCTTCAAGGCCGACTTCCAGAAGTGAAAGAATGTATTCTTATACCTTTTTTAAAACTCCTGCACTGAGAACAGTGTCTGGCACATGCTTGGGTTTTATAACTGTGTGTTACCATGGTTAACTTTACTGGGCCTATCGGTGTTTTTGGTGTTGGACTATACACTTCTGCCCATGTCAGTCCTCATGCAACTCCAGAGCCTCACCAACCTCACATGAAAGGTGATCTTCCTCAGTGGTGAATATTTTTGTCAAAACAAGAATCTGAGCATCTTTAACCAGCTCCACCACATGGGAGGCACTAACTACTACAGTGATTCATGTGGAGGAAATATGCACCAAGCCTCTCTCCTGGCCAAAAAATTTTATATCCTGACACTCAGCCAGAAGGGCCTGGCTAAGGTGTTATTCAAATGCTTCCACTTTAGGATGAAAGGATAATAGTTAAGACAGAAAGATTTTAAGGAAAACACAGCTGAACTTTTCACCACTGGGGTCAATATTTTTGCCTTTTCTTCTTTATACTCCTAAATCGAGGAACAGACAGTAAGTGTTCCAAGCAGGGATGTACTGCTTATAAAAGTAGTTCAGAGGAGATCCCACTGTGGCACAGTGCATTAAGAATCTGATTGCATCAGCTCAGGTCACTGTGGAGGCACAAGTTCAATCCCCAGTCCACAAAGTGGGTTAAGAATCCAGCATTGCCTCAGCTATGGAGTAGGTCGCAGCTTCAGCTGAGATTCAATCCCTGGCCCAGGAACTTCCATGTGTCAAGGGTGCAGCCATAAAAAAAAAAAGTTCAGAGAGGCCAGATGACATGGGAAAATGTCTCCTCAAAGAAGAAAGGGACAGCCATTCAACAGAGATTGAACTCCATCCATATCTATACCATGTTCCCAACGCCCAGAGAAAGCTGAGAAGTGAAGTCCTTCCAACTCCCCAGTTGGATGATCCTAGATTTAACCTAGATGAGAGATAGTGCTGTACTCTAAATTTTGTATTTGGGACACTCAGTGCCCTGTCTCAAATTTTATATTTGGGACATTCAGTGCCCTGTCTTTCTTTTCTGTCTTTCTGTCTCAAAAGAAAGAGTGTTCCAACTTTCTATCGCCAGTTGAACTGATATCCTGTCTCCCTGCTGTAGTGCTGGTGAGCCCTGATCTCTCAGCCTCTCCTCAGTGACCACCCTTTTCCCAAGATCTTCCCAATTCCCTCCTCAAGGTATGATCTATTTTTTATGCAAAATAGTGGTCTGTTTAATCACTTTCTTTTTCGTTTTTTTAAAGTCTTATTGAAGATAGCTGTTTTACAATATTGTGATAATTTCTGCTGTACAACAAAGTTATGCAGTTATACATATAAACACATCCATTCTTTTTCAGATTATTTTCCCATATAGATTATCACAGAATATTGGGTAGAGTTCTCTAGGGCTCTATGGCAGGTCCCCACTGGCCAGCCATTCCATATACTACAGTGTGCATATGCCAGTCCCAAACCCCCAATCCATACCTTCCCTGCCTGTCCCCTTTGCTAACCATAAATTTTTCAAAGTCTGTGAATCTGTTTCTGTTCTGCAAATAACTTCATTTATATCTTTTTTTAAGATTCCACATGTAAGTGATATCATATGTTTGTCTTTCACTGTCTAATTTACTTCACTCAGAATGAAAATCTCTAAATTCATCCATGTTGCTACCAAAGTGAATGGCATTATTTCATTCTTTTCGTGGCTGAGTAATATTCCATTCCATACCACATCTTCTTTATCCATTTCACTGTTAATGGTCATTTAGGTAAATTCCATGTCTTGGCTATTGTAAAAAGTGCTGCAATGAACATTGGGTGCATGTATAATGATTATGCATATATATATACATATATATATACACACACACATTATATTTACATATATATAATGTATATATAGTGTGTGTGGGTGTGTGTGTGTGTGTGTGTGTGTGTGTGTGTGTGTATTGCTATTTAGGGCTGCACTCGCAGCACATGGAGGTTCCCAGGCCAAAGGTCAAATTGGAGCTACAGCTGCCAGCCTGCATCACAGCTACGACAACCCCAGATCCAAGCTGCTTCTGCAACCTACACCACAGCTCACAGCAACGCTGGATCCGTTGAGCAAGGCCAAGGATCAAAGCCACAACCTCATGGTTACCAGTCAGATTCATTTCTGCTGTGCCACAGTGGGAACTCCTTTATCTTTTTAAATTATGATTTTTTTCTCTGTATAAATGCCCAGCAATGGGATTGCTGCATCATATGATAGTTCTACATTTACTTGTTTTTGTTTTTGTTTTTGTTTTTGTTTTTACCAATTAGATTGTGATGATCATTGTACATACATTTAGTTTTTTTAGGAAACTCCATACTGTCCTCCACAGTGGTTGCACCAATTTACATTTCCACCAACAGTGTTGGAGGGTTCCCTGTTTTCCACATCATCTACAGCATTTATTGTTTGTAGACATTTTGATGATGGCCATTCTGACTGGTGTGAAGTGATACCTCATTGTAGTTTTGATTGCATTTCTCTAATAATTAGTGATATTGAGCATTTTTTCAGGTGCTTTTTGGCCATCTGTCTGTCTCCTTTGGAGAAATATTTGTTTAGATCTTCTGACCATTTATTAATTGTATTATTTCTTTTTTTAATTAAAGCTGTATGAGATGTTTGTTCATTTTGGAAATTAATCTTTTGTCGATCACTTCATTTGCAAAGGTTTTTTTTTTTCCCATTCTGTGGGTTGTCTTCTCATTTTGTTTATGATTCCCTTTGCTGCACAAAAACTTTTAAGTTTAATTAAGTCCCATTTGTTTATTTTTGTTTTTATTTTTATTACTCTAAGAGGTGGATCTGAAAAGATATTTCTACAGTTTATGTCAAAGAGGGTTCTGCCTATGTTTTCTTCTAAGAGTTTTATATTATCTGGTCTTTCATTTAGGTCTTTAATCCATTTTGAGTTTATTTTTGTGTATGGTGTTAGAGAATGTTTCTAATTTCAATCTTTTACATGTAGCTGTCCAGTTTTTCCAGCACCACTTATTGAAGAAAATGTCTTTTCTCCATTGTACATTCTTGCCTTCTTTGTTGTAGATTTGTTAACCATATGTGCATGCACTTATTTCTAGGCTTTTTATCCTGTTCCATTAATGTATATTTCTGTTTCTCTGTCAGTACCATACTGTTTTGATGACTATAGCTTGGTATTATAGTGTGAAGTCTGAGAGCCTGACTTCTCCAGCTTCAGTTTCCTTTCTCAGAATTGCTTTGGCTATTCAGGGTCTTTTGTGTTTCCATACAAATGTTAAATTTTTTTATCTATTTCTGTGAAAAATGACATTGGTACTTTGATAGGGGTTGCATTGAATCTGTAGAGTGCCTTGCATAGTAGAGTCATTTTGACAATGTTAATTCTTCCAATCCAAGAACATGATATATCTTTCCATCTGTTTGTGATATCTTCAGTTTCTTTCATCAGGGTCGTAAGTTTCCAGAGTATGGGTTTTTGCCTCCTTAGGTAGATTTATTCCTAGGTATCATTCTTTTTGATGTTATGGTAAATGAGATTATTTCCTTAATTTCTCTTTCTGATATTTTGTTGTTAGTGTATAGAAATGTGAAAGATTTCTGTGTATTAATTTTGTATCCGGCAACTTTACCAAATTCATTGATGAGCTCTAACACCCCTCTATGCCCACTTTCTTGAGGGTTTTTATCAGAAATAGGCATTGGATTTTGTCAAAAGCTTTTTCTGCATCTGTTGAGAAGATCATATGATTTTTATTCTTCAGTTTGTTAATGTAGTGTATCATACTGATTGATTTATGGGTATTGAAAAATCCTTCCACTGTTGGGATAAATCCCACTTGATGATGGTGTATGATCCTTTTGATGTATTGTTGGATTCAGTTTGCTAGTATTTTTGTTGAGGATATCAGCACCCATATTCATCTGTTATATTGGCCTGTAATTTTCTTTTCTTGTGATATCTTTGTCTGGTTTTGGTGTCAGGGTGATGGTAGTCTCATAGAATAAGTTGGGAGTGTTCCCTCTGCAATTTTTTGGAATAGTTTCAGGAAGATAGGTGTTAACTCTTCTCTAAATGTTTGATAAAATTCACCTGTAAAGCCATCTGAACCTGGACTTTTGTTCATTGGAAGTTCTTACATCACAGTTTCAATTTCAGTACTTGTGATTTGTCTGTTCATATTTTCTATTTCTTTCTGGTTCAGTCTTGGAAGATTGTACCTTTCTAAGAATGTGTCAGCCTCCTCTAGTTTGTCCATTTTATTGGCATATGGTTGCTTGTAGTAGTTTCTTATGATCCTTTGTATATCCGTGGTGTCAGTTGTAATTTCTCCTTTTTCATTCCAATTTTATTGATTTGAGTCCTCTCGTTTTTTCCTGATGATTCTGGCTGAAGTTTTATCAATTTTGCTGATCTTCTCAAAAAACCAGCTTTTAGTTTCATTGATCTTTTCTATTGTTTTCTTCATCTCTATTTCATTGATTTCTGCTCTGATCTTTATTTCTTTCCTTGTACTAACTTTAACTTTTGTTTGTTCTTCCTCTAGTTGCTTTAGGTGTAAGGTTAGGTTGTTTGAGATTTTTCTTGTTTCCTGAGGTAGGCTTGTATTACTACGAACTTCCCTCTTAGAACTGATTTTGCTGCATCCCATAGATTTTGGGTCATTTTGTTTTCATTTTTATTTGTCTCTATATATTGTTTGATTTCCTCTTTGGCTTCTTCAGTGATCCATTGGTTGTTTAGTAGCATATTGTTTAGTTTCCACGTGTTCATGTTTTTTGCAGTTTTTTTTTTTTCAGCTGATTTCTAGTCTCCATAGTGTTATGGTCATAAAAGATGCTTGATATGATTTCAGTTTTCTTAAATTTACCAAAGTTTGATTTTTGGCCCAGAGTATTATCTGTATTGCAGAATGGTCCATGTATGCTTAAGAGCAATGTGTATTCTGCTGCTTTCAGATGAAATGTTCTATAAATATCTATCAAATCCATGAGATCTAATGTATCAGGCCTGATTCCTTATTGATATTCTGTCTAGATGATCCATCCATTGATGTAAGTGGGGTGTTAAATTATTTAATTATTTTGTTATTGTTGATTTCTCCTTTTTTATGGCTGTTAGCAGTTGCCTTATATATTAAGGTTCTCCTATCCTGGGTGCATGTATATTTACAATCATTACATTTTCTTTTTTGATTGATCCTTTGATCCTGATGTAATGTCCTTCTTTGTTTCTTGTAATCATCTTTATTTTAAAGTCTATTTTGTCTGCTATGAGTATTGCTACTCCAGCTTTCTTTTGATTTCTAGTTATGTAGAATAGCTTTTTCCATCCTCTCACTTTTTGTCTGTATGTGTCCCTAGAACTGAAGTTGGTATCTTGTAAACAGCATATATATGGGTCTTATTTTTGTATCCATTCAGCCAGTCTATGTCTTTTTGTTGAAGCATTTAATCCATTTACCTTTAAGGTAATTATTGATATGTATGTTTTTAATGCCATTTTGTTAATTTTGTAAATTTGTTTTCGTTGGCCTTTTTTCTTGCCTTCTTTTGTTCTCTTCTCTGTGGTTTGAGACTACCTTTAGGATTTTGTTTGGATTTATTTTTCTTATTTGTGTGTGTCTCTATTGCAGATTTTTGGTTTGTTGTTAGCATGTATGTAGGAATATATATATACAAGATTGTTTTAGGTTGCTGGTATCTTGATTGCAAATGCATCTGCAATATCCTGCATTTATATTCTCCTCTCTCAAAATTGCTCATTTTGCTATCAGGTATGTGTGTGGATGATTTCCTACCATTACTATATGTTTGCCTTTACGGGTGAACCTTCTAATTTGTAATTTTCTTGTTTCTAGTTGTGGCCTTTTCTTTTCTGCTTAGAGAAGTTCCTTTGGCATTTGGTGTAAAGATGGTTTGGCAGTGCTGAATGCTTTTAGCTTTTGCTTGTCTGTAAATCTTTTGATTTCTCCATCAAATCTGAATGAGAGCCTTGCTAGGTAGAGTATTGTCACTTATAGATTTTGCCCTTTCATCACTTTAAGTATATTGTGCCTATTGTGTCACTCCCTTCTGGCCTGCAGAGTTTCTGTTGAAAAAAATCAGCTAACCTTATTGTGGTCCCCTTATATGTTATTTGTTGCCTTTGCCTACATGCTTTCAATATTTTCTCTTTGCCTTTAATTTTGGTCAATTTGACCAATATGTGTCTCAGGGTGTTTCTGCTTGGGTTTGTTATATATATTCATTATGCTTCCTGGAATTGAGTGAGTGATTCCTTTTCCATGTTAGGGAATTTTTTGGCCATTATCTCTTCAAATATTTCCTCTGGCATATTATCTCGCTCTTCTCTTCTGGCATCCCTATAATGTGGGCATTAAATTTTGTCCCAGAGTTCTCTTAGACTGTCCTATTTCTTTTTATTCTTTTTTCTTTATTCTGTTCAATGTCAGTGATTTCCACCAGGTTGTCTTTCACCTCACTTATTCATTCTTCTGCTTTCTGTATTCTGCTATTGATTCCTTCTAGAGAATTTTTCATTTTGGTTATTGTGTTGTTCATCTCTGCTTGTTTGTTTTTAAGCCTTATATTTCTTTGTTAAATGTTTCTTATAATTTCTCAATCTTTGCCTCCAGTTTTTTTTCCTAAGATCTTGGATCACCATTACTCTCATACTCTAAAGTCTTTTTCATGTAGGTTGCTTATCTCCAGTGCACTTAGCTGATTTTCTGGGGTTTTGTTTTGTTCCTTCATCAGACTCATATTTTGCTGACCTTCCATTTCGTCTGCCTTTCTGTATGGTCTCCTTTTTGCAGGTTGCAGAGGTGTAGCCTCTCTTGCTTCTGGTGTCTTCCCCCTGGTGAAAAAAGTTGATCCAGGTGCTTGTGCAGGCTTCCTGATGGGAGGGACTTGTGCCTGCCCACTGGTAGGTGGAGCTGAGTCTTGTCCCTCTGGTAGATGGGGCTTTGTCTCTGGATGTGATTAGAGGTGGATCGTTAGAGGACTTTAGGCAGCCTGTCTGCTGATGGATAGGAATGTGTTCCTACCCTGCTGATTGTTTGGCCAGAGGTGTTCCAGAACTGGAGCCTGCAAGCTCTTGGGTGGGGCCGGCCTCTTCCAAAATGGCAGCATCCAGGGGAGTTCATGCTGATGTTTATTCCCTGGGACCTCTTCCTCCATGTTCTGTCCCCACAGTGAGCCACAGCTGACTCCTACTTTCCCAGGAGACCCTCCAAGACTCACAGATAGGTCTGATCCAGATTCTTATGGCATCCCTGCTTTTTCCTGGAATCCAATGCACATGAGAGCCTGTGTGCACCCTCCAAGAGTGGAGTCTCTGTTTTCCCCAGTCCTGAAGCGTTCCTGCATACAAACCCTGCTGGTCTACAATGCCAAATTCCCAGGGGCTCCTATTCCCAGTGCCAGCCTGGGGAACCTGGCATGCGGTTTGGAACTCTCACTTCTGTGGGAAAGTCCCTCTTCCATGTAGTTATTTTTCAGTCTGTGGGTCACCCACTTGGTGAGGATGAGATTGCTTATATCACTAATGTACCCCTTTTACCATATCACTGTGGCTTCTTCTTTGTCTTTGGGTGTAGGATATATTTTTTGGTAGCTTCCAGTCTATTTTGTTGGTGGATGTTGAGAAGGTAGTTGTGATTTTAGTGTTTTCATGAGAGGACATGAGCTTGATTCCTTCTACTCCTCCATCTTGTCTGAAATCCTCTAATCTCTTTTAAACATTTTGTTGGATGGAGCCCACACATTTCTATGATAAATTCTGCCACTTCTTCAAGAGCAAAAGCGAGTAGAAGGAGTTGTCATAGAAATTGCATCTTTCCCTTTCTTCCACGTTCACAGTCCTTCTCGTGAAGACACTCATATGTACACTCAGATGATGCCTTGTACCAGGTGGTTTTCAGTAAATCTTGGCAACTTCATCTCACCTTGGCGCCACCATTTCTCCTTCCACCCTTCCTCAGAGAAGCTCTTTTTTTCTTCCATCCTACCACATACATCCATTTTCTAGTTTTGCCTTCTATGGCACTCATGTACATGGATTTCCCCAAGAGCTCCCTACAGCTTCTCCGCACATTTTCAGATAAGAGAATGGTCACCATTTGGGTGAATTCCAGAAGCACTGTAGGCCACAAAGCTGAGAAAACCCTTCATGTACCAATAAACCACAGAGTAAGAATGATCTCAACCATTTCACTTAGCTAGTTCGCTTAGCTGGGATGCTAGGATGCTGTTCTCATGCGTTTATTCTTTCATCAAATATTTGTGTTGTGCTTATTAGGTACTGGGGTTAAAATGGTGGACAAAGTAAATACACTCCATGACCATCATGGTTTGAGTCCCCCCCACAACTGATTCTGAGGTGAGGATTTGATGAAAAGGAGTTTGCTTCAGAGGCGATCCCTCAAAATCCAAGAAACAAGAAACTGAAATGGGAAAGGGAAGGAAACCAGTGCAGCCAGTTAGCCCTGTGATCACCAGAGCACATGGGAAGTGTGCTGGTAAATGGCAACCTATCTCAAAAAAAAAAAAAAAAAAAAGGAGCTATATATGTGTTTATACATACACACACACACACACAGAGAAGTTTATCATAAAATGTTGCTGTTACAAAGCAACATTTGTAACAGCAAATATTTTACATGTCCTGGAGTTCTCATCCTGACTCAGCGGAAATGAATCTTATAGTAATGATGAGGATGCACGTTCAATCCTTGGCCTTGCTCAGTAGGTTAAGGATCTGGTGTTACCATGAGCTGTAGTGTAGGTCACAGACATGGCTCATATCCTGTGTTGCTGTGGCTGTGGTATATGCCAGTAGCTACAGCTCCAATTTGACCCCTGCCCTGGGAACCTCCATATGCCACAGTGCATCTCTAAAAAAACAAAAATAGGAGTTCCTGTCATGGCGCAGTGGTTAACGAATCCGACTAGGAACCATGAGGTTCCGGGTTTGGTCCCTGCCCTTGCTTAGTGGGTTAACGATCCGGCGTTGCCGTGAGCTGTGGTGTAAGTTGCAGACGTGGCTTGGATCCTGCGTTGCTGTGGCTCTGGCATAGGCTGGTGGCTACAGCTCCAATTAGACCCCTAGCCTGGGAACCTCCATATGCTGCGGGAGCAGCCCAAGAGATGCCAAAAAGACCAAAAAAAAAAAAAAAGACAAAAATACATATATATGTACATGTCCTTTATTATCAATTCTATATAGCCAAGTGATTTTCCTATGGAAGTATGCTTAAACTGAAATCTGAATGACAAGGGCAAAAATAGCATTTGGAAAGGGACATGAAGCATGTTTGGGGCAGAAAGGAGTTGCAGAAGGTGAATGTAGGTGGCATATTAAAAGAAAGTGAAGAAAGCCAATGTGACTGGAGCACAGAGGAGTTAGGAAGAGTTAGAAAACAATGAAACTCAAGAACTATTGAGGTTTATAGCCCTGTTAAGAACATTGAAAGTGTCTTAAACATGAGAATGATGGGTAAGTTAAGAATGACACATCAAATTTGAATTCCAATAGATCTTCTGACTGCATTGTGGGGAACTGGGTGGAGGTAGGCAAATGCAAGCAATCAGAAGAGTCTTAATGGCAATCTGGGATGGAAATGTTGATGGGCTTGGGTAGTAGAAGAGGAGATGCATAAAAGTGGATTGGTTTGAGTGGTATTTAAGAGGTAAAACTTATGAAGAATTCTGAGGCCAAATGAGTGGCTTTAGCAAGAAAGCTTGGCCTGATTAATGGCTCATTAGTTGGTGCTGATCACAGGCTGTTACAGGCTCATTAGTTGGTGTTGATCACATATGTGCCTGCAGTGTCTGCCCTAGGTGAGTGAGCTGGTCTGGGCCATGCTCTCAGATGCCAAATGTTGCCTTCCTGTTACCACCTTATGTTCATGCAACCAGTGAGCACATCCTAGGAGATGCCAGCCTTAGCTTGTTCTCAGACCCTTGACATGGTCATTTTCATCATCGCTTTCTTTCATTTTTGCCGGTTTACACGTACATAATGAGGAAGATTTATAAGTATCCATCCTTAGCAATGCCTTTGATTGATCAGGCGAGTATTTCACAGGGGATAGTATTTTACAAAGAGAAGATGATAAATACAGAAAACTGTGCCACACAAACAGGTCGTCGTGATTCACAGGGACTCAGGATTTCTTTTTACATGCCACTTTGGAAACTATCTCCAGTAGTTTGTAGTTTTCTACATCTACAGTGTTAGGAGCACCCATACTCCAACCCATCTTGATTTAGATGTTCCATTCTAACCCCCCTGTGGCCTCCATTTGGTGTGGTTTTATATTTTCTGTTTTGTGAATCTATCATATTTTTCAATTTGGGTTTATCACCTGCACTGTATGCCCTCACTTCTTGGGATGGCCACTGACACACCACAGGAGCTTTGTCCGTATCTTACTCACTGGAGCTGCAGGGCCAGCCCCTCACCAGCACCGGAAAATCAGCTCAGGAAGACATGTGCCCCCTGCGGCAGGCTCTGAGTATGCAGACACTAGCTCAGTTGTTATCTTTCACACATGATGCCACTGAAACAATTAAAATAAACCCAGGAGTTCCGTTGTTGCTCAGCAGTTAACAAACCCTACTAGCATCCATGAGGACACAGAGTCTGTATGTGGCCTTGCTCAGTGGGTTAAGGATCCAGCGTTACCCTGAGCTATGGCATAGATCCCAGATGCGGCTCAGATCCCGTATCACTGTGGCTGTGGTGCAGGCCAGTGGCTTCAGCTCCAATTTGACCCATAGCCTGGGAACTTCCATATGCCCCAGGTGTGGCCCTAAAAAGACAAAAAAACAAAAAAATAAAATAAACCCAATGAGCTTGAGCCCAGGGATCACCCCTTATTGGAAAAGAGCTCTCAAGGCGAATGTCTCTGCATGAATAAGTCCTTAAGCACATTTCAGAATTCAACCTTGATGACAATTTCAGCAGAAATCTTAACTTTAAAACATATCATTCACTTATCATGTGTTGACAAAGTGTTCAGAAAAAAAAAGAGATAAGACAAAAGGAAGAGATTAAGTTGACAGTACACAGGGAAAATACTGAAGTAACTCTATCTTTAGGCTATGAATACAGTGTCACATGTGTGATGTCTCCAATTTTAATTTAGGGGTAAATTAAAATTTCACGTTAGGGAACTCAATTATAATAATGACACAACTCTTTAGCAGAGCTGCTGAATGAGCAGACCATGGATCTAAAAGGAAGGTTAAGTTCACACTGCACTTTCCATCTCTTTCCTTTGTTTGAGACCTACACCCAAGAAATAGAAAATATTGGAGTTCCCGTCGTGGCGCAGTGGTTAACGAATCCGACTAGGAACCATGAGGTTTCGGGTTCGGTCCCTGCCCTTGCTCAGTGGGTTAACGATCCGGCGTTGCCGTGAGCTGTGGTGTAGGTCGCAGACGCAGCTCGGATCCCACGTTGCTGTGGCTCTGGCGTAGGCTGGTGGCTACAGCTCCGATTTGACCCCTAGCCTGGGAACCTCCATATGCTGCGGGAGCAGCCCAAGAAATAGCTAAAAAGACAAAAAAAAAACAAAAAAACAAACAAAAAAAATAGAAAATATAAAATTTTATGTATAAAATATAAAGACTACTTAAAAATTTTCTGGGCTAAACGTATATGTGCAACTGTCTTAAGTCAGAAGGACCTGTATCAGTGAGAAGCGGAGGACTCAAAGAAGACATATGTGAGCCCCAGGGGGACCACAGGAGTTTGCCAAAGAAAAGGGAGCTGGCCCTCCAGGCAGAACAAGTTTCTGGAGCAAAGATGCAGAGGTTGGAGATTCAGGGAGGAGGGTAGAGAAGTAAGTAGGGAAAGGGCATATATCAAGTGAGGCCGTAGAGTCAGACAAAAAGCTTTTGTTCTGAGTTTTCGGGAAATCAAGGGGAATGGTGAAATGGGACTTAGGAAAGTTAGTCAGGCTACAGGGTGGTGGAGGAAAAAGGAGGACAGTGAGTGACTTTCTCCCAAATCTAGTAGAAAGCTGTGGGAGCATAGCAGAGGGTAGAACAAAGAAGAGATGCATGATATTTTACTAAAATAAAATATAAACCAGGGCTAATCGTGGATGGAGAAGAGTGGGTTGAGATCTGGGTCACCGTGAGATTGAACTTCTCCATTGGGATCTGTGCAACACAGGAGACAGCAAATTTCTTCTCATCCTGAAGTTTAAAACTCTCTCCCTCCCCGCCTGTGTGTATCTCTCCCTCCCTCCCTGTGTATGTTTCTCTCTCCTTCCCTCTCTCTCCCTCTCTCCCTCTTTCTCCCCCATCTGTCTCTCTGTCTCTCTCCCCCACCCCACCATCTCTCTCTCTTTGAAAAATCTGTACAAGTCAGAGAATAGGGATTTTCTAATATGCATTGGGAAGGCCCCCTCTTAAGTAGTTGGAATTTCATATAGAAGTGAGTTAAATGTTCAGTATGTGTATTTGTCAGGGTTCTTCAGAGAAACTGAACCCATTGGGCATGTGTGTGTGTGTGTGTGGGTGGGTGGGTGTGTGTGTGTAGAAGAGAGAGAGAGATTGATTTTAAGGGCTTGACTCATGCAATTTTGATGGCAGGTCCAAAATCAGCAGGGTAGCCTTGTAGGCCATAGACCTAGGGAATAAGTCTGCTGACAAAATTTCTATTTCCTCTGGGGAGGTCAGTTTTATTTTGTTTTATTTTTTATTTTTATTTTCATTTTTTGCTTTCTAGGGCTGTGCCCAGGGCATACTGATGTTCTCAGGCTAAAGTCAAATCAGAGCTACAGCTGCTGGCCTACATCACAGCACACGGCAATGCTGGGTCCTTAACCCACTGAGAGAGGCCAGGGATCAAGCTCGTGTCTTCATGGAAACTAGTCAGGTTCATTATTACTGAGCCATGATGGGAACACCCTGTTTTATTTCTTTAATTAAGGACTTCAGCTGATTGGATGAGGCTCTCCCACATTAGAGAAAGTAATTTGCACAAAGTCTGCTGACTTCACAGAAGCAGCTAGAATAATGTCTGACCAAAAATCTGGGTACCATGGCCTAGTGTCATGCATAAAATTAACCATCATAGTATCTTTGAATGAGCTCAGCATAGTACGTAACAAACAGAGGGTGCTTTATACATTAGGTCAGCAGGAAAAGATGCAAAGCCAGGACTAGAATGGTGAGAACTGGGTCATAATCTGACGGTTCATCTGGCGCAGAAGGGGAGCAGAGTTGCCTGATGGAATGCCCTTAATCATAATGCAAAGGGTGTGTTTGTCATCAGTGATAATAGGTGATGAGGATTTATGGACCTGGAAAGAGGCTGGGGGGTTGGAGGGCCAGGAAATATATAGTAGAGAGAACACTGTCCAGAATAAAGCCATGGAGAAGGAGGCCCTGGGCGGGGGGGGGGGCAGAGGTGAGGTGGTCAGAGTGACATCTATCCAATTCTATCATCATCCATTCCCACAAGGGTGTCACCTCTCTAGTGACTGGGATACGGCATATTCCTAGTTACTGGATTTCTGCTGCCTGACCCACACAAGGTAATACTGAATTAGGCTGGGAAGGCAAACATTTCTGAACCTCTTTTGCCCATTTTTATAGACAATATAAGGCACCGATTGGGCAAATGGTCTGAAGCCAGAGAGTAACCAGAAGCAGACAAGTCACCTTTGAGATGATAGGGAAGGACTGTCCCCTTGGGTCCTGCTGGGGGAAATCTCAGGTTTACAATATGCTCAGCATTTTAATCAAAGAAGCAACTCTCTCGCATTGAGGAAAAGTGACATTTTAGCTATCCTAAGGGAGAAAGAACTAAAGCATTTATAAGGGGATTGGGAGTCATGGACGGAAACTCCTATGGATGGTTCCTCCAGGTTTTAAATTTTAAGAAGATGAAACTGAATTTCTAAAGGCATCAGGAGATTACAAGCTGCATGTAGTGATCAGTTTCTAGAAGGGGAGTCTACACAGGCAACTGAGCAAGTGGGTCATGGCCATGCACTTCTGCTCAAAATGACAGGTCACATCATCCATATGACCTTAAAAATGTAAATGTCAGGAAAATGGAACTTTGGTCTTTAAATAGATCCCATTCACGTCAAAGAGAATTTAATATCTTTTGGCCACTGAATAAACCAAAAGATAAGAGGATTTCCAGTTTCTTCTACCTCTGTTTTTCTGCTTGGCAATGAATAAGATAGAAAAATAACAACTATCCTGTTACTTGGCAAGTTCTCTATATTGTCAGGTTAAGTACAGTCTTTGCCAGAGTATGTGTATTGGCTTTATGCTACGTGGAATGTTGAAACAAGTGCTAATCCAGAGGACTTTTATAAAATGCTCACAAAATATCATCCAAAGGCAGCATTTTCAAAACTTAACAAATTTCATTTATGATGGAACAAAAAAAAAAAAAACATTGAAAAGAAGTCAATGAATATGTCTACTTGTATTTGTCTGTTTGCTTTGAATGAGCAACTTTAGATTTTAAGAAAATTCATCTCTTTAGATGCTCAGTCCAGACTTTCATTCTGGAGGATAACAAATTTCCTGTAGAGTTGAGTCTTTCCATGGGAGTTTGCCTTCATTTTGGTCAAGCCCTTCAGTTGTGTATTTGTGACATTCTTGAATAATCTTTCAGTAGATTTCTTCAGTTTGAAAGCCAGCACTACTCAAGGGTACTAAGAAAATGAGGTGTATTACTTTTTAAGTATCTTTTGTATATTAAACATAAGCAGAGCTAGTTGGACAGGATGGTTTCTAATATTTTCTGAATATTAAAAAAAAAAAAAGGAGTTCCCGTCGTGGCGCAGTGGTTAACGAATCCGACTAGGAACCATGAGGTTGCGGGTTCGATCCCTGCCCTTGCTCAGTGGGTTAACGATCCGGCGTTGCCGTGAGCTGTGGTGTAGGTTGCAGACGCGGCTCGGATCCCGCGTTGCTGTGGCTCTGGCGTTGGCCGGTGGCTACAGCTCCGATTCAACCCCTAGCCTGGGAACCTCCATATGCCGCGGGAGCGGCCCAAGAAATAGCAACAATAACAACAACAACAGCAAAAAGACAAAAAGACAAAAAAAACAAAAAAACAAAAAAAAACCTTAGCAAGAAATATCACAGCTGGGAGAACTAGACAGTGGAGAGAAGGAGGAAGGCCATGGAAAGGAAAATAAGAAAGAATACAACTGAAGTAGCTTCCTTTTTTTTTTTTTTTTTTTTTTTTTTTGCTTTGTAGGGCCTCACCCATGACATATGGAATTTCCCAGACTAGGGGTCGAATCAGCACTACAGCTGCCGGCCTGCACCACAGCCACAGCAACTCAGGATCCGAGCCATATCTATGACCTACACCACAGCTCATGGTAACGGCTGGATCCCTGAACCACTGAACGAAGCCAGGGATGGAACCCACATCTTCATGAATACTAATCAGATTTGTTTCCACTGTGCCATGATGGGAGCTCCCGAAATAGCTTTCTTTTTTAAAAACCTTTATTATTTTTAATTTAACTTTATTGGAGTATAGTTGATTTACAGTGTTGTATTAGTTTCAGGTATACAGCAAAGTGAATCTGTCATACATATACATATATCCATTCTTTTTTCCCATATAAGTGATTACAAACTATTGAGTAGATTTTCCTGTGCTAGACAGTAGGTGCTCATTAATGATATATTTTACACAATAGTGTGTATAAATTAATTTCATGCTCCAAATTCTTCTCCTTCCAAGACTTTCACCTATAGTAACTGTAAGACTGGTTTTGAAATCTGTGAATTTGATTGTATATTTTTTATGTTTCTTTACTTTCTTTTCACAGCTGCGCCTGCAGCATATGGAATTTCCCAGGCTAGGGGTCAAGTCAAAGCTGCAGCTGCTGGCCTGCGCCACAGCCACAGCAACATGGGATCCAAGGCACGCCTGTGGCCTACACCACAGCTTGCAGCTGGATCTGTAACCCACTGAGCAAGGCCAGAGATCAAACCTATATCCTCATGGATACTAGTTGGGTTCTTAACCTGCTGAGTCATAACAATAACTCCTGTTTCTCTTTTATAAATAAGTTCTTTTGTTTTATTTTATTAGACTCCACATGTGAGTGATATCATATGATATTTGTCTTTCTGTGACTTACTTCACTTAGTATAACCTCTAAGTCTATGCATGTTGCTGCAAATGATAATATTTCATGCTTTTTATGGGTAATATTCCATTGTATATGTGTACCATACTGGACATTTAGGTTGCTTCCATGTCTTGGCTACTGTGAATAGAACTTCCCTTGTGTTGTACAACATGACTATGCCCCATTGTCACTGCTAAGGCTCTGGTTTGATCTCTGGCCCTGGAACTCCACACGCCACAGGTGCAGCCAACCAAAAAAAGAAAAAAAAATGAGTTCCCTTGTGGTGCAGAAGTTTAAGGGTCCAGTGCTATCATTTCAGTGGCTTGGGTCACTGGTTTGGTACAGGTTCGATCCCTGGCCCAGGAATATCCTTGAGACCCAAGTACACCCAAAAAGGGGTAAGAGGGCTTTCCTAAAGGGCCTTTTAAGTGTGGGGAACATTTGTTTTAATCATGGGACCTGAAGGCAGCCAAAGAGAAGCTGCACAGGATGGAGTCCTCAGGAGTAGAACAGTGATGAGAGGTGCTGGACAAGATGGCAAAAGCATCAGTCCTGGGGCAGGGGGTGGGGCAGGGGCCTCCTGAATGGGAACTAGGGCTGCAGCCAGAGCCATCCCAGAAGAAATGATTTAAAATAGTTAAGGAGTTCCCATCATGGCTCAGTGGTTAATGAACCCGACTAGGAACCATGAGGTTGAGGGTTCAATCCCTGGCCTTGCTCTGTGGGTTAAGGATCCGGCATTGCCGTGAGCTGTGGTGTAGGTTGCAGACTCGGTGGGGATCCTGAGTTGCTGTAGCTGTGGTGTAGGTTGGCAGCTACAGCTCTGGTTAGACCCCTAGCCTGGGAATCTCCATATGCCACCGGAGCGGCCCTAGAAAAGACAAAAAGACAAAAAAATAAAATAGAATAAAAAATAAAATAAAATAAAATAAAATAGTTAAGGCTGGAGTTCCCATTGTGGCTCAGTGTGTTAGGAGCCCAACACAGTGTCCATGAGGATGCGGGTTCCATCCCTGGCCTGGCTCAGTGGGTTAGGATCCAGCTTTGCTACAAGCTGCAGCATAGGTCACAGACGAGACTCGTATATGGCATTACTATGGCTGTGGCATAGGCCTCAACTGCAGCTCCAATTAGACCCCTAGCCTAGGAATATCTATATGCTGTGAGTGCAGCCCTAAAAATAAATAAACAAACAAATAGCAAAGGCTGATGAAGAACCAAGGGCAGAAAGAAGTACCTACCAGCTCAGGGAAAGGAGAAAAACTGAACTGACTCAAGGGGGCAGAGTCACCCTTTAAGTTAGACAAAACCGCTACTGGGCTGTTTACCCGCAATTTGCAAACTTTCTTATGAACTTTACTCATGATTCCTGCATGGCTCTACGACTGAATCTTTGAGTGACTCTCCACACAAGGGAGAGCGAGAATACTTGGCAAGACTTTAACATCAGACAGAAATCCAGAAAGAAGACACCCCCCTCTTCCCAGGGGGTGAGGACAGAAGGGAGCTCGGCAGTGCTCCATCCCCAGGCCAGTCCTTTCACTAATGCCCTTCCCAGCCAGGGTTCCTCTTCTGTGGTAAAGAAGAAGCACAACCAAGGAAAACAGGAAACATACTGCCTCGGGTGTTCATCACGGAAAATGGAACTGCCTCTCGGCATAACTGATCTACGGTTGCCCTTAATTCCAGGCTTAAAAAACAAATGACTTTGGAGTTCCCGTCGTGGCGCAGTGGTTAACGAATCCGACTAGGAACCATGAGGTGGCGGGTTCGGTCCCTGCCCTTGCTCAGTGGGTTAACGATCCGGCGTTGCCGT
Source organism: Sus scrofa (assembly GCF_054392235.1). Taxonomy (NCBI): domain Eukaryota; kingdom Metazoa; phylum Chordata; class Mammalia; order Artiodactyla; family Suidae; genus Sus; species Sus scrofa. The sequence goes on from NC_139383.1 coordinate 90,116,391, forward strand.
GAGCTGTGGTGTAGGTTGCAGACGCGGCTCGGATCCCGAGTTGCTGTGGCTCTGGCATAGGCCGGTGGCTACAGCTCCGATTCAACCCCTAGCCTGGGAACCTCCATATGCCGAGGGAGCGGCCCAAGAAATAGCAAAAAGACAAAAAAAAAAAAAAAAAAGACTTTGAGGAGTTCCCATGGTGGCTCAGTAGTAACAAACCCGACTGGTACACATGAGGACATGGGTTCGATCCCTGGCCTCGCTCAATGGGTTAAGGATCCAGCGTTGCTGTGAGCTGTGGTGTAGGTTACAGGCAAGGCTCAGATATGATATTGCTGTGGCTGTGCTATAGGCCACCAGCTGCAGCTCTGATTCAAACCCTAGCCTGCAAACTTCCATATACAGAGGGTGTGACCCTAAATTAATTAATGTATTGATTGATTAATCCATTAATTAATTAATACAACTTTAAGAAAAGCTTCCTGAGATTTATCATTACATTCCAAGACTCATTTCCAGAGTAGTTTACCCCAATGTTTTATCATACATGAGGTACAGTTAACCCTCCTGTTTTCCTGACTCATCTGCAGCTTTGTTGGTTGGGAGGCTTGTTTCACTTGTGTTTGTTTTTTAAGTTTGCACCCTTCACACCAAAGCAGTGATTTTCTCAATTCATTTCTCCCTGGGGAAGTCTCATTTTGTCTCTTCATTGCCAACATTTCTTCTTCCTCTTAAGAAGCATGAGCTGGGCCAGAGACCCAATTTGACATATTATGCAGTTGATAGCAATAACCCTGCCACAGTTATTGATATCATAAACCTCTTTATTGATATCTACTGTGCTTGATAGGGACAAGTTATATTACAGGTGTCATTCTCTTCTACTCTAAGGGCATTTTCCCAATTTCAAGTTTTCTTGGCAAACCCATGATCTACAAGAAAGCATCTTTTTTTGTTTCCTATGGCCTCACCTGTGGCATGTGGAGGTTCCCAGGCTAGGGGTCAAATAGGAGCTGCAGCTGCCACCACAGCCACAGCAACACCAGATCCTCGCTGCATCTGTTGCCTACCCTACAGCTTGCAGCAATGCCAGATCCTTAAAAAGAGAGCTAAGTCTTGTTAAAAGTGTGTTCTATGAGCAGGTCTGCTCTTCAAGCTTGGTCCAGCAGCCCAGTGCCAGGTCATGGAGTAGGAAGGTTAAAATAGGCCAGATAGCATTGTGAACAGTACAGACAGGGGTCTGGATAAGGATGACAAAATGTTGTGTTGCAAATCACTGAAACATTATTCGGGATGAGAAATGTTTTCATTTTTCCATGCAGTCATTGGAATATACTTTTCAGTGAGATTCCAGAATCAGCTATTTTTTTCATCCCTAATGACCCAGCCAGTCTATTGAAGATTATAGTCTGTGTGAGTTCTATCGTGGCTCAGCTATAATGAACCCTACTAGTATCCATGAGGACGTGGGTTCAATCCCTGGCCTCACTCAGTGTGTTAAGGATACGGCGTTGCTGAGAGCTGTGGTATAGGTCACAGAAATGGCTCAGATCCTGCGTTGCTGTGGCTGTGGTATAAGCTGACAGCTGCACCTCCAATTTGACCCCTAGCCTGGGAACTTCATATGCCTCAGTAAAGGCATTAAAAAATATAGAGAGAGACTGTGTTCTGGTCCAACCTGCAAAATGTCGGTTGCCTGAACGTAGTCCCTGGACTATGCTGAGTTCCATAGTCCCTGGCCATGCAATTCTGCTGCCCTCTGCCTCCTCTGCCCCATCCCAACCCTGTGTTCTGAACCTCTGTGCTCTCTTCCGCTTCACCCCCTCTGTCAGGGCCAGCTTTTTAAAGTCCTTTTTTGGTGGGAAGGATTGCTCCTTTAGTTGATGTGTGACAGTCAGACTCTAAGCAGAAAAAACAGAAACTTCCTCAGGCATTAAGTTGCCATTTTTATAGGTCGAAACAGTCAAATGCAAGCCATTTATCTCTATATACTATTATTTACAAGAAAGAGAATGTAATGCAGGAAAAAGACAGAAAAAAAAAGCATTTGGAGTTCTCGTCGTGGCTCAGTGATTAACAATTTGACTAGCATCCATGAGGATGCAGGTTTGATCCCTGGCCTCACTCAGTGGGTTGAGCATCTGGCGTTACCATGAGCTGTGGTGTAGGTCACAGACGTGGCTCAGATCCTGCATTGCTGTGGCTGTGACGTTGGCTGAAAGCTGTAGGTCCAATTGGACCCCTAGCCTGGGAAACTCCATATGCCCCAGATGCAGCCCTAAAAAATAATAATAATAATTAACACTGGACATGTGTTAGGTGGAGGAGGAGCTGAGAAGCCAAACAGGAGAGAGAGGCTTCTGCCCACAGATGAAGAAGAGCAAGTGCTTCTTCCCCACGCCCACCCCAGGGAGAGATAAAAAATGGGAGGTCGTGTTCTTGGGATCTGGGGACCAGCTCATTTGAGAGGAGCTGGACGCCTGAGGCACCTATCCAGGTGAAGCTGGAGATGCAGAGGAGAGACAGTTGTTGCCAGAGCAGAGTCCTGGGGCACACAGGGAGGTGGAGACCTGTTCTACCTTTCCCTACCCTGCCCACCAATGTCACTGTTGGCCAAACCCAGCCAGAAGCCAGATGGTGCAGAGGCCTTTGAAATGCTGCCTGCAAGGTTGAGTACCCCACCCCGACTCCTGGAACCAGAGAAGAGGGAAGGTCAAAGAATGACTGATGGATGCATTCAGAGCCCAAATCCTAAGGGATCCCATCACCAGGCAGCAATATGGCGCTGGTAATCAGGTCATGAAACATTGCTCAGCCAGAACCCACCAATAGCTCTTGCTATTGAATCGCTTCATTTCCATGTATTGTGGGAACCCACAGGTCATTGTGCTTCAGGGCTTTCCCCATATTATTTGCGCTTAATTAAAAACAGGAGGCTGTCTCCCTGTGTATCAAATAATTTTAAAACTGCAACAGAGTTACTTTTTTTCCAAGGGAAATGTCTTTTTGTGTACCCAAATCTATTGGTTTCTGTAAAGTAATAAACAGTGTAATCACCCTAGATGGTCGTCAGTGTTACTGGTATCTTCCTGATGTAGTTACTCATCTTAGCCATCCTTGAATTGAAGCAATTGCACTCCATGTTTTGAGGCCAACTCTTACAATGATCTGATTTTCCACTCAAAAGACATGCTCTAGATGAATGAATGGTTAAAGGGATGGAGGGATGGGTACTGGAAATACATGGATGTTAATGACAATGATGATGTCCCTGGATTTTAAATAAGGCTTTCTTCTGGTGGCCGTGGGAATCATAAAGTGCCACAGTTCATGCAGGGTCATAAATGCAAAATGTGAACCTCATCAGTGTGAGAGTTTATCTTCATGCCTTAGTTAAAATGTTAAATTAAAAGTAGAAAGAGATGGGAGTTCCCATCATGGCTCAGCGGTTAACAACCCGACTAGGATCCATGAGGGCTCGGGTTTGATCCCTGGCCTCACTCAGTGAGTTAAGGATCTGGTGTTTCTGTGAGCTGCGGTGTAGGTCACAGATGCCACTCAGATCTGTCATTGCTGTGGCTATAGTGTAGGCTGGCAGCTGTAGCTCCGATTTGACCCCTAGCCTGGGAACTTCCATATGCCACAATTCATTCAAAAATGTTAATTATTCACTCATTCCTTACTGCAGGTGAGGAGAGTTTGAATGTATTTTCTTTATTCAGATAATAAATATTAAACTGTTACCTGAATTATTCAGATTCCTTTCCTGATGTTCATATCCTCTATGCACTGAACTTTTGCAGGATGCTATAAATCCTTCCCCCAGCCACCACCTACAATGTCCTGTGGAGCTGAACTTTTTTATGACTTAAAATATGATTAGGTTGTGAGCTCTTCAAACACAGTTCCTAACTCTTAATAAATCTTGCAAATTGTTCAAAATTTATTGTAAAATGAAAGCAGGTGAAATATCGTATTTTAAGTACAATTGTCAATACCAAGGGCATGAAACTAATCAGGCATCTCGCGAACCAGAGACAGTTGAAGAGCTCTTTGTAGATCACTTGAGGATGAGTAATGCTTAGAAATTGGAGTTTGAAAAAGCCCTAACTGGGACTCTTAAAACATCCCCCCAAAAGTTCTTGCTTCTAAGCTATTTTTTAAAAGCAGGAATTTAGAACCAGTGCATTGCTTTCTTCCCCCCTTTGCATGTAATGATTCCCTCTAGCTGATACCTAGTAATATCTTCAAAATATATATATATATATTTACAAAACCAAATTACAGGGTGCTTTGGGGAAGGAATTAATGGTTTGAAGTGGCTGAAATACATATATCTTCTGCAACCATAACTTGTCAAAAACCGCTTAACACTATTGTACCAGCTCTCTTCCTATGGGGGATTTGTGTTCCATTAAGAAGTAAGCAAAGAAAGGTGTTAACCAGCTTAAACAGACAAAATCCTGGAAATCTAAACGTGCTTTTAAACATGTATTTGCTTTTTAACAATTCTGTAGATACACGGCAGAAAATGTCAGTTTTTTTCCCAAAATGACATTCATTGATATAAAAGGCATTTTAAATGTCAAATGGAAGAACATTTCTAAAGGAACTTCAATGTGATCAATTTCTTACTCTTCAGAGTATAAAGCTACTGCTTAAAGTTGAATTTTCCTTGTCTTTAATTCTTTAAAAAGTGTTCCCTTTTCATGGGCTTCACAGATTTTGGTTTTTTTTTTTTTTTTTTTGGTTGGTTATTTTGGGGGTTTTGGTTTTTTTTAGGTTTATTGAAGTATAGTTGATTTACAGTGTCCTGCTGGTCTCAGGTATACAGCAAAGTGATTCAGTTATACTATATATACATGTTCTTCAGATTCTTTTTCAGATTCCATTATAGGTTATTAAAAAATACTGAGCATTGTGCCCCATGTTCTACAGTAAGTCTTGTTGGTTATCTATTTTACACATGGTTGTATGTATATGTTAATCCCAAACTCCTGTTCTATCCACCCCCCTCCTCCCCCTTTTGTAACCACAAATTTTTTTTCTATGTCTGTGAGTCTATTTCTGTTTTCTAAATATAAACTCACTTGGATCATATTTTGGTATTAAATATGATATTCATGTAGCTCTTCCTGGCCCAAGTGTTTACCAGCAAAATATAATAGTCACCTTTGGATGCAGTAGGGACTATGAGGATTGAAAGCAGAACAGTGTCATTTTGCACCTGGGCCAGGCTGCATCGCTGTGCTCTAATCACTGTACACTTCCCCTAATAAATTGCAGAACCTTTCCTCTACCAGTGTTCTCAAACTTTTCCAGGAATCTTAATCCTTGGAGACCTTGTTAAAACACAGATTGCTGGACCCTATCCTGAGAGACTCTACATCATTAGGTGTGAAGTGAGGCAAATTTGCATTTCTAACAAGTGCCCAGAGACTCCGGTGCTGCTGAGTGGCTCTGGACACACTCAGAGAAGCCCTCCTCCACAGGAATAGCTGAACTGTAATCTACATTCGGGCTTTAATATTTGCAAAGCTCTTTCACACCTTCGTATTAGATTAATTTCTAAATGTTGCCATAAGATGCACAGGATAGCTCTTCTCTCCATTTTTTAAAAATTTTTATTAAAGAGTAGATGATTTACAATGCTGTGCCAGTTTTAGCTGTACAGCAAAGTGACTCAGTCATACATATATATTCTCTTTTTTATAATATTTTCCATCATGTCCTATCCCAAGAGGCTGGATGTATTTCCCTATGTTGTACAGTAGAACCCCATTGTCCATCCACTCCACATGTAACAGTTTGCATCCACCAACCCCAAACTCCCTGTCCATCCCACTCCCTCCACTCTCACAAGTCTTCTCCATGTCCAGATCTCTTTCTGTTTTGTAGATAGGTTCAATTATGCCATATTTTAGATTCCACATATAAGGGATATCCTATGGTATTTGTCTTTCTCTTTCTGACTTCACTTTGTATGATAATCTCTAGTTGCATTCATATTACTGCAAATGGCATATTTCTTTCTTTGTAATGGCTGAATAGTATTCCACTGTGTAATTTTATATGCATGTATGAGTGTGTGTGTGTGTATATATATATATAGACCCACATTTTCTTAATCCATTCATCTGTCTGGATATATGCCCAGAAGTGGGATTGCTGGATCATATGGTAGTCCTATATTTAGTTTTCTGCAGTACATCCATACTGTTTTCCATAGTGGCTGTGAAACTGACAGCACTAATGGCTTGAGCCCACCCAGAATCCAGATTGGGACTTGAACCCATGGTTTGTTTGGGTTTTTTTCTTTATTTTCTTTATTTATTTACTTATTTTTTGTCTTTTGATTTTTTTAGGGCCACACCTGCAGCATATGGAGGTTCCAAGGCTAGGGATCTAATCAGAGCTATAGCTGCCAGCCTATGCCAGAGCCACAGCAATGCCAGATCTGAGCCCCGTCTGAAACCTACACCATAGCTCACGGCAACGCTGGATCCTTAACCCCCTGAGCAAGGCCAGGGATCGAACCTGCAACCTCGTGGTTCCTAGTCGGATTCGTTTCCGCTGGGCCATGATGGGAACTCCCCATGGTTTTTAAATTAGAATTACTCACCCCATGTCTGGACTTACTGAGGTTCAGGTTCTTTGTGCTTCAGTGCAGAAGGAATTCAGCAAGAGACAAAGTGATAGGCAAGAAATAGATTTATTAAGGTAGGACGCTTATGAGAGATGCAAGTGGGCAGGCAAGGAGGCTCTGTCCCGAGGATCAGGTGGGCTACAGTTTTATCATCCAAGGGGAGGGGGGGGGTCAGAAAATTTCACCTCTTCCTTTTTCTTCGAGTAGTAGCTCCTCCTTTTGTAACTGGCAAGAGAGTATTTGACCCTATAAAGTCAAACCAGGACTGCCCTGGTGCTTATTCAAATCAGCAGAAGGGTGGCCCTTAAACTCCTGCCCTTGGTCTTAACCTGAATGCAGGCCTCACCCTGTCCCCCACTCAATGACCTGAGGCATATCTCATGCCTCCACTAGTCAAGCAAGCCTGCTTCATTCTGATGGCTTTCTTGGACAGTTCTTAACTGACAGTGGTCTCCCAAAGTTCCCTAGAATTCTTTCTCTATCTATGGTCAATTACTGTGATTTACACAACTACCTGCTCCATCCCTATCAGTTGCACCAATTTACATTCTCACCAACAGTTCTCTTTCATCCACACCCTCTCTGGCATTTGTTATTTATAGACTTAGAGATGGCCTTTTTGACCAGTGTGAGATTGTAAATGAGAAACCCTGAGGCTTTCCTTCCTGTGCCCTGTCTCAGTGAATACAACCACCATCAATGAACATTCTGAGCTGGAAACCCATAAGTCATCCCAGGCTCTATCCTCCCCTTGCACTTGCATCCATCCATGTCCCAAGAGAGCTGCATTTCCTCCCCATCTTCAAGGCATCCTTCTCCCTTCCACTTCTGGACCTTTGCACATAGTGTTTTCTCTTCCTGATAAATGGAAAATGGAAAAAAAAATGCACAACCTACAAGTTGAGAGTTATGTCTTATTCAGCAGAAAAAAAAACTGAGGACTTAAGTCGAGGACTCAGCATCTCAGATCACCCTGAGGAACTGCTCCAAAGAGGCAAGGGGTGAAGCCAGGGTAGACAGGAGTTTTTGCAATGAAGACCAGGAAGTCAGAACAACAAAGGTTACTGTTAATTAAAGAAAACCAGGAGTTCCCATCATGGCTCAGCAGAAATGAATCTGACTAGTATCCATGAAGACGCAGGTTCAATCCATGGCCTTGCTCAGTGGGTTAAGGATCTGGCATTTCCCTGAGCTGTGGCATAGGTCACAGATGCAGCTTGGTCCCACGTTGCTATGGCTGTGGTGTAGGCTGGCAGCTGTAGCTCTGATTTGACCCCTAGCCTGGGAACTTCCATATGCCATGGGTGAGGCCCTAAAGAGACAAAAAAAAAAAAAAAAAAAAGGAAGGAAGGAAGGAGAGAGAGAAAGAGAGAGAGAGAGAAAGAGAGAGAAAGAAAGAAAGAAAGAAAGAAAGAAAGAAAGAAAGAAAGAAAGAAAGAAAGAAAGAAAGAAAGAAAGAAAGAGAAAGAAAGAAAAAGGAAGGAAGGATGGATATCTCAAGTTAATGAATTTAGTGCTATTCTGTGTCTGGGAAGATGCAAGAGTCTAGGTTCACTATTTGGGGCCAGTATCCTGATCCTGTGCTTTCTTATCCTGAGTCTCCTCAGGGTGAACTGTGGCAATGGGAGTGGGGTTGGGGGTGAAGGGCTGCAGCAGGTGACTGCTAGAGTTCCATTCTGAGTTCCCTCAGAGTTCACCTTCTAGGCAGCTATAATGTGACGGTCTGACGGCTGCAGCATTCTTTGTTTATTGCTATGGCAGCAATATTTTTTATTCAGAGTACCTTGATACTCATGTATAAACTTTTCTGGAAAAATGGTTCTAAGATTTGATATAGAATATTAAAATAGGTTGAGTTAACCTTTGATACATCTCTAATACATTCTGTTCCCTTTTTAGTATTCACGAACCCCATTTCTCCTTCAAAGTTGCTAATTCTGTGGTACCTCTTTTTAAAAATTCACCATTCCCTCAGTAGGTGACTATGTCCGAAATAGTCTTGCTTGAAACACACGAGCTATGTTTGGCGAGACCTCCTCTTCAGGTGGGACCCCCAGCATCATGTGGGATCTAATTCTCATTTCTCATGCTTGATTCAACCTGCTTTTTCCTCTCACAAGTGCTCTGCTTCTTCAGTTGTCCCTTTTTTCCATTAGGGTCATTAACTTCAGCACAAGGCTAATCAAGGCCTGGGGTTGCACAGGGTGAGCTGCTCTCCTAAGAAAAAGTGTAGTGTTAATAAACACAAATACACTTCTACTGTGAAGTTTTATAAGGAATAAAAACAAGAAGTTTGCTAAGTTGTCAGACTCACAATTGTTCAAATGCAGCTGATGTAACCTTATCTTGAAACTTCTCAAGTCTGTGTTTTCATTGAAAGAAGTTCTCTCTGGATGCCTTGCTTAATAATTACTCAAATCTCAGCATCTGGACTCCCCTCTAACCAAAGCTGGGAGTGGGTAGTAGGTAGCATTGTCAAATCCCAGAGCTCGAGGACAGTTCAATGACCTGGAGTATAAGATTTAAGTAGTTTAGAGGTTCATTATTGAAAAGTAAATAGCTGACCTTTTGTTTTGTTTTGTTTTTTAGGGCCACACCTGTAGCATATGGAAGTTCGAATTGGAACCGCAGCTGCCAGCCTACACCACAGCTGCAGCGACATGGGTTCTGAGCCCCGTCTTCGATCTACACCACAGCTCCCAGCAACACCAGATCCTTAACCCACTGAGCGAGGCATCCTGGTATTTTAAGTATCCAGGGATCAAACCCACATCCTCATGGAAACTAGTCGGGTCCATTACCACTGAGCCACTTGGGAACTCCATGACCTTTTGTTTTATGTCACGTATTAGTAAACCCACCTGCCCCTGATTGGCAGGGTCATTGTTCTGTGCTGTAAGTAGCATGTAATTCACCAAAGTTCTGCTGAGTCATTTCATTGGATGCTACCCACCCTCTTTCCATCCAACTCCTGATGATCTAGCACCTTGTTAAACTACCAGTTGTTCCTAGAGATCATGGTGCATTGCCTCAGTGCCAGCCTTATTAAGTACCCATCACTGATTATATTGAGTGCATTCATCTTCCTATGCCTCAGTTTCTTTATCTGCCCGGTGGGGTGAAAGTACGTTGTAACTTGGAAGTGACCCTTAGGTACAATAACATGCATACCTAGCAGGTGCTCAATAAAGTAGAGCTATTGCCATATCTGTCAGCTATGGCTACTATCAGCACTAAGGCACCGGCTGAATTTATCATGTTCATCCTTGCTGCCCCAGTGCCTTTGAACCAGACAGTTGGTAGATAATGAGCAGTTTTGGTTGAGTGAATGTGAGCATTCCTACATGAATGAATGAGTGAAGCCCTGACAGAGAGGAAAACATCAACAACTTCTGGGGATGTTTTTGGTAGAAATACAATGGACCCATTAGGAAAACTGAACTTTAGTGCTTAGCCTGCCATAAGTTAATTTTGAGTAGGACTTTTAGGTTTTCTCAGTCTCCGATTCTTTATCTATAAGTGGGACAGCAATGCCTATTGCCTTTCTCAAGGGGGGGAGGGCAGCATTTAATAGATATAAATGAAATGAAGAATGACTATAGAGAAAAGAAAGCAGTAACAAAATATGCCAGCAATGAAAGACTATACTGGGACTCCAGAAGGAAAGATGAAGGAAGCACAAAAATGTGTCTCTTGAAGGCAGCCTTCAATGTGCACTGCTTGTGAAGGTCAGAGAGTCAGGAGGGAGGGACAAGACACTGACAACATGCAAAGAAGAGGAGAGGAAAACCCAGGTGAAAGGTCATATTTGGCAAGTATTTGAGTCAAATGATGGGAAAAGATTTAGTTTGGAAATGGCAACAAATTACAAATTTGTATGCAATGTAATCAACTTATAATAGTTATTAAAACCTCTGAGGATCATTTTGCATAAAATATGTAGAAATATTTTGCAAGTCCTAAGTTACCAGATAAGTATAAAATTACTTGGTATTTCGTAGCTAAGCCATCACATTAAGTCACTCCAAACTTTGGGATTTGGCAAATTTAGAGTTCCTGCCTTAAAAAAGACTCTTCAGTTTTCCCGTCCAAAATACTAAGAATAGAGTGGGATGAAGTGGAAAATTACTGCACTTCACAGGTTTTTATTAGGTCTTTATTCTTCCTTGAATTCTTTATGGAATGAAGTCAGATTTTAAGAATTAAAATTAATGTTTGAGTCTTTGGTAATAATTTCAATGTGACAATTTCCAAACAATTAGAAAACTTTAAGAGATTAATTAAATCAATTCATAATCTTACCATCTTCTGTTCCATGTAATTGGATCCTTCTGTTTTTCTTTAAACTAAAAGAATATTATCCGTTATTAATATCACAGGAGTTCTACCTATTATTTATTGTACGCTGTGCATCTTAAAATAACAACCTGAGGCACACCTGGCTAGCTCAGGCAGTAGAGTATGAGACTCTTAAGATAACAATTTGCCTTTGCTGTATCAAGCACTTTTGTAAAATGCCATTTCCTCCCATGTACTGATTTTCCATCCTGACCGCATGTTAGAATCACCTAGAAAGCTTTTCAGACATACCAATGCAGAGGCCCTTTCCTAGGGATCTAATTGTCTAAATCAATTCCTTGGCCCACATACTGATACAGTTGGCCCACATACTGATACAGTTCTGAAAATTTCCCAGGATTCTGATATTCGCACAGAACACAGAGTCTCCCAGACTTTTGGTTCATATTCTCCCAAGACCTCCCTAAAATTCCATTCAGCACCTTTGGCAAATTGTAAAAAATAATTTTTTTTAAGGTGTAAAATCATGACCCTCATAAATATAAAATGAACACATGTGAAAGATTCCTCTAACTTACTAATTAATGAGGAAACAAATAAGATGTTACAGTTGGTTCAAAAGAGAATCCAAAGACAGGCAAAGTATAAGCCAGGGGTAGACCAACTACAGCCCTGGGAGCCAAACCCAGCCTACCACTTGATTCTAAATTGAATGCTGTTAGAGATCATGTTACAATGTAAAGAGAAAGGCATCCAGTGTGACTCTGAGCTTTGTAGTTTTTACATTATGTGAGGCAGGGTTTAAGCCTAATATTACAGATTTGCCATTTTTGTTTAGTGAAGGAAAAGTATAATAAACTAAACTGAGAAAAAAAAAAATCTGCCTTGATAGAGGATTTTAGAAGAAGAAAAATGTATAGTTCTTTCTGAAGCTGACCACTGGTCAGAGCCATTTTTCTTTTTTTTTTTTTCTATTTAGGGCCGCACACACAGCATATGGAAGTTCCCAGGCTAGGAGTAGAATCAGAGCTACAGCTGCTGACCTATGCCACAGTCACAGCAACACTATATCCGAGCTTCATCTGCAACCTATACCACAGTTCACAGCAATGCCAGATCCCTAACCCACTGAGCAGGGCCAGGGATCTTACCTGCATCCTCATGATACTAGTTGGATTTGTTTCCTCTGAGCCACAGTGGGAACTCCCAGGGCACTTTTCTTTCTAGCCCTGGGCCACCTCTCTTAATTACCCACTTTAATCACTTAAGAAGACATCAGTAGTGACTGCACACTGTAAATCAGGTGGAAACCTAAAATGGCTTAAAGTAAATGAAGAAAAAGTTTAAGTATCCTTTATACTGTACCTAGAACATAACAGATGCCAAATAAACATTAGTTTCCTCCTCAATCCTGCCTGTCAAGATTTTTTTCTGTTGGAGTTCTTGTTGTGGCTCAGCAGGTTAAGAATCTGGCTAGTATCCAAGAGGATGTGGATTTGATCTCTGGCCTCGCTCAGTGGGTTAAGGATCTGGTGTTGCTGTGAGCTGTGCTATAGGTCGCAAATGTGGCTCAGATCTGGTGTTGCTATGGCTGTGGTATAGGCCAGGAGTTGCAGCTCCAACTTGACGTCTAGCCTGAAATTTACATGTGCCACAGGTACAACCCTAAAAAAAAAAAATGTTTTTAAAGATTCTATTCTTTAATTTATTTTACTGAAGTATAGTTAATTTACAAAGTCATCTTAATTTCTGTTGCACAGCAAAGTGATTCAGATATATACACACACACATACATACACACACACACACACACACATATATATATATATATATATTCTTTTTCATATTCTTTTCCACTATGGTTTATCACAGGATACTGACTATAATTCCCTGTACCATACAGTAGGACCTTGTTGTTTATCCATCCCATGTCTAATGGTTTGCCTCTGCTAATCCCAAACTCCTAGGCCATTCCTTCCCATGCCTCCCAAGACTCCAAGACTAGATTTTGAGGCCATAATCCCATAGAAACATCTAACTAAAATAGTAAAGAACAATGAAGTCCTCCAGGGGGTAGCAATTAATTTTCTTTTCAATTTCAGTTTTAATCCAAATACTGTTTTAGTGTTAACAATAACTATGATTTGGTAGGAAAATATTTTTATTTCTGTGGTGACTTTGCTTAAGACTTTTACTTAATGAGTAGATACTTTGAAATTTCACATTTACCTCAGATAATCAAGGAGATATCTTTTTATCTGAAGTTTAAAAAAATCTAAAAATAACATCTATAAGAAAAACTTTTCTTTGTTTGTTTAGGGCCACACCTGTGGTATATGGAAGTTCCTGGGCTAGGGGTAAATTGGAGCTGCAGCAAGGCCTACAACACAGCCATAGCAACAATGGATCCAAACCACATCTGTGACCTAGGCTGCAGCTTGCAGCAATGCTGGATCCTTAACCCACTGAATGAGGCCAGGGATCAAAGCCGTATCCTCATGGACACTATGTCAGGTTCTTAACCCACTGAGCCACAATAGCAATTCCATCTCTAAGAAAAACTTTTAAAACTGTATATTTCTGTAAATGTAATTTTATATTTAGTATTTATACATTTCATAGTGCACAAAAGATAATATTGGAGATTTCAGTGATCTCAAGCTTCACCAAAAAAACATTTTGTGTGTTTATGTTGAGAGACTAAACAATAGACTTTTTGTTTTTTGGCCATGCCTACAGCATGTGCAAGTTCCTGGGCCAGAGATGGAGCTCTCACCACACCAGTAACTCGAGCCACAGTGGTGACAATGATGTGTCCTTAACTCACTGAGCCACCAGGGAACTCCTAGACTTTTAAAAAGTAGTAATTACCATTATTTTTTAAATGATACTTACTATTTAAAATGTTAAAGGACGAAGAAAATTACCAAGAAGGAAAAATAAAATCATCATTCTAAACTTTTGCTACTCAGAAATAACTAAATATTATGTCTTTCCAGACATCTCTCAATACATTTTAAAAGATGGACCAGATAGAAGTGCTTTTAGAAATATGGAATTTTTCTGTAACACCACACTAATAAAATGTACTGCATTTAATTTTACTTGACTTTAATGGAAGAAAATGAAATTGAAATGACACTCAAGAAATTGCTGAATTTCAGCTAAATATTTCCTTACTTCATGAAATATTCACTCTTAAAAGATCCCCAAAGGCTAAGAAGAAAGATTATCTGAAATATTAATCCAAGGTCATTATCATGTACACTGTATGTATCAACATTAAGCAGCACTTTGCATGTACTGTTATAAAAGATAAAATTATCAAAACAGTCATAATCCAGCAATCTTCACTCCCCCACATCCTAAGTCTTGATAATTAGGTGAGTATTTTACATTGTCGAGGTTTATAAATTTAAAATGGATTCTGCAGCCACAACTCCCAGGGCTTCTTGGACAGATTTCCGTATTTAAATGGATTTAAGGCTCACTCTCCAGTCTTCTATCACAGCTACTGCATTCCTGCATTCTTTGTTTTGATTTGTCTTTTATTGGTCTGGAATGCATCATCAGATAATTGCTTCAGGAAAGACTCCTGGGTATCAAAGCTCCTGAGGGCTTGGCTCCTAAAAGGAAAAACTATTTCTCTATTCACAGCACTTCTGATATCAAATGAAGCAAGTGTTTTCCCCCATCAACCAACTCTCCACTCTCCAGACCTCAGCTGATTTAATTATGACATAAGCACCCGGAGTTGGTATGGATCCCACAGGTAAAGAGCTTAGGTCACAAGACTGTGCCCCCTTCAGATGCCCGTCACCAGCCCCAGGCTGTCACTCGTACTTCTGATCAACCAACTAAAAATTGGATCTGGCAGTGCTGTGACTGTTGTATAGGCCAGCGGTTACAGCTCCAATTCGACCCCTAGCCTGGGAACCTCTGTATGTGGTGGGTTCGGCCCTAAAAATCCAAAAAAAAAAAAAAAGAGAGAGAGAGAGAGAGAGAAAGAGACAGTTTTAAATGGGCACCAAGGACTTCCTATGGCCTTTTCCCCCAGGTTTCCCACCAAGGGAGCAGGCAGAAATGCACGGCTCCCTGTTTCTCACTGGAACAAGTTTGAAGAGGTACTTTTCCAGCTGTGGCCTAAGGGTCAGAAATGCAGAAGCTCTGCATCAGGAACCAAAGGCAGAGCCAAACACATAATTTTTTTATTGTATCTTAGCTATTTACTCCCTGTAACTTTCAAATGTGAAGGACAGCTTGACTTTTGGGGTTTCTTTTTTCCTCCATTTTCACTGATGCCCAACTATTAGAACTGCAATGTTCAATTGTCTCAAAAAGTTTACTTTTTCTAAATCGGGAAGAGAAAGGCAAATACCATGTGATATCACTTATATCTGGAATCTAACATATGGCACAAATGAACCCATCTGCAGAAAACAAACCCATGGACATGGGAACAGACTTGTGGTCGTCATGGGAGGGAGTGGGATGGACTAGGAGTTTGGGGTTAGTAGACGCAAACTATTGTGTTTGGAGTGGATAAGCAGTGAGAGCCTGCTGAATAGCACAGGAAAGTTTATCTAGTCACATGTGTGTGACTGGATCACATGTGTGTGACTGGATCACTTTGCTGTACAGCAGAAATTGACAGAACATTATAAATCAACTATAATAAATTTTTTTAACTTTTTAAAAACTTTAGGAGTTCCCATTGTGGCTCAGTTGAAATGAATCTGGCTAGTATCTATGAGGACACAGGTTTGATCCCTGGCCTTGCTCAGTGAGTTAAGGATCTAGCATTGCTGTGAGCTGTGGTGTAGGCCAGCAGCTACAGCTCCGATTTGACCCCTAGCCTGGGACCGTCCATATACCTTGGGTGTAGCCCTAAAGAGATACATACACACACACAAAAAAAAAAAAAACAAACAAAATTTTATTTATTTATTTATTTATTTTTAGGGCTGCACCCGAGGCACATGGAAGTTCCCAGGCCAGGAGTCCGAATTGAGCTATAGCATCCAGCCTATGCCACAGCCACAGCAACTCGGGGTCCGAGCTGCATTTGCGACCTGCACCACAGCTCACAGCAACACCGGATCCTTAACCCACTGACCAAGGCCAGGGATCGAACCCACATCCTCATGGATACTAATTGGGTTCTTTAACCACTGAGCCATGAAGGGAACTCCCAAACTTTACTTTTTCTAAAGCCAAATCATATTAAAGTATTCTGGAAAATAGAGCATTTTGCTATCTCACATCCCCCATTGTGCAGACTCACTTATAGGAAGTCCTCCTTTTATCTGAGTTAGCTATTTATTCTTGCCGTATTTTTAAATAATGTATATCCTTTGAGTCATCTGTTTTATATATTATTTACTGACTTCCTATTATTGCAAGTAAGGATTTAAGTTTCTTACAATACCATCCTCTGTCAATACGATGATAATTGTTATTGAATCAATAATCAGTGTCCAAATAATGTATTAACAGCTGACCTATTTCCTCTAAATATGTTTACTTTCTGTTTTCCTGGAATTAATGTTTTCTTTGATTTTTTTTTCCCTTAATGTTCTTTGTACTTATTGCCAATTCTTCACAAATTTTCCAGTATGATTTTCTACCTCACTTCTGATTCTGAACTTATCACTTCTGTTTTTTAGCGATGTCCTCTTTTCCCCCTGGTCAGCTACTTTCTAGGCATTTGGGACAGTGGGACTTCTATTTGCTGTCATCCTTAGAATTTCCTTGGCCTTACTCCTGAGTTGGATTCCCTGGTCCCTGGAGCTGGGGCTTCCTCTCTCTGAATTTACTTTCTTGTACGGGGCACATCCTGTAGTAGTTTTGTCAAGTTAAAAAAAAAAAAAAAAAAAAAAAAAAAGTTGATAGAAGCATCCCATGTGCCTAGCTGCCTTTTACACATGGAATACCTACCTATCTCACTGAGAGACTCCTTTACCATCTTCCTGGGGATTTTATAACTTTTGTTTAGTATCTCAAGACTTCCTACTTCTTGGTTTAACCTATCGATATTTTAGGTAAACACATCCTAAGAAAAGGTGGCTGGGACGAATTTTTTAAGATTTTATGTGTTTTAAATATCTTTAGGAGTCCCCATTGTGGCTCAGTGGGTTAAGAATCTGACTAATATCCATGGGTATGGCGATTCAATCCCTGGCCTCATTCAGTGGGTTAAAGATATGGCATTGCAGTTAACTGTGGTGTAGGTTGCAGACGCAGCTCTAATTCGACCCCTAGCCTAGGAACTTCCATATGCCCAGGATGCAGCCTTAAAAAAAATCCTTAGTCACATTCACACATTTTTTTTTTCTTGGTTTTTAGTGCCTCACCTGTGGCATATGGAGGTTCCCAGGCTAGGGGTAGAATCGAATCAGAGCTATAGCTGCTAGCCTACACCAAAGCCACAGCAACACAGGATCTGAGCCATGTCTTTGACCTACACCACAACTCATGGCAACACTGGATCCCCAACTCACTGAGTGAGGCCAGGGATAGAACTGGTATCCTCACAGATACTATTTGGATTCATTTCTGCTGAGCCACGATGGGAATGCCACCCTCACACTTTTTGAAAAATTTTATTTTATTGAAGTATAGTTGATTTACAATGTTGTATTAATTTCTGCTATACAGCAAAATGATTCAGTTTTATATATATACACCATTATGGTTTATTACAGGATATTGAATATAGTTGCCTATGCTCTACAGTAGGACTTTGTTGTTTATCCATCCTATCTATAATAGTTTGCATCTGCTAATCCCAAACTCCCAATCTACCCCTCCCCCACCCACCTCTCCCTTGGAAACTACAAATCTCTGTCTGTGAGTCTGTCTCTGTTTTGTAGATAAGTTCATTTATGCCATATTTCAGATTCCATGTATAAGTGATATCATATGATGTTTGTCTTTCTCTTTCTAACTAACTTAGTATGATAATCTCTCAGTCCATCCATGTTGCTACCAATGACATTGTTTCATTGTTTTTTATGGCTAATATTCCATTGTTACTTCTTTATCCATTCCTCTGCTGATGGACATTTAGGTTGTTTCCATGTCTTGACTGTTGTGAACAGTGCTGCAATGAACATAGGGGTGAATGCATCCTATGTTTTCTCTGGATAGATGCCCAGGAGTAGGATTGCAGTATCATATGGTAGCTCTATTTTTAGCTTTTTTTAAAAAACCTCTATACTGTCCTCTATAGTGGCTGCACCAATTTACATTCCCACCAACAACATGGGAGGAGTTACCCTCATACTTGACTGATAGTATAGAACTTTCCTCTGACCATGCTGCCCTCCCAGCTAGCTGTTCCTAGAATGTGAAAGATCTCCTTCCTTTGGCTTTTTTGTTTGCATTCGCCAAACTCTCACCTCCTTCAGGTCTTGCTCACATACATAGTGTATTCTCAGTGACCACCCATAGAAAATTGCAAACCCGGCATTCCCATCTTCTTTCCTGCCTCATTTTACGTCATTGACTCTTATCACCACCCAGTGTATTTTACTTTATTTTGTCTTCCTCCACTAGATGGTAACCTCCTTGGGGCCAGAAACTTTCTTCTGTTTTGTTCACTGATGTATCTCAGTACCTGGAATAGTGCCTGGCACATAGTAGGCTATCAATATCTCCTTGGTGAGCCAATGAACAATAAGCACATATGTTCTATTTCAACAATATACCAAAAAGGAAGATAACCTTTTTTATGATAAATAAGAATGGATGTGTTGATCAATAAAGAGAATAAAGAACTTGCTAGTCGGTTCCCCTGAAGATCTAAAGGAGATCGTGGACCTTTTGTTTTTAATTTTTTTTTTATTTTATTTTTTTATTTATTTATTTATTTATTTATTTATTTATTTTGTCTTTTTGCTATTTCTTGGGCCTCTCCCGCGGCATATGGAGTTTCCCAGGCTAGGGGTCCAATCGGAGCTGTAGCCACTGGCCTACACCAGAGCCACAGCAACGCAGGATCCGAGCCGCGTCTGCAACCTACACCACAGCTCATGGCAACAACGGATCCTTAACCCACTGAGCAAGGCCAGGGATCGAACCCGCAACCTCATGGTTCCTAGTCGGATTCGTTAACCACTGCGCCACGACGGGAACTCCTAATTTTTTTTAATTAAAGTATAATTGATTTACAATATTGTGCCAATTTTTTCTGTACAGCACAGTGACCCAGTCATACAGCTCCGATTTGACTCCTAGCCTGGGAAACTCCATATGCCCTGGGGAGGAGCCCAAGAAATGTCAAAAAGACAAAAAAAAAAACAAAAAAAAAAAAAAACAACCATAATTATTTAGAAAATGTTTATAAGTGGTGGTAAGGTTTGGATGATATTTTTATTTTGAAGGAATTCACTTAGTAGTTTCAATATCAAAGCAAGAGAGGGAGTTCCTATCGTGGCTCAGCAGAAACAAATTTGACTGGCATCCATTAGGACACAGGTTCAATCCTGTGGGTCAAGTATCCAGCGTTGCCGTGAGCTGTGGTGTAAGTCGCAGACTGGCTTGGATCCCACATTGCTGTGGCTGTGGCATAGCAGGCAGCTGCAGCTCCTATTCAACCTCTAGTCTGGGAAGCTCCATACACTGTGGGTGCGGCCTTCAAAAGACAGAAAAAAAAAAAAAAAATCAAGGCAAGAGAGAGAACAAGGAATTTTTAAAACCACATTTAAGGGAGTTCCCATTGTGGTTCCAAAGGTTACCAACCTGACTAGTATCCATGAGGATGTGGGTTCAATCCCCGGCCTTGTTCAGTGGGTTTAGGATCCAGCATTGCTGTGAACTGTGGTATAGGCCACAGATGTGGCTCAGATCCCACATTGCTGTGGCTGTGGAATAGGCCTGAAGCTCTGATTGGACCCCTAACATGGGAACTTCCATATGCTGCGAGTGTGGCCCTAAAAAGCAAAATAATAATAATAATAATAATAATAATAATAATCACACTTAAGTAGGGCTTCTAGATTCAGCAAAGAAAAATACAAGATACCCAATTAAAATCTGAATTTAAGATAAACAACCATGTTTTACTATAGGTATGTTTCAATAGGAACATTGTATTTTATCTAGCACCCCTACCTTTAAATAACCAACTGTTCTACCAGTGAAATAACTTGGATGGGTTTATGGTGAATGTGAATGTGAAGGTGAAGATGCCACAAGGGAAAGAGACATGAATCCATTTTTGCTGGTTGATGACATAAAGCAACAAGCTGCTTTAATCTGACTAAAGTCCCTATAGTGAGCAAGGTGTGAGTAATGGGTGTTGGCCTAGAGCAGAGTGAAGACACCTGTCATTGGACTTCTTCCCCAACTTGATCTTCTCATAAAGTGCAAAGATACCACCATAAGAACACAGATTCACATGCATTTCCCCATAGTACAAAGAAGTCAAATCAGATCACTGATAGTATGCGAGGTCTTCAGTTTCTCAGCCCTGATCCCTCCAAGGGTGTGTTAGACAGCTCGGGTCACTATAACAAAACCTCATAGACTGGGTGGTTTCAACAGCAGAAATGTATTCCTTGCAGTTTCGGAGGCTGGAAAATCCAAGAATGAATTACCAGCGGATTCAGGTCCTGGTCAGGGCTCTTTTCCTGGTTAGCACAAAGATTCCTTCTTGCTGTATCTCCACATGGCAGAGAAGGGCTGTGTTTCTGCTGTCTCTTCTTATTTCTAAGAACATGAATCCCATTCACCACAGCCCCACTCTCAGGACCTAATCATCTCCCAAAGACCCCCACCTCCAAATGCTTTCACCTTGGAGATGAGGACTTAAACATATGAGTTTGGGAAGGATGCAGACATTTAATTCATGACGATGGAGAGCTGAATAAAACTACAGGTGAATATCCAGAGAGATCTCATATGTTAGGAAATGCTGATAGTCCGATAGTTAAGTGAATTATAAGGAGACACACATAGGCACCCTCCCAAGGTAAAGAGAAGAGAGAGGGCATCTCTGAAATCTGGTTACCACACACCACAGGCAGGTTTTATTTTAAGAAACTAATAAAAGTAATATGATTCTACTTTTCAAAGCTGTTTATCACTTGGAATTTCAGTTTGGGTGACTGCACTCTAGTAAATTAGCTGACAGAGAATCCAAAGATTATGTCTACATCCAGACAGTCTATTCATCATGCTTAGCATTTGGATTTGAGCACAGCTTTCCTACATGCTTGCCAAAATGCCACCACAGCCAGCACAGAAAGCTCCCTGTTTTGATCTACCTGATGCCTTAAATATTGTCAGTGGCTCCGGATTTAGGTTTATTGGACTTCTAATAACCTGCCAATCTCTTTATCTGAAAATTCATAGAACCACTTTATTAGTTTATAAGTACTTATTGATTTTAATTTTCCACCAAAGGGGGGGTGAACTTCAGTACCTCAGTATGTACTTAAGAAAGCAATGCAAAATGGTTGCAGAAATGATCATGGTATAATCATGTAGGAATGAAAACACCTTTAAATGTTATTAAATATTTAGTTGTACCAGCAAGACAAAGTTCTAATTATCTGAGTAACCCACACCTTCACCCTCCCCAGATCATTTTGCAAATAGGCAAGTGATTCAGTCAGATTATCCAATTTTGGAAAATCATAATTCAAATTTTTTAATTGGTGAAACGACCAAAATGTGATCACTGAAATTCCCCCCAAATCCAATTGCATACAATTTAGGATGGCGTGATTGGAAGGTGGATAAAATTTCTGGGCCAAAACTGCACAGCTAATTGGCTGGGAGGACCAGATGGGGATGGAAGTGTTCTATTCCAACACCATCTGCAGTTTGGCGCCACCTGCTGACCTAGTCAGTTTTTA
The DNA here is from genome assembly GCF_054392235.1 of Sus scrofa. NCBI lineage: Eukaryota > Metazoa > Chordata > Mammalia > Artiodactyla > Suidae > Sus > Sus scrofa. The sequence continues at coordinate 90,138,180 of NC_139383.1, forward strand.
CCACCTGGTCCCTCATGTGCTGTCTCGCTGGGCAGTAATTCCTGAAATTCTGGGCAGTTGGTGCTCTTTTACTGTCTCATGTCCAGAAGTATTGGGCCTGAATAAAAGGTGCATTGTGATTCACCCACTGTCTCCCTAGGTTTGCATACAGGACTGCCTGCCTTTCTGGACCCATGTGGAGGTTCTTGTTTTTTCCAATTTGTTGTTTAAAACATGGTATTAAAATAGTCAAGTCAAATGCTATTTTTCAAAAATTAATTTTAACTTTCGGTTTTCTTTTTTGCTTTCTATTCTTTGGGGATATGCTGGGACATAATGAATTGGTCCAGGAGCTTCCTCCACAGACGGTTCTTGGTCTCCATCTGCTGGGGCCTCCACCTCCCCGTCAGAAACTCTGCCTTCCTTTACTACACTGAGCATCTTCTCTCCGCCTGATCAGAGTGCCACAGACATAATGTCCATTGACGAGACAGTACTAATCCCACGACTAAGCATCCCCACTGATGATTATTCTGCCATCAGCCACTTGGCTCCGGAAATTTCCCATTTGCCTGCATCTTCAGACAGCTGGTTAAGTACCAGCAGCCAAGGTCCAGTCAGAGACTTAGATGAAATGGCTCTCGCTAGCTCTCCCACCTCCCTGGAGGTCCCAGGATTCAGTGGATATGTTTCCACGCCGGATCATTTCCTGGAAGACACCACCTCTGACCCCAATGCACAGTACATCACCACCAGCGCCGTGACCATGGCCACCAGGGGCCGAGAGCTTGTCGTGTTCTTCAGTCTGCGTGTGGCCAACATGCCCTTCTCCACTGACCTCTTCAACAAGAGCTCACTCGAGTATCAGGCTCTAGAGCAACGATTCACACAGCTGGTGAGTGGCTATGGCTTACCAGTGTGCATCCTTTCTTTCTTGTTATTACTTTATAATAGAATGCTTGGCTATCTCCAGCAATGCAATGGTTGAAAGAGTCAAACCTCTGTTGCCCGTGATGTTCAGCTAGAGTGTTGAGATGGATTCAGGTCCAAAAGGCAGGTCTGTGGTGGACCAGCCTCATGAGGACAAACCTATCCTTAAGATCATTTCACTACAGCGCCTCCTAGTTAATTTTCCGAGGAATAATACACAGCCCGCAGGACCGAACTGGGAATATATAAACAACATAAGCAGACTTTTCCTAAATTATAAAGCCATATGCTGTTTTCCAGCCATCCGACAAAAGCGTTCAAGGCTAAAATGGTCCAGCACAAATGAGGCAAATAGTTCCAGTGTGAGAACTTTTTTAATTCCCCTAAAGTTCTGGCAAAAAAAAAAAAAAAAAAACTAAATGGCTTAGCATCCCAAGCTCTAACCAAAACAGTGAGAAGATAACCATGATGGCATATAACTTTGATTATAAAACACCCCCCAAACTCACACGTTTATGTTGATTGTACATGTCTGATAAATGTCCAATAAGAAATACATACACATACAAAAAAAAAAAGAAAAAAGAAATACGTACACAGGAGTTCCCATCATGGTGCATCGGAAACGAATCAAAGAACCATAGGTTGCAGGTTCAATCCCTGGCCTCGCTTAGTGGGTTAAGGATCTGGCATTGCCATGAGCTGTGGTGTAGGTCACAGACGTGGCTCAGATCCCACGTTGCTGTGGCTGTGGCATAGGCCAGGACCTGTAGCTGCAACTGGCCCCCTAGTCTGAGAAACCCCATATGCTGTGGGTGAAGCCCTAAAAAGCAAAAAAAGAAAAAGAGAAATACATACACAGTGAGGAATGCTGAACTATGAACCTCTACACAGTTACAGCCAATTAAAGTACACAGTGCATATCACAAAGATTACAGAATTTCTAAAAATAACAGGAAAAAGTATTTGTAAGCCTCATATAAGTTAAATTATTCAGTAAATTAAAACTACATAAAATGAGTTCCTTTCGTGGCACAGCGGAAACTTCCATATGCTGCAGCAAGGCCCTAAAAACAAACAAAAAACAAAAAGCACCCAGGCATGGTGCCCTGGGGCTCTGTTCTTTAAGGCTGCCCCATTATCTACTCGCCTCTCTTGGGGGAGGGAAGAGATAGCACACAATTTTACCTGGGTTTTTTTTCCAGTTTTTGTTGTTGTTGTTGTTGTTGTTGTTTTTACGGCCACATAGGGAGGGCATATGGAAGTTCCCAGGATAGAGGTCAAATCAGAGCTATAGCTGCTGGCCTACACCAGAGCCACAGCAATGCAGGATCCACGCTGAGTCTGGGACTTTCACCACAACTCAGGGCAATGCCAGATCCTTAACCCATGGAGGAAGGCCAGGGATCAAACTCTTTGAGCCACAGTGGGAACTCCAAGCTCAGGTGTATTAATTAGGGTACATGCTAGGCTGCCATAATGAAAAATCAAGATAGAGTAACTTGAAGTTCCCGGGTGGCTTAGCAGGTTAAGGATCTGACATTGTCACTGCTGCAGATAAAGTCACTGCTGTGGTGCAGGCTCAATCCCTGGCCCCAGAACTTCTGCCAAAAAAAAAAAGAATACAGGATCTCAAATAGAATACACGTTTATTTCTCTTTCACTTGATGGGTGGGACAACTCAGTTCTGCAAGATCAGCCAGGGACTCACACTCCCTCCACCTTATAAATCTGCCAGCCCAGGGGTGTTTCCTCATGCAGTCAAAGCTGGGTCACTGGTACATCCCTTTGGGGAAAGAGAAGAAGCCTGGGGCAAGCAAGATCCTAAGCAAGTGGTACCAAAGTTGCCCACATCTCTTCCTCTCATATCTGATTGGTGGGAACTGGTCACATGGCTACACCTTGCTGCAAGGGAGGCTGGGAAATGTGGTGGCTCCTCTAGCTGGAAGCCTCTTTCTCTTGAAGAAGAGACTGGATGTGGGAGAAGGGACCAGGTGGTTGTCTGCACACTAGGTGAGGACAAGGAATTTCCACCAGAGGTCAAAGTACTGTTAAGACACAAAGAGGAGTTCCCATTGTGGCTCAGCAGTAACAAACCCAACTGGTATCAATGAGGACACAGTTTCGTTCCCTGGCCTTGCTCGGTGGGTTAAGAATCCAGCGTTGCGGTGAACTGTGGTATAGGTCAGACTCGGCTTGGATCCTGCATTGCTGTGGCTGTGGTGTAGACTGGCAGCTACAGCTCTAATTAGACTCCTAGCCTGGAGTCTCCTGCAGGCCAGTCTGTGGCTGGGCTTCATATGCCACAAGTGCCGCCTTAAAAATAAAACACACACACACACACACACACACAAAGAATAAGCCTAGTCAAAGTAGATAGGAGAAAACAAGAGAGAGCAGGCTGAAAAAAGAAGTTCCACACAGTATAAAATCTCATTTTACCTTCACAATAACTTTGTGGGGACAGAGGTTACTGGGGGGGGGGGCCCCTAACATGTGAGTCTGGGTCAGAGTCAAAATTCCAGTGGGGGAGGGGCAGGGACCAAAAACAGCAGGTCAAGGACAAGCTTGGGAGGTTGTAGCTTGTGTCTGCATCCCCTCTGGTTTGCTAGGTGTCGGTTCATGAAAGAGAGAGCTCACTTTCAGGGCCAAGATGACTGCCCTGTTCCTGGCCCTGAAAGGATGGCTGTGGTGCGCAGAGGCAGGCAGGGAACCAGAAGCAAAATTCCCTGGGGCGTGCTTGGGAGATGATGAGTAGAGTTTGGGCACAGTCCTTAGGGAACCACTTTTTCTTCTCCTTCACAATTCAGGTAAGAACACTAAGGTACAACACAGTAGCTAAAGGGCTAAATAAAGGTCTTACCATTAGTTAGTGACTGTTCCTAATATCCTGACTGCTAAGTTCTCTGCTATTTCCACCGTTTGTGTGGATGAAAAACCTCCCGCACAGACAGACAATCTGACATTTACACTGTTGTTTTTCTTTTCATTCTTTTATTTAGCTTGATATATCTTTCTTTTTTCTTTTTCATTTTGTTTAAAGCTTAGTTGATTTACAATGTTTCTTCAATTTCTGTTGTAAAACAAAGTGACCCAGTTGTACATATATGTACATTCTTTTTTTTTTCATACTATCTTCCATCATGTTCCAACCCAAGAGATTGGACATGGTTCCCTGTGCTGTACAGTAGGACCTCATTGCTTGTCCATTGTAAATGTAATTGTTTGCATCTACTAACCCAAACTCCCAGTCCATCCCATTCCCTCTCCCTACCCTTGATGACCACAAGTCTGCTCTCTATGTCTGTGAGTCTATTTCTATTGTAGATAGGTTCATTTGTGTCATATTTTAGATTCTACAAATAAGTGATATCATATGGTATTTGTTTATTTTAAGAGGTAATTTCAAAATGGTTGCTTTGCAAGGAAGTCCCATATACTAGGTGCAGGCCAATCTGCAGCTGGGCTCAGTTTGGAACATGTGGGGGGTTTTTTTGTCTTTTTGTCTTTTTAGGTCCACACCCTCAGCATATGGAAGTTCCCAGGCTAGGGATCTAATCAGAGCTGAAGCCCCCAGCCGACGCCACAGCCACAGCAATAGCAACGTAGGATTCAAGCAGTGTCTGCGATCTACACCACAGCTCACAGCAGCACTGGATCCTTAACCTACTGAGCAAGGCCAGGGATCGAACCCTCATTCTCATGGATACAATTCAGGTTTGTTACCACTGAGCCATGATGGGAACTCCTGAACATGTTTTTTTACTTGTTTTTTTTATTTGTTTCATTTTGTTCTGTTTTGTTTTAATAACAGAACTTGCCATCCTTGCTTGGCTGATAGCATTGACCTAGTTTTTATGGTTTTTTTTTTTTTTTAATTCTCTGTTATCACAATTTGTCATGAAGAAAATCACTGACCATTCATCTCACCACATAGATAAACGAGTGGAAATACAGGACATAATCACTGCAAATAGATTATCAAATAGTGGCAAGACTGACAGCACTAACAGCCTGAACCTAGCCAGAACACAGACAGGGACTTGAACCCATGTGCCAGGACTCAAACCCAGCCTAAACCCAGATTGGGACTTGAACCCACAGTTTTAAATTAGAATCACTCACCAGGTATCTGGACTTACTGAGGGGTAGGTTATTCATGCGTCCTCGCAGAAGAAATTCATCAAGAGACAAAGTGATAGACAAGAAATAGATTATTAAGATAGGATGCTTGTGAGATATGCAAGCAGGCAGGCAAGGAAGCCCTGTCCTGAGGATCAGGTGGGCCACAGTTTTATTATCCAAGGGGAGTGGGGGTTAGAAAAGCCCGCCTCTTCCTTTCTGGGAGTAGTAGCTCCTCCTTAGTATCCAGTCAGCTGAAGAGTGGTCCTCAAACTACTGAACCTGAAGGCAGGCCTCATCCCAGTCCCCACCCAATGACCTGAGGCACTTCTTGAACTTCCACAAATCAAGCAAGCCTGCTGTGTTATGATGGCTTTTTTGAGCAATTTATTAACTGATGGTGATCTCCCAACATCCCCTAGGTTTCCCTCTCTACCTATGATCCTTTACCTGTGCCCACCTCATCCCTATCAGTGGTGTTCTGGTCTCACAGGAAATCCAAACACAAACATAGAAAAAGAGGAACTGAAATGTCTGCCTCAACTAATGGAATGTGGGTAGAAATGGAATTAGCAGCCGCTAAGCACTTAGGACACAGTTAAGAGTAAACCATCTTTTACTTATGCAGCTGGTTCCATACCTGCGGTCCAACCTGACGGGTTTTAAGCAACTTGAAATCCTAAACTTCAGAAATGGGAGCGTAATCGTAAATAGCAAGATGAGGTTTGCTAAGTCGGTGCCGTATAACCTCACCAAGGCTGTGCGAGGTGTCTTGGAGGATTTCCGTTCCGCAGCAGCTCAACAACTTGACCTGGAAATAGACAGCAACTCTCTCGACATTGAACCAGGTAAAAGAAGTCAAGCCAGAAAACTGTGGGAGTATTCTGGTTTTGTTTGTCTGCTTAAGCATGCAGTTCAACTTTAATTGCCCTTGACAAATAACACTTTGGAAGCTATGAATCAACTTAGTAGAAAGTTGGGGTCAAGACATGCAGGTTAAATGTCTCCTGTATCAAAAAGCAAAGAGCAAGCATGCCTCTTGCTTCATAATCTGGGCATTTTGCTTCCCCCTCAGAGCAAAACTTTTGCTGTGCTTAAGGGATTTTTTGGTTTGTTTGTTTTTATTTTTCTTTGTTAGGGCCGCACTTGAGGCATTTGGAGGTTCCTAGGCTAGGGGTCGAATCAGAGCTACAGCTGCCGGCCTACACCACAGCCACAGCAACTCAGAATCTGAGCGGCATGTGCGACCTACACCACAGCTCAAGGCAACGCCAGATCCTTAACCCACTGAGCAAGGCCAGGGATCGAACCCGCATCCTCATGGATCCTAGTTGGGTTCATTAACTGCTGAGCCAGGACAGGAACTCCTTTTTCTTTTTTTAATGTAGCCCCTAGCCAAGCTAATTAACATCCTATCAGAAGTCAAACACACTTTTCCAGAGAACTACAGCCACGTAAGATAACGCCCAGTCAGGTTAACTAGCTATATCACCTCTTCATAGCACAATTTAGAATGAAACTGAGACAGGGTCCTGATGAAAGATAAATAATCATAAGACCAAAACTCAAATTTGGTGAAAAAAGCCACTTTAGTGTCACCAAAGGAAAACATGTCCCTTCCCATATTTTTACCCCAGATGAGCTTCCATGTAGGTAGACAGTTTACAACAAAGCAGAGTGAGATGTGAAAAAATTTAAAGATATGAGGGCTTAGCCCAAAGCTACATAATAAAAAGTAAATATTTGTTCTGGTAATAAAGCAGAGCGTATGTACCAACGTAACCAGCTATGCCCAACTCTTTCCACCTTTAGCTTCAAAATTCTGGAAATTGTCCCAATTCCATGGAGTGCAAGGGGCAAGGCTCCAAGACTACATGTGAGCCAGGTTCAAAACCAAGCTTCTTAACTGGCTATGAATTAATGAAGTGGATCCTTAACATTCGCCCTGGCTTTCTGCATACTAACAAGAAAGCAGAGGGGAAGGCCTTGGGCAAAATGCAAACAAATAAGGCTCTGTTGGGAGACAGAATAGAACTTGGAGAAATTTTAAGAAAATTGACTCCTACTTTAGTAAACAAGATTATTAAGAAGACAGAGAGCCTGAAGACACTGAGCCCATGAGCACTTACCTTTGAACATGGGCGGCTGAGCAAGCCCTCTGGATCCTTCAAGAAATCAAAGAGCTTCGAAACACTAGTAAGATACTGCCTCTTCTCCAGGAAACTACCAGGAGGGCCCTGCCAGTTAAAATCAGGAGACCAATTTTTTTTGTCAATTGGAAATGAAAACAGGAACATATATAGGGAGAACTCAGAAAGCCTAAGAGAAGCAAGGGCCCAGCTCTCTCTTTCATCATCCTTGGAGGAGTTGACCCATCTGACAATCAGAGAAGGTAAAGTAAGGAGCTAAAGCTGAGGCAGGGGAAAACTCAGGTGGCTCTTAGAAAGAATTCAGGAAGCTGATAGTGCATTTGCCAGGGATGAGTAAAGGATCCTGGTGATGCTGGAAGGAAGCACAGGCTAAAACAATAACCTCAAAGGGCCACGGTCCTGGGACTTGAGTCCTGTGTAACAGTAGCACTCAGTCTCCAAACTGGGAAATGGAGATAGTGATAGTCGTGAGGATTAAAAAAAGATATTTGGAGTTCCCATCGTGGCGCAGTGGTTAACGAATCCGACTAGGAACCATGAGGTCGAGGGTTCGGTCCCTGCCCTTGCTCAGTGGGTTAACGAGCCGGCGTTGCCGTGAGCTGTGGTGTAGGTTGCAGACGAGGCTTGGATCCCGCGTTGCTGTGGCTCTGGCGTAGGCCGGTGGCTACAGCTCCGATTCAACCCCTAGCCTGGGAACCTCCATATGCCGCAGAAGCGGCCCAAGAGATAGCAACAACAACAACAACAAAAGACAAAAAAAAAAAAAAAAAAAAAAAAAAAAAAAAGATATTTACAGCCCTTAGCCTAACACTTGACACATGGTAATTAATATTGTAGCATTATCATTATTAACTTGACTTCATAATTTGTGGCCTGAGGAGGCTACCAGTAGGAACAAGAAAAGTAACAGGATAAGGTATTTGTGTGGAGGTTGGAAATGAAATTATTTTCAGTTTCTCGTCACCAGTTCAGCCAGCTATGTAGCTTCTCCTCTAAGCCAATAGCAATAGAAATGAGATGGTGTTGGAGTTCCCATTGTGGCGAGGTGGTTAATGAATCTGAGTAGGAACCATGAGTTTTCGGGTTCAATCCCTGGCCTTGCTCAGTGTGTTAAGGATCTGACGTTGCCGTGAGCTGTGGTGTAGGTTGAAGACGCGGCTTGGATCCTTCGTGGTGGCTCTGGCGTAGGCCTGTGGCTACAACTCCAATTAGACCCCTAGTTGGGAACCTCCATATGCTGAGGGAGTGGCCCTAGAAAAGGCAAAAAGACAAAAAGAAAGAAAGAAAGAAAGAAAAGAAATGAGATGGTATTTTAACAAGATCTTCTACATGGGTGATCCAAAACAACCAGTGTTCATCCACCATAGTTCTAACATTTTTGGGTGTTAAGGTCCCTGCCCAGAGGACCTTACATGATGGCGGGATCAAAGCTATGCCTCTTCCTTTAAAAAGACCTTCTTAGGAGCACTTCATGATATGCCACACTTAGTTACAAATTTCTGTGAGTTTGGTCACTAAGGAGAAAGCACCGAGTTTTCCTTTAAATCCCATTTCACTGAATCCTGGGGCCTGAACAGTAGTGAGAGATGTGGAATAGAGATTAATGTAGAGAATTCTAGTCCCCTGGGTGGTCTTGGGCAGTGAGAAGGCCTGCGGTGGTTGGTGCTGTTAGGGCTGAGCTGCTGCAGCCTCCAGAAAGACAAGCAGCCCCATTAAATAAGTATTCAGTGACACTTGTTAAAGATGCCAAGGAAGACTTTATTGCAGGGGGACCACAGAAAAGGCTGCAGAGAAGAGAGACTGAACTCAGCTCTAAGCAGATCATGTGCAAGTGGGAATTTATAGCCAAGGAGAAGAGTGGGTTGGGGGACAGAAAATTACTAAGAAGGATCATCAAGTATGAGAATGGATTCTGGCTAAACTGACCTAAAAGGATTCTTGCTGAAGGCAGGCCAGAGTGATTAGACACCACCTGGGAGAAGACAGAGACCTAGAAACTTTATGATCAGACATGGAAGATGGGCCATTCCAGCCAAACCAACTTGGCATCATACATGCTAAAATTGGACAATGAAAAGACAAACAGAATTTTGAAGAGTTGAGCCTGAGCTGAAACTTTCAGGGGCTCCCAAGTGGAGTCTGATCAAGGAAAAAAATCTTTGTCAACACAAGAGCCAGAGAAGCAGGACACCAATCACAAAGGCTTGGCGGCTGCAGCACAAGCTGCTGCTGGAGGGTGGGTGGGCTGCTGAGGAAAGGGAATTGACCACTCAAGAGAGAGCAGGGGTCGGGGACCCTGTCAGACACAGAGTCACAAATGCCCGACCCTCCTTCCCACACTGTCCACAGCCTGCACCAGCTCAGGCAGAGGCAGCCTCCAAACCCCAAACTCTCACAACCATTGTTTCTCAAAAGTTCATTCATGCCTTACTTCTATGAATCTGCACGTCTTATCAAACTTCTTGACCTTGAAATGTAAAAGGCTGATCTGAATATTTACAATACCCTGAGGTGTTTTAGCATCCGTTCTCCTGTCCAGTTTTAGTTTGGGGGAAGTATGCACAAAATTGGTATTTTGATTATAGGAGAAGTGGGTGTCTAGATTTTTAAAACACATTAAGGAACATATGCAGATGATTTTCAGTAGTTGTCTATTTTTTTTTAATCTACAAAATGACAGCTCTTTTGCTCCTAGTTTTGCAGCATGACTGGCTGATCCAGATTTCTGCTCTTGGTGGTATATTTGAGTGTAAGCTGTCATGGTGATTGACAGGCAAGCGAATTAAAACGTCCTGCTAGGACAACCAACCAGGGCAACCAATCAATCGTTCTGCCTCTCAGGTCCCTGGATCCCAGTGACAGTAATTACTTCAGCTTCCTAGAGCACAAGGACTCAAATTCCAATCTACATGGCCCCTGGCTCTGTGTTGGCATGGTCTTTTCTCATGCCTGAGGCTCAGCTGATGCTGGGCAGTGCCCATCTAAAGCTCATAGTAAGAGAGGTCACAGCATCGGGGCGCAATTGTCAAGATCCCAGGTAACACTGGAGGGTCATTTTAGCCAGTACTAGAAACCTCCCTGATTCAGGTTTGATCTTGCAAGTATTTGCCTGAAGCCTTTCAAGAAAACTCTCTTTTTTTGATTTTGTTTTTGTCTTTTTGCCTTTTCTAGGGCCGCTCCTGCAGCATATGGAGGTTCCCAGGCTAGGACTCTAATCGGAGCTGTAGCTGCCAGCCTACACCAGAGCCACAGTAATGTGGGATTCAAGCCACATCTGCAATCTATACCACAGCTCACTGAGCAAGGCTAGGGATCAAACCCACAACCTCATAGTTCCTAGATGGATTCGTTAACCACTGAGCCATGACGGGAACTCCAAGAAAACTCTCCTTGAAAGAGCGTGAAAGGGGAACTCTTTTTTTTTTTTTTTTTTTTTTTTTTGTCTTTTGTCCTTTTTAGGGCCGCACCCATGGCATATGAAGGTTCCCAGGCTAGGGGTCTAATCGGAGCTAGACCAGCCTACACCAGAGCCATAGCAACGACAGATCCAAGCCCCGTCTGCTACTTACATCGCCACTCACAGCAACACAGGATCCTTAACCCATTGAGCAAGATGAGGGATCTAACCCACAACCTCATGGGTTCCTGTCGGGTTCCTTTCCACTGCACCCTGACGGGAACTCCCAGGAAAGGGGAACTCTTGAAAGAGAAAAGAGGCAGATGCTAGAAATAAATACCTAGCTGTGTCAATGGGAGAGAACCCCAAGAATCTTTCCTTGGAAAATGGTGAAGATGTGCTATTATTTTAACCGTTTCCCAACCAGGAGGGCCAAATACAACAAAACTGGGTTACTAGATGTCTCATCCCTTTGCCCTTTTCTTTTTTTTTTTTTTTTTTTTTTCCTTTTTAGGGCTGCACCTGCAGCATGTGGAAGTTCCCAGGCTAGGGGTCAAATCGGAACTACAGCCACTGGCCTACACCACAGCCATAGCAACACAGGATCCAAGCTGAGTCTGCAAACTATACTACAGCTCTTGGCAGCACCAAATCCTTAACCCACTGGATGAGGTCAGGAACAGAATCCACAACCTCCTGGATCCTAGTTGGATTCTTTTCTGCTTCGCCATGATGGAACTTCCCCCTTTGCCCTTTTCTTACCATCTTCTTGGGAGAAACAACTTATATCTAAGAGGACACAACCCGAGGGTCTCCCGCCTGATGTCCAAGGTCCCCAGTCCAGGAGCTGCCAGCCCAACCACCCCTGCCTGCCCCAGCCCCCAAATATGAAAAGCATACTGTCCTACAAATAGATAGTGAGCATATGTCAAAGTTTTATTTAACTTCTGAATCAGGAAATGGTTAGATGACAAATCTGGCTTAAAGAGGCTATGGAAACAAGGATGTTATATAACCAAGGACAAAAGTAAAGGATGAAATCCAAATACAAAACAGAAAATACATTCACTGTATCTTATCCATTTTCTACACGTTAACTGCTAACTTTAGAGAATGTAAAACACCATCAGCAATAGTAAATAAGTCAAAGCTGCTGCCTTCTAAGAGTCAGAAAAGTGTTTTTTTCTTTTCAGGGCAGCAACTGTGGCATATGGAAGCTCCAAGGCCAGGGGTCAAATCAGAGTTGCAGCTGCTGGCCTACACTGCAGCCACAGCAACACCAGATCCGAGTCAAGTCTACAACCTACACTGCACCTTGCAGCAACGTTGGAGCCTTAACCTACTGAGCGAGATCAGGGGTTGAACCCACATCCTCACAGACACTCTGTCAGGTTCTTAACCCACTGAGCCACAACAGAAACTCTAGCAAGGCCAGATAGCAGATATTTTAGGCTTTGTGAGCCAAAAGGTAAAATGGAGGATATTATCTTAGTGCTTATATAACCATTTGAAAACCTAAAAACCATTCCTAGCCGGCAGGCTATAAAAATGCAGGCAGCTATCCAGGTCAGCCCACAGTGATCCCTGTTTACCAGGTGGCTTGTTAATGTTCCAGGATGATGTGGAAGGTCATGAGTCAGGTTTTCTTCTTATTTCCAAATATTGTGATTTTTCTTATTCCACCAAAGTTTTCCAAGCCTCTTATCTCTCGGGTCCTTCTCTTTGCTGTCACAGGAAAGCTAGACATTAGATGGTGCTGCAGTTATGCTGTAGGTTCCTTCATACCTTCAGGAAGCATTTTTGGGCTGTCTGCCCTGAGCCAGGCATTCTTCTAGGCACCAGGACCCAAAGATAGATGGGGCCCATCTCTCCCCCAGGGAGCCATGTGCCAAAAAGAGAAACAGAGGCGTGTACAAAAGACTGTCAGAGAAGCCCTAACACTGTTCCAGAAAGGGCAGGAGGAAAATGCACACACTTCTGGGTGTGGCAGGATGTTCACTACACTGTGAGAGCAACTCTGGATACATGGAGTAAAGCCTCTCATCCTGGAAGGAAGAGGAAGCCAGAATGAGGCCATATTACCCCAGATGGGTTCCCCTCTTGGTGGGTGGTAAGCCAAAAGACACAATCAAGCCAAAGATGGAGAAAAGGAAGGCTTTATTATTTTCAGCAAGTAAGAAGAACAACAGGGGGTCTTTACCAGAGCGGCAGTTCCCCTACCCCACAGCAAATTGGGCAAGTTTTGAGCTAAGGGTACATGCATATTCATGAAGGGACCTGAGTCCAAGCTTTAGGTGAAGTCGCCAGGGTCAGAGAAGGTCAGCATCATCTTGCCTTAGGTTCCAGTTTATCTGGTGGTTCCAGCTCATCCTGCCTCATGTTCCAGTTATCTCCAGGCTAACCTTTACCACTAAAACAGAACTGGGAGCCTTTACAACTGATGTGATCTTTGCTGTTATTTTTCTTGACTGATAAGTTGTCTATTCCTGCCTTCTTTCGCTCCCTTGAGATTATTAAGGAGTTCCCATCATGGCTCAGCGGTTAATGAATCTGACTGGGAACCATGAGGTTGAGGGTTCGGTCCCTGGTGTTGCTCAGTGGGTTAAGGATCCGGCGTTGCCAAGAGCTGTGGTGTAGGTCGCAGATGCAGCTTGGATCCCATGTTGCTGTGGCTCTGGCATAGGCCAGTGGCTGGACAGCTCCAATTGGACCCCTAGCCTGGGAACCTCCATATGCTGCAGAAGTGGCCCTAGAAAAGGCAAAAAGACAAAAAAAAAAAAAAAAAAAAAAAAAGGATTATTAAATACTTAGACCTGTTCAAGGTGGCCAGGCTTAGATCACAAAAAGGCTTCAGCCAAAAATGGCTTTTCTTATGTCAGGAAAGCCAGGCATGGTTCTCTTTCTCCTGGAACCCCTACCGTATCTGTTTATACCAGCTCATTAAAGCCATTTCAATCTATTTGCATCACTTTGGTATCCTATTGTTCTCTTCTTTCTCCCTCCCTTTTTTTCCATGATTTATGATCTTTCAAATTTTAATAAAATTTTGTAAATCTCAAAAGTCCTCAAACTAAGTACTTAAAGAATTCTGAAGATTATAAAATAAAAACATAGAGTTTATCATTCATAGGATACTGAAATTTTAGAAAATACCTAGTAAAAAATATGTAAATAGTTCTGTTGCTGAAACTCCACCTGTGTCCATCAGTGCTGAATAGAAGCACGGAGACAGGGAGTTCCCTTCATGGCTCAGTGATGAAGGAACCTGACTAGGATCCATGAGGATGTGGATTCGATCCCTGGCCTCACTCAGTGAGTTAAGGATCCAGCGTTGCTGTGAGCTGTGGTGTAGGTCACAGATGCGGCTCAGATCCTGCGTTGCTGTGGCTGAGGCTCTTTCCTAGTCTGGCAGCTGTAGCTCCAATTCAACCTCTAGCCTGGGAACTTCCATATGCCACAAGTGCAGCCCTAGAAAAAGAAACACGGAGACAGGACAGAAGGCAGGAGGCAAAGGAGAAAAATATAGCTTTTTTTTTTTAGGGATGATGCCCTAAAGATTGTGCCCTCCTTTGAGAGAGAATTAGCGGAGATTTTATAGTACTGGGAATGGAGAACAGGGCCACAGATAAGGGTGGATGCAAGCTTTTATTCTTCAAAGTTGGTGTTTAGTGGCCCCAGGCCTGGATCTGGTGGTCCTCCTTCTTCCGAGAATGAAGGATGATTCATCAAGTAGTTCTTCCATTTGTTGGGGGTTTTAGTTCTGCAGAAAGGCTCAAAGATATTATGTATATTCCTTAAGGGGGAACCAGGACCCTGGCCCAAGGCTTCACTCTTGTCGGTGACTGCTCTCTGCATCCTCTCCCTTCCCTTATCAACAACTTGCTCTTTGGAACTCAGGGAAGGTCACAGAGGCTGAATGAGGCCCATTTCCTAAAATGGGAGAGAAAGGCTTATGCTCAGGAGCCTCAAAGGGCCCTGCTCAATTTCAGTTCCAAAGAGGCACGTACATTAATTCATTTTTTAAAGTTTAAGGGCAAACATTAATCCAAGTACCTTAAAGATATAAAAATACTCCAGCAATATTTGGGGGAAAAGCAGTTTTATATAAATGGATATTAGGAGATTGATCTCTAGCCTGTGAAGTAGGTGCCTGGAGGTCCTGGGTTAGGCCACAGCTGAAGGATGCATTTGGGTGAGTGAAAAACAGGTGAAGGTCACTGAGGTTGACAGTTCAGAGCTGGTTAGAACCCTTCATAAAAACCATCTAGTGGAGTAGCAAGAGCAAGAGATACATTCTCTTGAGACTGAGATGATAAAGAAAATGAGAAAGCCAGAGTTCCTGTCGTGGCTAAGCAGAAACGAATCTAATTAATATCTATGAGGATGTAGGTTCAATCCCTGGCCTCGATCAGTGGGTTAAGGATCCGGCTTTACCGTGAGCTGTGGTGTAGTTTGCAGACACTGCTCGGATCCTACATTGCTGCAGCTGTGGTGTAGGCCAGCAGCTGTAGCTCTGATTCGACCCTTAGCCTGGGAACTTCCATATGCCATGGGTGCAGCCCTAAAAAGAAAAAAGAAAAAAAAAATGAGAAATCCACCATGCCTGTCCAGCTCCTGTTCTACAGCTCTGAGCAATTGAGCAAAGCTCCAACCTACTCTGGAGGTTATTCAGGATAATGACCAAGACCAGCTGATAGGGGGCACTATCTTCCCTGTTGATTACATTTCTTGGAGAAACCCAGGAGTTTACATCTCAAAGGGGCAGAGGAAGAATTTACAATTTTTTTTTTTTCAGGGCTGCACCTATGGCAAATGGAAGTTCTCAGTCTAAGGGTCGAATCAGAGCTACGGCTGCCGGCCTTTAGCTGAAAATGCTGCCTCTGTACACCAGCACCAATTAAGTCTCAGAGAAAAAGTTTTGAGGAAGAGAAAGAACAGCTTTACTGCTTTGCCAGGCAAAGGAGGACACAGCAGGCCAACGCCTCAAAACTCTGTCCTGTCCTGAGAGGGTATAAGAGGGGTTTTATAGGTTTAGCTCAGAAGACAAGGTTATTGATTAAGGTGTCTATATTATTCTTCATCTGTATATCATTCCTGAGTCATCAAATCCAGCATCAGTGAGTCCAGTGATGGTTTCTCGTCTTCAGGTTATCGCTCCATGACTTTCTCTCTGGAAAGATTGCTCACAGGGAAGCGGTGTTAGGGGATGTTCCAATTACAAAAGAAAACACTAGGTGCAATATAACTCTAACTATAAAGTAACCATTAGTAAAAGAAAGCACTTAATCAAGGAAGAGATCATTTGTGAAAGACCAGACACTATGTGCAATAGAACACTAACTAGAAAGTAAACATTGGTAATAAGTTAGTGTGCCAAGTCAGGACACAACGTAAGGGACTGTTTCAACTAGTTTTTAGTTGTAACAATATTTCCTAATCATTAACTCTTGAGTCAGCCTTTTGAGACTGAGGGGAGGCCTGGGAGGCGAAAGGAAGGGCTTTTTACTTCAAAACACAAAGATTTAGGGTCTGGTACACGGTTTCAGGCCTACACCACAGACACAGAAATGTGGGATCCAAGCCACGTCTGCGACCTACACCACAGCTCACAGCCACACCAGATCCTTAACCCACTGAGCGAGGCCAGGGATCAAACCCACATCCTCATGATATTAGTCGGATTCATTTCTGCTGCACCACAACGGGAATGCCACAAGGGAGGTCAGGTCATGGAAATAGGAGGAAGCCTGTGCAAAGTTTAATGGAGCTGAAAGGACTCTTAGGTCAGTCTCAGCGGATGTGGCATTTCTTTTCTGGGCCCCAATTTTATCATATTTATTATATGCAATGCTGAGACAGAACAATTGCTTAGTTCCACGTGCAAAATTTGAAACAAAATCCAATCACATCTTTTTCTTGTGTCTGATGTTGGAGTAGAAAAGTGCTGTGTGACAGAAGGCTGGGAGGGAGAATATTATTGCATGACTGCTTTGTGAGTAAAGAGAAGAAGAAAGATTTAAAAATCCTCCTGAGACTTCCAGGTGAGCTTCTTTCCACACTCAGATCAGCACCGGGATGTCTGGCTGTGTCCTCTAAAGGTGGGTCAGCAGTTGGTTAGGCCAGGTGGCATCTGAAGGGGCACAGATGTGGAGAGAAAAGCCACAGGCAGTTGGTGCTGCGTACAGCCTGCCTTTCACCTTTTGAAATGGCCTGAATAAATGAATCTGTGATTTGAAAAGTATAAACCAATGTTAGAACTATCTGCGATTTATCAACTGAAACACAGAATACATCATGGCTTGCTCAGTATTCTGCCAGCATCCCTGGCAACTAGAGTCGTCTTTCATTTAGGCTGCTATGAAAATTCTTCAGAAGCATGTAGGGCTTTTATGCCAGTTAGCAGTACAGGTTGAAGATTTTAAAAATGCAAAACTACATATAACTTATGCCAATGGCTTCTGTCCCTGAATTCCTAAACATCCTCCTCAAAAACAGGCAGGCCTCAAGGCTAGTAAATGGTAAACATTGAAATTAATGACAGTCTGGCATCCAAGATGTTTCCAGCCAGGATGTGGATAAACAAATTCATTTTCTCCAGAAAGTGCATGATTTGTAAGACTCGTATTTAGTCACCGGCTCTGAGAAGGTGGTAGATGTCATTCATCACAACAGTGACAATAAAAACAGTAATAGCTACTATTAATTGACACTGTTTTTATTTATTTTTTGTCTTTTTAGGGCTGCATCCTTGGCATATGGAGGTTCCTGGGTTAGGGGTTAAATCAGAGCTGCAGCCGCCAGCCTACACCACAGCCACAGCAACACAGGATCGGAACCACGTCTTCAACCTACACCACAGTTCACGGCAATGCCAGATCCTTAACCCACTGAGTGAGGCCAGGGATCAAACCTGCATCCTCATGGATACTAGTTAGATTCATTTCCACTGAGCCACGATGGGAACTCCACTATTTTTAATCTTAATAAATAACAACTCAAAGTTATTATTTTCCCCATTACACAGTTGGAGAAACTGTCTCAAAAAAGTGTAAGTAGCTAACCTTTTACTGGTCACCATCACCAAGTGCTGTGGTTGGAACTCAAAGGCAGTCTTGTGTGCTTCCTTCAACTCTACTGGCTGCCTCTTTAGAAAAAACAGTAAAACTACAACCCTCCTCTTGGCCATGCAGAAGCTGTCTAATCTACTTAGAAAACATGACGATGGGAGTTCCCTGGTGGCTCAACGGGTTAAGGATCTGGCATTTTCATTGCTGTGGCTTGGGTTTGATTCCTGGCCCCAGAACTTTTGCAAGCTACAGGCGTGGCCAAAAAAAAAGAAAGAAAATGTGACAACACACTTCAGTCTAACTCCTCTTAAATGAATTGTTAGGTTCTACATTTCACCAACTGAAATTTCCTACAATATTTTATCATATTCTAGAATGCAAAAAAAAAAGTTCATTCTCAGAAACAAAAGTCCTTAACTTCCATATGTCCCTTTTGTATGTACTATTGGCTCTGTTAGGAGTGTCCCTTCCCAGCTGGGGCAGGTTCAGGAATTCTCCATCCTGGAGACTCTCCCCAGTCTCCCCCAACCCATCTCCTCCACATCTCTGGCTGGTCCCCTAGGGTTCCACTGCTGCAGCCCTGTGCCTCCTGCTAACCCCTGCTTCCATTAGGGAGCCTGGTACAGCTGGACAACTGGATAATTTTCATTCCTTTCCAGAGGTTCAAACTTTGCCTCCTTCCACACCAGAACCACCCCATGGGGCTTCCCTCAGATGCTCCCAAAGCCCTTCAGCCCACCCCTTACTGCAAGTCCTGCAAACCCTCCACAGAAGCCTGGGCCTCAGCCCAGCTGCAGGGTCATCTCCCACAGCCCCTGCTCTTAGGGTTCCCCCTCCATATCCTGGGACACTCAGGCCCTAACATCAACATACCCAGAACACCTCCTTTTGGCAGATTCAAAATGACTGAGAGGGAAAATGATTCTTCAGCCTCCCTTCCTTAGTCATTTGAATAAATATGGTGCCCTTCTGGGAGGTTCATCTGAGACATAATGAAGGGACTTCATCTTCCACACAGCGCCAGATAAGTGTGTATGCCCTGGAATGTTACTGAGAGCTTGTTGTGCTTGTTCTTGAGAATGGTGGAGAATTGAAACAAACCCTAGGTTTCTCACACTGCCTGCCCCTTTAAGCCAGAAGAACCAATGAAGAACTTAATTCCATAGATGTGTATGATGCTCCAACCATGCACGGGGCCCTGAGTAATATATATCAATGAGTATCCCCATCCAACCCTACCCTTCAGCAATAATCCATAAGCAAAACAAATTTGGCCAATAATAAAATAACAAGAAAATGATAATCATGAACTTAAATGTAGGATTTTTTTAAGTTTTTTTAGTCACTGAATTGCACAACAGCTCTGGGGCCCCCAATTTAAAGCTCAGCTGCCTTTTTGCAGGAGGACATCTAGAATAAGAGATTTATATCTGAGCTACTTCAAATACTTCTTTTTATAGAAGTGGAAAGTGAGACCCAAAGATGGCTGTGAATCCACATTCTCAAGGTCACGAACTATTGCCAGAACCAGCTCTACTCGCCCAAGGTGCATTCGTGGAGGGTTCACTTCAGCAGCAAGTGCAGCTGAGCCCAGAATGCTCTCAGGATTGGGGGAAATAAGCTCCATGGGAAGCCCCTGTGTGGAAGATAAGGTCCCTTTGTTATGTCTCAGATGAACTTTCCAGAAGGACACCATATTTATTTAAATGACTAAGGACTTAGCAGCAAGTACTAAATTAAGTGACATGCATGTGTTGATGCCAGAAAGATGTTACCGGAATTCAGGTTCCTGTTCATACAGCCAAATAATGAACTTCACAGACACACAGGGAGCAAGCAAAAAAGTCTTTATTATAGGACTCCCAGGACTGCAAGGGGGGGAAAGAGCCCCCTTCTCTATTGTCTTATAGGAGTTTTTATCCCTTAAAGATGGAGGGGTACCAACATGGGGTTCAGAAAGATGTGGTTTTCTCCCATTGGCCTTGCCCACTTACCTATATCAGTCCTTAACCAATAGGGATCTTAGGGGTAGAAATGTCCCATAAGTCTCATAGTTTCTTTGCCCTTTTCTTCCCATAAATTGAGTCACAGGGATTAGGGATTAATGTCCATCTGGGTGTAGGTACACGCCCTATAGTAAATAAGGCCTGTGGGGATGTTACTCCCTGGAACCCTTAAGCCATAAATGTTAATCAATGGCCATATCAAAGAATGCATCGTAGTCCATGTTCCCACACTGATTCCCTGAGTTAGTATTGGGTCTCACCTTAAAGAAGGGAGCAGTCAGACATGGGGGCTACATTAGAGTCCCCTGGGCTCTAGACCCTTTGCTTTCATGAATATTAATTTTAAATATTAATATTACTTTGTAGAAATATTTTAAATTACATTTTGTGGTTGCAATAGTATAGAGACAAATATATCCGAGTGGGATATTATTCCCTTTTTTCTTCTGCTTTTAAAGACTTTAAAACATGTTCATGAGTCCCTAAAAGTATGATGGGCTAGGAAGTTCCCACTGTGGCTCAGCAGGGACCAACAGTGTCTCTGGGAAGATGTGGTTGGATACCTGGCCTCACTCAGTGGGTTAAGGATCTGGTGTTGCCCTGCCTGCTGCATAAGCAGCAGCTACATCTCCAATTGGACCCCTGGTGGGGGAACTTCCAAGTGCCATAGATGTTGGGGTAAAAAGAAAAAGTATGGGGGGCTAGGCTGTGTGCCCTGTGCCTTGTAAACTACCATTGATTGGGATGGGGTTTGTCACTCTCTGTTGCTCCAAGGACAGGAATGACAACCCCTCCTCCCCACTGTCTACTTAAAAAAATTACACAACCTGGAGTTCCCATCGTGGTGCAGTGGAAACAAATCCGACTAGGAACCATGGGTTCGATCTCTGGCCTTGCTCAATGGGTTAAGGATCTAGTGTTGCTGTGAGCTGTGGTGTAGGCCGGCAGCCGTGACTCCGATTGGACCCCTAGCCTGGGAACTTACCTGTGCTGAGGGCGTGGCCCTAAAAGGAAAGAAAAAAAGAAAAATTACACAACCTGAAAGTTGAGAGTTCAGTTTTATTTGGGTCGAAATTAGGACTTAAACCCGGAAGACAGCATCTAGGTAGCCCGGAGAAACCGATTAGAGGAGGCAAGGGGGGAAGCTAGGAGTTGTGAGTTTTTGCAACAAAGGGAAGGTAGCAGGCACCAAAGATTTACAGATAATCAGATTTAAAGATAAAGATTTACAGAAAACCAGTTTCTATGGGAAGTTGTAAAGGTCTGGGCTTACTGGAATCACTCCTTTGATATGCACTTCAGCTGAGGGCCAGACTTAGCTTCCTTCCTGAGTTCCCTCAGGGCTCATTGGCCCACCCTTGAGAGTGACTGTTCTCACAGCTGACCTTGACATCTTTTGCTTTGTCCACTAACTACAGCTCCGGAGGCAATATTTCAGATACCTCAAAGATGAAAGGGGGAAATATCAAGATACAAATGATAAAGCTGAAGGGGGAGGTGCATGCAGCCTTGCGCACATTTTATAGAATTTCGCTGCTGGTCTCGTGAAGTTTACTGCTTGTCACAGACATCAGTCATCACTGAAGGATTTTAGTGTTTTACTAGATATGAGAAGATGCAAGAATTTGGCTCATAAAAATCTTCTCCTAAAAATATCTACCTGGAGACCTGTTCTTCCAGTTTTCCCAAAACACAGAGTTGCTCCACTCCTGGTCTCCACCCTGAGCTCAGGTCAGGGAGTGCTGGGGGTTGGTAGCTGCCCTGGTTCATGTTTTATCCCATGTAGAGGTGGATGGCATGTGCCAAACTCCAGGTCACACCACCAACACAACCAGGACCGCAAAGCCTTGGTTGTTAGGAGGAAGGGCACCCAAGCGCCCCCTCTCCCCCGTGAGCCCTGAAGGCTGCAGCAAGTGCCGCTGGGTCCCCAGCGCCCACTAATGGAAAATGAGGTCACTCCGCAAGAACAGGCTTGGAGGCCCAGGGCCCTGGCTCTGCCTTTCCAAGGAGCAAAGATGATCCAGGAGTTTGCACCACATCCCCCCAGCAGGCCAGGCCGTATCTGCTGTGGTGATCACGGAGTCATA
Source organism: Sus scrofa (assembly GCF_054392235.1). Classification (NCBI taxonomy): domain Eukaryota; kingdom Metazoa; phylum Chordata; class Mammalia; order Artiodactyla; family Suidae; genus Sus; species Sus scrofa. The sequence continues at coordinate 90,159,918 of NC_139383.1, forward strand.
ACGGCTCTATCAATGGTCCCTGGAGCTGCTGGTGCCCCTGACCACCACCAAATCCTTGGAGACGGTGCTTCCCTCCAGCGGTGCGCTGGGCACTGTGATCTTTAATTAGTTTGGGCTCTTCCAAGTTCATCCGAAGTGTCTTCTCGCTTCTTTTGCTATTGAGCGCCATCTAGCGGTTTCATTGCATTAATATTTTTTAAAAAAAAAAAAAATAGGTCCACAGAATAGATCTAACAAGCCATTAGTTCCGGTCAGCCCAAAGGATGCCCACGTTTCAGCCACCATGAGTTGAAACCGTGCCTTAGGAAACGGGGCCCTATCAAAGGAGCTGAAACGGTAAAGAATGATGAAGAACGGGGCACAAAGGCAATCAATGCACAGCCCCAAAGATGTAGGACAAGTGACAGGAGCGTCTGGGGGAGGGGTAGATGCATGCAGTAAACTGGAGCTGTGGACCCTCAGACGACTGGCGGGGTGGGAGAGACTGTTTTCAGACCTGAGCAGCATGAGTGTACCTGGACGCTTTGAAAAAGACAGGCTTAGACCACCCTGGACCTATGAGTTTATAAATTGCTTGCTATCCAGGACCATAACCTTTCAACCTGAACTACAAAACGCTTCCCAGTGTCCCCTGCCAACAGGGGACAGTCATCTAAGCACTTTTTGATCACATGATAGAGGGTTGAGAGACTTCCTTCTCAGCCAGGCAGTGTGCCAACCTTTTCAAGACCTTTGACATGCATAGCAAAGGTCTTAGGTAGGCAAATCCAGGGGAGAAACTGATACATAAAATGTGCTTGGAGTTTCCGTTGTGGCGCAGCAGAAACAAATCTGACCAGGAACCATGAGGTTTTGAGTTTGATCCCTGGCCTGGTTCATTGGTTGAGGATCCAGTGTTGCCGTGAGCTGTGGTGTAGGTCACAGATGCAGCTCAGATCCTACATTGCTGTGTCTGTGGTGCAGGTTGCAGACTCGGCTCGGATCCTGCGTTGCTGTGGCCATAGCTAAGGATCCAGAAAGAGGCAAAGAATTGTATGGTCCTTTCATGAATGAGTCCATCATTCTCAGGAGAAATGTCCTGGGGACACAACAAACAAAGAAAATAACAACATAGGGAAGTTTTGCTTAAGAAATTTCTACTAGTTAAACTTTCATTTGTCTTGAGCTGATCTCTTTTCTCCTACAGAGTCAGCCCACATTTGGTTCTCGGTCTTTGCCTAAAGCTCAGAGTTGTAGGCATCCCTCAAAGAGTGCTAAGTAGAGAGGGTCACCAAAATACCCAGGGGAAAATTTAAGATAATAAGAGTGGAAGCAAGTATGAGTTGCCTCACAAATTAATACAAATATGGCATCTTCTGTTGTGATTCTAATTAACTGCAAGTGTCCAACAGCCCCCCACCCCCACTGCCCGGTCTCTTTCCTTCCCTGGAGTCAAAAGGGGAAGGTGTGGGAGCTGAAGCACAAGGGGTGGGGGGTGCTTTTTTTTTAGGGCCTCAGCCGATGGAAATTACCAGGCTAAGGGTCAAATAGGAGCTACAGCTGCTGGCCTACACCCCAGCCACAGCAGCGACAGATCCGAGCCGTGTCTGTGACCTACACCACAGCTCACCACAATACCAGATCCTTAACCCACTGCACAAGTCAAACCTGCATCCTCATGGATACTAGTCAGCCTCACTACCACTGAGCTACAATGGGAACTCCCATTATTTTTATTTCCTTCCTAGCATTTTTAAAAAAAATTTATTTAGCCACCAAACTTCTTGTTAGGATAAAACATTAAATCCTGCTGAATTTGAGTTCTATAAATGTTCTCACTTGGTAAGTACTAGACCAGATGATCACTGAAGCAACCCTAATGCTGAAACCTCTAAAATCTACATATTTTCTAAGGCCGCAATCTGATCATGCCCCTCTCCTGCCCCCGAATCTTCCATGGCTCCTGCCTGCCTATAAAGTTCCTTAGCACAGAATTCAAGACCCACCGGAGTTTAGCCTGAACTTACCTCTCTGGTCTCATCTCCCTTCCTTCCCATCCACGAATCTCGTCTCCCCCTACCCTGAGCTTCCCTGCCTCCTTGTCACAAGGCTGTTGCTGTCCCACCTCTATGTCTCTGATGCTGGGTCCACTGGCAATGCCTTTCCCAGCCTTTGCAGGTCCAAATGCAACCCACTTTAAATATACACAGTTTGACAGTCCTCTCCTGGATACTCTTTCCTAACATATCTTCACTTTTTTTTGTCTTTTTTTTTTTTTTAGGGCTATACCCATGGCATATGGAACTTCCCAGCCACCACAGGAACTTCATATCTTCACATTTAGAATTCTTCTGGAGTTCCCATTGTGACTCAGTGGGTTAAGAACATGACATAGTTTCCATAAGGATGCTGGTTTAATTTCTAGACTCATTCAGTGGGATCTGGCTTTGCCTCAAGCTTCTGTGTAGGTTGTAGATGCAGCTCCTGGATGTGGTATTGCTGTGACTATGGTGTAGGCCTGCAGCTACAGCTCCAATTTGACCCCTGACCAGGAAGTTACAAATGCTGCAGGTGTGGCCATTTAAAAAAAAAAAAGAAGAAGAGGAATTCTTCTATTAGACAAGATACTGGGCTGCTCGTGTTGAAGAATCTGTGTATATGCCTTACTTTCCCCTAGGCTTCTTGGAAGAGTGGCTTCAGAGATGCTTATTGAAAAAATAATCTGAAGGGTAAATGGCTGATGAGATTCAGCAGGAAACCCTTCCGGGCAGAAAAAACAATTAGCTGGAGACCAGAGGCCTCTTTTGGGTCTGCCACCAGCACATGGGGTTGCGGACCATTTGCTTCTCCACCTGAGAGCCTCATTCTAAAGAGACCAAGAAGGGGTGGAAGGGGTCGCAGACTTTCCAGAGCTAAACAGTCTGAGGTTCTTTTTTTTTGCGGGGGGAGGCACACCCTGAAAAGAAAAACTATGGATGTTCCCAGCCTAAGCGTCAAATCAGAGCCATAGCTGCCAGCCTACACCACAGCCAGAGCAACGCTGGATCCAAGCCGAGTCTGTGATTTACACCACAGCTCATGGCAACGCCAGATTCTTAACCCACTGAGCAGGGCCAGGGATCGAACCTGCATCCTCATGTATATAGTCAGACTTGTTTCTGCTCAGCCACGAAGGGAACTCCAATCTGAGGTTCTCTTGATGTATAATGCACTTTACAAAAAATGTGAGACAATCCTACAGAATTAGGAAGAGAGAAAAAGAGAACAATTGATGACAAAAAAAAAAAAAAAAGAACAGAGATAAGAGGTCTATTTGAATTTTTCAAAGGAAAGAACTTTTAACATTAGGGACTTAGGGATCAGCAAGAGGCTGAGAGAAAAGAGATTTTTTTTTAATTGAAGTATAGTTGATTTACAATGTTGTGTTAATGTCTACTGGACAATGAATTGATTCAGTTATACATTATATATACAAACACAGTGTTTTTTCCCATTATGGTTTATCATAGGACATTGAATATATTTATCTGTGCTATACAGTAGGACCTTGTTGTTTGTCCCTTCTGTGTGTAGCTTATATCTTCTAATGCCAACCTCCCACTCCACCCCGCTCCCAACCTCCTAACTCTTGGCAACACAAGTCTGTTCTCTATGTCTCTGAGTCTGTTTCTGTTTTGTAGATAGGTTCCTTTGTGCCATAGTTTAGATTCCATATATAAGTGATGTCATATGGTACTTATCTTTCTCTTTGTGACTGACTTCACTTAGTATGATAATCTCTAGATCATCCATGTTGCTGCAAATGGCATTATTTCATTCTTTTTATATCTGAGTGGTAGTCCATTGTGTATATGTACCACATCTTCTTTATCTATTCATCTGTTGATGGCCATCTAAGTTGTTTCCATGTCTTGGCTATTGTGAGCTGTGCTGCTATGAACATAGGGGTATACTATGAACATATATCTTTTTGAATTATTGTTTTGGCTGGCTTTATCACCAGGAATTGGTCAATCATAGACTAATTCTTTTTTTTTTTTTTTTTTTTTTTTTGTCTTTTTACCATTTCTTGGGCTGCTCCCACAGCATATGGAGGTTCCCAGGCTAGGGGTCGAATCAGAGCTGTAGCCGCCAGCCTACACCACAGCCACAGCAATGCAGGATCCAAGCTGCGTCTGCAACCTACACCACAGCTCATGGCAATGCCGGATCCTCAACCCACTGAGTAAGCCCAGGGATCGAACCTGCAACCTCATGGTTCGTAGTCAGATTCGTTAACCCCTGAGCCACGACAGGAACTCCAATCATAGACTAATTCTATCCTTAGTTTTCTGAAGAACATGCATACTGTTTTCCACAGTGGTTACACCAATTTACATTCCCACCAATAGTGTAGGAGGATTCCTTTTTGAGAAAAAGAGATTTTTAAAATCAGGAAATCATTCTGAGTTCTCAAAATTGTCCATAAAAAGGACTACTTTACTACTTTATAAGATATCCTTGACCTTAAATATATAAATTTACCAATTCATTGCTGCCGAAAAATGCTTCAAAAAAAACCTAATAAAAAACTTACATTTAAGTACAGTTGATTTACAATGTTCCAGGTGTACAGCAAAGTGATTGTTTTATACATTCTTTTCCATTATATATTATGACATATTGAATATAATTCCCTGTGCTATATAGTAAGACCTTGTTATTTTATATATAGGCTTGGATATCTGTTAATCCCAAATTCCCAATTCATCCTTCCCCATCTTTGCCCTTTTGGTAACCATAGTTTGTTTTCTATGTCTCTGAGTCTATTTCTGTTTGTAAATAAGTTCATTTGTATCATTTTTTTAGATTCCACATATAAGTAATATCATGTGATATTTGCCTTTCTCTGTCTGACTTACTTCACTTAGTATGATAATCAATTAGTATGATAATTGCTAGTCCATCCATGTTGCTGCAAATAGCATTATTTCATCTTTTTTATGGCTGAGTAGTATTCCACTGTATATATGTACCATGTCTTCTTTATCTTCTCTTGATGCACACTTGGGATGCTTCCATGCTTCGGCTGTTGTGCTTAGTGCTGCAGTGAACATTTGGGTGAATGGATCTTTTCAAATTAGAGTTTTCATCGCTTCCAGATATACACCCAGGAAAAAATTTTAATTCTCTTATGAAGTGGTTATTAAACTGTGTTCTCCAGGTCAGATACCTCAACGCAACCTGCATTAGAGAATTTTTTAAGTGTTAGCTTGTTAGTGCCTTAGAAATACAAATTCTCACCTCCAGACCTCCTGCATCAGAAACTCAGGGTGCAGCCCAGGATTCCATGTTTTATAAAACCTCTAGATGATTCTGATGCACACCAGCTCGTACATAATTCTGTTTGGAGCTAAACATCTTATCTGTATCTATAAACTCATTTATTAAAGACACAAATGCGTGGTTCTCTTTTCACGCCACTCTCTCCCACAGTTTAATAACCTCCTCACACCAAAGTCAGGTGATGGAAAATCTATTTGGTCTCTGGTCTTTGACTCCTGCTTCCATGCACCAATAAAATTTGCTCTGTTTCTTACAGCTGATGGAGCAGATCCCTGCAAATTCCTGGCCTGTGGCGAGTTTGCCCAGTGTGTGAGGAATGAGTGGACCCAGGAAGCAGAGTGTCGCTGCCAAGCAGGGTATCCAGGACCCTGTGCCCCAGGAGAGCACTGTGAGGACATCCCAGGACAGGGAGCACCATGCAGGTGGGTTCAGCACCCTGACAGACAGACCCAAGAATTCATTACTCATGCTTCTGCAATATCAGCCAGATGAATCCATACAGTCCTCTAAACCCTTGGTGCTCAAACTTCAGTGAGCACCAAAATCTCCCAAATAAGAGTTTCTGAAGGATTTCCCAGTGTGGCTGAGCAGAAACGAGTCTGACTAGTATCCATGAGGATGCAGGTTCGATCCTTGGCCTTGCTCAGTGGGTTAAGGATCTGGTGTTGCCATGAGCTTTGGTGTAGGTCACAGACACGGTTCGGATCTGGCATTGCTGTGGCTGTGGTGTAGGCTGGCAGCTGCAGCTCCGATTCAACATCTAGACTGGGAACCTTCATATGCCATTGGTGCCTTGCTAAAAAGACAAAAAAATAAAATGAAGTAGGAGGAAAAGGATCTGAGATATATTTGGCCTTCTCTTCAGGAACCAGACTTTCAGGCCTAGGTGGCCTCACGAACAATCAGGGATGCTAGAGGGTTCTAATTCTTCTCCAGGTTCTGTGACACCCAGACGAGGTCTGCCTGCGGCCTCTGCCCTCAGAAGGCTTCTCTCCAGCCTGTCCTGCCCGCTCCAGTCCTAGGCCTCCAGTTGCACACACCCTCGTGTTTCCTCAGCACACCCAGTCTTTATTAGATCACCCTGGTTTTTCACTGCCTCATTACTCATGAGTGCCACGGCCCCTAATTTCCCACCAGGAGGACTCATGGCCATCTGCTTCCACGGTTAAAATGAAACCAGAGAGACTTAGCCCTTTTCTTAATGAAATATACCCTCTTCCTTTAAGGCATTAACATTTTAAAGACCATGATCCAAGAGTGCTTAAGAAGCAATATTCTGGAGTCAAATTGTGATTAAAATGTTGGTTTAGGGAGTTCCATCGTGGCACAGCAGAAACAAATCCAACTAGGAACCATGAGGTTGCGGGTTCAATCCCTGGCCTCACTCAGTGGGTTAAGGATCCAGCGTTGCCATGAGCTGTGGTGTAGGTTGCAAATGGAGCTTGGATCTGGCATTGCTGTGGCTGTGGTGTAGGCCGGAAGCTGTAGCTCCAATTAGTTTTCTAACCTGGGAACTTCCATATGCCTTGGGTGCAGCCCTAAAAAGCAAAAAAAAAAAAAAAAAAAAAAAGTTGGCTTAGCTGTTTACTGATCAAGTGACTTTAGAACAATTTCCTAACTTCTCTGAACTTGCAGTTTTTCATTGAATAATGAGACTAATCAAGCCCCCTGTTGAGTGACTGCAAGGGGGATAGGAATTGCATTTATAAAGCATCTCTACAAAGAACACAGAACACAGAATATCTATTCAGGTCATGGAGGATTGTGCTGATGCTGTCCATTTTCCTCCAACTTAAAATCCTGACTGGATTCTTTATGGATTTTGACATTCCATAAAGTTCCCCTGGAGATAAAAATGGACAAGAGAAAGTCTTGAAGTGCATTGATGGGGAGATTTCTCTATAAGGTAGAAATACACAAAATAATAATACTTAAAGCACTAAGATAGATACAGACCTAGACAATAGATCAGTAGAACATATATAGGCCCCAGCAATGCCTTATATGTCAGGGAATGTATTTTAACAAACATTTATATATTTTTTTAGGGGAGCCCCTGTTGCATATGGAAGTTCCCAGGCTACGGGTCAAACTGGAGCTGTAGTTGCAGGCCTACACCACCGCCATAGCAACGTCAGATGAGAGCCGTGTCTAGGACATACACCACAGCTCTTGGCAATTCTGGATTTGATCCCTTGCCTGGGAACTTCCATATACTGCAAGAAAAGAAAAAAAAAGAGCAAATAATACAAAGATACAAATCATAGAAGAAATCCAAATGACCCATGGGAAACAGAAGATGGTCAATTTCACTGTAATTAGGGAAACCTAAGAACAATAACAACATGTCATTTGTTACTCATGAGTTTGGCAAAAGAAGATTGATAACATCCACTGTGGGTAATATCAGGGAAAACTAGTTCTACCAAGCATTGCTTGTGACTGTGAATGTATAAACTGGAAAACTTTTTTTTTTTTTTTTTTTTTTTTTTAGGGCCGCACCCATAGCACATGGAGGTTCCTAGGCCAGGGATCAAATCAGGACCTATTGCTGCCAGCCTAAGCCACATCCACAGCAACATGAGATCTGAGCCACATCTGCAACCTACACCACAACTTACGGCAAAAATGGATCCTTAACCCACTGAGTGAGGCCAGGGATCAAACCTGTGTCCTCGCAGATGCTAGTCCGATTCGTTTCCGCTGAGCCACAACAGGAATTCCAAAAAACATTTTTTTCAAGAGAAATTTGTCAATAGCTATAAAATTTTAAATTTGAATCAGATACTCTACTTTTAGACAAATATCCCTACAAAAATTATTGCACTTTGCCACATTCATAGCATCATTGCTTTGAACCATGAAATAATTGCACAGCCCAACTTTAGAGGAAAAGAGAAATCCATAGTGTGCCGTATTATTCACTGTGGAACACAGCGGTTAAAAACAGTAATATAGTCTACCAGAGATGCTATGGGAGGGGGCGTGTGGTGGAGGACAGAATATTTCATTAAATAAGAAAAGGAAATTCCATGGGAGATTCCATTGTTGATCAGGAGTAACAAAACCGACTAGTATCCATGAGGATGCAGGTTCAATCCCTGGCCTTGCTCAGTGGGTTAGGGATCCGGGGTTGCTGTGAGCTGTGGTATAGATCATAGACATGGCTCAGATCCCACATTGCTATGTCTGTGGTGGAGGCCGGTGCCTGCAGCTCCAATTCGACCCCTGGCCTAGGAACTTCCATATGCTGCTAGTGCAGCACCACCCATCACAACCCCCAAAAAAAGGCTTAAGAATCCAACTGCAGTGGCTCAGGTCACTGCAGAGGTGCAGGTTCAATCCCCAGCCCCGCACAGTGAGTTAAAGGATCTGGCATTGCCAGAGCTGCAGTGTGGGTCTCACCTGAAGCTCAGATTCAGTCCCTGGCCCAGGAACTTCCATATGCCATGGGTGCAGCCATAAAATATTTTCTTAAAATAAAAATTAAAAAAAATAAATTTTAGGATAATAGATCTAGTTCATGTTATATCAGTAACAAAAATATGTACTTACATTAGGTTCAACCATATGGAATTGTCATTTTGTCAGTTAGAAATCACCAAATATTGGCAATTTGGTGTGGTTCAATCTAATATGTAAGTAAAACCATGGAAAATATGTGGAATAATGGGTACATTTAATGATGATACCAGTTAACAGTGGAAAGGAGTGGATTTGGGGTCCAAATTTTTTAATAATGATAATATGTTCATGTCTCTCTTATGTAATTTAAAAGAAAGGGGGGGAGGAGAGGAAGAAAGATCAATGAAAAAGGAGAAGGGGGTTGCATGTGGCTTTTATGAATAATGAATTGTTTTTATTTTAACCCTATTTCCTGTTTCAGATGGCTAGGCAATTTGTAATTTTAATCATCCTCTTTCTTGAGTAAGAAAGACCACTTTGACACCAGGTTTTCATAAGTGAGATCAGCAGAGCCAAGCATAAGGTGGTCTGGAAGTGAACAGCTCTAGGAAGGTTTGCTGTATCTACTCTCTTGACCTGGCCTGCCTGGGGGACAATACTGACACACAGGCATGAGGTCCCCTGTGCACCCTTTCAAACTCACCAGACATGTTTGAGCATCCGAGTGCTAGTTACCAGCAGATCCTGGGTGATAGGAAGGGAGGGAGAGAGAAAGGAGGGGGAAGAAGGAACACAGGAAGAAAGGAGAGAAGGAAGGATAGAAATTCAATTTCTTTGTGGGGAGAAGAGAGGAATCCCCCACATCTCCCCAATGCTGCTCTTTCCAACTTCTTGATTAAAGTCCCTTTTATTTTTATTTTGTCTGCACTCACAGCATGTGGAAGTACTCGGGTCAGGGAGCAACAGCAGTGACCCAAGCCATGGCAGAGACAACACAGGCTCCTGAACCATTAACGTCACTTTGGGCTTTGCTCTCTTGACCTCTCTTATGACAACCCAGAATTAACGTGGTCTTTCTGACTCAAGAAGGAGGATGATTAAGATTACCAACAACCACTAGGCCACCAGGGAACTCCAAAGATTCCCCTTTAAATGTGACATATTAAGCCCTGATGTCCTCCTGTGAGGAGGAACCCCACTGGTACCACAAGCTGCTTCAGACAGACTCTCACTGGAGAGAAACCTGCACCCAGTGGCACCCTGCACATCTCTCCTGGACCCCACATCACCTGCTCCCACTCCTGACAGTCACTGCTCATCACAGGATACCAGTATTTATGTCTCTGCTCATCACAGGACGACAGCATTTATGTGACTCTGACACCTGCTCCCACTCCTGACAGTCACTGCTCATCACAGGATGCCAGAATTTATGTGACTCTGACAATGTACTGGTATTAGGATCAGATGGCAAACTAAAAAAGACTTAACCACAGATTTAAATATTTATTAAGATGATTGCTTGGCTTTGGAGGGTCAAAATGGCCAAATAGGAAGACCCCGAGCTCACCTGCTGTTACAGGCATCAAAATTACAAGTATTTACAGAGCAATTGTTGATTAGAAAGAATGGAACCTAGTGAAAAAGATCTCATACTACTGAAGATATAAAGAAGGAACCACAATGAGACATGTAGGAGGGGCAGAGACACAGTACAGTCAAGACCCAGACCTTATGTTGGATGATCTCCCAATTGCAGAGATTCTCCACAAGGGGCAAGGGGTCTGAGCCCCATATGGAGCTTCCTGGTATTGGGGGGGTGGGGTCCTCTACTGAGAAGATGAGCCCTCGGAACATTTGGACTTGAAGTCCCAGGAGATCTTACTTTCAGTCCAGCCAGAGGGCTGTGGGATATGGAGACTCCACACTTAAAGGGTGCACAGAAAATCTCACATGCTCTGGAACCCAGAGAAGAGGAGGCAGTTTGGAAGGAGCCTCAGTCGGACCTACTTGCCAATGTTGGAGACCCTCCTGGAGAGGCCTGAGGAAACTGGAGCTCACTCTGGGGACACAGTCATCAGCGGTGGCCACTTTGAGAAACTCGTATTACAAGGACATGGGTGCTGCCAAGTGCCATTTTTGAGTCTTCTTTCTAGACTATTAGTGCTGGGACCTGACCCCATCTACCAGTCTGTCAGCATTAGCGCTGGGACACCTGAGCCCAAGCCAAACAACCAGTCAGGTGGGTACACAGACACACCTACCACCTGGCTGGCTGCCTTAAGACCCCTGAGTCCACAACCACCCTGAGACCCCAAGACACACCTCTACCTACCCGTGGGCTAACACCAACTCCAAGCACCACCCCCTGCCCCAGAGCCCAGCAGTTGGAGACCTGGGACCTGAATCCACCCACCAGTGGGCAGGCACCAGTCCCAAGACCTCTCTGGGCCATAGGCCCACCCACACCAGCAAGCTGACACCAGCCCCAAGAACCTTGGAACCTTTAGTCAGCTCATTCACCTTGGAGACCCAGGATCCAGCCCCATTCAAGAATGGGCCAACACCAGCTTTGGAACACCCCAGACCTCCAGGCCAACCTTGTTAGGAACTGGCCTTGCTACCAGCAGGCCAACACTAGATCCTGGACCCCTGGCTCTATAATGACCCACCCTAGTACCAGGCTTCACTCACCAGTGAGCCAGCATTAGTCTTGGAACCCACCAGAGCCCTGCAGCCAGCCACCTAGTGACCTGCTCCCATCCACTGGTGGATGGCAGCCTCTACACAAGGCAGAGCATGGAAACCAAATGGATTGGGGCCCAGGCACAACTACCAAACTATCCATAGTAGTCATCCCACCATAACAGAAGGACCCATGTAGCCCACACAGGGGATACCTCCAGAGCATTCAGCTCTGGTGACGAGAAGGGCGTGTGCTGCTTGAATGCATGGATGTCTCCTACAAAAGCTACTTCCCTAAGATTAAGAAATTTAACCAATCTATCAGATACCTAGAAATAAAAATAGCAATTATGCAAAATGAGTCAAAATGAATGTGTTCCAAATGAAGGAACGAGATAAAATCCCAAAGAATTAAGTGAAGTGGAGATAAGCAATTTACCCATTAAAGACAAAGATATTCAAAGAATTGGGAGAAGATTGGATAAACAAAGCGAGAAGTTAGAAGTTTTTTTAACAGAGTTAGAAAATATAAAGAGGAAAAAAACAGAGATGAAAGATACAATAACTGAAATTAAAACTCCTCTAGAAAGAATCAATAGTAGATTAGATGATAAAGAGGAACAGATCAGTGAGCTGGAAGACAGAGTAGTGGAAATCATTGTAGCTGAAGAGAAAAAAGATTAGAAAGAAATGAGAACAAGTTAAGAGACCTATGAGACAACATCAAGCATATTAACATTCACTTTATAGTGGATCCAGAAGGAGAAGAGAGATAAAGGGACAGAGGACATATTTGAAAACATAATAACTGAAAACTTCCCTAATCTGAGAGAGAAAACAGACACCCAGGTCTAGGAAGCATAGATTCGCAAACAGGATCAATCCCCAATGAACCACAAGACAAATTGTAGTTAAAATGGTAAAAATAAAAGAGAAAATGAGAGAATATTAAAAGTAACAAGAGAAAAGCAACAAGTTCTGTACAAGGGAGCTCCCATTAAGCTATCAGCTGACTTTTCAACAGAAACTCTACAGGCCAGATGGGAGTGTCATGATATATTTAAAGTGATGAAAAGGAGAAAACCTACAACCAAGAGTACCCAGCAAAGTTTTCATTCATATTTCATTTCATTCAGATGGAAAGATCAAAAGCATCACAGACAAGTAAAAGCTAAGAGTTTATAACCACCAAACCAGCTTTACAAGAAATGTTAAAAGGAGTTCTCCAAGCAGAAAAGAAAAGGCTACAACTAGAAATATAAAAATTATGAAAACGATCTCATTATAAAGGCAAATATACAGTAAAAGAAGCAAATTGACCACATATAAAGCTAATAGGAAGGTTAAAAGACGAAAGTATTAAAATCACATCCATAGTAAGTGGTTTAGGAATACATGAAACAAAAACATGTAAAATATGACGTCAAAAACAGTAAACATGAAGTAGGGGAATGAAAATGCTGGGTTGTTAAAACGTGTATGAATTTAAGAAGTGAGGAACTTAAAATAATGATATGTATAGTTATTTTATATATGATTTTGTATAAATAATATTTACTTGCGTATTTTATACATACATGATGTTTCATGGTAACGATAAACCAAAAATCTATAATAAATACATGTAAAAGAGAAAAAAATCCAAATGTAACACTAAAGATAATCATCAAATCACAAGGGATGAGAGCAAAAGAAGAAAAAAACAAGAACTACCAAAAAACAAAAAAATAGTGGACAAAATGGCAGTATGTACATACCTACCAATAATTACTTTACGTCAGAGTTCCCGTTATGGCATAGTGGTTAACGAGTCTGCCTAGGAACCATGAGGTTGCAGGTTTGATCCCTGGCCTTGCTCAGTGGGTTGAGGACCCAGCGTTGCCATGAGCTATGGTGAAGTTTGCAGACGTGGCTCGGATCCTCCATTGCTGTGGCTCTGGCGTGGGCCAGTGGCTATAGCTCCTATTGGACCCCTAGCCTGGGAACCTCCATATGCTGTGGGAGCAGCCCTAGAAAAGGCAAAAAGACACAAAAAATAATAATAATAATAATAAATACTTTACAAGATCAATCAGGGTGGTGGAGTAGGAGGGACCACAAACACATCAAAGATGCATGCACATGTGGAGCAATTCTCACTGAAAACTAAGTGGAAACTGGCAGGAAGATGCCTATACCACCAAAGCTGTAAGGAAGAAAGATCTACACATAATCAAGTAGGAAGGGAAGAAAGGTGATCAGATTGTGACCTGTGCCCCTGGAAGGGTACTGGGAGAAAAAGTAAAGCTACCCAAAGTGAGCAGTGAGAGCCACAGGTTGACTGTCCCAGTCCTAGGGTCCTATGCAGGGGAGATGAGTGTCCTTGTCTGGTTGGAGGACAGCTGGAACTAACGGGAGGGTGGTAGGAAGCCTGGACTCCACTATGAAGATAACACGAGCTCTGGCTTGGCCCCAAACAGGACTGAGAGAGTGGAGCAAGTTCTGCTTTAGAAGCTGCTGGGGTTCCTGCAACTGCTTCAGTTTGCATCCCAGCCCAAGCTGAGCCAATGCTCCAGCCCCACTGACTCCATAGCACAGCACATCACTAGGTCTGGGGCAGCCACATCCAGGGAGAAGATTCAGTCATGGGAGGCTGAGGAGACCCAGACCTGGGGCAGGGCCTTGTTGGGGTGGGGTGGCAGTAGCCCTTGTTAGCACGCACTCAAGCAGTGCATCAGAAGAACCTAGAACTCTGATGTTGGCCAGGCCGTGACAGCACAAACCTCAGTACATACTGAGAGTCCATGTAGGCCCTGCCTACCATACTGTGTGGTTCCACAACAGGACAGGGAGGCAGGGGCTGGGGGCAGTGATCAGCTGTAAGGGACAAGGGGGATTTGGACCACAGGCTGCATCCAAGCAGAGTGAGAGAAACAACAATAGGCCGCTGCACAGGCAGCACATCAGAAATAGTCCAGACCTCTGTCTGCAGCTAACATGAACCAAGAGCACCCCCCGAGGCCACCCTGGCTTTAGCACACACCCTTCTAGGGCAAGGGCCAGAGTGTGGGGCAAGGGGAAATACACTGAACAGGACCAGAGCCAGCTCAGGCAAGCCCTAAGTGCTTCTGCTCCAGCAGCTTGGGATTCGATCCCATCTCCATAGGGCAGTGAAGGCCACTGAGCAAAGCAGAGGTCACCTCACACGTGGCTCCAGCTCTAGCAGCTCTATCTGTGGCCACATACCCCAGCCTCCCCCAAGGTGATAGTTGCCAGCACACCCCTAGGAAGGATGTGACTTGTATCCACATCAAATCCAGCTCTCCCACCAAAGGCATTGGGCATAGACAGACTGCTTAGGGATGTCCCCACATAAGAACACCCCTTCCAGACTCCAATAGGTTCCACCTAAATTCATAGAGGTATAGAAATCTAAGTAAAATGAAAAGGCAAAGGAACTGTTTTTAAGTGAAAGAGCAAGAGGAAAACCCTGAAAAAAATAAATAATGAAACAGAAACAAACAAGGTACCAGATAAAGAATTTAAAAGTTTGGTAATAAAAATGTTCAGTTAATTAGAGAAAGCATAGATGAACACAGTGAGAATTTTAACAAGGAACTGGAAAATATTTTAAAGACTCCAGCAAAAATGAAGATTTCAGAGTTCCAGTTGTGGCTCAGAGGTTAAGAACCCAAATAATATCTATGAGGATGTGGGTTCAATCCCTGGCCTTACTTAGTGGGTTAAAGAATTGGTCTTGCTGTGAGCTATGGTGTAGGTCACAGACATGGCTTGGATCCCACATTGCTATGGCTGTGGCATAGGTCAGCAGCTGCAGCTCACATACAACCCCTAGGTTAGGAACTTCCATATGCTGCAGCTTCAATCCTTAAAAAAGAAGAAAAGAAAAATAAATGAAGAATGCAATAACTAAAATAAAAAAACATTCTAGAAGGAATGACTAAGAGATACAGAAGAATGGAGAAGTGATTTATAAGCTAGACTAATGGAAATCACCAAATCAGAAATGAAAGCAATTTAAGAAATTTATAGGATAACATTAAGAACACCACCATTCAGGAGTTCCCATTGTGGATGGCTTAGTGTAAACGAATCTGACTAATATCCCTGAGGATGCAGGTTGGATCCCTGGCATGGATCATTGGGTTAAGGATCCAGCATTGCCATGAGCTATGGTGTAGGTCACAGACACAGCTCAGATCCTGTGTCACTGGGGCTGTGGCATAAGTCAGCCTACAGCTCCAATTCAACCCCTAGCCTGGGAACATCTATATGCCACAAGTGCAGCCCTAAAAAAAAGCAAAAAAAAAATAATATCATTCACATTTTAGGGGCCCCAGAAGAGAGAAATTATTGTGGCTGAAAGCTTTCCAAATCTGAGAAGTAAACAGACATCCAGGTACAGGAAGCACAGAGGGTCCCAAACAAGTAAACAGACATCCAGGTACAGGAATCACAGAGGGTCCCAAACAGCTCCACACCAAGACATCATAAGCAAAGTGGAAAAAGTTAAAAATAAAGAGAGAATTCTAAAAACAGCAAGAAAAAACAAAGAGTCATATACAAGAGAATCCTAATCAGGCTAGCTGAAGATTTCTCTGGAGAAACTTTGCAGGTGCATGATATATTCAAAGTGCTGAAAAGGAAAACCCTGCAAAATAGAATACGCTACCCAGCAAGATTATCATTTAGAATAAAGGGAGAGAGAAAGGAATTGTATCCAAAAAAAAAGCCTAGGAATAAATTTAACTAAGGTAGTCAAAGACCTGTACTGGGAAAACTATAAAACACTGATGAAAGAAATTGAAGACAACACAAACAGATTGAGAGATATCCTTTGTTCATGGATTAAAAGGATTAATATCACTAAAACAGCCATACTACCCAAGGCAATCTACAGATTCAATGCAATCCCTATCAAATTACCAAGCACATTTTTCACAGAACTTGAACAAAATATTTTAAAGTTTATTTGGAAGCACACACACACACACACACACAAAAAAAACCCAGACTAGCTAAAGACATCCTGAAAAAGAAAAATGGAGCTGGAGGAATCAGGATCCCAGACTTCAAACTATACTACAAAGCAACAATCATCGAAACCATATGGTACTGCCACAAAGACAGACATATAGATCAGTGGAACAGGATAGAAAGTCCAGAATTAAACCCATGCACCTACAGTCAACTAATCTATGACAAAGGAGGCAAGAATATATAATGGAGAAAGGACAGCCCCTTCAACAAGTGGTGCTGGGAAAACTGGACATCCACATGGAAAAGAATGAAATTAGAACACTCCCTAACACCATACACAAAAATAAAATCAAAATGGATTAAAGACCTAGATATAAGACCTGATACTATAAAACTCATAGAGGACAACATAGGCCAAACACTCTCTGACACAAATGACAGCAGCGTCTTCTCTGATCCACCTCCTAGTGTAATGACAATAAAAACAAAAATAAACAAAAGGAACCTAATGAAACTTAAAAGTTTCTGAACAGCAAAGGAAACCCTAAACAAAACAAAAAGACAACCCACAGAATGGGAGAAAATCTTTGCAAATGAAACGACTGACAAAGGATTCATCTCCAAAATTTATAAATACCTTCTGCAGCTCAATACCAAAAAAACAAACAACCGCATCAAAAAAATGGGCAGAAGATCTCAACAGACAGTTCTCCAAAGAAGACATACGGATGGCCAAAAAAACACATGAAAAGGTGTTCAACATCACCATTAGAGAAATTCAAATCAAAACCTTTATAAGGTACCACCTTATACCAGCCAGAATAGCCATCATCAAAAAGTGTACAAACAATAAGTGCTGGAGAGGGTGTGGAGAAAAAGGAATCTTATTACACTGTTGATGGAAATGTGAAGTGGTGCAACCACTGTGGAAAACAGTTTGGCGATTCCTAAAAAAACTAAAAGTATTTGATCCAGTAATCTCACTCCTGGGCATCTATGCAGAGAAAACCATGGCTAGAAAAGACACATGTACACATATTCATTGCAGCACTATATGCAATGGCCAAGACATGTAAACAACCTAAATGTCCATCAACAGAGGAGTGGATCAAGAAGATGTGGTACATATACACAATGGAATATTACTCGGCCATTAAAAAGAAAGAAATAACGGTATTTGCAGCAATATGGATAGACCTAGAAATTATCATGCTAAGTGAAGTCAGTCATACAATGAGACGCCAATATCAAATGCTATCACTTACATGTGAAATATAAAAAAAAAGACACAATGAACTTCTTTGTAAAACAGTTACAGACTCACAGACTTTGAAAAACTTCTGGTATCCAAATGGATACAAGGTTGGGTGGTTGGGAGGTGCACTAAGGGTATGGGATGGAAATGCTATAAAATTTGGTTGTGTTGATAATTGTACAACTATAAATGTAATAAAATTGATTGAGTACTTTTAAAAAATAATACATAAATAAAAAAAACCCAGCTAGAGAAGATAGTGAAAAATAAATAAATAAAATAAAACACCAGTAGTATTTTTTCCTAAAACTAGAATGAGTAATTCTTTTTTTTTTTTTTTTATTTTCCCACTGTACAGCAAGGGGGTCAGGTTATCCTTAGATATATACATTGCAGTTACAGTTTTTTCCCCCACCCTTTCTTCTGTTGCAACATGAGTATCTAGACATAGTTCTCAATGCTATTCAGCAGGATCTCCTTGTAAATCTATTCTAGGTTGTGTTAGAATGAGTAATTCTAAAGTGTGTACGGAAGCACAAAAGTTCCTGAACAGCTAAAACAATCTTGAGAAAGAAGAACAAAGTATTGGGCACCTTGATTTCAAATTAAACCACAGAGCTACAGTGATCAAAATGGTATGATTTTGGCATAAAAACAGACCCATAAATCAATGGAACAGAATAGAAAGCCCGGAAATGTACTAACACTTAAATGGGAAATTTAATCTACAACAAAAGAGGCAAGAATATACAATAGGAAAAGATAGCTCTTCAATAAGTGGTGTTTGGAAAACTGGACATTACATGCAAAAAAAAAAAATCAAACTGGACAACTCACACACACTATGCAGAAAAATAAATTAAAACTGCATTAACGACTTAAATGTAAGACCTGAAACCACAAAAGTTCTATAAGAAAACATAGACAGTACCCTCTTTGACACTGGTCTTAGTAATATTGTTTTGGATATGTCTCCTCAGGCAAGGGAAACAAAAGCCAAAATAAATAATTAAGACTACATCAAATTAAAAAGCTTTTTGCACAGCAAAGGAAACTACCAACAAAATGAAAAGCCACCTACTGAATAGGAAATGACATTTGCAAATGATGGATCCGATAAGTATCCAAATATACGAAGAACTCATACAACTTGATATCAAAACAACAAACAACTCAATTGAAAATTGGGCAGAGGATCTGAATAGACATATTTCCAAAGACATACACCTGCTCAACAGAAACATGAAAAGATACTTAATTCCATCAGGAAAATGCTAATCCAAACCACAGTGAGATATTACCTCACACCTGTCAGAATGGCTATATCAAAAAGACAACAGATAATGGAGTTCCTTTGTGGTGCAGTAGGTTAAGGCATTGTCACTGCAGTGGCCCCTGTTGCTGCTGTGGCTCGGGTTCAATCCCTAGAAACTTCCACATGCCAGAAGTGCAGCCAAAAAAAAAAAAGACAATAAGTAGCATGTGTTGACAAGGATATGGAGAAAAAAGTACTGTCATGCAGTCTTGTTAGGAATGTAAACTGGTGCAACTACTATGGAAAAGATTATGGAGGTTCTGCAAAAAAATTTAAAATAAAACTATCATTTCACCCACTCTTGGGTATTTATCTTAAAAAAGTGAAAACACTAATTAGAAAAGATAAATGCACTCCAGTGTTCATTGCAGCATTATTTACAATAGCCAAGACATGAAAGTAACCTAAACGCCCATCAATAGCTGAATGGATAAACAATATCTGAGATATCTATATATATAGGTATAGATATATACATATATGTAACATTTTCTTCATTATATACTATATAGGAATATATAGTGGAATATATAATAGAATATTATTCAGACATTAAAAAGAATGAAATTTTGCCATTTGCAATCACATGGATGGACTTGGAAGGTATTATGCTAAGTGAAATAATTCAGACAAAGATGAAAATGATTTCATTTACACATGGCATATAAAAAAACAAAACAAATGAACACACATAACAAAATAGATACAGAGAACAAATAGGTGGTTGTTAGAGGGGAGGGAGCTGGGAGAGGAGAGAAATAGGTGAAGGAGATTAAGAGGTACAAACATTCAGATGCAAAATAAATAAGCCACAGCTATGAAATATGCAGTGTGGGGAATAGAGTTAATACCATGTTTGGTTACCTCTCATAGCCAGACTTATCATAGACCCCTTATCACGGTGATCATTTTGTTTGTTTTGTTTTGCCTTTTCTAGGGCCATTCCCTCGACATATGGAGGTTCCCAGGCCAGGAGTCTAATCGGAGCTGTAGCCGATGGCCTACGCCAGAGCCACAGCAACGCCAGATCCGAGCCGAGAATGCAACCTACACCACAGCTCACGGCAATGCCAGATCCTTAACCCACTGAGCAAGGCCAGGGATTGAACCTGCAACCTCATGGTTCCTAGTCGGATTTGTTTTCCCTGCGCCATGGCGGGAAGTACTCAAAGACCCTCTACCATTCTCCTCCCTTCTCCAAGGTGGTATCGGGATGTATAGCAGAGCAGGGTGTCTCTCTCTGTCTCACAAGATCCTTTAAAAGCTCCTGTTCCCTTAGTCCCCTCACCTGTGGTCTCTGAGTCCTGACCCCCGATATTCTCAGAGCCTCCAGTCTGCCCAGCCAGGGCAAGCAGGAACCAAAAATGATATCTCAGCTGGTGGTGGGAGCAAAGAAGAACTTGCTACTCAACCTCCTCAAACCACATCTCTCTGCTCAGTCTTCCACCTGCTTCCCATCAAGAACCAGGACCAGGACAGCATTTCTTTTCTTCCTGCAATGATAGCTTCCTTCTCCCTTTACCTGAAATTAGCATCGACAGAATGTTGAAAGAAAAGAGCTTCAGATAAGGAATATAGCAAAAAATATTTCATAGGAGAGTTCCCACTGTGGCTCAGTAGTAATGAACCCAACCAGCATCCATGAGGATGGGGGTTTGATCCCTGACCTTGCGCAGTGGGTTAAGGATCCAGCGTTGCCATAAGCTGTGGTGTGGGTCACAGACATGACTTGGATCCCACGTTGCTATGGCTGTGGTGTAGGCCGGCAGCTGTAGCTTCAATTCAACCCCTAGCCTGGGAACCTCCATATGCCATGGGTGTGGCCCTAAACAAAACAAAAAAAAAAATCTCAGAAGTATTATACCTATATTATAAAGAGGGGAAAAGTAAGGTGCAAAATCTGTATAAGAGTATCATGAGAAATTATACAATATGTATCTAGAAAAATCTGGAATTACATCAAATTTTAAAATAAACATTATTTTTAAATTGTATGAACAAACTGTTATTACAGAGTTGTTTTTCAGCAATCACAGCTCAGAATTTGACTTTAAAAATAACTCCGCTCTTGCAAGATTAATTTAGCACTTGTCTTTCCCATGAGCTTTGTTCAATCCTTCTGAGACCATTGCCCTTGGAACAATCAGCAACTGGAAGGCAAAACTCAGGGGATGCAGAAAGTATATTTCCTCCAACTTTAAATGAAGGCATCTGCAAAAATTACCTTATTTTCACTAGTCATACTAATTTAAAAAATTTAAATAGTAGAATCTCAGGAAACAGAATATCTTATTTTTGCTTTCTTTTGTAGGTCACCAGATCAATCTAAAAATGAAGTGCATGAAACTAGTGTTAAAAAGTTCTATCATCAGCAAAATAACAAGGTAAAATCAAATTTTTATATTTTGGCTTTAATTACTGAATTTGAAGAGATAAAACCATATTTTTATTTTATTTTTATTTTTTAACTCAATTTTATTACATTTATAGTTGTACAATGACCCTCACAAAAGCCATATTTTTATAGGTTGGTTTTAATTACTGAGTTTGAATTTCAGAGGAAATTACAACTATTTCTGGGCCTGACTCATTTTAAACAGAGATAAGGAAAAGCACTTTTCCTTTATTCACCAGGCTTTTTAATTTAGTATTTTAAGAGGAGGAAAAAAAGCATTTCCTGGTACAAAATGGATAGAGCAGCCATTGACCAAAATACATACATAAAACAATAAAATATTAGAAACAATGCAAATATTTTATAATATTCCTGAACTTTTCTTGTAAAAATATACATACAATTTATCAACTGCATATCAAAAGGATTGATATTTTCATAATAATTTATATTCTTGGAACTGAGTAATTATGTGTATATATGTATATATTTGTATTAAATGTCTTTATTTCAAAAAATCAACCAAAGCAAAAAATATGTAGGAGAAACATAATTTGTGAACAATAAGTAACTTTAAAAATTTCTAAAAGCTCATCCTCAGATAAATGTTCCTTCCATGGAATTTCTCTGTGGCTCAGCAGATTAAGGACAGGGTGTTGTCACTGTAGCGGCTCAGGTCACTGTTATGGTGTGGGTTCAGTCCCTGGCCTGGGAACTTCCACATGTCATGGGTATGGCCAAAGAAATTTTTTCCTTCCAACATCCTGTACGTCTCGTTCAAAATACTCATCTATTCAACCAATTTATTTGACTCGAATAATTTCATTACACAAAGGGAAAAAATTTATCTAATAACCAGGTTAAATACAGCCTACATAGAGCCTTTAAAATAATTTTGGGAAAATACCTTGGACAATTCTAAAATTACCTAGTTTCAAAAATTATACCTAATCTTTGATGTGAAAAAGAGTGATAATCAGGAGTTCCCGTCATGGCTCAGTGGTTAACGAATCTGACTAGGAACCATGAGGTTGCAGGTTCGATCCCTGGCCTCACTCAGTGGTTAAGGATCCGGCATTGCCATGAGTTGTGGTGTAGGTTGCAGATGTGGCTCGGATCCCGCGTTGCTGTGGCTCTGGTTTAGGCCAGCAGCTACAGCTTCAATTAGACCCCTAGCCTGGGAATCTCAGTATGTCGTGGGAAGCGGTCCTAGAAAAGGCAAAAAGACAAAAAAAAAAAAAAAAAAAAAAAAAAAAGAGTGATAAATCAGTCAGTTTTCAGTCACCTGAGGTCTCTGTGTATACAGTGCTAGATGGAATCAAACACCTTGAAGAACCCAATTGAAACTAGTCATTACAGGAGTTCCCATTGTGGCTCAGCAGGAACGAACCCGCCTAGTATCCATGAGGACGTGGGTTCGATCTCTGGCTTTACTCAGTGGGTTAAGGATCCAGTGTTGATGTGAACCGTGTTGTAGGTTGCAGACACGGCTTGGATCCTGCGTTGCTGTGGCTGTGGTGTAGGCCAGCAGTTGTACCTCTGATTCGACCCCCAGCCTAGGAACTTCCATATGCTGCAGGTGTGGCCCTAAAAAGATGAAAGGAAGGGAGGAAGGAAGAAAGGAAGGAAAGAAGGAAGGAAGGAAGGAAAGAAGAAACAAGCTAGTCATTACAGTCAATACACAACCAAGAAGGATACTGAGGCCATCACACAAAATGCTCATCATAAGTTCATGTATCAAAGTGTATCATTTTGACTTCCTGAAACAAAGAAAATTGATAAGACAGAAAAAGTTCAGACTTGAGTTATAGAATAACAACCGGACACAGGATTCGATGTTAATAGCATACCTAGGATGAAGTGAACACCAACTGAATCTGGAAGTACCAGGTGGAATTAAGAACCACATTTCAGGGAGTTCCCGTCATGGCTTAACAAACATGGCTAATATCCAAAGAGGATTCTTGTTCGATCCCTGGCCTTGCTCAATTCGTTAAAGGATCCGGTGCTGCTGTGGCTGTGATGTAGGCCAGCAGCTGCAACTCCAACTCAACCCCTGGCCTGGAACTTCCATATCCCTTGGATGCAGCTTTTAAAAAAAAAAAAAAAAAAAAAAAAAAGCCACATTTCAGATGAAGGAGCAGCTTGGTATAATGGTTGGAAGGGAAGAGGTGACTTTGCTTTAAGAGATTGATCCGGGAGATCCATTGTGGCTCAGTGGTTAACAAATCCGACTAGAAACCATGAGGTTGCAGGTTCGATCCCTCGCCTTTCTCAGTGGGTTAAGGATCTGGCGTTGCCGTGAGCTGTGGTGTAGGTTGCAGATGCAGCTCAGACCACGCGTTGCTGTGGCTCTGGTGTAGGCCAACGGCTACAGCTCCAATTCGACCCCTAGCCTGGGAACCTCCATATGCTGTGGGAGCGGCCCAAGAAATGGCAAAAAGACAAAAAAAAAAAAAAAAAAAGAGATTGATCCAGTCTGAGAATCTAAATAGGCTTAAGAGATAGAATACATTTTTAGAAGCTTGTAAAGTTAGGAATATTTGGGGCAAGGGGGCATCTCCAGCCTTTCAAACGAGATATCGTAAATGGCAAGCCTCCTATCTCATCCATAGCAGATGTAACATCAGAATGAACCACTGGTTGGACCTTGGTGGGCATTTCTTAATCTCTTAAAACTATTTCTCTTCCAGGAAACCAGGAAAAGAGATTCTGAATTACTGACTGTTGGATATGAAGCATTTAACCATCAGGATTGGGAAGGAAATTAAAAATGATCATTTTAACCTATCTCAACAGAGATGGCTCTCAAGGAAAATTGTATCCACTCCGTCCAAATTCTTTTATTTATTTATTTCTTGCTTTTCAGGGTCATACCCGTTCCCAAGCTAAGGGTCAAATCTGAGCTGCAGCTGCTATCCTACACCACAGCCACAGCAACGCGGGATCTGAGCCGTGTCTGTGACCTACACCACAGCTCGTGGCAACACCGGATCCCCGACCCACTGAGCGAAGCCAGAGATCAAACCTACATCCTCATGATACTAGTAGGGCTCATTACTGCTGAGCCACGATGAGAACTCCACTCTATCCAAATTCTGAAAATATAGGCAGGCATATCCATAGGTCATCAAAATCCAGGCATGTGGTCAACACTGAGGACCAGGACACATCATATTTCAGGTAGAGAAGGTACTTGAAGACCAACAAATTTTGAAGAAAAAGAGGCTTATTATCAAAACCCAAAATATCATCAGTGAACCGAATTTTGGCTATTCCTGGGGTATAGCAAAACCAAGTTTGTGTCCAGCTGTCCTTAAAACATTGTTCACAGGAGTTCCCTGGTGGCTCCGTGGATTAAGCATCCAGCATTGTCACTGCAGTGGCTCAGGTTGCTGCTGAGGTATGGGTTCAGTCCCTGACCTAGGAACTTGCACATGCTGTGGGCATGCCCCCCCCAAAAAAAACAAACACTATTCACAGATCACTTACAACAAGTGCAACTTATTATTTGGGGAGGGGGATGGAACTGACAATATACTGGAGTATATAGAAGATGCTTACGTATGCAGTGAGATTCAGGGGATAATGTATAGGACATAAGCTGTGGTATTAGATGCTTCATACTTCTGTGTCTATAAATTACACACTCCTTCAGTTCTTAGGCACAAATTTCTTTTATGAGAAATTACCACTAATACAGTAGGTAATTTTGTTGCCAATAATTTTTAAATTGTTCCTTTAAAGACAAGAAGTGGGATATACATAGCAGCAAAAATCTTACTTTTGTTGTTACTGCATAAAGCTATTTTTAAGAAAGATACTATATTGGTTAAAAAAAACAAAACAGTGAGGTTGTACTTTGTGACATAACCATGCTGGTGTCCTACCACAGATGAACTATGTCTTCCTACAATTTAATAACTTCACTGAACACTCCTTGACACTGTGCTGTGTGCATACATAGACTAGCATCAACTTAGTCCAGTTTAGCCTGGTTTTAATGTGCTACTTAATGAAAAATGAATTCCTCCGTCTCACTTGCAAATGTTTAATTAATGAATCCATTTCCTTCAAAATCTTAATTTCAATAAAATATGATAAGCACTCTATTCATAGATTGATATTGTGTGTTTTACCAGATATTCCCTGGGTTTGCTTTATAGATTCTGATGAATGATTTTAAACATAACTTTAAGGCTGCCGAAAGACAGCAAAATATTAAAACACCAACAGTAACATTTTAGCAGTAAACTTGAAAAGTAAAAACAAAACAAAACATTTCCTAATAAAGGAGGTAATTTTTATTGCTTTTGGGGAAGCGATTTTCCTTCCTGATTACAAACCCTTGAAAAATCACTTGTGTTGGTTTTGCAAACGCATAGCCTTCGAGTCCCTATTCCCATCCCAGTCCTCCCCAAAGTGACGAGCTGTGATGTGGGACAAGGACTTTGAACTGTGTATTAAGCGCCATAAAATGAAAAATGGTGGCAAAAGGCAGGGGTACCTGCTCACTTCCATGCCCCTGGAAACCCCCAGAGGAAAACATGCTTGTTAGTGTGATAGGCCAACCAGCACAGAGAAAAAAAAAAAAAATCCATGGGGAGAAACTGAAAACTCTTCTACCACCACCTCCCCGTGTTGTGTCATCCATCATCTGCATCCCAGTTTTACTCTAATGTCTATAGAGAATGTGGGTTGTTTTTTTTATTTGTCTTTTTAGGGCTGTACCCACGGCATATGGAAGTTCCCAGGCTAGGGGTCAAATGGGAGCTGTAGCCGCCAGCCTACACCACAGCCACAGCAACACAGGATCCGAGCCACGTCTGCAACCTAACCCACAGCTCACAGCAACACCAGATCCTTAACCCACCGATGGAGGCCAGGGATCAAACCCACGTCCTCATGGATACCAGTTGGGTTTGTTAACCACTGAGCCATGACAGGAACTCCAAGAATGTGGGTTTGTTTTTTTTTTTTTTTTTTTTTGTCTTTTGTCTTTTTGTCTTTTTTTTGTTGTTGTTGTTGCTGCTATTTCTTGGGCCGCTCCCGCGGCATATGGAGGTTCCCAGGCTAGGGGTTGAATCAGAGCTGCAGCCACCGGCCTACACCAGAGCCACAGCAACGCGGGATCCGAGCCGCGTCTGCAACCTACACCACAGCTCACGGCAACGCCGGATCGTTAACCCACTGAGCAAGGGCAGGGACCGAACCCGCAACCTCATGGTTCCTAGTCGGATTCGTTAACCACTGCGCCACGACGGGAACTCCAAGAATGTGGGTTTTGATGGGGAGAGATATGGAGGCAAACACTCCATCTTCTGCAGGGAAGGTTTCCTTTTGAGGCAGGTGCTTCTCACTCTTCAGATCACCCACTTTTGAGACCAGTTTTCTCCAAGCTGCCAGAGAGGAGCAGTTGAGGTCAGATGCTCACGGCTCTTTGCAGTCCCAGAAGACCCATCTGAACCACCATAGGTTCTACCCAAAGGAGCCTAGATAGATCAGCTGTGTTTGAAATCTTACGGAGAAAGGCTTTTTGGGGGTCCCCAGCTTTTCCTTCCTGTGTCACTGCACAGAGACTGATGCCTAGAGAAAGGCAGCCTAGATTTTGTCTTTCTCTAATCTAGGCCAAGTGTAGTTGTGGCTCATATTCAATCCTTCTTTTTTCCCTGGATGGAAAAACCTATAGGAGTCTCAGTTCAAAGCTCAAGGACCTTTCAGTTAACTCAGCCACAGGGTTTCTGGCTCAGGTGACTAGACAAACTTCAAGGATCCCCAGCTTATCCAATTTATTTTGTCTGAGATGGCAGGTAACAAGTGTAAAATGGAAAACTTTTTTTTTTTTATATATAGCACTTTTTAACTGTATTAAAAGTACAAGAAGGAAGAGGAAGTTCTACAGAGAAAGCACTTATTCCTTGTATTTCCAGTACATTGTATTTTAGGAAAGTATCAGACATTTTTGAGGAAAAATTAAGTAACAGATGCAATTAGATGAATTTTCAAAAGTGAAAGGGGCCAATTAGTACACTTATTTGGGGTCTGAAGGTGAGAGTCTGCACAGATATAAATGAGGATTAAAGATTTTCTTTTTGACGTTCATTTCTTCCCTATCTCTTAAAAAACTTCTTGAACAGTAGGACAACCAAACTTACTTCATACATTGGGTTTGTGGTGGGGAAGGAAGAATACACTGATTTGACCTGAACTTAACTGTACTCAAACATCTGGTCCTGGCATGGACAGGCTCTACTGGAATTAGTCCCATGTTATTCTTCCACGAGGCTTTTCCATGGAATATGTGGCCTTCTCCAGGGTGGCAGTGCCATTTCTATATCCTAACCATTCATACACCAGACCTGTCTCAGTCTACATTTTAATAGCCATAGGTTCTGCTTTCATATTACACACAGTTCAATTTAAAATGCAGCAAAGGAGTTCCTGCCATAGCTCAGTGGAAATGAATCTGACTAGCATCCATGAGGACCCAGGTTCGATCCCTGGCCTTGTTCAGTGGGTTAAGAATCTGGTGTTGCCATGAGCTGTGGTATAAGTCAAAGACACAGCTCAGATCTGGCTTTGCTATGGCTGCAGCTCCAATTCGACCCCTAGCCTGGGAACCTCCATGTGCAGCAGGTATGGCCCTAAAAAGACAAAAATAATAATAATAATGCAGCAAAGATCTGGGAGTGCTTGGTGGCCTAAAACACATGAATGTTTTCAGCCTGGGGTACAGTGCGTCTTCAGGGCCTCGCCCCTTTTTCTTTCTCTTCCACTCTTCTCTTTCCCTATTGTTACAACTACCCCCTCCAACTCATCCTTATTCTAGCTTTTACATATCCTCTGCTCTCCCCTCCCTTGTCAGTTTATCTTCTAAAAGAAATAAAAGTGCTCAATAATTGTTACTGCTGGTAATGCTAAGAACAGAAAAGCTGTCACACCTTCTGAGGGGCGGAAGGACAAAGGAGTGACCCTTTGTAAATTCCCAGGAACAATTCAAAAAAAGTTGCTTGCTTTGACTTTGCTCTACGGGAGTGAAGCAAAGGCATTTCTATCTCTTTCAGAGTCTAGAACTAAGCCACCTGAGCTTTCTGGATTGCTGCTACTTCTCCTGCAGCAGTTAGGAATTAGGTCCACTACTAACACAGTGTTAATCCACTCACTGATTCACTCAACCCTATTTATTCTACTGATCCAGGTACTCTTAAGGTACTTTAGGTAAGGAAACCAAAGATCTACCTACTTTAATCCCCCGAGAACCATAGTAATAAGCTGTGAGTGAAAAGATCTTTTCAAAAATCCAATTAAGACACTACAAAATCTTCATTCTTCTTTTTTTTTTTTTTTTTTTTTTGTCTTTTTGCCATTTCTTAGGCCATTCCTGCGGCATATGGAGGTTCCCAGGCTAGGGGTTGAATTGGAGCTGTAGCTGCCAGCCTACACCAGAGCCAGAGCAACGGGGGATCCGAACCACATCTGCGACCTACACCACAGCTCACGGCAACGCCGGATCTTTAACCCACTGAGCAAGGGCAGGGACCGAACCCGCAACCTCATGGTTCCTAGTCGGATTCGTTAACTACGGCACCACGACGGGAACTCCATTCATTCTTCTTTTTGCCTTCGAGGTTCTGGTCTCTAGGTTCCCACAAATACCACCTATGTTTCATTTAGGATGATCTTTTCCTTGATGATCTGATATAATGTCTTGTTTTGCTGTTCGCAAAACAAAACGGTTCACTATGTTACCGGAAACAATGACCTATAAAAAGTTATTTATAGGAAGCAGAATGTGAGCTACAATAGAACGTCTTTTGTGGGGACTCATGCTCCTAAACACACTACTTTATTTCTTCAGCATAAAATCCTTTGAGAGGTGTCATCTATTCAACCTTATAATTAAGGAAACTTTCTCTCGGTGTGTACCCATAACTCATAATATGTAGCTCAGATGTGTGAGTGAAGTTAGTTAAGAGTTACATTATAAATAAATTGAATGTGAAAACATTTTCTCATTTTTTTATACTGTACATACATCTACTTTTGCAATGCATACCCTAAGGAAGGAACTGGTATTGAGTGAGACAAGCATGAGAAGAATTAGTTCTTAACATATAGTGTGCTGGTTTAAACTTCTAATTTTATATCTCAATTTAAATGATTAAACTGTAAATATGTTATACAGTTTTCACCCAAATGATTAAAATATAAATTTACATTTGTTTCATACAGTTTTCACCAATGATTAAATTATATATTTACATTTGTTTCATTTCAGATAGTTTTCACCTAGTGGTTATGGGTTTGATTATGAACATTTCGATTTGATTATGAACATTTCGAAGAAGCTGCATCCCCACTTTCCAGAACACCGTCTCTGCTGTTTCCTAAGGGAAACAGGGCGACAAGGTCCTAGGTTTCTCCAGGAAAGACATGCACGCGGGGGTTGGGGGGTGTGTGCGTGCACACATGCGCTCACAGATCTATTCTATGGAGGTTACTCTAAGTCTGTCTGAATCAGGGCAGTTCTCCTGGTAGCCAAAATTAACTCTGGAGACTACTTAAAATAGAAAAGTTCTAGGACAGCTGTGTGACATGATTAGCAACAAAATGGCTTAAGGCTAACTAATTTCATTAACTCTTAAAATAAAAAACTTAAAGACCTGTATCAATTCTTTGCTGTGATATATTTCTTACAAATTCTTCAAAACATTAAGTTCTCTCATTACAGTAATTTTAGCCTGTTTGACTAGTTTTCTTTCTAGTGCCTACATATCACAAAGACACAGAAAACTGGTTCTGGGAGTTCCCGTGGTGGCTCACTGGCTAACGAATACAACTGGGAACCATGAGGTTGCCGGTTAAATCCCTGGCCTCGTTCAGTGGATTAAGGATCTGACATTGCCCTGAGCTATGGTGTAGGTTACAGACATGGCTTGGATCCCGTGTTGCTGTGGCTCTGGTGTAGGCTGGCAGCTACAGCTCCGATTACACCCCTAGCCTGGGAACCTCCATATGCTGTGGATGTGGCCCTAGAAAAGACACACACACACACACACACACACACGAAGAAAGAAAACTGGTTCTGAAAACAGTACTAAAGGGACAACTCATTCGACATCAATCTGGTTCCTAAATTTTTTTTCAAAGACTCTACTTGTTACCAGTCAAGAAAAAAAGCTTATCATTCACTATCCTATCCGAATAAAAACCAGTTCAAAGCAAGTGATGAGAAGAGGGAGAAGGGTCATTTATTTTCAGTAACCAGACCTTCTGTCACCAAATCATAGGGCCCAAATGACCAAGCATAGGCAAGTCCATGTGGTAATACAGTCTTCAAACGATAATCATGTTCACATTCTCAATAGCACAGACAGGACCATTTAATTCTTTTAACAGAAGACAATCATCTGCTCAGTATCATAAT
The DNA here is from genome assembly GCF_054392235.1 of Sus scrofa. NCBI lineage: Eukaryota > Metazoa > Chordata > Mammalia > Artiodactyla > Suidae > Sus > Sus scrofa. Next base: position 90,190,684 of record NC_139383.1, read on the forward strand.
AAATAAATATTTCTATACTAAGACATATCATGAGAGAAGCAGGTCTGAAAACAATGTCTGACTCACAAGCACTAATCCAATCAGCTGGGAAGTACTTTCCTAACTAAGTACTCTTTCTAGGGAAAAAAAAAAAAAATCACTGGAAATTCATTTCTAAGGTTAGAGTCTTTAACAATCATGGGGGAAAGAAGTACAGAGAATAATTTTATTTTCTAATTTTATTCTAAAATACAAACAAGACTCCTTAGAATTATGTCAACATAACTCCTTGATGTATTTTTGTTTCCAAATTTCTAATATGAAAGTCATAAATATTAGGCTTGAAACTGCTGACATTTGAGCAAAACTAACAGCACACCAACAAAACAATTTTTTTAAATTATCAGTTACATGAAACAAGCAATTCCTAAGTGTAGGGATTTGAACTACAAAGCTTATAAAAGAGCTCTACAATTACCAAAATCTCAAAGGCCAAAAAAAAAGACAACAGGAATTTTTTAAAACCAAAGATGTTTTGAAGCAGAAAACTAGCTCAAATCACATGAAACAACTTGGACAAGATTCTGATACAAAATTGCAACTGAGATGAAATTGAAAGAATATTTGAATTCAGTCCAGTTAAGCCACAGTGCCACCTAAAACTTATTTCCTTTTCTAAATGAAACCAAAGTTATCTCAAACTTGTAAGCATTTAAATGATCTGAATTTCCTTTATTTGTCCATGAAACATATTCTTATAGCAATACAATGTGACAGAAAACCAAAACACATCTCTGCAGGATACTATGTACCTTCTTTGTCACAGATAGCATCAAATACATTTAGGTTCTTCCAGAATTCTAGAATTTCAGGTAAATTGCTTTACTCAAATAAAACACTGCAAAAGAGTGAGGAAAATAAAAATTTCTACCTTTGACGGAAATGCCATTAATTTCTGAAAAAATGAATAAAATTCACAGCTTTCAGATCAAAACATCAGTGCTTTATCATTTTAAGCGCCTTAGTTTTGTAGGAAAACTGAAACTAAGTTTTCTTTATTCCAGTTATATGGTACTGTGTCATTCTTAAAAAGCAAGAAATCTGCATTTTTTTAAAAAACTTCTTTTCCTCAAGAACAGTGATGATAGATTTAAGGTAGTCTGTTGGCAAAGAATGAGAAATGGTTCAGAATCTGCCCAAGTGTAACAAGTATTAAAATCATGAGAGGTTCAACAGTTATAGCTGGATACAAGAAACTAATTTTCAGGTCCCCAATTCACTACTGTAATTAACCTTAAATTAACAAAAAGCCACGATTAATAAAATCTGTTCACTTTGTTTACATAACTCTAACTGGATCCTGGAATGGGTCAATGTCTGGGGCACACTCCCTACCCAGTACCATGGCAAGAGCTCCCAGCTGCAAGGTTAGTGCAACTTCTACTTTAACAGGTTCTGCAGCATGGCCGTGGCATATGTGGGCCTAGCCTGTCTGCTCTCAATTGCATTCTGAAGATACTGGATGCCTCCACAGCGTTCCCAAATTTCTTCGAACTGTCTTGGCAAAATCTCTGCACCACGCTTTCGAGTCAGGCCTGTCTCTTCAAGATTCAGCTCACACATCTCCATGTCATCCTTACCTGCAAACACGAGACATCAGAGAATTACCACACCTCCTTCCAGAACCATTTACTGTAAACTTTACTCCTGACATGTCTATCAATTTGCAGAGATTTGAGAACTTTTAAAACTTTATTTCAGAGATTATTACACTAAGTGAAGTCAGAAAAAGACAAATGCCATTATGATATCATTTACATGTGGAATCTAAAGTAAGGCACAAATGAACCTATTCATAAAACAGAAACAGACTCACAGAGAAGAGACTGGTGGTTACCAGGGGGGAGGGAGGAGGGAGTGGGATGGACGGGGAGTTTGTGGTTAGTAGATGCAAACTACTACATTTAGAATGGATAACAATGAGGGCCTACTATATAGCATAGGGAACTATGTCCAGTCTCTTGGGACAGAACATGATGGAAAAGAATATAAGACTATATATATAAAACTGAGCCACTCTGCTATACAGCAAAAACTGGCACATTGTAAATCAACTATACTTTAAAATATTTTTTAAAAAAACCTTTATTTCCTTCAAGATTGAAATCTGCTTAATAAATTGGCCAGAAATAAATCTGTCCTTGAGCAAGTACCCTTTCAAAATGTATTAAAAGTGCAGTTGATCAAACCAGTTACCAGGGTTACTAAAAAGGCTACATTTAACCATTAGAAAGCAAATGATACAATTAAACACCCAAGAAAAGGTTCTTAAGACACAGATAAGTTTCTATGTGTTCTACAAGGACATAATTAACCCAAGCAACCTCACACCACAAATAAGTGATCTTCAACAGAGATGACTTAACTGCAAAACTCCATGCCTGCTCCTGACCCTGAAGTTTAAGGAAAGATTACATCATGGTATATTACACTGTTTCACTCTGAGGGCACGTAGTCCTTTTATGCTTTATAATTATTTTTGATTGCATGTGAATCATACACACCAGCCACAAGGAGGATGGGTGGTTTGTCAGGATGAAGTTCCATTTGCCGGGCGATCCACGGTCCATCAAAATGGGCATACCACCAGCCTTTCTTCTTATTCTGAGGGTCTTTGTACTGGTCCGCAGGGCGGATGAACGGAATGCGGAAGAAACGCTGCTGCCGGTTCATTTCGATCTCCTGCTGCCTGGCAGGGAGCTGCACTGCTGGGTTCTGCTGAGCTGTCACAGGGAATAAGGACAGTCACACCAGGATAACGAAAGCAGCCTTTAATCCTAAAGTGCACCACTTGTTTTTAAAAAAGGAAGAAGAGGGGTTCCTAATAGTCAATTTCAAGCAAAATGTAAATATGAATTGCCTATAAATGAATATAATTCTAAGTGCGATTTCTTAGAAATTTCTTTCCCTGAAGATGTATCTTGGCACTGCAAACATACACATATATACATACACATACACACATATACACGCACATACACACATACACCCACACCAGCAGCAGCAGCAGCAGCAGCAGCAGCAGCAGCAGCAATAACAACTACCAGCTCCCAGCAGATTCCCACAAATGATTGTACCTATACTAAAATGATCTTACATGGCAGGAGAGCAAACTAGTGTTGTTTGCTCAACTTATAGTTTTCCTCCAAGGAGTTCAAGTGAAGGCTGCAGAATAACTTTTACAGGATGATTCATGATGGAACAACTAGACAGTAATTTCACAACTCTCCAGGATTATAGGCATTTGTCAACTGAATCACAATTTCCTCAAAAAGACCTAAAAGTTTTCTCCTTTGCCAACTGATTTTGGGGTTTAAAATGGCCAAGATAACACAAACATTTTACTAACATAACTTTATGACATCAAAACCCTAACAGTAAGCATGAACTTTCACTCAGAGATTCACTTACTCTGAAATCAGACTTCTGGAAAAAAAATCCACTGAAGATAAGTGGAAAGTGTATAATATTTGGTTCTCCTTGCTAACAGAAAAGAAAAATGCTTACTTTTCTGCTAATACTTTGGGTTCCTAGCAATCTTTTTTCCCTTGCTCAATTTTCATTACTAAACAATGAGAAGTTGTTTTTTTGTTGTTTTTTGTTTGTTTTTGAAAATAAACAGTTCTCTGGTACAATGACTATATTTTTAGGAGTGTCATTTTGGTAAATCTGTTTAATATGGGCTCTATGCTCACAACTTTAATCATTGACTGCATCTCAATTAAGAATCTCACTGAAAAGCTAAGTATGTCAATGAAAAATTATATAATATGCATAAGTCAAGGACAGTCACATGCCTTTTTAAGATTTTCCAAGTACTGAAAGGATGAAATTACTCCTTATTTTTTACACCAATAGTAAAAGGTTTACATTTACCAATAGCTGAATTTATTTCCATGCAAACAAGAGAGAGCAAAAAGCAGTTAGCAAAGATGTATATGCCTATGAAGGAAAGGAAAAGACCCAGATTTGTTAGTGACTTAAAAAGCCGTAACCTTTAGCACATTAACAGAGATGAGTTTATTTATTCTCTTGTTCCTGTTTCCTCAAAACAACTTACAGTTTAGTGTATCGATTTCAAGTTTTAAAAACTATCTACTCTTCAGAGAGTATACTAACTCAAAACTAAGACATTTTATAAAACAAACCCTTCCCTCTGTGTTAAGTAGTGAATTAGAGCTCAGTGTTCCTTGACCAGAAACACTGCAATACTAATGGCCACCAGTAAGACTAATCTACTTTTATTCTTTTAAAATAAAAATATTCAATTGGATTTTTTTTTTTTTTTTTTTTTTTTTTTTTGCTTTTTAGGGCCGTACGTGCAGCATATGGAAGTTCCCAGGCTAGGCTTCTAATCGGAGCTATAGCTTCTGGCCTACACCACATCCACAGCAATGCAGGATCCAAGCTGTGCCTGAGAACCTACACCACAGCTCACGGCAATGCCAGATCCTTAAACCACTGAGCAAGGCTAGGGATCAAACACACATCCTTATAACCACTGGGCCATGAAAGGAACTCCTGAAACTAATTTCTAAACAATCATTTCTTTCAAATCCAATTGTGTTATTTTAAAAGTATGAATAAGTTTCAAGTGTAGCCCTGTAAATTAGTATAAGCACTTTGTTTTTTGCTATTTGGGGGCACACCCACAGCATTATGGAGGTTCCCAGGCTAGGAGTCGAATCAACCTACGCCACAGCTTATAGCAATGCTGGATCCTTAACCCACTGAGTGAGGTCGGAGATCAAACCCACGTCCTCATGGATCCTAGTCAGGTTCATTAACCACTGAGCAACAAAAGGAACTCCATTAGAAGCACTTAAAAAAAAAGCATGTTCAATGAGTTGGCAGATAAATATGGCATTATATTCAAATCATTACTGCTCAAATGACTTATAAGAAATCTACTGTACACAAAGATGACTCAAAGCTTTTAAACTATCAAAAAATAGGAGTACCCAATGTGGCTCAGTGGATTAAGAACCTAACACAGTGTCTATGCAGATGCAAGGTTAGATCCCTGGCCTCCCTCATTGGATTAAGGATCCGATATTGCTGCAAACTGTGGAGTAGGCCACAGATGTGGCTTGGAACCAGTGTTGTTGTGGCTATGGTGTAGGCTGGCAGCTGCAGCTCTGATTCCCCACCTGGCCCAGGAACTTCCATTTGCTGCAGGTACAGCCCTAAAAAGAAATAAACAAGTCAGAGGATTGTGGATTATTGTTCAAACTGCAATGGGCTGTGCAATTATGATATCAACTGGATTCAGAATCACTTGCCAGGAATGAAGCCTCCAGAACACTGACATGGGCAGTAAAACACATGGGCCAAGCCTCAGTGGCCAAGGCTATTTCTTCTAATTGGAGCTCTTCCTAAACCTGGGCTCACTCTGACGGTGCCTTGTTCTGTTTCCCATCACACATCAGTCTAAGTTCCTCCATGAGTGAATGTCAAGCAGTGTTGGGAGCTATGATGTACCTATGAATGGTAGATTCTGAGGACACATAGATGAGGAAGGCTCCATCCCTTTTCTGAGGGATTTTGTAGTCTAATGTGAAAGAAGACATAAGGGGAACTTCCATATGCCATAGGTGAGGCCATTAAAAATAAATAAAATAAAAAACTGCACCATGGGCAGCTATAAAAGGAAAAGAGGAGTTCCTGTCGTGGCTCAGTGGAAACAAATCTGACTAGCATCCAGGAGGACACAGGTTCGATCCCTGGCCCGTTCAGTGGGTGAGGATCCAGTGCTGCTGTGGCTGTGGTGTAGCCTAGCGGCTACAACTCTGATGACCCCTAGCCTAGGAACCTCCATATGCTGTGGGTGTGGCCCTAGAAAGACAAAAAAAAAAAAGAGAGAGAAAAGAATAATCTCCCCTTCCTATTAAGAGGTATTCTATTAAGCTTGTACACATTATCATATAAAACTCAAATCTCTCTGGACAGAAATGCTTATACTATAAGAGTATATGAAACCACCACCTAAAGTTATTTATTCTAAAAGATCAGCTGATTATTGAGATAGAGTTTTGCTACAATAAGAATTGTGTATATACTCAGTTTAAAAGCTAGTTTTTTTTAAAGGAAATTATTTGATAATAATAAATTAAATTTTGCTCTGCATATATATTTTGGAATGATCCAAATAAAAGCATCATCTCAAATCAAATATCTTAGTACAGATCCACCAACATTAATGGACTATAACTCCCCTTAAAATTGTAGCAAAACAATGTTTAATAGAAGTTAGTACTTTATAAAGTATTTTTAGCCCATCTTCCAGTTAGCTCATGAGTTACCATTGACTTACGTGAATTGTTCAAAAATGGTGCAAAATCTGTGAACAAATATTTGATATTGAAGAAAAGATAAAAATGCCAAAACTGTTGACTGAGCATTCTTCTAAATTATAATGCCTTCCCATCAATGGAGGTGATGACTACAAATAAATATCCTAGCCAGAGCCAAATAATCCCAGGATTACCTACAAGTAAATGCTCCTTTCCAATTTTTTTTAAAAGCTATTTTGATATATTTTCAGGAAATTCTGCTTAATAGATGTACAAAGAGGACCCAAGTTTTTGTTTGGTTTTTTTTTTTTTTTTTTTTTTTGTCTTTTGTCTTTTTTGCTGTTGTTGTTGTTGTTGCTATTTCTTGGGCTGCTCCCGCGGCATATGGAGGTTCCCAGGCTAGGGGTTGAATCGGAGCTGTAGCCTCCGGCCTATGCCAGAGCCACAGCAACGCAGGATCCGAGCCGCGTCTGCAACCTACACCACAGCTCACGGCAACGCAGGATTGTTAACCCACTGAGCAAGGGCAGGGACCGAACCCGCAACCTCATGGTTCCTAGTCGGATTCGTTAACCACTGTGACACGATGGGAACTCCCCAAAATTTTTTTGAACACAGTGACAGCCAAACAAAAATCTGAAACAATAACTTAATACTATACATTATAGTAGCTTTAAGGCACTATAAGAATTCTATAGAGAAAAAAAGAAGCATTTATAAATTCATCAAAAAATATGTGTTTTGGAGACAAAGTATTGCCACATTTACACATACTAAATATGTTTTCATTGCCTAACATTATCTTAAATCTTAAACTTATGACATTTTTAACTTTAGGAACTGTGAAATAAAACTATATTCTCTAAAGTCACTGTTTTAAGCAACTAAATATTATAAATCTTCACTGGATAATTTTCTACTGCCCCCCAAATTATTTCTGAAAACCTCTTTCTAGGGTAAATGTGGTGACAGCGAGCTCACCCAGTAGAGCACACAGAAAAAGGGGCTGAGCCTCCCAACTCCTAATTCTAAGAATTTGCCATGACTTGTCAATGGATTACTCTTAAATGCAATAATAGTACATTATATTTTTGCTAAACATAAGTTGTCATCATTTTATATCTCAAATTAATGAATACTAATCCTAAATATTAAACTACAGAGCCGTTCCTTTTAAAGGTCAAACAGCTGCAGCATTAGGAAACCACCTAAAGTATAGAATTTTCTCAAATGAGCTATGAAGCACCTTGGTGTCCTCTCCTTTCCTTTTAACTACTCCTGTGTCAGAATGAATTTTACATGAGAGAAAAATAATGTACTTTTCTGAGCAGGAAGGTCCATTTTATTTTTTATTTTTTTATTTTTTTCAATTTCTTGGGCTGCTCCCTCAGCATATGGAGGTTCCCAGGCTAGAGGTCCAATCAGAGCTACAACTGCCAGCCTACACCACAGCCACAACAATGCCAGATCCGAGCTGCATCGGCAGACTGCACCACAGCTCACGGCAACACCAGATCCTCAACCCACTGAGCAAGGCCAGGGATCAAACCCTCAACCTCATGGTTCCTAGGCAGATTGGTTTCTGCTGCGCTACGACAGGAACTCCCATATACAATTCCTAATTGTTCATATACCTGGACGGGACTCTTGGAAAATTTCTTAATCTACTCTGTTGTTCTTCCAAAGAGTACATTATGCATGGAAATGGTAATAAGCACCAGTTAGGTAAGCCACATGTTCTTTGTTGCTTTGGGGGCAAAGCTGGATGAGTAAGATACTAAAGTATCTTAGTCTGGTCTGATACAAAAATACAAGAAATATTTATATATATTCACTAAAAACGTGTGTGTTGAATACGACAACAGTCATTTCTTTCTGTGCAATCATTCAGATGTATAAATTCTGAAATAGAAAATAATGAAAGCCAATCAGTCAAAGGTCATGACTAGAGCCTTATAGCTGAAGATTATAGCTAAAAAGAACAGCCCCTTTTCCATTTTTTTCAAGACTGTGGTTAGAAACTTGGTAGACAGGGTAATGGAATCATTTTGTCCTCTTCGAGGCCCAGAGACAAATTTTTAAACTGGAAAACAGAGTAGTGGTCACAAGATGGATCAACGTTTTGAGGGCCTCCCATTTGCCATTTCTTAGTTCCAGGCAACCTAACCGTGTTTCCAGAGGAGCGTTCTATTCTGGCCGAGCTCACCCTGTGACAGTCACTAACACTAACATCTCTAACATCTCCTACAGATGAGAAGCCTTCTCTCCCTCACTCTAATCTCCGCAACGATTTACAAACACTAACATTTCACCACTTAATTGACTTTCATCAAACACTGCTTTGTTTTCTAGGAAGGAGGTGAGGGAGGCAAGATATAACCATGAGTTCATTTTCTAAATCAACTTAGGTCACCCATCACTAAACTATACAATCAAGTTTGGGGAATATACCTCTTTGGTAAAAAAAAGAAAAAAAATGTATTAAATATGCTGTCACCTTGACATTAATCAATAGCAAGTTGCAACTTAAATAAATGAAATTCCAACTATTGCTTTTAAGACTGAAATTGCAACTCATATGTCACAAGTAGTCTCAGTTAATGTTAAAGCTAATAATTGCTTTTACTAGGTTATGCCTTTTTTTTTCCCACTAGGTTATGTCTATCCTGTTGTTTTATAATTCCAGATATATAATTTGCCTTTTGTATAACAAAGTAACAAAATTCATTTTAGGATCTCAGTCAAAAAAAAAAAAAAATCAAATCCTAGTCTAGGCAAAACTCTGGTCTAGCCCAAGGTACTTTTTCTCACTCTTATATTTTCACAGCATTATAAAATAAAAGCATTATGCTGTGAATAAATAATATCTTCAGTAAATATTCTTTTTTCACAATAATCTTTACATTTCCATATGTAATATTTACATATATGTGTATCTGTGTATGTGGAAAGAATATGTATTTACGACATTATCACACAACTTCCTCAGTATAGACAATGTTATTCTTGCCTCCAGAATTTATCTTAAGTAAATTCAATACTGTTAAATAGATATGACTTTAACAATACATCTAAAAGAAATAATGCTTTAAAAGATAAGCCATCTGTTAGGTTCAGTGGACCCAGGATTTTACAGTAAGAGAAAATTTATATTGGACAATTTTACCTAAATGTCTTATGTATAGTTTCATGTAATTATATATATACACTTTGGAATATTCAAAAGTACAGATTTGTTTTTACCATAATCAGTAACAGACTTTGGAGCACGTTGCTCTGTTTCAGTATTTCTCTTCTTGTTCTTGGATTTCCAAGCATGATACACTTTTAGTCTCCTATGAAATTCTTCTCTGCAAGCTGCCAGGAGCTCAATATCTATCAATTACATGGAGAGAGGAAAAAACAAGGAATTACTGCTAATTTAGTTGTAAGGCATAATTATTCTGTGGCATACACATTTATTTTTAAAATAAAGTTTTCACTTTAAAGTTAATTTAAATTAGTACAAAATCAAAAGAAAACTAATTATGGATAAAGATAAGCACTTTATGGTAATATTATCTTTTATACTTAACAAAGCATTTTCTTACACATTATTAGCATCTTATATCATTTGTTCCCCACAAGAATCCTGGACTAAATATGTCTTTCTTATATGTCTTTCTTAGATGAAGAATCAGAGAGACTGGGTCACTTGCCCAAGGTCTCAGACCATGACAACAAAACAGGAAGTCAATGTGCTCCAGTACAAGCTAGATTTAGATGCAACACATCTTTTAAATCTGTAATTATGCAGATAAACTCAGTGAAGAGGGAAAGAAGACAATGTAGCATCTGCCCGATTATGACACCTGAGGTCTGAGTTACAGTATCCTGAATTCAAACACCATGACTGACATGAGAACACAACTATGAGGCATCCTTTGGATACAGAATTTTACTTTGTTCTGTTGGAGGAAAAATAGCTTTAAAGAGGAAGGATTCCATTGCCTTTCATGGACCAAAGGGGTCTAAGAAATAGGAACTAGGCAGGCATAGAGCCCAAAACACCAGTTCTCTATGGCTTTTCCTCTCTTACCCAGGCAAGAGGTAGACAAAATGAATTCACCTTGATAAGTATGACTTTCTTTTAGATTTGTGAACTAGGTCTTCATTTCAAGACAAGAGTAAAAAGAGAATGGCTTAAACTAATTTATATGAAAAAAAATCCCATCCCAATGTGGGCATTAACTTTATTATTACCCGTCAACTATGGAGACTTCTTTTTTTTTTTCTTTTAAAGGGCCATACCTGTGGCATGTTGAAGTTCCCAGGCTAGGGGTCAAATCGGAGCTACAGTGGCTGGCCTACACCACAGCCATAGTAACTTGGGATCTGTGCCACACATCTGTGACCTACAGCATAGCTCATGGCAATGCCAGATCCCCAACCCACTGAGAGAGGCCAGGGATTGAACCCACATCCTCATGGATACTAGTCCGGTTCATTTCCCCTGCGCCGACAACGGGAAGTCCCTGGAGCCTTCCCATTTTTTTATCCTCCCCATACACTTACCACAAGAAGTATTGATGGTATCCCGTAGTTCTGCATATTTCCATTTACTAAGATCATATTTTTTGGTACCAGCAGCCGCTTTGGTGGCTTGTACAGCAGGGCCTCTGTAATTATTACATATGTTTGCATATTTAAACCAGAAACACGAATGAAATGTTGACTCAACAGGCAAGAAAGTGAACATAGTTTGAGAACTGGAAATAACTACTGGAAAATATATATAATAATTTTTGTATCTTTGACAGACAAGGTTAAGAACTGTGTATTTATTATATGATGCCCAGGTAGATTAAAATTTTTCCAGTGCATCATTCCAGACCCATTTTAGCAGAACATCTGATTTCAGAATTCTAGTAACCTGGCCTTCCCCAGACCTCAGCTGAAATGTCCTAACTCATGGATACAAGAACATCAAAAGTTAAGAAATACATTTATATATGTTCCTCAAAGTCAAAAACAGAAATCGACTTTTTTTTTTTTCTCTTGTCTTTTCTAGGGCTGCTCCCATGGCACATAAAGGTTCCCAGCCTAGAGGTCCAATCGGAGCTGTAGCCGCTGCCGGCCTACACCAGAGCCACAGCAACGCAGGATCTGAGCCATGTCTGTGGCCCACACCACAGCTCACAGCAACGCCAGATCCTCAACCCACTGAGCAAGGGCAGGGATCGAACCCACAACCTCATGGTTCCTAGTCGGATTCGTTAACCACTGAGCCATGATGGGAACTCCTCGACATTCTTTTTTTGGGTCTTTTGTCTTTTTAGGGCTGTACCCTCGGCATAAAGAGGTTCGCAGGCTAGGGGTCTAATAGGAGCTATAGCTGCCAGCCTACACCACAGCCACAGCAATGCCAGATCCAAGGCGCATCTATGACCTACACCACAGCTTGCAGCAATGCCAGATCCTTAATCCACTGAGCAAGGCCAGGTATCAAACCTGCAACCTCATGGTTTCTAGTCAGATTTGTTTCTGCTGTGCCATGACAGGAACTCCCCTGCCTCCCTTTTTTTTTTTTTTTTTTTTTTAAGATCATTAGAAGCACATGGAGAGCTTATTTACAACTACTGGAAGCTGCAGATGGCCAACCCCAGCATCCTTACTGGCTTCTGGGTATTTATAAGGTTCACAGGGCAGAGTGGTCCAACTGCCACCCTCTGCATAAGTCTTTAGAGACAAGCTAAAACAGCTGCCAGAGCCTGGAAATGCCTGTGACTTTTGAGCTTCTCTGTTAAAGAATACTTGACAAAGTTCTACAAAAAGCAGATAAAACCACACCCTTGTAAGCAGTGAGTAATAACACAACAACTAGTAAATGAAAGGGAAGGGTTGTAGGTCATGGGACAGATAACAGGGATTTCAAAGGGCACTAGGGTTTTATCTTGCCCTGGGTAGTAGGGATGTTTGAGTGGGGAAAAAGGAAAGAAAGAAAAAGTAAAATACATATATTTAAAATATTTAAAATTTTTAAAAATAATTTAGAAATTAAAAATAATTTAAATAAAAGCAAAATAGAAATAAAAAATAAAATACATATATTTAAAATATTTAAAAATAATTTAAAAATTAAAAGGGATAATTTTTCATAGCAGTACTAGTGAGAGCTTGGTATTTGTTTCCCTATACATAATCTAAAATAATTACTCCAAAAGTACAAGAAAATTGTCTTTTATGTAATGAAGTCCCTTATTTTTCAGCAAAAGATGGCAGAGATGCTCAGAATAAGCTGCAAGTGAACTTTTAAGCTCAAAGGAAGACTTTAAATACATCATATTTCTAGACATGAAAGGAAGATGACACGATATTAAAAGAACTAATTACTTAAGAACTCAAGTATTGCTTCTCACGTATCACACAAAGCATTTCATCTTTGTGGTTCACTGCTTGTGAGGGATGATCACAGTATAGGGTCTGAAAATGAGCTCATATGTCTCATCATTTTACATTTTGAAAGACAACGGCAACCTTGGCAAATGATCAAGACACAAACACTTAATGAAACTGATGTTTTTTTAAAACGATGGGGTTAGTAGAGGCAAACTATTACATTTAGAAAGGATAAGCGATGAGGTCCTACTGTACAGCACAGGGAATTCTATCCAGTCTCCTGGGAGAGAGCATGATGGAAGATAGGATGAGAAAAAGTATGTATATATACGTATGACTGAGTCACTATGTTGTACAGCAGAAACTGACACAACACTATAAATTAATTATAATTTTTTTAAAAATAAAAATTTAAAATAAGTAAATAAAAATGGTGTATCTTCCTGAAGTAAAGTATTCTTCCGTTAAGCTTAAAAATGAAATAACTAAGACACTTGTGCCTCTTGATGAGGCCTATGTATGCTTTCCTTTTAGAGAATAAAAAATAGCATACTGCATCCTACATACTTAAAAATTGTCAGACATGATGATATTTAGTTACACATAAGCCTGGCTGAAGAATAATATGGCCATTTAGTCCTTCCTGCATTTTCATGGTTGATATCCGTTCCAAGTTTACTGCAGAATCTCTTCTTTTCAGAAGCTGTGAGACTGGCCATTCTCTATGTAGCTTTTTCTTCGTAAATGCTTTGCTCAAAAGAGCCAGCTGTGTGTCAGCAAGGTCCCTCTATTACCCTTAACAATAAATTATGCTTTAAACACTATTCAAATATTCTTTTTCTCTTATCTACATCCCCAAATCACCATTTAATAAACTAACAAAAAAAATTCTTTTTCTTCCCAGCTCTCATAACAGTCTCCTCTAGAAGAGAAGCTGCAATTATGAGTTTTTGTTGTTGTTTTCTTTCCTTTTGAAAGAGAAAATGATTTTACATAATATACAGCTTTATAGATTGTCAGAATATATATGAGTCACTACATATAAGTTGTTTTGTTTTGATACTTCAAAAAATCACACTGAATTCAAATTATTATTGCTTAAAATATGGTTTTACTATTACTTTTCATTCATAATACCTCAAACAAAAATACACCCGGTAAAAGCATATTTAGCATCCTAAGAAGTGCACAAATCATTTTGTGCATTTAAGTGCTTCCCCCGTCTCTGGAGTTATTAAAATAGTAAAATGAAGGTGCAATTTACTGATTATTTAGACTTGTTATAAAGACATCAATGACAGAGTAAGGTAGTCGCAAAACTGACTTCTGTTTTTTTTAAATGTATTGATTTTAACACTTTCAATTCGCTCTGGAACTTCAAAACTGGAAGTTAAAATGTTATTGATTTGTATTATGTGGTAATGGATCAGATCCTGCTGGAAGTTAAAAGGTTACTGATTCATATCCATGTGGTAATGGACCAGATCCTGTTGGGAAGGTACAATTCCTTGGTGGCTCAACTCTTACATCAGTTTGGAAAATGTGTGCCACAGTGCACAGGGGCCACCTGGTGCCACACTCTTCCTAGTGTCCTCTGTCCCTTTCCACCAGTCAGGGGCAGCACCAGCCTTGGAGTGGGGGGGACTTCAAAATGTCCCTTTTGCTGTGATGACAGGAAGGATTCTCCTGCTGAGACTGAACTGGTGGGGCCAGCGATTAGCAGAACTACCAACAAGGCACAGTCACATGCAAAATGCCAATGGCATCCCCACTGAGAAATGCCAGTTTAGAGGAACACTGTTTTGGGGGGTTTGTTTGTTTACCTTTTTCTATGTTAAGATGGCATGAGGGCAGAGTGACATTTCTTATACAGAAAGTTACAAGGAAAGAATAGGTTACTCATATATAACAGGTTCTGGTCCCAATAAAGAAAAGTAATTTTAAAAATATGATTTTGAGGTGACACTTATTTCCCCAAATTATACTGCACTAACCTACTCAAAATTTCTGACATTTCTTTCGCCATTTGCTCCCTATAAGAAAAATGATAATACAGTATAAGTACACAAATGACAACTACATACATTACTTAAAAGCTCTAAAAGCATAATTAAAATCTGTATTTTCAATAGTATTATTGATTTACTAACCACAATCATTTTACTTTGTAAAGGTCAATAATATACTTTACAGCATACATAGCCATAAAATACAGGTAAAAATTGTTTAAATCCAGTTCCAGTTATTTGAACTTCATTTTTGCAGTAGAAACTTTTAGATAAAATGTCATGAGAGCCACCCTTCTGTGATATTTTTATGTATAGAATATAATCAGCATGTTCTAAATGTTGGCTTGGCAGGACATAGATTCTATACCAGGATTTCTGGTATTTATATGTATATCTCAAATGTTACTTAGATTCTCTCTATGTGGGGAATTTTTATAACAATAATATACACTAGCACCAAAATTAGCATTACATGTATTACTTGAGATTATGAGCTATTTTAGATATTAGTCGAACGAACTATCATTTATACTGAAAACTAAGCTATGACTCAAATACTTTAGATATTTTATTCTTATCTATATTCCCACATCTACTTCTACAGACATAAAGTATAATTAAGAACACAAAACAAAATGAGTGTTAAAGTTTAAACAAAATTAGCAACCATAAAGAAAGAAACCAAATCTAAACTACTGTGACTCAGCACCAAACAAGAGCTAAAAGCAAAATAATGGTGACGGTGATGATTCAAATTTACTTCAATAAGGAAAATAATGCTCCTAAAAAGTATCCATAATCTACTAAAAAAGAAGAAAAAAAGGTTATATGATTAAATCAAATGTTTAAAGCGGAAATGACATACGGTGTCATTTTGGGTCCTGCTCCATCAATTCTGTAAAAAGAATACATACATTTTAGTCAACACCACAACCAATTCTGAACTGTGAAAATCTGGATGGTGCCAAATTTGTGTTTCAATGACTTTGCTCATTGATTTTTAAAAACATTGTTATCTTTATCTTACATATGATTCAGAGTTTTAATGTTTTTAAATCTTCATTACAACGATTAGAAAAGAATAAAGGCATTCTGTGAAAATTAAAGAATAAATGTATTACATCTGGATTTAAAAATTATTCATGTGAGGTTTGTGCGTTTTTAGTAGAATCTGGGTTTTACTTTATAACGTTAGGTAATATGAAATCACTGCTTTGCATTAAGTATCATATGTGTAATTGACTGAGATCATATTTTAAAATATATTACATATATGGGAAACAATTCTTACTTAGAAGTTACTGGATGGGAATCCAAGCTGGAAAAGTAACTTGAAATTGTTTACTGCAGTAGAATCTATCTACGTTTTGGAGGTTGGTTTTTTTTTTTTTTTTTTTTTTTTTGTCTTTGTCTTTTTAGGGCTGTACCCACAGCATATGGAGGTTCCCAGGCTAGGGGTCGAATCAGAGCTATTGCTGCTGGCCTACACCAGAGCCACAGCAATGCCAGATCCAAGTTGCATCTACAACCTACACCACAGCTCATGGCAATGCTGGATCCTTAACCCACTGAGTGAAGCCAGGGATTGAACCCACAACCTCAGGGTTCCTAGTGGATTTGTTTCTGCTGTGCCACGACAGGAACTCCTACATATCTTTTTTTACTGTATCACAGAACCCCCAAATTTTTCATGCTATATATTAAGACACAGTTACTTAGAGAGGTTCTCACTCATAAATTTGTTAGAATTAGGTATTAACAGGGGTAACACAGGAGTTTCCATTGTGCCTCAGCGGGTAACAAACCCAACTAGTATCCACAAGGAGGCTCGATCCTGGCCTTACTCAGTGGGTTAAGGATCTGGCATGGCCGTGAGCTATTGGCGTAGGTTGCAGATGTGGCTCAGATCCCTCGTTGCTGTGCCTGAGGTGTAGGCCAGAGGCTACAGCTCTGATTCGACCCTTAGACTGGGATCCTCCATATGCCGCAGGTGCAACCGTAAAAACACACATGCGCACACACACACACAAACAAAAAAACAACAACAAAAAACAAGGGTAACACAAACATTCAAAAACATTTAGTTGCAGCCCATGAGTAAGATAAAATGTTTGATACATGGAAAAGCTATAGAGAATATCATCCATGATGAAGGCTCATGCTTGTAGAATAGAGCATAAAATACCCAGGAGGTTATTTCAGAAGGAAAAGAGTTCACCCTCAGGTCAAGCTTCCTGGAAAAGGGTTGACAGAAAGGACATGAAAGGGCATTTCAGAGAGGAGACCACCCCTAAGGCTGTCCCATGGGAGAACTAAAACTAACTCTTTTGCCTTTCAAGTCATAACTGTTTGAGCATCTCCAAATTACTTGGTAATGATCCCATTATGTAGTTAGTTGTGTTTAACTTAAATCAAAAGCAACTCGCCCCTGAGTTAAAGGCCCTAAATGCTCCACTCTTTCTCTGAGACCACTCTCCTTGGAAGAAGTACATCTTCCTGAAGATAAGGAGGAGTCTGCATATGATCCAGTATCTTATAAATATTACATGGAATGACACTGGACAGAGTGAAATATTTCAAATGCTTAAACAGAGTTAAGCCATAAATACTAACAATGACTCCATTAATGAGTCTCTTATTAACAAGCTGCAGTGATAATAAAGTCAGCTTTGTCAAGAGCAGGACTTTATATCTCGACAGCTGTTTAGTTTGCTGGGAGCCTGGCTCAGCCCACAAGTCAGTTAGACACAAAGGCTCCAGCCATGCCAACAACACAGGAGGAGGGGACATGGCAGCCAAGCTAAGTCCTCAGTTACTAAAGCCACAGTCTGGCAAAATATTTTAATTATAATGACATGCTAATTAAAATACTAAACCCAAGAGCTTAACCATGACGATAACACATAGGCCTATTTCACTTATTTAAATGTTAACTTTCACGTACAATTCAGACTCCAGAGCTCCCTGATAAAATCGTTTATTAGGAAAAAGTGTGAAAGCAACTTAAACTACCTTTTCCTTCCCTTTGTCTTCAGCTAATCTAATCTAATCACCACCTTGTGATGGGAACCAAGGTTTTTTTCCTTTTGCAAGGAAACAGCAACATCTAGTGGTCGCATTTTAACTATTTTGTCACAAACAGTGCTCTGACCTGAAAATCATACACCTCCCTGCCCTCAATATACATCCAACATAGATACCAACACACAAAAGATCCACCACAAACTAGTTTTGCTTTGTTTATACAAATAAATAATTTAAAAATAGCTGATGTTTTTACAATCTATTTTTTTTAAAATGAATCTTTTATAGTAAAACCTTCCTGCAACTTTTAATAAGAACTTCCATTATTCCTCCACATTCCATACTATTTAGAGGTAATTCAGAAACCTGAGGGGCCAGAATATTTCAATGTGATTAAGCTTCCTCCTTGGAAAGAGAGATCTACTAAATCATAGGGGGCTGGGGATAGGGTGTCTATTTGTACGTAAAATTTCTCAAGGGTTAGAGTGTATGATACATTAAAAATTTGCACTAAGTAAATGATAAATCCCAACCTCAAATATATTAAACTATATTACAACATATTCACTGATTTTTACATGCATATTTAAAAGCAGATATCTAGAAATTATTCATCTACTTTTCATACAACACTGATAATTTTGGAGTAAAACTTAAGATATTTTCTTAAAGCACTCATTAACTGAAATATCACTTTTAATTTTCCATAGTTCAGCAGTTGGAGGAAATCAGTAGTTTCATTTACTTGGGTGGAGAAGTGAATATAAACAAGTTTTAAACGGCAAATATACCAGGCACTAGAAAACAGGACTTCATCCTACCCCTTCTACACTGAACTGAGAGGCCACAGGTAAAGATGCATGTCCCTGGTCCCGCCCCGCCCCACCTGCCCCGCAGTACCTGCGCAGCCCAGGGTCGGCCTGCGCCTCGTCACTGATGAGCTCTGCCTCGCTCTGGGCAATTCGCAGGGCCAGCTCCCGGTCCCGGCGCTCCTGCTCCAGAACTGCCTGCTGCTGGGACTCCTCCTCCCGCTGTCGGGCCAGCTGCGCCTCCACCTCAGCCTAACAAGGACAGAAGGTCATGGCACCCAGGCCTCTCCCTTGGGTACCTGATCATCCCTGCCACCAAGTAAAACTGTTCCATACACATTTTTTTTTTCTTTTTACTAAGAAATAATACTGTTTAACCAGAAATCCTTTCTATTCTCTTCTATATTATTCCAAAGGCTTCTTTCCCCAAACCAAGTGTTCTATTCTACCGCTAAAGTGCGAGTACCCCAAACATCACCCAAGTATCTAGGGTGTCATATTAGCATAGACACCTGAACAACAGATGCCAGGACTGTACTGTGCTAGTTGTGCGCAGGGTAAATTAGAAAGCCAAGACAGTCATTTCCTCCTGGCCCAGGTTAAGGATCCCGTGTTGTCACCGCAGCAGATGGGGTCACCGCTGTGGCTCAGTTTGTTCCCTGGCCAGGGAATTACCATATGCTGCAGGTGCTGCCAAAAAGAAAAAAAGAAAGAAAGAAGGAAAGCCAAGACTAACAGTCACTCAAATATCACTTGCTCTCAAGATGTGGACTTCTTTAAAAATAGGGGTGGAGAGAATATCTTAATCCTAACCTATTAATATTGGTGTCGACAAAGTTGTAACATTCTAAAACACAATTATGTTTTAACCAAATTTTGACCTGACTTTCCCTAATGATTAATAAAAAAAGAGCTAATACTGTTATAAATACTTTAACATGTGTTAACTCATTTAATGCTCACAACTATTACTCATCTCCATTCCAGAGAGAGAAAACTACGGCTCACAGTCACTCACATGACTCATGCAGTGTCACAATTTCTGTTAGCAAGAGACCCTGAATTTGAACTCGCTTCCATAGCTCCAAAGCCTCTTCCCCTAAACACTTCAGAAACAGCTTTTCTCGTCTCTGGGATAAACCAATGACAATTTATCTAACAAGTCAGGACCTCATTTTCATTTTTTAATAATTTTGTAGATTCTATTTTGATAGAAATTCTGTCTGACTGCCTAGTAAGTTACAAACCTGAATACGTTTTTCATCATCTTCCCTTTTCTTTCTCTCTTCTTCTTCTTGTTTTCTCTTTGCTTCCATCTCAAGTTTCCTAACAACAACAACAACAAAAAAAACCTCTTTAAAAATGTAACAAAAAATAAGGAATCCTTCAGAAGAAAATTAACTATTAATAAACAAAGTTTACAGGAGTTCCCCTTGTGGTTCAGCAGTTAACAAATCTGACTAGCATCTATGAGGAGGCAGGTTCAACCCCTGGCCTTACTCAGTAGGTTAAGGATCCGGTGTTGCCATGAGCTGTGGTGTAGATTGAAAACATGACTCAGATCCCGCACTGCTGTGGCTGTGATGTAGGCCAGCAGCTAGAGCTCCGATTGGACCCCTAGCCTGGGAACCTCCATATGCCCAGGGTTCGGCCCTAAAAAACAAAACAACAACAACAACAAATAAAGGTTACAAAATGGAAAGTCAAATTAACCTCCTAGCTACATACACGATCAACTTACTTTAAAAAATACAATCTAACTCTCCTGACAGTAATTATTATGAAAGAGAACAAATACAATTGTATTCTATACCCTTTAATATCTCTACATTAATTTGGTTACAAAGCCTTCTTTGTAAGGTTGTGATTACATTGTTTCCCTTTACTCTTTCTACAATTAGACAACTTTTTTTTTTTTTTTTTTTTTTTTGCTTTTTAGGGCCACACCCAGGGCATATGGAATTTCCCAGGCTAAGGGTCGAATTGGAGCCACAGCTGCTGGCCTACACCACAGCCACAGCAACACAGGATCCTGAGCCACATCTGTGACCTACACCACAGCTCATGGCAACACCAGATTCCCAACCCATTGAGCGAAGACAGGGATCAAGCCCACATCCTCATGGGTACTAGTTAGGTTCGTTACTGCTAAGCCACGACTGGAATTCCTGGGAATCATGGTTTTATAAAGAAGTTAAGAAATCTTCAGGTGGAAGAGTTTAACCAAAATTCAGATTACAGTTAAAATCATTTTATGTTATTATTATAAAATGAGGTTACTTTCTCCATTTTCTAACTTTAAAATTAGTATCTAAAAATAAAAATATGACGTTTAAAAATAAGAATATTCATTGACCACCATCGACAATGAAGAGGTGACTCTCCTGGTGGCTTCTAAATCAGGACACAACATAAATGCCTTACATCCGCCTTTCCTCCTCCTCCTTTCTTCGACGTTGTTCATCTTCTTCACGTCTTTTTCTTTCCTTTTCCATTTCTTCTTGAATACGCCTCAGCCTTTCTGCTTCCTCTTCTTGCTGCTTCTTTTTCTGTAATGCACTGAGGAGGACGGCTGAGCTTTTAACTAATGCATCATATTCTTTCTGAATTTGTTCCCTTGTCATCATAGTAGACTGAAAGAAAGAAAACAATGGACATGTACTTAAAAAGCTTATCTCTTCTGTTCCACAATAATGTGAACATACTGAACACTACTAAATTGTACATTTAAAAACAGTTAAGATGGTTAATTTAACAGTAGGTGTTTTTACAACTTATCAAAAAAAAAAAAAAAGCATGCACACAGCAAAGACTGGACAAGCTGGTAAGCAATAAGCCCATGACCTTGGTTATACTGCTTAAACATTAAATACTATTCAAAAAACTTTAAAGTTATCTTTGTGCACAAATATCTGTGTCCATTTCCTATCAAACAAGTAATCAAATATCTAAGGGGGCACTATGGACAAAGCAACATACTTCAGTTTTACATTATTTTTTAAGGACTGATTAGCTAATTTTGCCAGAATTTACTACTCTTTAAAAGTAATGTTCAAATAATACCTCAGGAATATTTAAGAAATTATCAAATGCTCCAAAACTGCTAAAGGATATTTCTAAATGAGTCTTCAAAAAATGTGGGTGGGTTAATTTTACTGATTAACACCACATAAACAGGTATATCTCTTGACAGATCTGTAAAACCAGCTAAAGTTATCCAAAACACTGTTGTTTTTCTCTTGACTTCTTTCTCCATTCTACTGCTAAGATTTATCATTGTCTACAGAAAATATCTGCAGAAGACATTATCAAAGGCTCACTTTAAAAATGCACTGAAGGAGTTCCTGTCGTGGCGCAATGGTTAACGAATCTGACTAGGAACCATGAGGTTGCGGGTTCGGTTCCTGCCCTTACTCAGTGGGTTAACGATCCGGCGTTGCCGTGAGCTGTGGTGTAGGTTGCAGACGTGGCTCAGATCCCGTGTTGCTGTGGCTCTGGTGTAGGCCGGTGGCTACAGCTCCGATTGGACCCCTAGCCTGGGAACCTCCATATGCCGCAGGAGCGGCCCAAAGAAATAGCAAAAAAAATAAAAAATAAAAAAAATAAAAATGCACTGAATTGTGAAAGGACATGAGAAAAACATTAAGGTCCTAAAATAGAAGAATATATGTATAGACAGATGTTAATGAACAGGCATATAGAAAACATGTTCAATCCCACTGGTAATAAAATGAAAATCAAAACTAAAAAAGGCCTCCTTTTTTTCACCTAGAAAATATGAGGGAAAACTAATGGTTACTTCATAATAGTTAAGTATTATGATGTAGCCTATATGAAGATAATGCAGTAACAGGGATGAGGCAATAACATAATCATAGGAATACAAAATTAAGTGTACATTATAATGAGAACTACACAAAAATATGTGCATATAAAATAAGACTGAGGGGACTATGCAATAGTATAACAGGTGAATGTGCTAGTGTGGAGGTTAAGAATTCTGGGGTGATCTCCAAATTTCCAATTATATTGCATTTCTTTTATAATTTAAAAATTAGTTTCAGCAAGTAGAAACAAAATAATTTGCATTCATCCTCTCTCAGTCATGATTTTGCAAAAGCTTACCAACAGAGATTTTAGTTAGTACTTAGGGCAAATCTTTTTTTTTTTTTTTTTTTGTCTTTTTGCTGTTTCTTGGGCTGCTCCCGCGGCATATGAAGGTTCCCAGGCTAGGGGTCCAATCGGAGCCGTAGCCACCAACCTACGCCAGAGCCACAGCAACACGGGATCCGAGCCACGTCTGCAACCTACACCACAGCTCACGGCAACGCCAGATCCCCAACCCACTGAGCAAGGGCAGGGACCAAACCCGCAACCTCATGGTTCCTAGTCGGATTCATTAACCACTTTGCCACGACGGGAACTCCCCAAGGGCAAATCTTTTCTAGCAACAGATGAACTGCATAAAAATGGTCTTCTTTTTAATTTTTTTGCCATGAAAATATTCAAACATAGAGAATATAATGAGCATCATTCACTATCACTGAGACTCAACATTTGTAACACGTGGTATCTTTTTAAAAAAAAGACATTTTCTATACAATTTCAATACCAATAACAAAAAGATATTAAATTATTTTTAAAAGTCACAGTCATTTGGATTAAAATTACATACCTTAATTTTGGCCATTAAAGCATCAATAGAGATTTCAAGGTCCTTGACCTGTTTACTCATTTCCTGTTTTCCATCTTTCAGGGCACTTACTACTTCGTTAAATTTGTCAAGCCGTTTTTTCAGTGTGCCCACCTTAACAAGGCCGTCAATGCTATAAAGATAATGGTTCATCAGAGTTTAATTTCACCTATCAATGCTACAGATTTTTCATTTTAATAAAATCTGAAACATTGCTAAACAATATTTCACTTCTGTTTTCACATTATTTAATTTTCTCTTTTTTTTGATCTCTTGAAGGTAAAAAAAAATCATCAAATACGGATGTGAATGACATTAATATCTGTCAAAAAGTATTTAAGTCTTCTATATTTACAATGAAAATTGGAGAATTCAAAGTATAGAGAATTTAAAAGAGTAATCTCCTTGAAAAAAGTGTTAAAGATTAACAGTTATTCAGACTTCCAAGGTCTAAATTAATGATAAAAGACTAAAATAAGAAATAAAGATTAAATTTATAGTGACAAAATATAATTCCTACAGATAATCTTGAAAATTATGGTCAAAACATCAATGAGATGTTTTTAAAAACAATGTCAACTTGACATGTATCAATAAACTCTAGTCACTAAAATAATCAGAACAAAATAGCTTCTTTCAACCATTTACTTCAACTTTTCATAGTGTTTGCATTTTTGTAAGCTACTTCAATCCTTTTATAGAATGAGGCAAGTAATGAACTAATGAAATAATTAGTTAACTAATACAAAAAAAAAACCATAAATAACAGACTAATACAACTTTCTTCAAAGAACATAAGAAAAAAGAAAACTCTGTGAGTATCCAAACTGCTCTTCGGTATGACTTCACACCATTTTATGTTAAGGTAAATAGGTTGTGCTATTCATCTTACCGAGGTTTGTGTCTCCTTTTGCAAAGCCACATTCGAATAGTTTTCTGCATTTTAATGCAGGCTTCAGCTCGATATTTTATTTTGTTTTTCACTGTTTGAAGAGGAAAATATAATGATAGAAAATTATTTGGTTGAAATCAGACATGAAGTATCTTTAAAAAAACCACTCATTTCCACAATGCAATTGTAAAGTAATATACAATTTTGATGATTATACCAGAAACAAAATCAGCCATCTTAGCATTTCTTTAATTCCTTATACTTCTTAAAATAAAAAGCACTTCATGAATACTGCTAGATGTAACATTTTATTTTATTTCATTTTTGTCTTTTTAGGGCCACATCCACAGCCATGTTCCCAGGCTAGGGGTCGAATCAGAGTTACAGCTGCTGGCCTACACCACAGCCACAGCAACACTGGATCCTTAACCCACTGAGCAAGGCCAGGGATCAAACCCGAGTCCTCATGGATGCTAGCTGGGTTTGTTAACCCCAGAGCCACACCAGGAACTCCCAGATGTAACATTTTAAATGTATTATTTCCTTATTATGCTACACTAATGCTTCCCAAACTCTCCTAGGCAATATCGGTCCATGAAATGTGAACAAGTGCGTCTTGTAAATAGGATGCACTTGTCAAATGAACTTAGGAGAAGCTATGTGCTATATCTCCTTTTGGAGATTCACAATGAACATATAGTGTGAGGTCTCTAAAAATCCTGTAACAAAGGATTCTATTGAACTTCAGATACCCAGAATATCCCACACTGATCTGATTTTCAAATATTTCTTTCAGAGGTTCCCCATTAACATCCTACAAAGATTCTGGCTAATTACTGACTTGAACTACAAAACACAGTCCACAAGCGAATGCTATAGTAGACATAACTTTAATATCATATGTTTGCCATCATAATGCAATGTTTAAAGCTAAAGGCATTTAACTATAGTGACAGATATGTGCATAATTCACTTGCGAAGGGATAGGATAAGAGTTTCTGTTATCTTTCCTCTTTGTTACAGTTTTGTTTTTGTCTATAGCACAATTGAACATCAAAAGACCTCATGATTGCATGCATATTGCTTGCATGATTCCTTTTTATTAGGTCAAAGGAATATTTTTTAAATTAATATGCAGCAGCTTAGTGAATCCTTTTCATGTGCCTAGCTCTGTTCTGTGGAGAATATGTGGATGAGGAGGCAATTACAAATTTAGCAAACCAACAGCTCCCTACTACAGGTTTGCCAGAGACCCTCAGGTATCCTAAATATTTTGTCCCTCATCCTTGTTGTGGGTCAAAGATAATTAGTTGTTACAACATCCTAAGACTTTAGACTTTGTCCCATATTAATGGAAAGTCTTAAAGGCTTTTTGTTAGAGACTCTGGGAAGATAAGTCTAGGAAGTCAGAAAAATCAGTTTGGGAGCCACTGAAGTTAAGATTCAAAGGAGAGGAGCCTCACTAAGACAGTGGCAATAAACAGCAAAGAATGTATGGTGTTTGGAGAGAAAATCAACAGTTTGTTGACTGGCAAGATTTCAGGGACAAAAAAGAGACAATCACAGTTCTGAAATTTTTAGTGTGTGTTCTGGTGGTGCCTTGCAGGTGGAAAGAAAAGTTTTGGCTTAAGTCTGAGAGTCTGGGCTATGGTGTGGGGATGGGAGAAAAGAGAGAAGGAGGGGGAGAGAGGGAGAGGGGAAAAATCAAGATAGTGAGTTCTGTTTTTTTAGGACACGATAAAATTAACTATCCTATAATACATGCAATTAAAGAAGATAAGTATCTTACACACAAAAAAATTTAAAAACTGTCCACAAGTACTAATTGATCATCTACTACATATAAGATGTTACAAGAGGAACCAGGGACACAGTGAATAAGCAACACAGTCTCTGTTGTCCAGCACTCAGCACTGAGGTAAAATTTTAACATTCCATAGACAAATTCATTTCCAAAGTAATTCCAGATCTTGGTGTGAAAAAAAACACCTACATTTAATGACTGAGAGCGAGCACCACTGAACTTTCTTCCAGCGACTGCAGATAAGCCAGTGATTGACTCTCTTAACCAGCTCTGCTAAGTGGTCAGGGTCGGACTTCATAATCTGATCAAATTCTGCAAACTAGGAAATAAAATAATTGACTTTCAGTATCAAAAGACAGATGTGTTTAAACATAGAAAGAGGTACAAAATAACTAGAACTCAAACCCAAAATCTAACTTTCTAGAAGTGGTCACAAGCCCATGAACAGACACGTCTCAGTGGGTACATAGCAAACCCTAACCCATTCAGCTGTATTTTGCTGCCTTTCTTTTCCTTTATCCAGGACCTTTCTTTTGAGGGTTCAGGGGTGGGAGGAGTTACTCATTGCTATTTAGCAGACTCAATAATAAAAGTAGAAAAAAAATCTTTTTTTTTTTTTTTTTCCTTTTATAGCCACACCTGCAGCATATGGAAGTTCCTGGGCTAGGGGTCGAATCGGAGCTGCAACTGAGGCCTATGCCTTAGTCACAGCAACACTGGATCCTTAACCCACAGAGTGAGGCCAGGGATTGAACCCACATCCTCACAGAGACAACGTCGGGTTGTTAACCCACTGAGCCATGACAGGAACACTGAAAAAAATCTTAAATGACAATTACAGATGCCTGGCAAAAAGGTTAAACAGAGAAAAGAATGAAAAAAGGGCTACTATCTCTCTGATTTGGCTCATCCGTAACCTCAGATAACTATACAAGTGAAGGTCAGCTTTATAAAATCAGGTACCACCAAAACTCTTACGACCCTCCCAACTCACATTCTTAATATGTTGAGATAAGAAATTGCTACTAAGACACACGCAACACAAATAAAACATCTATTAGGTTACTGAATAATAAAATACATTATTTCCACAATTTACTACCAATTTACATATTAATTTCTAACCTTTACCAAAAATCCCACTACAGTATACTAAGGGTGTTACATACCTATCAAAATAACAGCCTCTTATAATCATAGTTAAATTAAAGGTAACAAAATGAGGAGTTCCTGCCATGGCACAGTGGGTTAGGAATCTGATTGCAGAAGCTCAGGTCACTGTGGAGCTGTGGGTCCAATCCCTGGCCTGGTGCAGTGGGTTAAAGGATCCGGCATTGCCGAGGCTATGGTACAGGTCACAGCTATGGCTCAGATTCAGTCCTTGGCATGGGAACGTCCATATGCCATGACTATGGTCATAAAATTAAAAAAAAAATTTTTTTCAAGTAACAAAATGAGATTAAAGTTCTGTGAAAATCTGCTTTGCAGTTCCTGTTGTGTCTCAGTGGGTTAAGGACCTGTCTTTGTAAGGATGCAGGTTCAATCTCCATCTTTGTTAAGGGGGTTAAGGATCTGGTGTTGCCATGAGCTATGGCATAGTTCCCAAATATGGCTTGGGTCCAAGGATGCTGCGGCTGTGACACAGGCCAGCAGCTGCAGTTCCAATTCAACCCCTGGCCTGTGAACTTCCATATGTCACAGGTATGGCCATAAAAAGAAAATAAATAAATTAATTAAATAAAATAAAAAGAAAATCTGTGTTGCACTTCCACTGTTCCTTCTGCTGATTAATTTTTCTAGAGGTAAGCAAGACATCTACCAGGCTCTTAATTCTAAAAAAATTACTACAGCCCTTAAATGAGAAATGTTGAGTTTATGATAAATAGGTTAGGTTGATTACTTAGCTAACTATGAAGACTTATTCATTTTTTCTTAACTTTTTTCTCTTATAAGAGATGGTATACATTCTCTGCAGTAAAAATATCATAGGAAAGTGCATACACTGGTAATGTACTACACAGATTGCATCTTATGCCCCAAAATGTGAAATCTGATTTATTTATTATGAGTAATTCAGCCTTCAAGTACTAAAGATATTTATTCATGATTCTGCTAAGTCAAACAAGTATAGTTAGCTATTATATAATAAAAATTGTGTTAAAAAGGATGTAATTATTTAATCAATGTTAAAGGAGTCAGGAATGGTGAAAATATTATGAACAGATTATGAATAGTATTTAAGAATTTCTGTATTGAATATATTTAGTTATGAAAGTCTATAATTCAATATTGTCATAGTATAAGAATCTGTAAATACCACAAAAACAGAAAAGTAGTCCCACTTTCTGTATGTTATACACCTACTATGTTCTAATAGATCTCGTTATCACCATGAAAACTCAAAAGTACTGTGAAATTCTTAATTATTGAAGACTGAATTAGTATGTTTTAGAAAAGCTTTCAACTTGCTTAAAACAGAATTATTTTCTGGTTAACCCTTTTTAGTAAAAAAAATTCAATTAAACAACACTTTGGGAGTTCCCATTTTGGCACAGTGAATCTGACTAGTATCCATGAGAATGAGGGTTCGATCTCTGGCCTTGCTCAGTGGGTTAAGGATCCGGTGTTGCCATGAGCTGTGGTATAGGCCAGCAGCTGCAGCTCTGATCCAATGCCTAGCCTGGAACTTCTATATGTTGCGACTGCGGCTGTAAAAAGCAACCAACCAAACCAAAAAAACAAACAATACTCTGATGCCAATACTTTCAAAGCTGAAAAAAACTGTATAGACTGTTAACATTGTAAAATTCTCAACATTATAAAGTTATGTGTTACACATATATGCATGCCCATAGTGATCATCTAATTTAAGAACATTTAACTAAACACTTAAAAATTTTCACTGACTCCCACTATCCTTATTAATTACGTTAAAGTTTAAAATAAAAACATATTTACCTTGCCAGGTCTAAAAAATACTTTTGTTAACCCAAACTTGTAGTCAATTTCATTTAAGCCCAGGGCTTTAAAAAGAGCCTGAAAAATAAAAGTTAAAAGCCAATAATTCATTAATAAGAAAGACAGTTTTAGCTAAGAAATCTCAATTTAGGTAGTCTTGTACCTTACAAAATAGTCTTGGGTCTAATCTTGCAAGCTTATCCGGCATATACTTCTTATACATGTTGTAGAGTTCATGAAATGAAGCCCGTGATGGAAACCCGCCCTGCATCAGGTCCAAAACAGACACCATACCTAGATTCAAAAACACAAGCTGTTGTCACCCTCTGTGCACAAGTCCAAAGACAACTTGTAAATGAGCAAAGAATCTTAAAAATTAATGTTTAGAAAGGGTAGTTTATAGAAATTATGAGCAGTGAAATATTACATAGTAAATACCACACTTAAACTCAGTATGCCACTGTAGCCAAATTTCACCTAAAACCTGCCTGACCAACTATTTTCTAGAGACAAAATATTGGTCTAGAAATCTCAAATCTAGTTTGTATCTTTTTTTTTTTCCTGCAAGAAACCTTTGTGTCACAAATCACAGTATAAAAGGCAAAGACCAGCTACTTTCCAAGTCCTGAGGATACGTATGGAACAGATTCCTGATGGAGTTTCCAAGACAAGTTAGACACTTCCCCAGTTCTTACCAGCACTTAAACAAAGCAAATGGAAAAGAAAGGAGAGCTGTTTCACCACAAAGATCCTCTTTCAGTCACCTCCCAAGGAACTAGTCCATTGGGGTAAAGAGTCTACATACAGTATGACTCTAGTAAGTGACTGATTTGAGCCTTGAGTCAATGTGAGCTTTTTATCTCAGGAGAAGCATAAAATAGCCAGCACTTTTGTTTATTAAAAAAAAAAACCTGGGTTTCAGTCTACTGGACTACTGAAATCAATGAAGAAACTAAGATTATTCAATAAAAAGTGTTAGGACAAATGGCTAAACATTTAGAAAACAAAAATAACATCAGATCCTTACCTCACTCCTTATACCAAAATAAATTTCTGCTGGTCAAAAATTTAAATGAGCAAAATACAATTATAAAATATTACAAATGAGTGTATTTTTATTTTAAAATAATCTCATTAGAAAGACAGACTCTCTAGGCAATCAGATTGCATTTCAACCTGTCTGACTGGCAAAGGTATAGAACCCAATGGTAATTGGCAACAGTGAAAGCGCACAAAGACACAGACCTACATTCTTAGTGAGAGAGAAAACCAGCACAACAGTCTTAGATGGCAGTCTGTAATATTTATTTACATTATTAAATTAATATTAAATTTTAACAACAGAGGTTTATGCCTTTGGCAGAGTGCTTTCCACTTCTATAAATCTATTTTACAACTCACCACACATGTGGGCAAAGATACACATAGCTTACTGGGTCACTGCTGGTCACAGAAAGAAAACAGAGAAACAACCTAAATATTAATCAAATTATGTTACAACCCTACAATAGAATATGATATATTAATTAAAAATAACAGGAGAGTGCTTTAACAAGTATAAACTACCTGTTACTTTACGTCCAAGACACAATTAGGTAAAGTGGTCACTCCTGAGAAGTGAGACTTCTTTTTACTCATGTTATTCTGGACCATTTCATTTTTGTTACAGTGGACATATATAACTATTCTAATTTTAAATATAATATAATAAATATATATTATATGTGATATAATTCCTAATATATATATTATGTAACAATGTAATAAATATATATGTAACATAATTTCTAATATATATTACAAAAATATATCATAAATATATACAATTACATGAAATTTAATATTAAATTTAATACACTCTAAAGAAACACATAAAGGCAATTGTTCCCATGGAAAGAAACCTCCAGGACTAGACTTTGTTTGGGGCTCTGCTTGGAGAAATAAAAGTAAGGTTTGGTTGGCATTCTCACAACTGGTGCCCATTTATAACAGATAAACAAATGTGTGTCCCAGCCTCTGAGTCCCTCGGCTTGCCCTGTACCTACAAACACAGGAAGTGGCACACAGAAGTTCATTAAGGAATTTCATGGAGGAGTTCCCGTTACGGCTCAGTGGTAATGAACCTGACTAGTATCCATGAGGATGTGGGTTCAATCCCTGGTTTCACTCAGTGGGTTAAGGACCCAGCATTGCTGTGAGCTACTATGTTGGCTGCAGATGCAGCTCAGATCCCATGTTGCTACGGCTGTGGGATAGGCCAATGGCTACAGCTTCAATTCAGCCCCTAGCCTGGGAACCTCCATATGTTGCAAGTATGGCCTTAAAAAGACCAAAAAAAACAAAAAAGCAAAAATGATCTGAAGAAAATATTACAAAAATACATCCATCTATATTCATGTAGGAATACAATGGACATGAACTTTGTGTTAAAATTAGTCCCAAATAAGTCTTTATTTCTAGACTGTGCATTTCACTCAACAAAGATTTAAGAAGTCTACAGAGTTCCCGTCGTGGCGCAGTGGTTAACGAATCCGACTAGGAACCATGAGGTTGCGGGTTCGGTTCCTGCCCTTGCTCAGTGGGTTAAGGATCCGGCGTTGCCATGAGCTGTGGTGTAGGTTGCAGACACGGCTCGGATCCCGAGTTGCTGTGGCTCTGGCGTAGGCTGGTGGCTACAGCTCTGATTGGACCCCTAGCCTGGGAACCTCCATGTGCCATGGGAGCTGCCCAAAGAAACAGCAAAAAGACAAAAAAAAAAAAGACAAAAAAAAAAAAGGAAAAATAGACAATGGATTTCCATGTAGTCTAAATGACTGAGACGAGAGGAGAGGTACAGAATTAATGCAAGTGCTATAATGGAAGAGCAAAGAAAATAGCCAAAAAAAAAAAAAAAAAAAAAAAAGAAGTCTAGGATATGCTTTGCACTGCCAGATCAGGGATCTGCATACAAGCCAAAACAGACACAGTTCCTGCCCTCAAGTCCTTTACAGATTAGAGAAGGAAAAATCAGATATAATTTATGACTGTGAAACACAGGTGCTCAGCACCTTTACTCAGGCCCCATGCTAGCTGGGGACATCAGGAAAGGCTTCCTGGAAGTTCCCATTGTGGCTCAGCAGTAATGAACCCCACTAATATCCAAGAGGATACAGTTTTGATCCCTGGCCTCACTCACCCTGCGTTGCTGTGAGGTATGGTATGGGTAGCAGAAACAGCTCCGATCCTGCGTTTCTGTGGCTGAGGTGTAAGCCAGTTGCTGCAGCTCCAATTTGAACCCTGGCCTGGGAACTTCCATATGCTGTGGATGCAGCCCTAAAAGAAAAAAAGGAAAGGCCTCCCTAAAATGACCATAAGCTGGGACAAGAAAGATGAAGATAAAAAGGAAGTAAGAGCTTCTCGAGCAGAGGAAGCACCAAGTGGCCCAATGGCCAGAGGCAATATGGAGCATTTAAGGAACTAAATCATGGGGCAGAGTGATTTAAGGATGAAGAGAGAGAGGAAAGGAAGGAAGCCACGGACATTTGGGCCAGACCACACGGGGCCTCATAAACTACGAGGATTCTGCTCTTCACCGTAATATAATCAGGAGCCATTACCGAATTTTAAGCAATAAAAAGTCATGATCAGACTTGACTCGTAAGCAGCAATTCTAGACTTATGTGAAGAACAGGCTGAGGAGTTTCGAGGAGAACACTTAGGAAACTACAGCAAAAGCCAAGTGAAAGACAGTTACAGCCTGTATTAGGACTAGGACTTGCTGTTCGCTAAGAGACTAGATCTTAAATATTCTTACAACAGACAAGCCCTGGAAATGATGTGACCCGATGAGAGTTTTAGTTCATACTAGGGTGGGAACCACTGTGCAATGTCTAAGTGTATCAAATCTACACAAATGGAATTTACATGATGCTAGGTGCTTATTATATTTCAATAAACCTGAAGGAGTAAAAGACACAGTCTTTATTCTTTTTATTATTTATTTATTTATTTGTCTTTTAAGGGCTGCACCTGGGGCATATGGAGGTTTCCAGGCTAGGGGTCGAATTGGAGCTAAGTGCTGCTGAGGCTCACAGAGATGAGAACTGCCAAGAAAAGGTGATTCAGGAGCAAGGAAATCACAGGTAACCTTATTAGGAAGTATTCTGCTGGAAGCTGAATTCTCTTGGGTAAAAAAACAGTGGAAGGCAGGAAACTGAGGAAGCAAGAATACAATATTCTTGGACAGAAAAAGAGAGACCTGGAGAACAAGAAGTGAGGCCAGAGATAGGGAGGCAGATGGATGGGGAGGTGAGAGGGAATATAGATGACCTGACAGCTTGTCTGAATGGCAACGGGAGAGATCCAGATCCATTCATTTGAAGGTTCAACACAGACAATTTGAAGATTTAGGAGAAGGAGGTGGCAAGGGGTGGGTCCAAAGAGCTGCATTCTTTTTTTTCTTTTTTTTCTTTTTTTTGCTTTTTAGGGCTGCACCGAGGCATATGGAAGTTCCCAGCTAGAAGTCAACTGGAGCTACAGCGCCAGCCTACATCACAGCCATGGTAATTCGAGATCCGAGCCATGTCTGCAACCTACACCACAGCTCACGCCAACACCGGATCCTTAACCCACTGAGTGAGACCAGGGATCAAACCCGCATCCTCATGGATACTAGCTGGGTTTGTTTCCTCTGAGCTATAACAGGAACTCTAAGAGTCACATTCTTAATGAGGAAGCGAGGCACTTTCTACATTCTATCAGGAGGGAAGTTAAGCAGGTAGAGTGTTTAGCAGCAAACAGGTAAGGCTTTGAGCCTTTTAGTAAAAAGATGTGAGTGAAACTGCCTATTGACAGATGCTTAGAGATTTTCAGAGAGCAGGGTGGGTCTAGCTCATGGGGAGAAACAGAACAGGCTAGCCAGGGAAAGCTGGAGGTCGAGGAGGAGAGCCTTTGCAGGTTAGTGATCATGAACCTATAATGGTGCCAATCTGTCTTGCCCACCTTCTCTGTGTAGATGAGCAGAAAGAAGAAAATTACATTCATCCACAGCTGAGGTTCTATGAAAGGGGTCAAGGGCAAATCAGACTCGGGGAGCCTGAAGCTTATGTGACTGGAAAGGAAGCTCTAACAGAAAAGGATGGAACTACAAATTACAAAAGAACACAAAATCAGGTCCACAGCTTTGGAAGGAGCCCGTTCAAATACAGCAGAAGCTAAAGCCACCTTAGCTTTGTAATGGGTCCACCTCTGAATGAAGCAAGATAAGGAGTCAGGGAGGGAAGAAGTGTCCCCAGAGAGGAGAGGCAGGGGCAGGTGGGGAGGGATGGAGGATGGGCAGCAGTGAAGCAAAACAGAGTGCTCGGTGCCCACAGCTTCTGTGACCCAACAAGGCAGAATCTGCCAGCAGCAGAGGAAGCAATAGTTCAACCAAGCACAGAAAAGGTTCACAGAAACTGAGGGCACTGTGCTGTTTTCCTTTCTTTTTTCCCCCAAGTGATGGAGTGGGAGAGCAAGAACACCAGAACCAAACCCCCGACCCAGTGACACTCAGGGAATTAACCTCTTTGGGACTGAGAAGGCCATGGACAGCAAGCCCAGAGGGAGATCCAGGTTTACAGTTAAAGAACTTTTATAAATTTTACTGCAATGATGGCAAACAGTTCATTTTTTATTTCACAATAAAACTCTAACCCAATCTTGCTCAAATAATTTGCTGGCTATGCTTTCCTTCCTTCCTCCCTCCCTCCCCCTCTCTCTCCCTCCCCCTCTCTCTGCCTCCCCCCCTTTTCTCCCTCCCTTAGTTTCTTCCTTCCTTCCTTTTTTCTGGCCACAGAATGAAGCAGCTTTATGTGGGATCTCAGTTTCCAGACCAGACCAGGGGCTGAACCCGGGCCACACAGTGAAAGTGCCAAGTCCTAGCCACTTGACCACAGGGAACTCCCCATGCTCTTCTTATAAATGAAAGAAACATAAAAATCTTACTGCATTTAAAAATAATGAAGATAGCTATGAAGTGTTTGAAAACACTGGACATATTAAACTGTATTTGAATGATGACCCCAATACACACTAATACAGATTACAAAAATAAAGAAATACCTGAACATTGAAGTTGAGACAAAATCTGAGCACCTTCAAAGTGGTGGCTTGTCATCTTTAAATTAGGTTTGATACAACGAATAAAGCTTGCTCCCTAGGACAATAAAGGCACTTTTAAAAAGCAATAACAAATAACATTCTTATTTTCCTATTTCAATGAATACTAGCAACTTTCAGAGAATACTACCATTAATTTATGAACCTCTTTTAAGATCATCACTAAGGAAATTAAAACAACTAGCATACAGTTATATGTAAAGCTGTTATACACTACTAATAGAAAAGTACAACAATTTTGGATTTGAGTGCCAAAAAACTTGTGTTATTGTAAAAAGTCTTTTCGCAAGATGACACACATGACTATATTCTACATTGAAAGGTATTTATATGCTGTTTCTGGGATAAGAAAACTGTTCTATGACAAGATGAGTAAATAAAATTATGCTTCTTCAAATTTAGGCCAAAGTGTTAAAAAAAAAAAATTCTACCTTTCTCATCATTCTACTTTAAAAATATAGGTCCCTGAACTTCACCTCTGCACATATTAAAGTTTCGTTTTTGTTTTTTTTTTTTGTCTTTTTTTTTTTTTTGGCTATTTCTTGGGCCGCTCCCGTGGCATTTGGAGGTTCCCAGGCTAGGGGTCTAATCGGAGCTGTAGCCACCGGCCTACACCAGAGCCACAGCAACACGGGATCCAAGCCGAGTCTGCAACATACACCACAGCTCACAGCAACACTGGATCCTTAACCCACTGAGCAAGGGCAGGGACCAAACCCACAACCTCATGGTTCCTAGTCGGATTCGTAAACCACTGCGCCGCGACGGGAACTCCGTTTTGTTATTTTTAAAAGCTTAACAGTATGCATTTAAAATCAGTGACCACATAATGTAATGCTGAATGAGGCAGAAAGAACACTGATAAGCACACAGTGAAAGTGTTGGGTACTGAAGCTAGTATATTAGACATCCAAGTAGCAGTTCCTCTTCAGAGTTGATATCTTCCAAAACTGGATAGTTATTGCAACAATGATGCTTGCTGCAAACACTTTTAGAATGCTTTTTAGAAATATCATCCTGGAGTTCCCTTCTGGCACAGCAGGTTATGGATCTGGGGTTGTCACGGAAGTGGCTCAGGTCACTGGTGTGGCTAGGGTTCCATCTCTTCCACGTGGGAAGACCCAAGTCTTTCTTTTCTTAAAATCACAAATGTTATCTAACCATTTTACAGAAGCATATTTGGGTAATAAAAATAAGTACCTCCTCACCAAACTTGGTTTTTAAACAACTTTGATCCTTAAGAGATAAATATCTGCAGTGAGAATACTTTAAGAAATGAGGATATTCAAAATAATTTCTTAATGGTTTCAAAGGAAGTCTAACAAGTTAAGCAATGATAGCACAGAGAAAATAAATATTTGGCTTTTCAAAATGACTATCTGAAAAGGAAGAGTACTCAGTTAAACTCTGTGGATTTGTTTTAAAAATAAGCCTTCTCTTGAAATTATGTCTCATTTACATAACCCACATATCAAATTTTTTTCTGTGGTGAATTTTTCTTTAAAAAAACAAAGGGAACTAAAACATCTAGTTTTGTTTTGTTTTTTTAAAGGCTCCTAGGAAATACTGCTTCTATTACAGACCTTTAGGTATTACGTCCATTTTTTCCATATCAACACCATCGTGTTGGAGAATGTTACCACCAGAATAAAAAAATGAATTCTATTCACTATGATTAATTCTAAAAAAATAATTATTTTCAGCTTCCTGAAGATATAGGATAATCCTAATAACACTCAGAGAATCTATATATTTAGAAAATAATTTGCACATACATATCTGACCTTTCTTCAGAACAAACCTAATCAAATGACAAGTATTTTAAAAACTGATTATTTTTTTTTTATCTTTTCTAGGGCAGCACCCACGGCATATGGAGGTTCCCAGTCCAGGGGTCTAATCAGAGCTG
The DNA here is from genome assembly GCF_054392235.1 of Sus scrofa. NCBI lineage: Eukaryota > Metazoa > Chordata > Mammalia > Artiodactyla > Suidae > Sus > Sus scrofa. The sequence goes on from NC_139383.1 coordinate 90,227,627, forward strand.
TAGTCGCCGGCCTAAGCAGAGCCATAGCGACTTGGGATCTGAGCTGTGTCTGCGACCTACACCACAGCTCACAACAACGCTAGATCCTTAACCCACTGAACAAGGCCAGGGATTGAAACCGCAACCTCATGGTTCCTAGTCGGATTCGTTAACCACAGAGCCACTACGGGAACTGGCCCAAAAACTTTTTTTTAAATGAGGGAATTAGGTTTTAAGTGAATTTCTAATTATTCCAGGTTTACTATGCTTATTACTATGCTAATTATGCCAGGTTTACTATGCTTATTTTTAACTGTTCCAGGTCTACCATGCTTATAATTACTACTAGAGCTTAAGAGGACCATTTAAAATCCGTCTTGTTTTTTAAGTGTACTCACAGTACTTCGAAGTTTATCCAGAAGCAAATTTAACTGTGTCTGTAAAAGAAAGGAAATCATTTTATTATTTCAAAAAGCAAAAGTACACAGTATCATAAGTAAATATTAGTGCTTCAGCAACAGAATAAAATAGCATGCAATAACACTGATACATAGCACATGATAATTTAACAACTTCTGGTACACAAACTTTTTAACAGAGTAACATGAAAAATGCATGGCTAATATATAATACCAAGAACAATAACTTCCTTTATATATAACTCATATAGTTATAAAACTGAAAATCAGCAATAGTAGACAATGTACATGCACACTTGCAGGTAGAGAATGAGGATAAAATATACAGGCAACGAAAGAAGTAAATGAAAATGCTGGTGATGCATTCAATGAGGAAACAATGGAGCAGTATGTGAATGTGTGACTATGTGGCAAGCTGGGTGTAGCTTGTGTCAAACTCCAATGAGAATGAAGAGATGTTTAAAATATACAGAAATGCTATAGATTAGGTTTATTTTATATAACATCAATCTTAAACGAAACCATCCTGCCTACCTTTTAAAGCCCTCTTAAATGTTTTAAAGCTTTTCACAGTTCAATTATTTTTTTAAAGGCAAGGATAATTTTCTCAAGAAAATTCCACTACGGACACTACAAGTAGTTACTATGCTCTCCTTTTTAAAATAATATTAAGTGATTATAATTTCCTTTGGCTTAATTCATTAAAATCATGTGTTTACTTCTCTGTAAATTAGGTAAAAATGTTATATTGATTTTATACTGAGATGCTTATTGTACTACTCACAAATTAAGATGTTACCTCCTCAATTTCAATATAACTATATTTAACAATAATAACAGCTATAATTTACTGAACGCTTTCTACGAGTCAGGCACTTCTCAAAACCTTTCAAGGGCAATAACATTTGAATCCACACAGCTTTAATTAAGGACATATTATTAGTCTCATTTTAGGTGAAAATGTGGAGGCCCAGAGAGGTAAATGACTTGTCAAGATCATGGAGGTATGGGGTGGCAAAACCAAGATTCCAACAAGGGCCTAACAGCAAGGTTCATGTGATACTACAGCACACTTCAGACACAGGTTTCAGTTACCAAAATGGAGTGAATTTGTCACTGGATTTAAAAAAAAAAAATACAGTCACATCCCACTTAACTGGCTGACAGAGTTCTGACAATCTGAACCAGTCTGGACCAGCATACAACTGAAAAGCAAGTGAACGAGCCACTAATTTGGAAAGAAAACAACTGTCACAAAGCTATGCTTCTTAATCCATAGACTAAGCACAGTAGTCTCCCCCAAAATGGGGATAAAGTAAGTCAGAAGAATAGAAGCAGCAAAAATAAATGACAGCATCTGAGAGGAGAGGGAAGAATGTCAATTACCAAAGAACAAGAGTCAAAGACCATAAGGCATAGGGTAAATAAACAGCCTTATGCAACACATGCTTTATTTGTACTTTATCTTTATTTATTATTTTTTGCTTTTTAGGGCCACACCCACAGCATATGAAGGTTCCTAGGCTAGGCGGCCAATCGGAGCTATAGCTGCTGGCTCACGCCACAGCCATAGCAATGCAGGATCTGAGCCGTGTCTTCGACCTACACCACAGCTCATGGCAACACTGGACCCTTAACTCACCTAGAGAGGCCAGGGATCGAACCTAATTGGATTCGTTTCTGCTGTGCCACAACGGGAACTCCTATTTTATCTATTTATCTGTTTGTTTATGTATTTGTTTCCTTAGCTTTTTAGGGCCATACCTGCAGCATATGGAAGTTCCTGGGCTAGGGGTCCAATTGGAGCTACAGCTGCTGGCCTACACCACAGCCACAGCAACTCGGGATCTGAGCCATGTCTGTGACCTACACCATAGCTCACAGCAATGCCGGATCATTAACCCACTGATTGAGGCCAGGGATGGAACCCCATCCTCATGGATACTGGTTGGATTCGTTTCCACTGTGCCAAAACGGGAACTCCTGTGTTTTATCTTTATTTTAAAGCATACAATTATTCATGTATAAAATAAAAGAATGAGATTTCCATCAAAAGAATTACTTTTTCTAAAACACAAACAGTAAAAGAGTGATGTTTCAATAACCTGATAATGTCGCTTTTCAGTGGAAAACTTTTGGTTCTCAGTGATGCTGTATATCTGAAGTATTAGTATGAATGCTGGACTGTTTTGTTTTATTGCCTCACACAACTTGAATTTAATTTCATGAGCTATTCTACCATATTCAAAAATAAGAATTAATATTTCATCTCAAAGTATCTCGATAAAACATTTTGAAATTTTATTAATAATACCATTCAATTATAGCTTTCAAGCAGTTTAACATGCAAAATACACTGTACTGTAAATAAGCAATTTTAGGGCACTTCAAGTCTCAATACCTTAGTCCAAAGAATTTTAAGAATGTTTTTGTTTTTATTTATATTGTCTAAAATTTCAAGAATGTTCTTTTTTTTTTTTTCTTTTTCTTTTTAGGGCTGTACCCTTGGCATATGGAGGTTCCCAGGCTAGGGGTTGAATAGAAGCTATAGCTGCCGGCCTATGCCACAGCCACAGCAACACAGGATCTATACCACATCTGCAACCTATACCACAGCTCATGGCAACGCCAGACCTTAACCCACTTAGCAAGGCCAGGGATCCAACCTGAATCCTCATGGATCCTAGTTGGGTTTGTTAACCGCTGAGCCACAAAGGGAACTCCTAAATGTGACATGAAGTTTTTAAATTATCTTTTTCTATGCTAAATACTCCACGGTTAGAACCAAATAGTAGTGTTCCATCTCTAAGACATATCATGTGACAGCTCTTTGTCAAACCTCAGAGAATAAATTTCTGATCCCAAATTAAGGAAACAAATGAAGGGTTCTTCAATGTTAAATAAGCAATTTGAAGGGCTTGTGGCACACAAAACATTTCTCTTTTACAGACGTTATTAAAAGCTTTAATCAAATCTCAGTGTAATATGCACACCCAAAAATGCACTATGAGAGAAACCACATTAAAAATGAATTACAAACTGAACCGTTTACTTGAGCCGGGCTCTTCTGAGCATGGCAGCCACACTGTAAGTAGGATTCCACAAAGGCGATCATTTACCTGAAGCCCCTGGCAGTGCCTGCTTTTCCTCTCTCAACTCAACTAGCGCCCTCTAGCCATCTGGAGCTGGACTACTCCAGCTACAACAAAACCGCTGAATGAGGAAGGAAACAGAAAACACATGGGAAAGAGAAGGTTTGAAGGTCAACCAGACAGTAAGCAGAAGTAAGAAACATTAGGAGAAGCATCAGACGTGTTAAATAAGCACCCAGAAAGAACACATTCATAAAACCACAAGATTTCTGCACGATCAGTTACTATGCCCATTTTATGTTGTTTTGCACACAAACATCGACAATGCAGGGTCTGCTCTTGAATCTTACTAGTGGGATTTCTCAGAGTGACCTACAGAATCCACTGCAGGGTATAATACAGTTTTAATGCAGAAAATAAATTCAAGTAACACATTTAGCACAAATACCTTAAACTTGTTTCCCACACTGATGAAGCTAAGTTTTCCTGCTTTTTGTTTAGTATCTTTGTTGTTATTTGTGGATGATTCAAATAATTCCCGGATGAATTTATCCCTGGATTCACATATTAAGGACTCGAGAGACATATGCAAAGCATCATTATTTTTTTCCACGAACTGAGTCTGAAAAATAAAACAGACAGGAATGATTTGGTCCACACCTTGTGATAATATTTCTTAATACAGGGCTAAGAGCACATTTAAGGCAACAGAAATGTACTGTATCTGGTGCTGTCCAACCCAGCCACAAACACCAATGAGGATGTTGAACACACGAAATGTAGCCGATATACTTGGAACCAAATTTTTTTTTTGTTTTGCTTTTTAGGGCCGCACCCATGGCATATGGAGGTTCCCAGGCTAGGGGGTCCAATCAGAGCTACAACTGCCAGCCTACACCACAGCCACAGCAATGCCAGATCCAAGCTGTGTCTGTGACCTACACCACAGCTCAGGGCAACGCCGGATCCTTGACCCACGGAGCAAGACCAGGGATTGAACCCCCAACCTCATGGTTCCTAGTCAGATTCATTTCCACTGCACCACAACCGGAACTCCTGGAACCAAATTTTTATTTGACTTGAATTTAAATAGTCTGGTTTTGTTAGATGTTACTGTATCATTTTGTGTGGCTTCAACATTACATGGTTGTCTCCTGGTAGAAGTTATACTCACAGTTTCATAGCAAACTGCCCCTGCAAAATGCCTGATAATGAAACCTTCGTCATCTCGTATGTTCCTATGGATTGCCAGCTTAGATTTTCTAGGAATCTGAAAAACAATACACACACCAGTTATTAAATGATCAAAAAAACACTTTGAAACTCCCTTTAGGAAACATTTGAGATGTGAAATGCTTAAAATTATGAAGGGAGCTTTCACACTTTATACAATTATACTGCCCCCCCCTTTTTTTTTTTTTTTTTTTTTGCTTTTTAGGACTACACCTACAGCATATGGAGGTTCCCAGGCGAGGGGTGCAATTGGAGCTACAGCTGCTGGCTTACACCACAGCAACAGCAACAGCAATGCCAGATCCAAGACGCATCTGCGACCTACACCACAGCTCACGACAATGCCGATCACCACGATGGGAACTCCCTATACTGCTTTCTAAATACCTAGTAAGCCTTAAAGTACTGGTAAAATCTAGCACATATTTTTGGTTATAACTTCTTAGGAAAAAAAGATAGGAATAAGACCAAAAACAAAACAAAACAAAACCAAGAACATGTAAAACATAGGCATTTTATCAAGTTGACTGCCTGTGTCTAAAGTAGTAGTTCCTGGAGTTCCTTCTGTGGTACAACGGGATCTGTAGCATCTCTGCACCGCCAGGATGCAGGTTTGATCCCAGGCGTGGCACAGTGGGTTAACAGATCTGGTATTGCCACAGCTATAGGATAGGTCCCAAATGCAGCTCAGATCTGATCTCTGGCCTGGGAACTCTACATGTTGCAGGGCGTCCAAAAAAGAAAAAAAAATAAATAAGAATAAAGTAGTGGTTCTTGACCTTGGCTGTTGGATTAGAATCATCTGGAGAAGTATTAAAACTCCCATACTCCCATCAGGCAATTCCTAGGGGTTGCCAAGGTTAAGAAGCACTGCTCTAAAGAAACACCTAAGGAGTTCCCGTCATGGCTCAGCAGAAACGAATCTGACTAGTATCCATGAGGACTCAGGTTAACTCCCTGATCTCGCTCAGGGGGTTAAAGATACAGCATTGTTGTGAGCCACAGTGTAGGTCGCAGACACGTCTCGGATCTGACATTGCTGTGGCTGTGGTGTAGGCCAGCAGCTACAGCTGGTTTGATCCCTAGCCTGGGAATTTCCACATGCTGCATGTGCAGCCCTAAAAAAAAAAAAAAAGGCAAAAAAAAAAAACAACAACAGAAATTGACAAGAACCCTTCCACTGACATAAACCATACACAATGAAGCTGAATGCTTACACAGTGAACCTGAATGAATTTGAAGGAAATGAAATCATTTTCTGGCTATGCCATCTCATTATAATATCTCATATTGATAACATATTTTTAAAGTTTCCAAAATAAAAGATCATATCTGATTGTCAAAATAACCTAAGATTAAGAAAGACAATCGCATTTAAAAATGTACAAGCTAAATCTTTGGAACCTCCTGGGCTTTTCCTGGGTGAGAGAGCTGTCAGATCAAGGAGCTGCCATTCTGTGTGGTAACACCAGCCCGAGTCAGAGTGAGGGCCCCCGAGTCAAGGTGTCAACCTGATTCCCAAATCCAGCACTTTCTCACTATGCTAAACATGACAGGTCACCTAACCTCTCCATCCCAGCCCCCCATCTCTAGCATGGGGCTGCAGGCAGGATCCAGCCCAAGGTGTTACCATGGGGATCAAATATAGCACTTCAGGTAAGATGCCTGAATGGCACATGCTAAGTGCTCAATAAACGGTTATTACTACTTTTACTTTCAAAGAACTACAGCAAAAATAATGATCTGCACAAATCAGAATATACTGTATTGCTCTTATTCTCTTTTGAGGAAAGTGGCCAAAGCCCATTTCTGAGACTTTAGTTCACTGTCCTAGGAGCTATATGTCTCTGAAACCCTGACAATCAGTACCTTTCATAAAGGTAACTGTGCGTTATTAATAAATAGGACTGGATATATACGCCTTCCATCTTAGCATAAGTTTCATTGGGGGATACATATTGTTTTATTTCTATCTCCACTGCAGTAAGCAAGGCAGGCTCTACAGCTCGAGATTAAGGATCAGAGGAACTGCAAGTCAATGGAGCAGGTGGCTATGGGACCAGTCCCCAGGGAAGGTTATCACAACCCCATCAGTGTTTTAAGTACATGCATTCAGCCTATTCACAATCTTGATTCACTTAACTATGTATGGAAACTATGTATGGACTATTTGCTTTCATTCACATAAGCGTCTAGATTCAACCAATCAATGACTGTTATACTGTGCTACACCCTCAACACAATAAACACAAGAGGAAGCATCTGCAACTCTAAGCAGCTTTTTTCTTTTCCTTCCTTCCTCCCTTTGTTATTCTAAGATGAGGCAGCACCCACCTTCATGTATGAATCATCACCCCTGTCTCCCTGGGCTAGTCAGCTCTTTCTGGGTGCAAAGACAGAGATGTGCCTTCATTAGTTCAGGGTGTGATGGTTGAGCATAAAGATAAATAGAGAAGTAGCTGAACTCCAGCCCTATGGTTCACTGCTGCAAGCAAGGGTTCCAGCACAGCTCTACAACTAATGGAAATTTTGGGAACAAGGACTCCTTTCTGACCCTTTTAGATAATGTACTTCTCATTTATTTCTACTGCTCTCTGTACTTGTTTTTCCCTTTAGCTAATTCTACTGCCTCAGTTTCTATGATCCTCTGTGAGTACATTTCCCATTCTAACCCCCTAGGAAAGAGCATCAAGATGTACTGGCTGATCACTAACATGAACTGCTTCTGCCAGTCAGATCCTCAGCCACGAGCTCTGCTGGATTCACAAATCTGCAGACAGTGGTTGCTTGTGACTCCCCCTGGAGAGTGATCAAGGTCACGTGACATGTAACAGAGCATCTGAGGGCCACTTTGCCCAGAAGGGAGAACATAAAACAGGTAAATCTCGGAGTTCCCATTGTGGCTCTGTGATAACAAACCCAACTAGTATCCAAGAGGACACACAAAGGTTCGCTCCCTGGCCTCGTTCAGTGAGTTAAGGATCCAGCGTTGCCGTGAGCTATGGTATAGGTCACAGATACAGCTCTGATCTGGCATTGCTGTGGCTGTGGTGTAGGCCAGCAGCCATAGCTCTGATTTGACCCCTAGCCTGGGAACTTCCATGTGCCACAGGTGCAGCCCTAAAAAGCCAAAAAAAAAAAAAAAAAAAAAAAAGGTAAGTCTTTTAAATAGAAGGGCCCTGATTAGATCCTCATCATCAAAAATAGATAAACAGTCATCTATAGAAGATACTGATCTGGATTAATTACAGAAGATGCTTGTGGTTGCTCTAAGTCCTACACAACTCAGGATTCTAATCATCTAAAAGTTCACGTCTAGTACATCTTTCTAAAAGTTGTTCTTGCCCTGAGAGGGTCTCGATTTTGAAACGGGAAACTCACAGAGAGTCGGAAATGGTCTTTGTGCTTCTGGTGAACTGCAGATGTAAAGTGTTGATCACTTGGCTGTGGAAGGCGATTTTCTTCATCCAGAATATCCAGTATTCCCACTAATCTTGCTTCAATTAAATCTATTTCAAAAAACCATGATTTGTTAGGGTAAAAACATAACATTTTAAACCTACTGATCACAAATGTTGAGGACTGATCAGAAACAATGTAACATGATTCTCTAAGTACTATAGGCTCTCAAAAGCTACAGAGAACAGATGAATCTGATCTCCTATCTGGCAATTTATTAGAAAGTAACACCATGTATTTAATATAGGTTTTAGAAAAACAACCCCATAAAGAAAGTGATTACTGTTATAACATTTGTAAGCTAGAACAGAGGCTGAAGAGCTAGAAATGCCTCCTCTTCCAGATGATACCTATATTGGAAATAAAGTAAAACCACAGAAGTTTTAACCACAGGATTAGCTTTTTTAAACTGCTTTTAGCAGGGATTCAAAAGCTTTCCAGCAAAACTTCGTAAGAGTAGATTTTTATGCTCCTTCTATTCATGTTGTTTGAATTCCGTGTCTGTTCAAATTAACGGTAACCTGTGTTTGCCAGGGGTGAGGGGGAGGGAGTGGGATGGACTGGGAGTTTGGGGTTAATAGATGCAAACTATTGCATCTGGAGTGAATAAGCAATGGGATCCTGCTGTATAGCACAGAGAACTGTATCCAATCCCTTGTGATGGATCAGGATGGAGGATAATGTAAGAAAAAGAATGCATATAGATGTATAACTGGGTCCCTCTGCTGTACAGCAGAAATTGGTAGAACACTGTATATCAACTTTTAAAAACAGATTTTAAAAAATTAAAACTAAAACTAAAAATTAATTCTAACTAAAAAAAATTAACTGTAAAATATAAGCTGCTTAAATACGACATATAAGAACTGTTAAATGGGACAGACTCTAAAAGCTACAGGACATAGGAAGAGAAATCAAGATTCTAACTGCACTGGTCAGAGAATGGCACCTCTTGGGCAATTAGTGGCAGTGAAGAGCGGCACAGTAACTCAGTTGTAAGCTGGGGCATTCTGATAGACTGAGGATGGCATAATTGTGCTGAAAGATACACTGAATAGGGAGTTTCTGTTGTGACTCAGCGGTTAACGAACCCAACTAGGATCCATGAGGATGCGGGTTCAATCCCCGGCCTCGCTCAGTGAGTTAAGAATCTGGCACTGCTGTCAGCTGTGGTGTAGGGTGCAGAGGCGGCTTGGTTCTGGTGTTGCTGTGGATGTGGTGTAGGCCGGCAGCTGTAGCTCCCGATTCGACCCCTAGCCTGGGAACCTCCATATGTCATGGGTTTGGCCCTAAAAAGACAAAAAAAGAAAGAAAGAAAATAGCCATCACTACGAACAGAAGAAATTTTAGGAAAATTTTCAGCACCACTGAATGCAATGCCTTGATAGGAAAAATAACTTCCAGCAACGTAAAACCTCTAGAAAACCCCTCTCCAATATCACAGTTTTAAGTCCCCAACGGGAAATATCAGTCACAGAATACACAGAAATACTAATGAGGGAGCTCCTGTGTGGTGCAGCACGTTAAGGATCTGGTGTTGCCACTGCTGTGGAGGAGGTTTGATCCCTGGCCCAGAAACTTCCACACGCCATGGGTGTGACCCCTCCAAAAAAAATTACTGGTGGAAAAAAAAAAAAAAACGTACCTATACAGTCCTGATTATCCACGTAATGTACTTCATTCACACCTAAACCTTCCTTTTGATAGAGTTCTTGTTCCTGGAAGGAAATAACCATCATCACAGATATGGAGAGACAGGAAATGAACTCACTGCTTTGCGCTGTTATCCGATCATAACATTTGTTGATAAGTCCGCATACAAAGGTTCATACCAGCTGACTCCGGGGCTTAGAAGTCTTACAAAACGTTAGGGAAGAAACATCCTTGCCCCTCAAGCAAGGTGAAAGCAAAAATGACACAGCTGACATAATGTGATTTCCACATTGGAAAAATTCCTTCTTGCAGATCAGCACACTTCCTAAAACAAGCTGAGCAACAGCCAGGAAGAAATACAGGGATCTGTTTCTAACCATTCAGATCCAAGACAAGTCTGGAGCTTTGAAACATTTTTAGCAATTCGAAAGTTACACTTCTCAGTGGAACAGATCAGGGCTCAGGGAACATTCTCTGTGAGGGCCAGAGTAGGTATTTTCAGCTGTGGGCCACACTGTCTTTGTCACAACTACTTAATTAGGCCACTGCAGGGTGAAAGCAGCTGCAGTGAGGCTGCATAAATGAGGAGGCGTGGCTGTCTTCCAATAAAACTGCATTTGCAAAAACAGTCAGCATGCTGGATTTGTCCCAAAGGCCACAGTTTAGCCCAAAATACACATAGGAAGAGAACTTGCTTGGATAATTTTAAAAAGCTTAAAATACACCTAAACATACTAGCTCCCTCCTGACATGAAATGTATTTCTTTTCTCAATAGCCTTAAATCGCTGCCTGAAGACAGGCAGAGAAGATTTATAACATTTATATACAAGCACTAAAATCAAGGAAAGAGCAGTTAACTGCAAATGTGCAAATGGGCTCTAACAGCTGCACAGCTCTCTCACTGTGTGTGTGTGTGTGTGTGTGTGTGTGTGTGTGTAATATATCACTGGGGAAAATAAATATAATTTGGAAGAATAATTTACATGTCAAAGTTGAGGAGTTCCCATTGTGGCTCAGCAGTAACGAACTTGACTAGTATCCATGAGGATTCGGGTTTGATCCCTGGCCTCGATCAGTGGGTTAAGGTTCCGGTGTTGCTGTGAGCTGTGGTATAGGTCGAAAATGAGGCTCAGATCCCAAGTTGCTGTGGCTGTGTGGGTGTGCCCAGCAGCTGCAGCTCTGATTCAACCTCTAGCCTAGAATTTCTATATGCTGCAGGTACAGCCCTAAAAAGCAAACAAAAAAGAAAGAAAGAAACAAAGAAACAAAGTTGAGTTCCTGGATGTAATTCTGCTATATTCTTAAAACTGAAAAAAAAAAAAAAAAAGAGGGGGGAAGGGGTTTTATCACAGATGGGTGAGCAATGCAATGAGCTTGGGGTGATGTATATTTCAACCTTATTTTTCCCTGAATGTTTAAATATTTTCTCCATGAGACATACTAGAAAAAGTTTCTGCCATGCTAAAAGGCACTGTCCAATTAAACTTGACTGAATTTGATATTCACATGTTTATTTTAAAGACCACCATAAAAATAAACAGAAGTCAAGACACTGTCTCCTCTTCCCGCAGTTTCTAGATAAAGCTTGCTTGGCTGGTATGAGATGGAAGAATTAAGGTATGTTAAGTGAGAAGCATACATGTAACGGAAGAACTAAGCCAGATAAACCATTTTCAGAGAACTAACTTTAACCTATTTTGCCATAACCTATTTTGCCAGAAATGGTTTAACTATAATATATAAGAAAAGGTATAAAAATCGGAACGTGCTAGGATACCTGTAAAGACAAAAACATAAAAATGGGGGAAAAGGTGAATAGGTTGGGAATAGGAAAGAAAACATTTCACATTTGAAGTCCAGACAGACTAGGGAACGTGTAGAACAGAAGTGCTAATACAAAGGGAAGAGTGTTGTGGGCCAGAAGCCAGGAAGGTGGGCTCCGACCTTCGAGGGTCACTGAACTTCCGTAGTTTCTTCATCTGTAAAAGAAAGGGCTGCACTTGATTAATCCCGAGTTCCCTTTAACTCTACTCTCTTCACTCAGTACATCACATAGTTCAAAGGAAGGCAAGGTAAGTGGATTCAAGGTAAGAAACAGTGAGCCCAACCCCAAAGCTACCTTCACTCACCCTACACTCTGGAGTATTATTACGAAGGAACTTCCTAGACGTGAGATGTGGTGCAGGCCATGCCCACAGTTACCTACTTTGAGTAGTGGCAGGAATCTCCTTGCTGGACTGGAGACGGCATCAAGCAAAAGCACACCATCGCTGGGTCACTGCAGTGCCCAGGCAGCAGGGCAGGGAAAGCGCTGCCCAAGGGTACCCCAGGCCAGCAGCAGTACAGTCCCCTGACCTGCTGGCTTTCCTGCCATGCAGAGAGAGAGGGCTCACAGGGGGCAGAGTGGACAGAAACAGACACACAGAGAGGAGAGAGGGAGATGCCCTAGTCAGGGAAGAGAGCAGAATGTTGTTTAGAAGGGACAGGAATAGAGACAGCAGAATCAGAAAAAGAAACAAGCAGAATTTCAAGTCTAGTAAAAGTCACCAGTAAGGAACCAGAGATGTTCACTAGTGAGGAAACCCCATTAGCATTTTTACTGGGTTCCTAGGCGTCAGTTGTACTATTAACACCTCTGATGGCTCTGAGTGACGGCTAAGCCCCTGGGGCCCATGCCCCAGGCCGGGCATCTCCCATTCCTTACATCACACCCTGTCGATGGATTGATGGGTAACTGTGATAGATAGGTCTCTGGCCTTGAAATTGAAAACAGCTTAATGTGGTTCTTTAAATTGTATGGCAATTACCTCCTTCAGAATCCTTTCATTAAAAAACTGTTGAAGTTTTTCATTGCAATAGTTGATGCAAAATTGTTCAAAACTGTTATGTTCAAAGTACTCTGAAAATAGAACCAGAATCAAGAGTCATCATCAGATCGACTTCATATTAATAAATTTAACTTAGGATAAAATTTTACTGTATCAATGCTTAATTTAACACTAGGTTAAAAAAAAAAAAAAGTACATGTAATTGCTTCATACTCCCCAAATGCTCTTATTTCAAGATTCAAACTTTGACAGGCATTAAAATTAAGTATTAAAAATACCTTGCTTCACCTGACAAAAAGCGAAAATAAAATGACATAAGATAAATGTCATATAGCAAAAGATATAAAATACAAGCCCCTTCTAACATTTTTAAGCACAAATGTTAAAGTAATCTAACTAAAGAAGAAAAATGACTTTAAATGTAAGTACTTTATAGTCTGCTATATAATCAATAAAATTAGTTATGAAAAATATTATGGGGACAAGTACATTTCTAAACTTAGGGGATTGTGTTAGGTTATTTCTAAGATCTCTGTAGCTCTAAAATGTTATGACTCTGTTGTATGTGTCTGCTTCACTAAAAATAGTGCCGACCAGGGAACAAATGTCTGAATAATTATAAATCTTAAGTCAGTGTTCATTGTCTCTCTACCTTTGAACAAGGTAGAGAAACTATAAATTGTAAAATATAAACTATAAATTGTAAAATACAGGTTACATAAAAAAAACTCTGCCCTTGCAAAATGCAAACACTGCTATCTTCCCTTGGCAAAGGCAAATGAATGACAAAGGAGGACAAATACAAGGAACGCCCACACTGATGAAGCCCAATATAAAGACGGTCAGAATTACTTTGAAATTTTTACAACATGGTCATTCTGAACAAAGTTGCATTCAGATATCAGTGACTCATTCCTGGTTATACAGCTCCGCAGTTGTTCTCAAATACTTACCTTGATATCTTATGCATTTGGTGGAAAATAATTGGAAATAGCTATCTGTAATAGCTATTTACAACTAACATTAATGACAAGTTTTTACTCATAGCAATGAGTTTGGCCTGCTGCTCGGTCAGCCTGCACCCAGTCCTATGCTGGAGTCAGTAGTTTTAATGATGTAATTCTCTTTATCAGCAGCACTCAAGACTTCACCTTGATTCAACTGTATTCATTTGAGAGAAGAAAAAAAAAAGACATCTCCTACCTAGAGCAATTTTAATCAATATGTTTTAATGTAAGCATCAGTGTGACCAAAATCCATGAGTACTTCCTTTCTTTTCTCTGAACTATAAACTTCCTATTTAAATTATATTACAAAATGAAATGTAGCCATATAACTAAAAACACATCAAGAAAAAGGTATTACGAGGGGAAAAAAAGGTTTTTAAAATTTTATGTGTGAAAAATTCAATGAAAAAGTATTAAACAGGAGTTCCCATTGTGGCTCAGCAGTAACTAGCCTCACTAGTATCCATGTGGATGTGGGTTCAATCCCTGCCTTTGCTCATTGGGTTAAGGATCTGGCATTGCTGTGAGCTGTGGGGTAGGTTACCAACATAGCTCAGATCCTTTGTTGCTGTGGTGTGGTGTAGGCCAGCAACTGCAGCTTTGATTCGACCCCTAACCTGGGAACTTCCATCTGCCACAAGTACAGTCCTTAAAAAAAAAAAAAAATTACACAGATATGAACTCACAAATAAAACTGTACTTACCAAAACCAGCAATGTCGAGGACTCCAATAAAATAGGATGAGGTTTCAAAAGGAAAACACTGATTTACTCTGTTCACTACATGATCAAAAAGATGGCTATAGACAGTCTTTGCCAAGGCATCCCGGGCATTGTTTGCTTGCTCCACTTTCAAGGGCACCCTGGAAAAGAAGAATAAACCAGTGAAAACTCTTCATAGTAATAGGTTGTAGAGATAATGCCAGATCCCCAAGAACAAGGTGTATCTACACATATTCACCGTGATGAACAAAATAAACAGTTACAAAAGGTCATTTGTGAATAGCAACCGATGAGTGGGGCTAAGTACAACAATACGAGAAAATCATCCAAAGTTAGATTAAAAGTCTATTACTGAGTAAAAGAACTCTAGGCTCTCAATATCTCTTTAGCTCTAATTTTCCCCACCATGAAGGACTTGTACAGAGCAGCGAGGGAAGGCACTTACTTTATAACTGTTCCTTTGGCGCCCCCTGCTGTTGTTAGCATGACTCTTGTGGTTAAACTTACACGAAGATCGTCTTGATCCAAACCCAGTAATTCTGCACAATATTCCAATGCCTGAGTAGATTTATTCTTCAGGTTACAACCACCTAATTAAAACATATGTTAATTGAAATTAACCAACATTATGTAGACCATGTTTTCAAGATCCATTTCTGAGAAGTACACTCCACTTACATAAAACTATGGAGTAGACAAAGCTTATTCTGTGACTTTCAGTTTCACCTCACTTGTTCCCCACCCTCGTGAGGCATCCATACTGCCAAGGTCAACAGGAGACCCTCACTCAGGCCCATCCACGAAACAACCCTTTTAGCCCATCCATTTTAACCTGTCACTGTTTCATTTTTTATGATCCTGAAAGGAAAATATACTAATCACAGATTATAATCCTTGTTAATATGTTACATCTCTGGAAGAGTAGAGTGCCTTATCACTCACATTCACCTGACCCCAGAAAAGCTCAAGGAGTGATATTAATGGTAAATGCAGAGAGGCACTTTCCTAGGGCAATAGGGGTGTGGGTGTCTGTGCACGAGTGTGGGTGTGGGTGTGCTCGTGACACACTATGCTCATGACACAAGGGACAAAGGAAAGGGGTGAAGAGGCCACTTCCATTTCCTGTATGTCATTTCTATAGATTTCTATTTATGGAGGCTGTTCTCCAAAGTTTTTTATAGAAAGACAGCGTATGACAGTGTTTTAGACTCTGGGCTATGAAGGCTCTATGACTTACTACTTGTGTGACCCTGAACGAGTTACGTATTCTCTCTGTTCAGTTTCTGCACCCATGTAATGAAGATAGTAACTTCACTTGCCTGTTGTGAAGATTAAAAAGCTTACAAACATGAAAGTGCTTGGAATAGCGTCTGGTGAATAATAAGCACCATATAAAGGTGAACTAGAATTATTATCTTATTACTACTAATACTAAAATAAAAATAATAAACAGGTATTAATACTTGTAGGGATTAATGTTTATATATGATTCATTTTAAGACTAATTTCAAAAAATGTGGAAATCATAATGAGAAGTTTATCATGAAAAATTAACAAATTATTTAACAGACTGAGAAATAGACCATGAGGTAATATATAAGTAAAGGGCTGTCAAGACAATTCACTGAGGAAAGAATAATTTTTCAGACAAACGGCACTGGATAACTGGACATTCATATGCAAAAGAACGAAGCTGGACACCTACTTCTCACCATTCACAGAAATTAACTCAAAATTGATTGAAGACCTAAATGTAAAAGCTAAAACTATTAAACTCTTAGAAGAATACAGACATAAATCTTTGTGACCCCAGACTAGGTAATGGTTTCCTGGATATGGCACCAAAAAGACAAACAACAAAAGAAAAAATAGACACACTGAACTTTATCAAAATGAAAAACCTTTGTGCTTCAAAGACTACTATGCAAAAAGTGAAAAGACAACCTACAGAATGAGGGAAAATATTTGCATATGATACATCCAATAAGGAACTTGTACCTAGAATATAGTTTTAAAAAAACTCTTACGGGGAGTTCCCATCGTGGCACAGTGGTTAACGAATCCAACTAGGAACCATGAGGTTGCGGGTTCAATCCCTGCCCCTGCTCAGTGGGTTAAGGATCTGGCATTGCCGTGAGCTGTGGTGTGGGTTGCAGACGCAGCTCGGATCCCGTGTTGCTGTGGCTCTGGCATAGGCTGGCAGCTACAGCTCCGATTTGACCCCTAGCCTGGGAACCTCCATATGCCGCGGGAGCGGCCCAAGAAATGGCAAAAAGACAAAAAAAAAAAAAAAAAGAAAAACTCTTACAACTCAATAATGAAAAGGCAACTCAACTTAAAAAAAATGGTTAAAGACTATAAATATCATCTCTCCCAAAAAAAGATATACAAATGGCCAATAAAGTCATGAAAAGATGCTCAACATCATGTGCCATCAAGAAAAGGCAAATAAAAACCACAATGAGGCAACACTTCACACACACTAGGATGGTGAGACTGTAAAATGATTCAGTTACTTCGAAAGTCAGTTCCTCAAAAGATTAAACATAAAATTACCATATGACTCAGCAATTCCATCTCTAGGCATATACTTGAAAGAATGAACATATGCCCACACAAAAACTTGTACACAAATGTTTATAGCAGCATTGTTCATGATGGTCCAAAGTGGAAGCAACCAAATATTCATTAAATGACAAATGAATAAAGTGTGGTATATCCATACGAAGGAATATTACTAGGCAATAAAAAGAAATGAAGTACTATACGTGCTAAAATACGGTTGAACCTTGAAAATACGCTAAGTAAAAGAAGACGGTCACAAAAGAGCAAATACTGTATGATTCCATGTATATGCAATGCCCATGATAGGCAAACTGATAAGAGACAGAAAGTAGAACAGTGGGTGCCTAAAGGCTAGAAATTTGGGGAAAATGATGAAGGGTATGGGGCTTCTTCTTGGAGTGAGGAAAACATTCTAAACTGGTGATAGTGACTATTGCACAACTCTAAATATGAATTACCTTTCCAAAAAGTTGAAAAAAAATGAGATTGGAATACTTGGACGATATCTTAAGCCAATAATTCTATGAAAATAAGATTACTACTAATTTCTAGTTTGTATTCAGAAACATATTACCTAAAATTATATAATTCAAAAAACTGACTACTGATTAATTTAATTTTAATTTTAAATAATTTGTCTTATTTAAATAACACCTTTTAACTACTTTGCAGTTTCAGGAATTATGTTAGGCTAACATAAGAAAACACTTATTTTGAAAGTTTTAAAAAGGCAAAATGCTGTAAAATAATGTAAATGTTTTCATGTCACTCTCCTTCCAAAGAGAATTCTTTGAACACTTTTAAAATCTGTTATAATTGGAGTTCCTATCATGGTTCAGTGATTAACAAATCCAACTGAGAACCATGAGGCTGTGGGTTAGATCCCTGGCCTTGCTCAGTGGGTTAAGGATCTGGCATTGCCGTAAGCTGTGGTGTAGGTCCAGATGTAGCTCAGGTCCCATATTGCTATGGCTCTGGGGTAGGCCGGTGGCTACAGCTCCGATTGGACCCCTAGCCTGGGAAGAACCTCCATGTGCCACGGATGTGGCCCTAGAAAAGACAAAATAAATACATAAATAAAATAAAATCTGTTATAATTATGTATATTTTGATTATGTGAAATTTAAAAAGCATAGGATGTCCCAAAAGGTATTTTTTGCATTTCCATTATGCAAAAAACTTTTAATAAAATGAGAGTCTTCTGAACATTTACTGAAGAATAAATCCTGATAAAGTAGTTACAAAAATATCCAGAGATTTTTCAAATTCCAAGACCATACCAAAATCAAGCTCTTAAGGGCAGGAAAAAAAACCAATTATATTTAGAAAGAAACCATTTGGATCTATAAGCAGAATCACAAGGGGAGTTCCCGTTGTGGCTAAGTGGTAACGAATCCAACATATCCACGAGGACTTGGGTTTGGTCCCTGGCCTTGCTCAGTGGGTCGGGGATCTGGCATTGCTGTGAACTGTGGTGAAGGTCACAGATGTTGCTCAGATCCTGCATTGCTGTGGCTCTGATGCAGGCTGGCACTGTAGCTCCAATTCAACCCTAGCCTGGGAAATTTCATATGCCATGGGTGTGACCCTTAAAAGCAAACAAAAAAAGGGAGGAGGTCACAGGAAGTAGGAAGTTTAATATAACAAAATCTTAGCTATTGAAATTGAAATACTTCGTTGATTCACTACTTCCAATCTTCTCGGCTTTCTGCTCATTTTCCCTCAACAAAAGGAAGTTTGAGAAAGAAAAATAAAAGATAATGTGAATATCTGCTACATGCATTTAACTAACCAGATCATGTCCCATTTAGCTCCTCCCTACACATCTGTGTTTTGTTCCGCACGGTAACAGCAGCAGGTGTGTGGAAGTGCTGCCCATCACTTCTACAACATCTCCAAAGCGCACATTAGTTAAGCTACACTTTCTTGCCATTACTTACAACTTTCACAAGCTGCCTTGGTATAACGATGCTACTGAACAGACAAAAATGTATTCCAACATTCATTACATTTTCAAATCTCTCCAAAAAAACTAACAAAAATGTTAACAAACACTAAGAACATATCTGATTCTGCTTGGTTTTCTTTTTTTGCTGCTGCTTCTTTTTTTTTTTTTTTTGGTCTTTTAGGGCCGCACCCCTATGGAAGTTGCTGGTCTAGGGGTCGAATCAGAGGTACAGCTACTGGCCTACACCACAGCCACAGACTGGGGATCCGAGCTGCATCTGTGACCACAGCTCATGGTAAGGCCAGATCCTTAACCCACTGAGCAAGGCCAGGAACTGAACCTGTGTCCTCATGGACACCAGTGAGGTTTGTTACCCCTGAGCCACAATGGAAACTCCCCAGACACAATTTTTTTTAAAAAGATTTCTTTTAATTATAGTTGATTTACAATGTTCTGTACACAATTTTTAATTGTTTTTCCTCTTACGCCACTTCCTTATATGCAAACTACTGCTTGGTAACTACACTTTAAAAACACTTCTTGGAGTTCCTGTCATGGCACAGTGGTTAATGAATCCAACTAGGAACCATGAGGTTGTGGGTTCGATCCCTGGCCTTGCTTAGTGGGTTAAGGACCCGGCGTTGCCATGAGCTGTGGTGTAGGTTGCAGAAGCGCCTCAGATCCCACATTGCTGTGGCTCTGGCGTAGGCTGGCAGCTACAGCTCTGATTAGACCCCTAGCTTGGGAACCTCCATATGCCATGGGAGTGGCCCTAGAAAAGACAAAAAGACAAAAAATAAAAAATAAAATAAATAAAAACACTTCTTAATGCTATTTCATTATTATTTTATGGGTGAAAAATCCAATGCTTAGAGAGCTTCTGGGATCTGACACTAAAGCCCATGACACTATATTAAATGGTGCATGGTGCTTTTGATTTTTTTTTCTTTTTAGGGCTATACACAGGGCATATGGAGATTCCCAGGCTAGGGGCCTAACTGGAGCTACAGCTGCAGGCCTACACCACAGCCACAGAAACGCAGGATCCAAGCTGCATCTGTGACCTACAGCACAGCTTTGGCAACGCCGGATCTTTAACTCACTGAGTAAGGCCATTGATTGAACCTGCATTCTCATGGATGCTAGTCAGATTTGTTAACTGCTGAGCCATAACGGGAACTCCAATGTTTTTGATATTTTTAAAAACTCATTCTTGCGGTTGCCGGGGGCGGGGGGGGGGGGGATGGATGGGAGTTTAAGGCTAATAGATGCAAACTATTAATTTAGAATGGACAGACCATAATGTCCTACTGTATAGCACAGGGAACTATATACCCAATCTCCTGAGATAGACCATGATGGAAGATAATATGAGAAAGAGAATGTATACATATGTATGATTGGGCCACTTTGATGTACAGCAGAAATTGGCACATTATAAATCAACTACACTTTAAATAAATAAATAAAAATTTAAAAAATTTTATTAAAACTAGAAAAAAGAAACCTCATTCTTAGTGTAAGATTTTTTAAACAATGCTTTTATGCAGGAGTTAACAATCTTTTTCTTCAAAATGTGAGGTTTCAGGCTTTTCTGGCCATGTAGTCTCTGCCACAACTACTTACCTCTGCCACCGCAGCACCAAAGCTGGCAGAGACAAGACATAAAGGAGTGAGTGTGGCTGTGTTTCCACAACACTTTAGTCACAAAAACAGGCACCTTGGTCACCTATGACCAATAGCCAAGCCCCATATTCACCAATCAAACTTAAGGTTACATGGCTCAGCATAAACAAATCTCACTAGCATCCATGAGGATGCAGGTTCGATCCCTGGCTTCGCTCAGTGGGTTAGGATCTGTCATTGCAGTGATCTATGGCATAGGGTGCAGACATGGCTCAGATCCTGCGTTGCTGTGGCTGTGGTGTAGGCTGGCAGCTGCAGCTCCGATTCAACCCCTAGCCTGGGACCATATGTCATGGATGCGGCCCTTAAAAAAAAAAAACAAAAAACTTACGGTTACATGAAAAGTCTTGCTATCCATACAGAGATTGACACACTGTAGTTGAAAAGTTACTATCATGCATGCATTTCAATGTTCTTTTCAATGAGTATCATGTTTAACTATTTTTATTTCCCAGTAATGAAATACATAGGTTTTGATATAGTCACTTATCCTAACTGACTCATCCAAGCTTATACCAATGAACCAGAAACATGCCAAAATACCTTAATAAATGGTAGAGAATTATTCTGTTCACTTATTGGAAAAGTGTACTATCAGTTGGAACACTTAACCAAATGCCACCCTGGTAGTCTGAGTTATTCACCCTGCACAAAATGAGTTTATTCTTCATCGGCATCATGGATTTGTTCAAAACAGAGCTCATAATAACTAACACTGCAGCATGCTGCAGTTCCAAGATTCATCATGTAACATGATATATTCTAGAAATATCAGGGTATGAACAAACCTTCATACGGTCAATTTAAATATGACAACCAATGACAGAACTTCTAAAATTTGACTCCCTCTTAAAATAAAACAAAAAGACCACAAAAAATTAAAAACAAAAACCTGAAGTGCTGCCAGCTTCCTCAAAATCAATATTTCCAAGATGTAGGACGCCAGCTACTACCCGGAACAGATCGAGCTTTTCTTCATCATCCAAACCGATTTTTTTCATGGCTGTACACATTCTAATAAAGTCTCCATGGTCATCTAACAAAGGGTCTTTCAAGGAACCTGCCTTAAGGTACTAGGAAATAAGAAGACATCGATTAACTGCTGTTTACATTACTTAAGCATAGAGGATATCCCAACTAGATGAGGTCTGTTAATGCACTCTATAACATGCAAAAATAAAATGTGTCGATAAGAAAACTTGAGTATGCTAACACATTCAAAAACTGAATGACTGGGCAAAGCGTACACAGAATCCAGCTATTTCTTTTTTCAATAACGTGTGACTCCACAACTCTCTAAAAAATTTCAGTCAAATTTTCTAGTTAAGTTACAACTTTAACTCTCATGTATCATAAAGCTAGGTGATTAGAGAAAACTACAATTGAGTGCAAATGAAGGGAGTATCAGTGGTTGCAATGAATCAACATGAAACCAGAGGTCAAAAAGAACTGAGGTTGGAGTTCCCGTAGTGGCACAGCAGAAACAAATCTGATTAGGAACAATGAGGTTGCAGGTTCGATCTCTGGCCTCGCTCAGTGGGATAAATCCAGCATTGCCATGAACTGTGGTGTAGGTCGCAGACACGGCTCAGATCCCAGGTTGCTGTGGCTGTGGTGTAGGATGGCAGCTGCAGCTCCGATTCAACCCCCAGCTTGGGAACCTGCATATGCCTTGGGTGCGGCCCTAAAAAGCAAAGAAAAAAAAAAAAAAAACTGAGGTAAAAAGTCATAATAAAAATTAATTTAAATCCAACACTTAGCATTATTCTTCAGGTTGACTTCCATGAACTGTACCGAAATTATATTCAGCAGCAGTGAATAGTGCACAGGCTAACGACAATTTTCATGGCCTGAGAATTAATTTCTCAAGTATATATGAGATAAAGTGGATTAGTAAGCATTATGCTTAGGCTAAGACTATATGGGAAAACATTTCAGAAAAAAATTTCTTTCTCTCCTAAAAGAACTTGCATCTAATGTATTCACTTGTTAAAACCAATAGCAAACTCAGAAAAAGGAAGAAGTCAGCCCTGCAGAAATTAAAAGAGAAAAATAAAAGTTACTGGACACAGAAAGATTGGACTAGCAATTTTCCAGAACTTGAGAATGAACAGGTAAAATGAAATTTAGGTAACAGCATCAGAATTAGCTGGCCATTAAAGATGCCTCTGGGAGATGTTTTTTTGCCTCGAGGTTACCAATTGCTTCCACAGCTAAAGTTGGAATTGCCTTTCCAGAGAAGTCTTTAAGATGTTTAACCATGCATGTGTGAAATTTCTGGAAAATGTCTAGAAAAATTTAATTTTATTCTTAAGCAAAGGAAACAATCACATGCAGCCAAGTTGAAAAGAAAACACATATCATGCAGAATTTTTAGTCTTGCAAATGAATGGTCACTTCCTTTAAAAACTATTTCTCATCAAATGTCAATGAATGAATTGCTTTTGTGGCAGACTAAAAATACTGCATTTTCCTAAAAATGACACACAGCTTCACAAGCCAATGGAACTAGGCAAAGGATTCTAAATAGTCAAAATGATCACCTCATCCTCCTGATCAAGAAGACAATAAAAAGTAATTTAAACAGATTAAATCCATTATTCACTTATATATTTTTATATATATATATATATAACTCAATCAAGTGAACAAGATTCCTAACCAAGCATGTTGACTCTAGAATCAGAGAAGGCACGTTTTCCTCTTAGGAAAGTACACAGAATGCTATTGTTTGGCAAATCAAATCAAACTTTCTTTCCTCTTCACTCAGTTTTCCCCATGCCAAGAGAACAAATTTATATCTGATGTTTTTTTCCTTTAAGATTTATGTAATAGCCCACCAGGAAATATCTCCATTATCTTAGTGGAAATAATACAATTTCTATATTTTAATGATACCTTATAAAAATATAGGCTCTCATGACAAAGGAAGATACCGTAACAAATATTAATGTCACTTCTTAACATCCTAACCATAGAATGCAGCATAAAGGTTACAACCTATAATTCAGACGTCTGTGCCTAAAGTGATAAAATGTCAACTTGAAAATAAACTACAGGAGTTCCCATGATGGCTCAGTGGTTAACGAATCCGACTAGGGACCATGAGGTTGCAGGTTCGATCCCTGGCCTTGCTCAGTGGGTTAAGGATCCGGCGTTGCCATGAGCTGTGGTGTAGGTTGCAGAAGCGCCTCTGATCCCACGTTGCTGTGGCTCTGGTGTGGGCCAGCTGTAGCTCTGATTTGACCCCTAGCCTGGGAACCTCCATATGCCGCGGGAGCAGCTCGAGAAATGGCCAAAAAAATAAAAAATAAACTACAGACTCATTTGCTTAGAATTTGAAAATACTGGGGATTTTTATTTGCTTTCTGTTCCTTTCTATGAATATATGAAAGACATAGTTCACCTCACCATTGTGAAATAAGTCGAAAACACCTGATCGCAAATGCAGGAGTATTAAAAACTGAGCCTAATAAAACTTTGTTCAAGTAAACACTCAATATAAATCTTTTAATAAAATGAATAAAGGCAATGCGAACTAGTCCCCATAATTAATCCTGATTTGGCATTTAGTATTTAGTATTTCAGCTCCCTGAATAAATACAACTTAATACTCCTTATTACCTAAACACTGCATATTAAAATTTGTAAAGATTGTAGTAGATTACTATTTTTTTTTTGGCCACGCCCATGGCATGTGAAAGTTCCCAGTCCAGGGGTCGAACCCAAGCCACAACAGTGACAACATCAGATCCTTAACCACCAGGCCTGGGAGCTCCATAGTAGATCTTTTTTAGATTAAGGATTTAATGTTTTTTAAATAATACTTAATGGTATAATTATATCTAATTACTCTTAAAAATACAATAATTTAGTAACACCTATACATAAAACATTTCATGATATAGAAACAGGATGTTTCAAAGAGAAATACAAATAATACATAAGCATTAGTTTATAAGAAGGCTTACTCTATTTATTGTCTACATCAAAGCTTACTTCAGCCTTGAAGTTGACAATAATTCATAAAAGACACATTTTATACTTAATCCCAAGTGAGTGACAGGAGAGTATGTTTCAAAAATGTCAGCAAAGGATGGTTCTTAGGCAATCTGACATCCTCATGCTAGGAAAAAGAGGAAGGCAGCACATCGAGGCCTCACCAAGAAGAGCCACCTGTGCTGTGGCTTCTGCAGATGCCAACAGGGGAATAAAGTCTTTATGGCGACAGTCACGGTTAAGCATGAGCCTAAAAGTAAGATACCTTACCCAGGGTTCCAAAGTAAAAAAACAGAATATCTCTTTCAGCATGATATTAGAGATTGTAATTTTAAAAAAGTCTACCGTACCTCAGGACTTTTTCGGTTCTGTAAAATCTGTTTGTCAGTTTCCTTGTTAGCAAAATATCGAGTGCAGCCCCGGTTTAAATACTATGACAAAGACATTTAAAATATAATTAACAAATATGATGCACAGGAAAATAACACAAAGGAAAATATAACTTATCAAATAGTGCTAACCATAAAGAAGTTCTAAACATAACCTGCGTATCATTTAATCTCTCAGTTAAAATCTACACATCACAAACATTTTACTCAAACTATGGGTGGTGAAAAATCTCAACCTGAAAGTAGATTAAATGATTAGCATAAAAATCAATACCATAAAGTATTCCTATTTTTAAAAGGTATCAATTTTATTTTATTTGGGGCAGGAGGAACCTGTGGCATATGGAGGTTCCCAGGCTAGGGGTCGAATTGGAGCTAGAGCTGCCGGCCTACACCACAGCAACAACAGATCTGAGCCGCATCTGTGACCTACACCATAGCTCATGGCAACGCCAGATCCTTAACAGAGCGAGGACAAGGATGGAACCTGTGTCCTCATGGTTACTAGTTAGGTTTGAGCCCAACCACAACAGAAACTACGTTCCAAAGGTATCAATTTTAAATCTTCTCAGCATTAAATATCTTATTAAAAATATAGTTTATGAAATATGAACTAAATACATTAAAAGTCTCAAATAAGAACCCACACTGTGGTTTAATATCTTGAGTAATATTTTAAATTCTAAATAATTAACAAATATTATTCTTGCGTTTCTTAATTTTTGGTTTTTACAATCAGGTCTTCAAAACATGCCTTTCATAGTTACTGACAGTTAACACTAGTTGTACATAAATTACAATGCTTGCTTTATGAAACTTCATAGGTATTCAAATAAAAATTGCAGCTTTTATTTGCTTTCCTGCGCAGAAGCCTTTAAAGGCTAAGTGCTTTGAAAACATAACAAGGGCAGCTGGTGAGAAGAAAATAATATATTGGCCTCTAGGAGAATCTATTGCCCATATTTAATGTGTGGAGGTTGTTCAGGAAGGCAGTGCACAGGAAACAGGATGAGAAAAAATTTTAAACACCTCAGTTTTTCTTAAATCAGGTCACTATGATTCCACTGTACTATGGCATGAATTCCAAGATTAAATATAATACATTATATAGATACCAAGAAAAAAATCACAGTAAAATTCTGAATGATTTAGGGATAATTTAATATGTTAGATGATCAATGATTTATTTCTCCCCTCCATTGCAGTGAAATATTAAAATACAGTTAAAATCCAAAAATAATACACAATGATTTTTTTCTTTCTAGCCTAGAATCTTGGGGAAAAAAATAAAACAGAAAGAAGAGGATAAAACTGGTTAGCATTTTCAAATGGCTATTTCAAAACAGAGCTCTTTTATTTAGTAGGATAATACTTGGAGCCAAAACAAGTGTTTTCTTTGCTGGCAAGAGTTACATCCACCCACCCCAACTGTTTTATCAAATACTTGGCTTCTGTACAGATGGATTTAATATTAAAATCTAGGAAGAAAATGTTTGCTTCTTCCAATTTTTCTGTAACTAGAAAGCTGTAACTATTCTTGCCACTCACTATCATTCTATCCAAGCTTTATTTATATTCTAGGATCCTTATGGGACCATAACAATGCTTCCGTGAAACACATGCAAAGATATTTTAAATTTTTGAATAATGCAAGCATTTTATGCCTTTTATTTTCTAAAATACATACACAGTTAATATGAAAGTTTTCAAAGAGATGTACCTCTACAGCTCATTATGTACCAATTTGGACAGAGTAGTGACAAAAATGGGGGAGAAGGGTTCTTTTCTCCATTGTATATTCTTGCCTCCTTTGTCATGGAAATCCTATAAAATTGGATTGTGATGATCACTGTACAACTACAAATGTAATAAATTCATTGAGTAATAAAATTTTTTTTAATTCTAAATAATTAATCTGATAACCAAAAAAAAAAAATGGGGGAGAAGGGTTCACCCTAGTGTAGGGTTTCTCCTTTGTCTTTACAACTTTATCGATGAGCTAAAACTGGAGGCCTAAACTGAACCACAGAAAAACCTAATGAAATGACCAACCCACTTTTAAGTCACTCTAAAGCAGAATCATTAGGTAGAAGGGATCCGGAGGTGTGTGTATACTGCCTGAGAGGAACAGCCAAGACAGCACAAGTTTGGGGGTGAAAGGTAAATGATGTTTCACTAGTTTCCTCTCACTTCCAAAATGACTCCCTTCAGAGGAAGTCATGCTTGCCAGTTCACACCATAGAGGCTGGAAACTCCCTGACCTGATAGAAAGCTTTTCAATAGCTGCCCTCTTAGATGGCTGCCGTTGCACCAGGAAAGGCTATACACTCTCAGGTGCACTCTCAAGCCCCCAAGTAGAAAGAAATGCTATATTAAGACAAGAATAGGGAGTTTCTGTTGTGGCTCAGTGGTAATGAACCCAACTAGTATCCAAGAGGATGTGGGTTTGATCCCTGGCCTCATTCGGCAGGCTAAGGATCTGGTGTTGCTGTGGCTGTGGTATAGGCTGGCAGCTGCAGCTCCAATTTGAGCCCTAGCCTGGGAACTTCCATATGCCACAGATGTGGCCCTAAAAAGCAAAAAAAAAAAAAAAAAGACAAGAATAGTCACACTGCTTTATCATTAACTTGGTGCTGACAAAACCACATCATCATTAAATTTCATGATTCATAGTAATTCATATTTCTTTTCTACAAACCACTATAGAGAATGCCTCTTCTACTTTCATAAAGTTAATAAATCCCAATTAATTTGGTGAGCTCTAGAGTTAAACATTTCAGAATTGTATAAAGAGATGCAGCTATAAAACAGTTTAAAATAGTTTTTAAAATTTCCAAATACACATTAGAAGAAATTGATTAAAGTAATAAAGAGATGCTGGTTTGCAAACACAGAGTAATTAAATATAAATGAGTGTCACGATCCTCAAATGGAGAACTCCTGGCTGAAAAGGACTATCAAAATCACCTGAAGAACTTCACACCGACCACATTCACTACCCCTGCACTACATGATTCCTGTAAAGCCCACATGGGGACACTATTTTCTAGCTGAGAATTTGTGAACTATGCTAAACACTCCCCAGTCACCACTTCTTGAAACTCTATTGACTTGTTTGTGACTCTTGGCACCCCTGAGCTTCCTTGTTCTTCTCCTACAACTCCACCTGCGCTCTCTTTCTTGGGCCATGCTTCACCTCCTCAGCCTCTTCAACTCCAGAGTCTGGATCCTGGTGTGTGCTTTTCCACATGATGCAATCTCTCTGGACATATCATCTATGCACCATCACAGTCCTCGTACCACCAGGGTATAGCTTTGCCCCACCCTGTCCTCCATCACGGACCTGACCTTCAGATCAGTACACCCAGCGGTCTTCCCAACAGTCTTCTGAACAGCTCCACTTGGATGATCCACAGACACCAAACAGACCTCATCCTACACACCACACATCATCCATGGTACTTACATCCATCCAGTTACCCTAATCAATTATTCCAGACTCCTCCTCCTTGCCAAATTCAAACCCCACATCCTATCAATTTTACCTCCTCTGTAACTTGGCCACTGCTAAACCAAATTCAGGCACTGAATAACTGCTACATCACCTGGAGCCACAGGTTCCCAACCCACTTACCCATGGTTACAATTTCTATCCATTACCCCCTCCCCTTAAAGCTACCTTCCATGTTAAAGCTGGAGGTAAGTGCAGACCTGATATCCAGCTTTCTACATCAAGACCTTCAACAGTTCCTTACCACAGAAGACCAAATTCTAGCCTCACCTCCTCCACTTCCTGTCCTTCCCTTTAAGCTGTTTCCTGCCTTTCTTTGTTCATCTTTTTGAATGTACCAGAAATACCTTTGGAATGTTTCTTCATCAAGTTAACACTTGAAAATCCTTCAGGATTCTGATCAAGCATCAATTGTTCCAGTAAAGTTTTTCCAGAATCAACAGCATCCTGTACGTAACTCCCACTTACCATTCAATACGTCAGACGTGTGTGTGTGTGTGTGAGTCCCACCAGTTTCTAAGTTGCTAAGAAACATGAATTTCGTCTCATTTTATCTTTTTACCTTTGGCACAATGCCTAGTATCAATGGGTAGGCAATAAATGTTTGTCGAACTGAATTAAGGAAAACAAGTATGGGTCCTTTATTAATTCAATGGTCAGACTTTTTTTTAACCAATAAGTCAAAGGTAACTTTCAAGTTAGCATTACATCACTATTATAAATTTCTTACTGAGTTTAGCATCTACCCTTTTACCTATCCCAATATGTACCCCCTTCAGAGTGTTATGAACTCAGCAATAAATCTCAATAGAGATCGATCAGGTACAGAAGCCATTCTATTACATTACACTGACTTCAATGTAAGATATATGCAACTAGACATCAAAATCCACTGAAATAACTTTTAGAATAGAAGCAATTCAATGGGCAAAAAAAATGCATGAAATTTCTTTTCATCCAACCTACCCGAAAATTATCTGGGGAGCTCAAATGAAGTCTTTCCCTAATATCTTCAGAAGCACCAGCACACAACCTATAAAAGATATGATAATTCCTTTCCTCTTTGCCTTGAACACAGATCCTAGATTTCTCTAGAAGATAATGTGAGACAAATCCTCCAACAACTGAACTCTAAAAAGCAAAACAGAGAGAAATTACACGTTTACATTTAAAGTCTCAAAGCGTAAATTGTCTTTTCTAATAAACATACATCTATTGAAGAGGCTGTGATATTTATCAAAGGGGAAAAATAGATAACTAAATGTAAGCTTATAGTATTCACAGAGATCATATATATTCTCCCAACTCTCTAAAGTAACAGAAAAATTTAAATAGATGTGCCATGAGTTCAAATACAGCACCAATTCTTTTTTTTTCAATTTTGTGTTTTATCTTCATGTGTACGAGTTTCCTTTTGCATAACAAAATCCAATGTTATTTTGTGATTTTATTGATGGTTTTTTGTTTTTGTTTTTCTTTTGGGGGGCCACACCCACAGCATATGCAAGTTCCTGGGCCAGGGATTGAACCTGCACCACAGCTGTAACCAGAGCCACAGCGGTGACAGTGCCAGATCCTTAACCTGCTGAGCCAACAGAGAACTCCTAAAGCATCAATTCTATCAAGAACCTTGTATTTGCCCCAAACATAGCATCCTGAAACTCACTCTTACCTACCTTTTCATTAAAATGTATTTCTACAAATTTCCCAAATCGACTGCTATTATTGTTGCGGACAGTCTTTGCATTTCCAAAGGCTTCTAGGAGTGGGTTAGCTATTGGAAAAAAATGACAATACTCAGTCAAAAAATTAGCATGAAGGAAAATTACAAAGTAATATGCATGGTATGTTTCCATTTATTAGTAAATATACATAACTGGAAAAAAATTCTCAAAAATGCTAACATGAAGGAATTCACTTATGATAGCAAATTCCACACATATTTATTGATTACCACTATGTTCAGGCGTATAAAGTGCAGGAGATGGGAAAAAATTTACTCAAAAATTATTCAAAATTTATATAAAGAAAATGTGTTATGGGAAAGACTAAATTTTCAAAAGGCACTAGGTTACAAAATTTATAGCTAGACTTGAAAAATTGCTCCGTAAAAATTTTAAGGTTTCCACATCAGCCCTACAAGAGTAGTGATTACAGTAAAGAAAACAGCAAACCTCCTGTGACAAAATATAAGCGAGAAGTTACTGGCTGACTTACTTTTCAAAAATACATGTGAATAAAACCTCCAGATTTAACATTTTTATAGGCACATTCAACAAAATCTAACAAATCAGAGTTTATAGAATTACCTACAAAAGGTTCTCAGAACAATAGTTTTTAAAATCTCAATGAACAAGTGCAAAAGTTTAATTGTCTTTATTTCATAATCCCTCATACATACTCTCTACATGGCTGTAAAAGGGGTACTAGAGTCTATTCTTCTTACCAGTCTCAACTAGAAGCATAGCAGTTAGTGTCAATCTTAAACATTCCATCTAAAACTTCATAAACTGTTGCATATGTTTATTGCTAGAGTATTTCTTATGACATCTTTTGAAGTCCATTTCTCTTACTCTATCTACAGCATAGAAAGCTTAACTAGTCTCCAAACCTTTGTAAACGTCACTCCCAGGTTGCTTCACTTGCCAAATAATTAAGTATTAAAACTAAAAAAAAAAAAAAATGGGAGTTCCTGCCATGGCTCAGCGGTAATGAACCCAAATAGGATCCATGAGGATGCATGTTCAATCCCTAGCCACACTCAGGGGATTAAGGATCTGGCATTGCCATGAACTGTGGGGTAGGCTGCAGATGCAGCTCGGACCCCGAGTTGCTGTGGCTGTGGTGTAGGCCAACAACTACAGCTCTGATTCGACCCCTAGCCTGGGAACTTCCATATGCCGCACCTACAACTCTTAAAAAAAAACACATATGTACTTAGTTTACCATATAGTTAAGATGCCTGGGTTTATGTCCCATTTTCACAACTGATGAGCTATTTGCTCTTCAGCAAATAAACTCTTTTCACCTTAGTTTCTCACCCATAAAGCAGGGATAAAACAGTACCTCCCTCATAGACTGTGAAGACTTAAATTAGGCAGGAGATTTCAGACAAATCAGACCTCATCTAACACATCTCACATACGTCAATATCATCATCATTCCTAAATACCTACTGGGGAAAGCGAGAGATGGGGAAGAGAGTGTCCAAAGAGGCCTAAAAACCTCAAAGAACCACAAGGAGACCAATTTGACTACAACCACAAGGAGACCAATTTGACTACAGTCTAAGGATTCAAAGGAAACATGACTCAATTAGCCCAGAGAAGGCTGAGGCCAGGCCACACTGTGCACTGCACTTGATGATAGGATTTTGGCGCTCTATCCTAAGGGCAATGGGAAACCAACAGAGGATTCCAAGCAAAGGACATCATTCAACTTCCACCCAGAGAACAGACTAAAGGACAGCAGGACTATAAGAGGGAAGATCAGAGAAGAACCTGTGATGCAGGAGGCTGGTGCAGCCCCAGCATGACAGCAGCCTAGAACAGCAGTCTGCAAACAGGGTACCAGAAGACTGTCTAAGGGGTACAGAGGCACTGATAGCTTAAGGAACTCAATTTCCAGATTCACTTTCCAAGAGAAATTATTTCCTCCCCAAAGTACCTCAATTCCAAAGAACCCTGTCCCTTTCTCCTTTATGAAAACAAGGTCAACGAAACAAATGGGAGGCCAGAGGGCTTCCTGTATCTTTCATTCATCCAACAAATATTTATGGAGCATATGCTATATAGCAGATGTTACTCTGGAGGTTTGGAATATACAAAAATCCCTGCCCCATGTGCATGGGATCATGGGAAAACAACAAATGTTGAGCAAATGAGAAGATAGTACCTGAGCAAGGATTTGTAGGGGATGGGAGGGTCTTTTGATCTCTGGGGGAAAATTTCAGACCTAGAAGGTTATTCTAAGTTAATTTCAGTACATATCTAACGACAGAAAATAAGAATTTCAAAGATTAACGATACCTTCAACAATTCTATCATCAATATCTTGACCGGTTCCATAGGATTCAGTCAGATATCTGTTTAAAATATAGGATAAACAAATTTAGATCACAAAGATATTGAATATACTGTATTTCTAATTTCAATATTATTTAATACAACTAAAATTTAAACCTGGATCATCCACTAGAACTGTTTATTTAAAATGCAAATTTTAGGAGTTCCCGTCGTGGCGCAGTGGTCAACGAATCTGACTAGGAGCCATGAGGTTGTGGGTTCGATCTCCGGCCCTGTTCAGTGGGTTAAGGATCCGGCGTTGCCGTGAGCTGTGGTGTAGGTCGCAGATGCAGCTTGGATCCTGTGTTGCTGTGGCTCTGGCATAGGCCGGAGTCTACAGCTCAGATTAGACCCCCAGCCTGGGAACCTCCACATATCGCAAGAGCAGCTCTAGAAAAGGCAAAAAGACAAAAAATAAAAATAAAAAATAAAATAAAATGCAAATTTTATATTTAATGCAACTACTACTCTGTTATTGCTTTTTAAACATGTAAAATTCTATTTGGATAGTCTTTGACATCTAAATCAACATTTTTTTTAAACTTTTAAAAAATATTCTGACTTTAGCCAACTATTTGGTTTTAAATACACCACACATTTTACACAGAAATATTCATCTTCTACATGACATTCCAAGTCTTTTGTGATAGCCACTGAACACCTAGGAAGTAACCACCTTCTGTTGTTCCAGTGCAAGATAAAACATGACAAACAATTTGCCTGGCACACTTCAAAACAAAGAGTAATCTCTGATTTACAATATAAGCATAGTTTCTTAATTATTTGTTCATTTTTAAAGGTGTATATTAACCACAGACTCACCATATGGCTACTACATACAGGAGAGCGAATAAGAAATTAAGGCACTTAGAATTCCAAGAGTATTAGGAAGCATTCGTTTAATCAGAATTGCATATACATATCAGGCAATAAGAAACCCTTAAATCAGTTTCATACAAGTAACTCTTAATAGTGTGTGTGTGTGTGTGTGTGTGTGTGCACATAAAAATAGCAACATTTCAAAAAGGGACCCAGGATGCAGCAATGAACAAAGACTTGTAACAAAGTGGGAACAGGTTGGAAGGAATGCAGAAGTACCAGGAGCAGCGTCAACACTAGACGTAACATTGCTGAGCGTGTAAACTGAAGGGCCAGCTATAACGAGCGCAATGGTTCGTCCCATATATAAAATGCTATAATCCTACACAAAGTGTAGTGTTTAATTTGAGGGCAGCATGGGGGATACAATGGGGGGAGGGCTGTGGGGAGACAGAAATAAGGGTGGGGAGTTCCCGTCATGGCGCAGTGGTTAACAAATCCGACTAGGAACCATGAAGTTACGGGTTCGATCCCTGCCCTTGCTCAGTGGGTTGACAATCCTGCGTTGCTGTGAGCTGTGGTGTAGGTCGCAGATGCGGCTCAGATCCCGCGCTGCTGTGACTCTGGCGTAGGCTGGCAGCTACAGCTCCGATTAGACCCCTAGCCTTGGAACCTCCATATGCCGCGGGAATGGCCCAAGAAATGGCAAAAAAGAAAAAAGAAAAAAAAAGAAAGAAGGGTGGCATCATAAACTTAAGGTTCAAAAATGGGTTCAACAACTCTAGTAGCTGGACTTTGAAAATAGAATGTGAAGGCTGCATTTTGAAGGACAGTCCTAGATTTCCCTCTGCCCAACCAGTACAGTCTCCTTCAGGTCCTCAGGAGAATAACATGTTAGAGGTAGTTTTCAACAATCTACAGCTTAGCTTCCACATAAGGTGTCTGTTTCTGTAAAAGGGATAGAGCCTGGACCTTTTCAAGGTAGGTCATTAAAGTATGCAAGAGTATTCAAAGCCAACCTGTTCAAATCTCAAGAAGATACATGCTCACAAGTAAGATGATTCACAACAGCCAAGAGGCAGAAGCAACCCAAGTGCCCACTGATGGATGGGTGAATAATGAAAATGTGATATGTGCACACAATGGAATATTATTCAGCCTTAAAATTGAGGAAAATTCTGACACATGCTACAACATGGATGAATTCTGAGGACACTATGCTAAGGGGAACAGCCAGTCACAGAAAGACAGAAAGTGTATGATTCTTTTACATCGGGTATCTAGCTAGAGTGGTCAAAATAACAGAGGCAGGAAGCAGAATGGTGGTAGCCAGGGGCTGGGGTCAGGGAAGTGGGGAGCTGTTTACTGGGTACAGAGTTTTAGCTCTGTGAGATGAAAGGTTCTGGAGATGGGCTGAACAACTATGTGAATATACTTAACACTGCTGAATGGTAGACTTAGAAATGGTTGAGATGGTAAATTTTGTTATCACATAAAAAATTTTTAAGCTTTTAACCACAATTAAAAAAAAAAAAAACTGTTCAAAATATCCTGTGTCACCTAAACATTCCTCACCTTAGAACAAATTTTGTATTTTCCGTTTTGCCAGCTCCTGATTCTCCAGATACAATGATAGACTGACTCAGCTTGAGCACCTTCATGTCTCGAAAAGCCTTATCAGCTGGGGTCAAAATAACACAACACATTAGTGAGGAACAGCATATAAAATACAAAGTCTCCAAATGATAAAGTCCATTTACTATCAAAGAGTGCCAGCTCTTAGAGAAATTATAATAAACTATGTCTACAGTTAGCATAATTTTAAAGAAAAATCATCTAAAAGTGTTCAAAACATCTCTACAAGCATATATTTTATTTTATTTATTTATTTATTTAGTCTTTTTAGGGCCACACCCAAGGCATATGGAGGTTCTCAGGATAGGGGTCAAATTAGAGGTACAGCTGCTGGCCTACACCACAGCCACAACAATGTGGGATCTGAGCCACATCTGAGACCTACACCACAGCTCACGGCAATGCTGGATTCTTAACCCACTGAATGAGGACAGGGATCAAACTGGCATCCTCATGGATACTAGTCAGGTTTGTTACCACTGAGCCATGACAGGAACTCCATAAAAGAATATACTTTAAATGTTCTAATTATCCTGACAGCTAAGTAATATGAAATCTGAGAAAACAATTCTTATGTGTGTTCTAGAATGTCTCTGAGCTGTGGCTCAGCTTTTCCTAACACCATAGCAGATCTGCAGAGAGATGAAAAACACTCACTTTGCATAACTAACGACATCCTCAGAGAAAAGGAAAAAGTAACGAGCTACCAATTATGAAATCCAGCAGCCAAATTTTCTACTGGAGGAAAAAAAATACATCACTGCACAATAAATCTGTTTTTTTTGCTGTAATAGTACTGTAATAAGCACCTTGCAGAATTTATCAGCATTTCAAAAGTAGGCAGAATTGCTTTAAGTTTTTGCTATTGTTTACATATATAATTTTTAACTATATTCATTATACTCTGACAATTTGGGCTATAAAATGTCTTTAAGACTACAAAGACAAGATGAGCACAGTTCAATTCGGTTAAAGTGGGTGCAAATTAAAAGAATTTTAATTGAGAGTTCCCATTGTGGCTCAGTGGCAACAAACCCGACTACTGTCCATGAAGATGTGGTTTCAATCCCTGGCCTTGCTCAGTGAGTTAAAGATCCGGTGTTGCTATGAGCTGTGGTGTATGTAGCAAACACAGCTTGGATCCTGCATTGCTATGGCTGTGGTGTAGACTGGCAGCTGCAGCTCTGATTCAATCCCTAGACTGGGAACTTCCATATGCCATAAAAAGGGAGAAGAAAAAAAGCAAAAGAATTTTAATTAAAAACTAAGTCTTGAGCAATATGCTCCATAAGGCAACTATTTCTCACCTCAGACATGTGCTACCACACAAGGGAAGAAGACTCTTCAGCTTTTACTCTAAGGACCAAATGCAAACTACAGGCAAGAGTATTCAGATCATTCTGACCACTTGACCAGCAACCTGTTCCACCCACTTTTGTAGAATCACTTTCAGTGCTTAAACAACGAGAAACGAAACCTGGTTTATTTCCACTTTAAACGACTTCTGTCCAATGATGCACTTGCTCACTTTCAGGGTCTAAGGATTGTGCACCATTTCCCCAGCTGAGAGACACAGACCAGTGCCGGTCAGAGCACTGACAGAACCAAAGTCACTGTGCTGCTGCCCTGGACTTGGCTGACACATTCACTGTCTAGTAGAACACAGCACACATCATCCAAATCTGGAGGTGAAGCCCGGTTAGGCCAAAGCACAGACACAAAGAGAAACAAACTGCATGAAGATCCAGAACCCAAACGTGTCATTGTCTAACTGCTGATTATGTCTGAATCCCAAGGCTTAGCTAACGCCTCCGTACTTGCAGCCAACAGCTACAGGAGATGCCTGTTAAATAGTCCTCCCCTGCTCTTCAGTGTGAAAGTGCTTCAAGATGAGAGAGCACCTGAGAAAGGCAGAGACAGACGCTCCTGCTTCTCCATGTGGGCTCCCCAGAGATACGAGGCACGGATCACTGGTGACTGTTTGCAGTCTCTATGGCCCTGATGCAGGACAAAGCACATGGACGTCTGCTCTCACTGCTCCTATCTAGCCCAAGCAATGCACTCAGAAGTGATGACTAGGGTCTCAGCTGAGGACCTGGGCCTCCTTCCTAGTCACGGAAGGAGGACACCTTTAGGATGCAGTTAAAAAGAGAGTTCCCATTGTGGCTCAGGGGTAACGAACCCAACTAGTATCCATGAGGATACGGGATTGATCCCTGGCCTCGCTCAGTGAGTTAGGGATCTGGCGTTGCCATGAGCTGTGGTGTAGGTCAAAGACACAGCTCAGAGCTGGTGCTGATGTGGCTGTGGCATAGGCCAGCAGCTGTAGCTCCAATTCAACCCCTAGCCTGGGAACTTCCATATGCTGTGGGCACAGCCCTAAAAAGACAAAAAGAAACAAAAGAAAGAAAAGAAAAGAAGGAAAGAAAACATTAGGTCAGCTTTTATTGTGACCTACTTTCAACTGGGTGGACACACTTAAGAGGACAGGGGCATTTAACAAAGGTCATGAGGTACAGAGGCCCTGGGAGTTGGCTGCAAAAACATTCTAATCCACCTTGTGTGCAGCACCTGCTCCCAGCAATGGTACCTTTCATTAATCCAAAAGGAAAAATGAGTAAATCTGTACAATTTAAAGAAAAATCAAAATTAAGATAGTTACATTACTTACCAATTGCAAAGACATGAGGTGGCATGGTCCCAAGAGATTTTCCTTGGTAGGACTTTATTGTTTCTGAAGAGTAGATTTTAGGAATGTCAAAGTATGGGTTCACGGCAATCAGAATGTTGGCCACATATGTCTGAGCAGGAAAAGCATACACATGAAATGTGCCAATTACTATTTCCATTTCAAACTAAACAAGGCTCCCAAGAGAAAGAAAATGGGGCAAAGAGATACCCTCAGATCTTTCTATAACTAGAACCCTCAAATCCATACTTCTGGCCCTTACCTAAAACTCAACACGTCCAAAATCACAACCATCTCTCCTGACCTCCCTTTGCCTCCAAGGAAACAGGCCCCTCCCACCTGCCTTCCGGGTTCAGAGCATCACCACCAGGTCAACATGGGCACAGCTGAGTCTCTGAGCTCAGACATCTTCTGTTGACCCCACTTATGAAATCTACTCTCCTAGGTCTATGCCTACAGCCTGAGTTTCAGCTATTTATATTGCTGACTTAGACTACTTTCTTCACCCTGCTACTGAAGAGTTTAAAGTAGTTCACAGGACCTAGCTCCGAGGCCCCACATTCCTGCAAAACATCATATGCTAACCATTCCCTAGCATACTGACAGGCTAAATGTTTAACGAGCAACTGAAGCTTGCTTTTACATTTGGAGTTTAACTGTGGCTTCAAAAGACCTGAAAATGCCACCAAAAGGATTTATAAAACTCCTGTGGGTAGAAAGAAAGTTGTGGTTTAGCAATTAGTTGTGGTTTACTGGCCAAACTAGGGCACACAGAACCATATTTTTCTCTTTTCTGCTTCCAGCTGTGGAAGGGAAATGATGCGAAATCCCTAAACTCTCAGGCTATTAATCTAAAATTCAGTGAATGCTCCGAAAGATGTTACCTGGGGTGGGGTGAAAAAATAACAGATAATAATCATTCAATGGGAGACAAAAGGAACAGAGACTAGTAACCAATGAAAATGTTAAATGTGAGTAAACTATTGTTCTACTCAAATTTAAGGGAAAACAGTGGCAATTCTGGTTAGCAAGAGTATAAAAATATCATGTTTATTCTGAACTGCTTCCCTCTCACATATATTATAGTAATAATAACTTTGAAAATACTGGTTTTCCAAAGAGGAGCTGATGATGCTAAAGAGCCATTATCTAACAGAGATCACACACCCAACTGCACACACATCTTCAGAAAAGAAGGGCAAGTCAGCTAGGAATGGCCTTAAAATTCTCCAGTGTGATGCAGACATTATACATGAGAAATAAAAACTTACATTTCGCAAATAGGTTATTATTTCTAACAATCATGCAACTTAGCAAAGACCTGTAAGTCAACCAAACACAATGTGAAAAAAGACAACTAATTTTTGTTAAAAGTACAGTGAATTCTGCATGTAAATCCTCATTTATCTATGGTCACAGTCAGCAAATGTTCAGCTACTGCAGCACAGAAAATAATAAAAGACCAATGAAAATCCCATAGGTTTTAGGCTTTTGTATAAACATCCCAAATAAAAACAAAGTGAGAGTTCCTGTGGTGTCTCAGTGGTGATGAACCCAACTAGTATCCACGAGGCTTCAGGTTCAATCCCAACCTCTCTCAGTGGGTTAAGGATCCAGCATTGCCATGAGCTGTGGTGTAGGTCACAGACACGGCTCGGATCTGTCGCTGCTGTGGCTGGGGTGTAGGCCAGCAGCTGTAGCTCCTATTTGACCCTTAGCCTGGGAACCTCCATATGCCACCGGTGCAGCCCTAAGCAGCAAAAAAAAAACAAAAAACAAAAACAAACAAACAAAAAGGGTATCTCCATTTTTTAAGTAAGATTATTCTGTAAAGGTAAAGGTTTTTTTGTTTTTTTTTTTTTTTTTTGGCTGCATGGATCAAACCTGTGACACAGCAGTGACCCAAGCCACTGCAGTGACAATGCTGTATTCTTAACCTGTTGTGCCACAAGGAACTCCTGAAAAGGTAATTTAAAATTTCTTAACTTCAAGAAAAAGGTATTAAAACAATTAAAATTTGCTCTAATAAGGTTGTTCCACTACCACTAAGTCTTGTTAGACACAGAAAGAAAAAAAGGGGGGGCCAGTTCTACTTGAAAGATGGTTCTATCAAAATCAACTTGTACTGACTTACTACAAGTTAAACTGCTTTAACCAATGAATTTTTAAAATTTGTATTATTCTGGTACCGAATACAATAGTTAGCACAAATTAGATACTCAATATTAGTCTGGCCATTAAATGAATTTGCTTCTAAGTGTATTCCCAAATAAGAATAGCTATATATATTAACCTAAATATAGTATTCAGTTGGTTTTGAAAAAAATCCAGGAGGAAAATTAAGGAGACTCAATATAATCGAAAGACTTAATATAATCGAAAGACTTAGTATAATCAAATGACAGCAAGTAAACCCTTTTAAAAAAGACAAGATTAGTTCTATTTCCCAGATGTCATTACTTGGACAGATGGCAAAGACTAAAGGTAATTTAGTCAGAATTAAGTAAGTACAATTAGGCAAATTGATAGTGATATAAAAGATTAAGACTGTCATTTGATCTAGGACGTGTCAAAGAAGCCATGTGTTTTCTTCGTTCAAAAATAATGAAGGGTCCCATCTTTAGAACAGGAGAGCTACTGCCAGCCAACCAAGAAATTTACAACTAGGTCATATCGGAATAAAACCTCACGCACGCCCAATGAATAATTACAATTAAAACAGACTAGTTAAGTAACCATCTGAATGCTTTGGTGCAAACCCTATCTACATTAAAAGCACTGTCTTTCCTTTTTTAATATCCTAGATTTTTAAGGTAAGTTTTCTATGTAGAATAAAATATTGCAGCTAAGTAGGTTCTATGATCAGCATTTCAGTGTTCTTGACATTTCCTCATGGATGTCTT
This sequence comes from Sus scrofa, assembly GCF_054392235.1. Classification (NCBI taxonomy): domain Eukaryota; kingdom Metazoa; phylum Chordata; class Mammalia; order Artiodactyla; family Suidae; genus Sus; species Sus scrofa. The sequence continues at coordinate 90,268,228 of NC_139383.1, forward strand.
CTAATTTACATTTTTTGGTACTCCAAGTTTTAAATTTCAATATATATTCCATATAGTTCTGCCTTAAATGTTTTGCAGAACAAGGTGGAAAGTGCATTAACTAAATAGAGCTACAGATAGATACCAAAAATTAAAAATCAAAACTCAAAATAATTAGTGTTTTTTAAAAATAACCAAATTGGATATTTTAGGGCTGAAAGATATTAGATGATGCCCTGAATTCATTATTTCATTCCGCAAATACTTGTTAAGTGCCTACTATGTACCATGCATGGTCTAAGCCCTGTAGTTGGAAGAGCGAAAAAAATCCTTATCATAATGGAGCTCACGGTCTATTCAAGAGGCTCAGATCAAGTATGATTTCCTATTAGAAAACTTCGAGGTCAACAAAATCACACAATAGCATGTAAAATAATTATCCCCACAAAAACTTAGACCACAGGTAAAATACTTACATAAATTCTGTCTTTACTGTATCGAACTTTGATATTATGGAGGAGTGTGGCTTCATTTAAATACATCAATGAACCTGAGATACAAAATTTGTAAACCATTAGTTTAAGAGAAAAAAGTAACACAAAACAGTACCATCTTAATTTGAATCACTTTGATCCAAGCTAAAATTTACCTGTTAGGTTAGAATTAATTCTACCTTTTCCTGGTACCTGTAAACCCTAGAGGCTGATTTAAAATATATCTAGTTTACATAGGTATTACAGTGAAAGTTTTAAACAATAAACTGCTAGCAAGGTGAGTACATCTCGTGAGTACAAGCTGAGTTCACATTAATGAACGTTGGTTAAAAAATCAAGTACAGTTCAAGTGTACTTTTCAAGTACAATTCAAGTGTACTTGAATTCAAGAAAGTACTACTCTATTTTTCTTTTTTGCTTTTTTGGCTGAACCCACAGGATATGGAGTTTCTGGGCCAGGGATCAGATCCGAGTTTCAGCAGTGACCTTTAACCCATTGTGCTAGGCCGGGGGTTGAACCTGCATCCCAGTGCTCCAGAGATGCGGCAGATTCCACTGCACCACAGCAGGAACGCCAAGAAAAAACTAGTTTAGATGGTGCTGATTTTAATATATTTTTGACACAACAAAGATTAGTGGATGACACAAATCCAACCTGAGGCTCAAAATTTTACAGTCAAAACACAAAAGATAAAATTTTAGAATGGGAAAAGGACCCATCAGACCATTCAGTCAGTGCCTCACAACTGACACGATGGAATAAGAATCCGGGAGAGACTACTCTTTTTTTTTTTTTTTTTTTTTTTTTTTTTGCTTTTTAGGGCCACACCCATGACATATGGTACCTGCACACTAGTATCCATGTCCTCAAGGATACTAGCTGGGTTTGTTACCATTGAGTCAAGAAGGGAACTCCGAGACTATGGGATATGCAGCTAATGGATAGCAGCATCAGGGTAGAAATCTTACTTTTCTAACATCTGTTCTAGTAACCCTTTGACACATTCTGCACCCCCAGCCTGATCTATTGTCCTGGTCCTGAATCCCCTGAGCTCTGCTTCCACGTTTCCACCACACACTCAAACAGACAAACCCACTCTTTCCCCAGCCACTGTTTCTATCATCAGCACCACTGTTTCTTCAGTCAGCTATTCCGAAAGCCTTAGTCAATACAAGGACCATCTTCTCCCCTTCCTTGCTCTAAGCCTTTATACCACATCTTTACACCACGTAATAAAGTATAGCACAGCACCAGACCCGGGGTAGGCACTCAAAACTAGCACAATCTGGAGTTCCCACTGTGGTTCAGTGGTAACGAACCCAACTAGTATCCATGACAATTCAGGTTCTATCCCTGGCCTTGCTCAGTGGGTTAAGGATCCAGGATTGCCGTGAGCTGTGGTACAGGTTGCAGACGTAGCTCAGATCCCATGTTGCTGTGGCTGTTGTGTATGCTGGCAGCTGCAGCTCTGATTTGACCCCTGGGAACTTCCATATGCTGTTAGTAGGGCCCTAAAAAGACGGGGGAAAAAAATGAGCAAAATCTGTCTCTGAAATGTCTCTCCTTTCCTCCCATTTCTATGACCCCAACCTCAACTTACATTTCATCACCCCTTCTGTAATCACAGCAGCCTCTTATCTGTCTACTGCCTCAGTCTCTCTCCTCTCTAACCCAGACTGCTGGTGCATTAATCTAACTCCACCTGAACCCTAATTTAATCTCTCACCTCCTCAAAATCCATTCCTGGGTCTCCATCAACTACCAAAGTCCATATTCAAGTCTGATATTCAAGGCCCTTAGAAAGCCTGCATGCAACTGACTTTTTCATAAAATTTTCCCTCTTTTTAACATGGTCTAATTTGCAGCCAGACTAAATTATTTATTAAACTCAAACGTCTTTCATGTATTGGGCTGCACCTCTACATCTCTAGGTGTCAAAAACCTATCCTCGAAGGTCAGTTCAAAGACTCTCCCACAAAGGTCCCTCCCCATTCTCACCCCACCAACAATAGGACTACTTTCTTCTCTGTACATTCTTTGTTGTGCTTGCCACAGAAAGCCAGTATTGTAATTATAATTTTGTATATCTGGTTTTGGCTACTAAATCAGATCCCTGAGGGCAGGTCTCTGCTGGATTAATTTGCTTGTTTGCTTGATCCCTCACTGAAGTTGCCTCTGTGCCTATACTGAATTCAACAGTTCAACACCCAACCAGTTCTGTCAAACAGGGACCCCTTGCTTTGCTGTCTCAACAAAGACTGCCTGCGCTTCTATATATAGGGCAGCCAGTTCACTTTGCAAGGACATGAGCCTCACTGGTTTTCTAACACCACTCACAGCAGAAACAAATGAAGGAGTGAGCAGAGCCTTCTGACAGCTGAATGGCAGCTCTCCTTTGAACTGAGGAAGGATCTGGAAAAGGAAGGCAGCAAAAGTACAGCTCCATTGGGTTTGATCACCTACCTTTCTGTATCCCTGCTCTTCCACTACGGTCCCCAGGAGCCTGGTCTACATGCTGCCTTTTCTTATCAGGGCACATCGCTGAACCACTGCCCCATCTCTCACCTTCCTCTGAGTTGCTGGAGTGTGTGATACTCTGCCTCTTTGAAGGAAGAACTCCTAAGCCCACAGTGCAGTTCCCTCAGAAAGGCTCGTCATCCAAGGCTAGACAGCACATGAAAAAGTTTGTTCTCACCTCTTGACCTCTGTCCACACTCACCACTGTTTGCCTTTTACACCTAATTATTCACAGATTTAACTATACTCCACATTAAAGTTTTAAAAAATACGACATAATAAAAGAATGGAAATGCTTGTTTCTTTTTTTATTTTTTATATTTTTGGCTTTTCAGGGCCACACCTGTGGCATATGGAAGTTCCCAGGCTAGGGGTCTAATTGGAGCTGTAGCCACTGGCCTACACCAAAGCCAAAGCAAGGAGGAATTCGAGCCATGTCTGCAACCTACACCACAGCTCATGGCAACACCAGATCCTTAACCCACTGAGCGAGGCCTGGGATTGAACCTGCAATCTCATGGTTCCTGGTCGGATTCATTTCCACTGCACCACAACGGGAATTCCATCTTTATAAATTCCTTAAGAAGAATTTTTGTATAGTTAATATATACCAAGCACACCAAAAGTTTCTAATGAAGACTGGATCTACTTCTTAATTATTAACTTTAGGGATATGACTAGGGAGTTATCTGAGCATTTAAGATTCTGCTTATTTGCTGCAGTTCTGGTTCACTGAAAGAAAAAAGAAAGAACCCACAAACAACTTCAACACAGAAGTCCATCAATTCTTCAGTCACATTGTTGAAGAAGTCATTCATTCCATTACTGAAAAAGCAAGCAACTTTTGGGATTCTTTACAATATTATAGTCTATATTCTATTATTTCAACTTCTAACAATGATTATTCACAAAGATTAGTATATTCCATGTAAGTAATGGTAGCTTAAAAATCAGCACTTAAAAAAAAAAGGCTTATTTTAATTACTGACTTCACATCCAATTCTGCCATATTTTAATATTCAAGTCAAGTAAAAAGGCAAAATTAACATACTAAACTCCATATATAAAAACCTTCACATAGAACACCCAGAGCTAAAACTAGATAATCAGTCTTGCTACATTGTTTCAACACTCTCAAAAGTTAACTGTGTCTCTATTCCAACAAAATCTTTAACACATAGTTCTGAACGCTCTATAGACATTAAGCTTTAGGTCACATTATTACCATGATACAGAGAAGAGGAAAGGATTTTAGAAATACACACGGGACCCAAAGAAATAATGCCATGTGTCATTTGGCAGAGGACAGCCATGTCCTGGGTAAGCCAAGCCTCAGATAAAAGGACTAATAAATAATGGAACCTGTATTCTAAACTCAACAAATAAAGCTGCCCTAATGCTGTGGTTTCAAAAAGGGAACTTTAAGTAGGGCTGGCTGACTGTACGGTGAGGATAGTTAACATCCTCATTAATATTCCTGCCATCAGGCATCAGCAAAGCAAACACCTGCAAGAAGCAGCAAAAGCTACACCAAGACCAGGAAAACAAATGGTTAGGCAAATATATCAGGATGAACCAACCAGAGGGAGAAATATTTAGGAAAGGGATTAAAAATAATTCAAAACCATTTATGTTTAGCTCCATCTGGATATACAAATCACAAAACATTATCTTGATATATGAAAAGGATCAATTCCAATTCTGAATGCCCTACCTAACAAATTTTAACAGAAAAGAATTTTCTCTATTATTTTTCAACTAATTTATTTATATACTGGCCACCCCAGTGGTTTGCAGAAGTTCCTGGGCCAGTGATCGAATCCAAGTCACAGAAGTAACAATGCCAGACCCTTAAACCTGCTGTGCCACCAGGAAACTTTTCTTTCTTATTTTATTTTATTTATTTATTTATTTATTTATTTTTTGTCTTTTTTGCTATTTCTTGGGCCGCTCCCGCAGCATATGGAGGTTCCCAGGCTAGGGGTCCAATCGGAGCTGTAGCCGCCAGCCTACGCCAGAGCCACAGCAATGGGGGATCCGAGCAGAGTCTGCAACCTACACCACAGCTCACGGCAAGGTCGGATCGTTAACCCACTGAGCTAGGGCAGGGATCGAACCTGCAACCTCATGGTTCCTAGTCTGATTCGTTAACCACTGCGCCACAACGGGAACTCCCTTCTTTCTTATTTTAGATACAATAGAATCTCATTCTTTTTTTGTTGTTGTTCTGATTTCTGGTCAGAAAAATACTATCTCATCAGGAAAATTCTCTAGCAATTTTGGAAAGGAAGGGAACTGCACACTTTTTCCCTCAACCTCTGACACCTAATAATAAGATACCATTTATTGAGAGACAGTCAAAGATCAGGCACTGCACCAAGGATTTTAAATGTATCAGCTCTAAGTATGGGACATAATTACTGCCATTGTACAAAGGAGAAGCTCAAAGAGAAGTAAGCTATCCACAGACATAGAGCTTCCTAACCGCAGAGCCAGAATCTGAACTCAGGGCTCCTCCACAACTCCTGGACTGCATGCCGACCCAGTCACATCAGCAATCATATAGGCTTATTCAGATGTGAACTCCAGAGAAAGTCAACTAGACCAAGCAGATTTTCTTGTCCTACCTCTTCTTTCAATGGAGAGTTGTTTTTTTGTTTGTTTTTTGGCTTTTTTCTGTCTTTTGTCTTTTTAGTGCCGCACCCATAGCATATGGAAGTTACTGGGCTAATCAGGGGTCGAATCAGAGCTGTAGCCTTCAGCCTAAACCACAGACAGCCACAGCAATGAAGAATCCAAGCTGCATCTGCGACCTACACCACAGCTCTCGGCAATGCTGGATCCTTAACCCGCTGAGTGAGGCCACGGATAGAACCCGAATCCTCATGGATACTAGTTGGGTTCACTGACCACTGAGCCAGGACGGGAACTCCAGATGGAGAGAATTTAATGTTGGGTATCTTTCATGAGACCCATGATTCTTAAATCTTGCCACATAAAAAATGAAATGTGATTACTGCTAAATCTTGAAAATTCAAGGACATAGCCTATTGCTCTGGATATGGTATTTTTTTCACCAAAAATTCTAAGACAGTTGTAAGTCAAATTAATATTGCACTGTAATGTTCTGAAATCAGGTTTCTAAGTAGTATTTATTACATAGTATTTTTGTTCATGTTTGTTTCCTTCAAACAGTGTCATTAGATGGGTCCTCTTGACTCAACTTCCAAATTACTGAATCACATTTACAACTCTAAAAGGCATCTGATTCCAGATGAGGTCCAAAAAAAAAAAAAAAAAAACAAGAGAGCTTTACTTCAGGCTTCAGGCTAAGCAAATGAATTACTACCATTCCCTGTATGCACACAACTGAGATAACACTAAAAAGACATTGAAGATACTCTCTAACCAAAGTGCAAATACAAGACAATCACATATCTAGGACTTGGAGGCTCCTGCATTCACAAGAATCTCATGCCAAAGGCTACACTTCTGAACCTGACAGAATGCGCAGGAACATAATTGCTCAGACATTGTTTTGAAGGGGCCGTTTCCTTTTCTATGAGAACTATTTTTAAAATTGACACTTACAGTTATCTTCCACATCTTTCTTACTGTCCTCTTCTGCAGGGAACACTTGGTTTATGAGAGCCAAAAAGGTCTGAAAAACAAAACAAGAGTTCAATACACTAGAAGCTTATAAATGGTAAGAAAAATAAAGGAGCATAATTGTTTGCACACATCATAATAATAGCAATAATATGCTCTTCATTAAAATATAACACAAGATCTTACTATTTAACAAGTCATTAACACAAAGGCACTATAACTTTACTCAAATATATTACCCACTATTACTATGAATGTGAAATCAATAAAAATCCTGTGCTCTAACATCTAGAATGGGACAAAATAAGAAGTATGTTAATATCAAATTTATATAGGTATGCTATTTAACAACTTTTTTTAAAAGAAAAACTTTAATGTTTATATATACAGCAAATTTATTGTTTTAAAAAAGAAAAGTAGTATCTAATCAATCAGATATACCAACAGACTATTATTTAATTAATACTATTGTCTGAGTAAAACACAATTAGACACAGATTACTGTACAGGAATATGTGTCAAAAATATAAACAGTAACCAAAACTATTAGGTCCAGAAAATTATAGATATCCATGAGTAAATTTGTATTTATTATATCATTTAAATGATAGATGCTAGGGGAGTTCCTGTCATGGCTCAGTGGTAACAAACCTGACTAGTAACCATGAGGACGTGGATTTGATCCCTGGCCTTTCTCAGTGGGTTAGGGATCCAGTGTTGCCATGAGCTGTGGTGTAGGTCACAGACATGGCTCGGATCCCGCACTGCTGTAGCTGTGGTGTAGGCCGGCAGCTGTAGCTCTGATTCGACCCCTAGCCTAGGAATTTCCATATGCTGCAGGTGGGATTCTAAAAAGACAAAATAAATAAATAAATAAAACAAGCGCTGTGGTAGAAACTCTAGAATTAAGATAGTATCTTGTAAGAGAGAAGAAATGACCTCAAATTACATCTAAAGAGAATTAAATTTTATCCATGCCAATCCAGCAGTTACCTATACATTTATATTTCTCAAACCATTATAATTATTCCTGTGGTTGAGGTTTCCAGCCACATCCAATAAATCTCTAAGGAAAAACCACTCAATTATTTTAAAATAATATTTGTAGGTCTATATATATATATATATATATGCCGGATTGTAAGACAAGGCTACTGCTATAGTTCACAGAGTACAACTGGGCTGTTGGTTCCACCTCCATTCAAGGTCACACCCAAATTAGAAAACCGTAATGCCCTGAAAACCTTAGAGGTTAATGATCTGGAACCCAGTACACATGTTCTTAGTTTTATAAATGAGGAAATGTTTAAGAATAAATATAAAATAGGAACTACTCCATCATGTACATTATTAATGGTACTATAAGACAGCTACGATTTATAACAATGATTCTATAGGAAAACATTCAGAAATAACCGGTAATGTCGCAGATCTACGTGCCACTTTCACAGCCTCAGCAATGGGGACCAAGGACTCCCCAGACTCCAGTGATGGTTCTGTCCTGTTTGGAGCCTCCAAGAAGTCCAAAACTGGGGGTAGGGGGAGGACAGAGCGTTCCTAGAGTGGGACGGTTTGGCTCAGGGCTGAAAGACCAGTAATAAGTCCTAAAAGATAATTTCTCTCAGAGTTCCTGTTGTGGCTCAGCAGGTTACAAACCCAACTAGTATCCACGAGGATGTGTTCAATCCCTGGCCTCACTCAGTGGGTTAAGGATCTGGTGTTGCCACAAGCTGCAGTGTGGGTCACAGATGTGACTCAGATCGACCTTTGCTGTGGCTATGGCGTAGGCTATAGCTGCAGCTCAATTCAGCCCCTAGCATGGGAACTTCCATACGCTGCAGGTGCAACCCTAAAAGAAAAAACAAAAAAAAAGAGTTTCTCACAATCTTTTTTCATTCCCCAATTACTACCAGCCCCATTTCCTTCTCCCCTTTGGCATCCACTCAGTGAGAAGGAGGAAATTTGTTTCATTAAGGTAACTGTTTTCTCTTTGAGGGAAGAGGCTTTTCCTCTTATCAGGAGATCACTAACAGAGAGCACCGTAAATGTACCACACAGCAAACACAGTGCTTCCAGCACCATGACAACACGGACAAATAAAATAGCCCCTGCACTTGAGATGATGTCAGGCTAGTAAGGAGGGGGGAGAAACGCAAACAAAAATCTCCCATAAAGTATTACAGGAGGTTAAGGATGAACGCTGTCCCTCAAAGGAAAGCATGATTAACAGTAAACTCTGCTTCATGGGAGGAGGAAGAAGAACCTGAGCATCTGTGGGAAAAGTTCATAAAGGAGGTGACCTAGATCAGTCTTGGGGGATAAATGTGTTTGCTAAGCACAGGGCTGCAGAGAGTGGCATTGCAGGCAGAAGGAGTGCCATGAGTAGTGACACAGAGCACCCGGCCCTGCCTGGATTCCAGAGGAAGGTGCAAGAGGAGGAGGAAGACACACCAGATCCAGGGGAGGGTCAGGGTATGAGCGGAGACTCCTGGCTGACAAAAGACAAGCAAGACTAGCAACGTCATCCCTTAAATGCCACGTGTTTAGGACTTTAGCCTGAAGGCCAGTCGGTAGCAAAATGGAACATGAAATCAACTGAGAGGTTCCAGATGGCATTTTTAACAGGATAAAAGACATTAGAAAGTATCAGAATGCATCATGTATAGTAAAGATGTGTCATTTGAATATACACACACATATGCACAACACACGTACTTGCTGCCATGTAAAATCTATTTGTAATCAATACACACATATGAAAAATACACACACCTAAAGCAATGTAAACATCTGTTTTTTTTACTGTGGGCCATAATCAAAAAACTTCAAAAGGCATCATCAAAGACATGTTCCCCAGTAGGGAGCTAACTATTCCTCCTGTGCTTCTACTGCATCAGCAAACAGATCTGCTTGACTTGCCCAGTGCTGTATACACTTAATTCCTCAACATCTAAATGCTGATGATGCCTAGAGCAGGAGTTATCCAGGAAAAGACGGCTTCTCTTAGGGACCTTTTTAACCACATGGTTGTCAGGACACTTTACAGTTTATTAAGACCAGGATCAGAACGTGGGAGGGAAATGAAAACGAAAATAAATCCCTGAGAACTTCTTCACTTTCAAAAAATTTTTGTGCAAAGAAGCTTCAACTTTAGTTTATAAATAATCTACAGATCCATAAAGTTTTCGTGACTGCACAGTTAAAATTCTAAGTGTTTTGTATTGGATTTATGTGTGTGTTTGATTAATACTAATAAGGCACAGTTGAAAGCACATAAAATATATAACATGTAAAAAATCAAGTTTCTTCTATGCCCAAAATGAATTATCTTGTTATTTATAGATCTGAGAGAAAACATATAATAGAATATAACCAGGACATATACTTTTCATTTCAGAAGTTCCCATCGTGGCTCAGTGGAAACAAATCTGACTAGCATCCATGAGGAAACAGGTTGATCCCTGGCCTTGCTCAGTGGGTTAAGGAACTGACGCTGCAGTGAGCTGTGGTGTAGGTCAGAGATTTGGCTCAGACTTGGCATTGCTATGGCTGTGGTGTAGGCAGGTGGCTGTAGCTCTGATTCGATCCCTGGCCTAGGAACCTCCATATGCCTCGGTTGCGGCCCTAAAAAGACAAAAAAAAAAAAAAAAAAAAAAACTCTTCATTTCTTTTTTTGTCTTTTTTTTTTTTTTTTTTTTTTTTTTTGTCTTTTTGCCATTTCTTGGGCCACTCCCATGGCATATGGAGGTTCCCAGGCTAGGGGTCCAATTGGAGCTGTAGCCACCGGCCTACGCCAGAGCCACAGCAACGCGGGATCCGAGCCGCGTCTGCAACCTACACCACAGCTCACGGCAACGCTGGATCGTTAACCCACTGAGCTAGGGCAGGGATCGAACCCGAACCCGAAACCTCATGGTTCCTAGTTGGATTCGTTAACCACTGCGCCACGACAGGAACTCCAAACTTTTCATTTCATTTTGGGCTTTTGATTGATGGTGCCTACAAAATATGTTAAAGAAATCTGAAAAAAAACTCTGAAGAATAAAGAAAGTCTCACTATATTCCCATCGACCCCAAATATTTGACTTTAGAATACTAATTATCTCAAGTTAAAAGCACTTGAGAAACAGCAAATGCAAAAAGGGCCCAGTGACCCTTCCTATTCCGGAGAGCAGGAGATAAAACTCCCACAGGAGTTTCCTGTGTTAGCAGGAAGGACGACATTCTCATCACCAAAGGAGGGGACCTGAGGCCAAAAGAAATCTGTACAAACCAACCTGGTCCTGCATACTAACCCTTATCTTCCTAACCGCTTCTCCACAACTTACTACCCCAAACCCAAACCCCTCTGTCTTCTCAATTCTTCAGAAATTCATTGTTTCTTTGTCTAAAAGATATAAAAGCTTCCTCCTCTGGTTGCTTCTTCAATTCTTCATTCTCTTACAAAGGCTGCTATGTTCATGGAAAAATTTGGTAAAAGTTGTCTGCTTTCCTACTGAGAATCTGTCTTGTGTCAATTTAATTTTCAGGCCCAGCCAGAGACTCAAAAGGGTGGAGGAGGGTTTTTCCTCCCCAACAACTTCAAATATATAAAAATAACTAAGCTTATTTTTTTCAAATCTTTCTTTTTTTAAAACACGTACTACACTGTAAGTACAAATAGGTACTTGTTAATAAGAAGAAAAACTAAAAACACTTTGTATTTTCTTTCCTGAGGGTAACTTTAATTGGCTCCTCTAACACGGCACATTATATATTATGCATTTGGGTTCCTGGGTTGTTTACAGTAACAGAATAGTTTTCTCTGTGAAAAGACCTCATGAGAGATCCACCTTGTTTTTCTAAGGTTCCCAGAAGGATGGCAGTCATATGGCATTAGTTAACCATGTATCAGTAGAATATAAATTATTCATGAACACTGGCAGAGGCTAAAGTAAACAGAAATGACATCAACAAATTTAATTCAGTCAGAAGACCTATTTAATAGGAAGATTTATTAAACCTAAAAGTGTTAAATTCGCCCACAAAACAGACCCTATGGTCCCCATGAAGACCGAAAAGACTCCAGGTCACTTTTTCCCCAAACTTTCATTTTTTTTGTGCTGTCTAGTCCTCGTCTAAGCATAAAAGAAAATAGATACCATGTGGACAAATTTAGAGCAGGCTTTTGTTTTGAAAGGTACCATTATAACAAAAACAATAATAGACAATTAATTATGTTTAAGACTTAAGTATCTTAATAAAAATACATTTATTCCTATCACATGCTAGTAAATTTAATAAAAAGCTTTTTTAAAAAAGAATACCCAGAAGCTAAAGCAAAAAGCAAAATTTGCTAACATAATCCCATTCACTTTTCACATTTTTATTTTGTAACATGTTGAACACATCACAAATTATTCATAACTAGTAATATGGCAAAAAGCAATAAAAATGTTCATATTTTTTCACTTAGCTATTTCTTCCTAAGAATGTGATAATGAAAGGCTTACTGAATTACTGCCTGATTTTATGACCATACATCATTTTCCCCCTAGGGTATGTGCTTCTGATTTAATCAAGTAACAGCAGAAAACTAAGATGCACTTACCAGAAAATTGCTTTCCCCTACACTGCACTAAAAAATATCTACTTAATTCAGAAGGGAGACACCTACAGAAAGACATCAAATTCTGCAGTCGTTCTGGGAAACTCACCTTGCCTTTTTGGTTCAGGGGTTCAATTGTTAAGCTGTCAGGGCCAATATCCACGATATTGCCCACCTGAAATCCATCTGTAGGGTGTGGTGCCCAAACGGGTTTTCCATCCTCCATTTTGGAAGTGAGTTATCCACTATCTCCTGTTTCAAAGAAACCAACAAAGCAACATGAAGAAATCTGGACAGAGAAAAAGAACACATCTTTTTCCTAAGTTAACATGTAAATTGATTACCGCCCCCCCACAGGTAATCCCCACCTCCTGCCATCATTCTGCACTCACCCCTGCTGCCCACCGCCCCCACCAAAATCTTTATACCAGGACCAGGTAGAGGCTGCTCTGCCCACAGGTAACACTTGCTCTGCTGCTACCCTTCCTCTGGTGGCAACCTAAGGAGAGTACCACACTTGGAGCAGCCCAGAAACAGAGAGCAACAGTCACGGGTTTTTTGGTTTGTTTGGGGGGGTTTTTGTCTTTTTTCTTTTTAGGGCCACACCCACGGCATATGGAGGTTCCCAGGCTAGGGGTTGAATCAGGGCTACAGCTGCTGGCCTACACCATAGCCACAGTAATGCCAGATCTGAGCCTCATCTGTGACCTATACCACAGCTCATGGCAAGTCAGATCATTAACCCACTGAGCAAGGCCAGGGATCGAACCCGCATCCTCATGGATACTAGTCAGATTCTTTAACTGCTGAGCCATGATGGGAACTCCTAGTCACAGTTTTTACCTGCTGCCCACTGAAACTTGTAACAGCACACCGTTTTTATGACAAGTATCCTGGATTGCATGATCCAGGCATAAATGTCATCCTAGGCATAAATGTTACTGTGTGGAGTTAGCTAAGAGTTGAACAGTGAATCTATTTTAGACCTGAGGGATAAAAAGGGGAGGTGTGAGAGGTTTCTTCCTCCGGGAGTGTGTCCTGGCAATCTGAGTCTACAGGGATGTGCTCCCTGCAGGTGTCCCCATGGAACCATTCAGCATTCTGGGGGTTTCTGTTTGGTTTTTTAAGATTTTTTTGTGATTAGTGATCTCTTTATTATTCTTACTTTAAAGTATACTTAATTTACAATGCTGTCATTCAGCATATCTGAATTATTTTTTTACTGAGGTAAACTTATATACAGTGAAATGTACACATTTTAAGGATACAAGTTGATGAGTTCCAATACATGCATATATATGCATTTAATAAACACCCCAGTCAAGACACTACACATTTCCAACACACTTTAAAGCTCCCTCGCACCTCCTTCTGGCCAATCCCTAGCCCCCACAGGCATCCACTCTTCTAGATCCCATTGTCAGAGATTACCTTTTTCTTGAACTCATAGAAGTGAAATAATATAGTATATATTCCTTTCTTTTTTTTTTTTTTTTTTAAGGGCCGCACCTGCAGCATATGTAAGTTCCTGGGCCAGGGACAAATCCGAGCTACAGCTTCCAGCCTACACCACAGCCACAGCAATGCAGGATCCAAGCTTTGTCTACAACCTACACCACAGCTCACAGCAGTGCCAGATTCTTAACCCACTGAGCGAGGTCAGGGATCGAACCCACATCTTCATGGATACTGGTCAGGTTGTTTCCGCTGAGCCACGACAGGAAATCCCAAAAGTATGTCTGTTTGGGGGTCTGGCTTCTTTCACTTGACACAATATTCTGATATTCAGCCATGCTGCTGTGGACACCAGGCCACTGAAGGACTGTCCACCTGCTGTCCTACACACGAACATTTGGACTCTTTCCAGTTTTTGCCGATTTTGAATTCTAGTCTAGTTTGTCAAGTTTTCCCAGAAAGCTGCTTTCACGCTTGGCATTCTCCAGCCCAACATGTACAATTCTGTCTTGTCATTGTCATTTACAACTTGGATACAATTCTTCTGTATCCCAAAGGGTCCACAACATATAAAATATTTCATTTTAATGAGCATGGATTCCGTGGGACTACTGTGCAACAGTGAATCAGCTGGTGAGTGATCCCACGTGTCCTAGTTTCAGCACCTCAGTGGGAACTTATTTTTTCTTACTTATCTACACTTCAAGAGGCCATTTGCCATAACTCGCCTCTTGCGTGGCATTCTCACATCTATATTTCCCATCTGGAAGCTCCATCAGGTCTAGTCTCAGGAAAGACAGGAATTGACCCAGTATATAGTTCATTGTCAGAGCTGCTAATGGAGTTCCCTAGTGGCTCAGTGGGTTAAGGGTCTGGCGTTGCCAGTGCTGTGTCTTGAGTCACTGCTGTGGCGGAGGTTTTATCCCTGGCCTGGGAATTCCACGTGCCGGGGTGTGGCGGGGTGGCGGGGGGAACACCTGCAAAGTACTGACATGTTTGCAGTATGCCTGCTGGCTACTGTCTTCCACACCATGGTAATGTGATGGGGTCTCCTTGCTCCTTAGCTTTTTAGGGCCAAACCTATGGCACATGGAAGTTCCCACACTAGGGGTAGAATCAGAGCTGCAACTGCCAGCCTACACCTCAGGGCAACACCAGGTCCTTAACCCACTAAGTGAGGCCAGGGATCAAACCCTCATGGATACTAGTCAGGTTCATTACTGCTGAGCCATGACTGGAACTCCAGTAAATGCTACTAACTTTAAGTGTAATTATGAATTAAGAAATTAACCAAGGATTCTCCATAAAAATGAGTCAGCAACACTGCTTCAGATCTGCACCATCACACCTACATCTACACTCTTTCCCTAAATAATATCTAGGCCCATGGCCTTCAAAAGAATCTATATGTAAGTGATGCCAAACTTACTTCTTCAGCACATGATACCTCTGGGTTCAGACACCTCTTCATAGAGACATCAACAGATGTCACGTTGTTATTACATGATTATTATTGTTCCACCACATCCCTTCCATCAGTAAAGGCACCAAAAACATGCCTTTCAGATCAAACCTGGAGTTATCCTCAGTCTTCTAGCTCCTTCCAAATCCCTATCCTCCAACCCCCCAATCCTACTGCTCCCCTTCCAAGAGGTACCCCACATCCCCCCACAGCTCTGCATCTCCTCTGTCACCCTAGTCAAAACCAACACAGCCTCTGACCATGACTCCTCTAATTAACTTAGCTACCAGCTCCTACTCCTGTCAATATGGCAAGATAAATCTCATCATGACAGCCTGAGGTACCAGGGCATGGACTAGTCCTCCTTGTGCCCCCCGGCCCAGCACGGAGCAGGTAACTCAACACCTCAACACTCACTGAGCCAATGAATGAAGTGTCTACACATTCGGTGGAGGGTAAAAGGAGATGGCAGCCTGGGAAGATCTGAAAGGTCTTCAAACCGAGGCTTGAAATTAAGCTCCACCACTGTCTAACTCCCCAGCAAGTTACTTCATCTCTCTGATCATTATCTTTATCCTTACCCATACGTGACAGTATCACTTACCTCACAGAAGTGCTAGGAGGATCAAGTGACGTAAAAATGAGATCCTCGTTTGAATGGCACCCAACAGACACTAGTGACACCTCCTCCCATTTTATCCCTACACCCATCATTGCAAACCACCAGTCAATTCCAAGAAAATGGCCTTGTGATCATCTTCAATGCAAAGAGAAATGAGAGAATGGTCATGACAGATCATTTAGGACATAATCATTAAGTATCTGGAGGAAAAAAAAAACCACAGTAAAGCAAAACCCCTAAAAGTCTAAAGAAGAATGGCAAATTTCCTTGAACTACTCAAACTGTTTTCTCATTTTCAGTCATTTGATGCAGCTTCCCAGTTAAGGTAACAGATTTAAAGGTACACATCTAGGAGTTCCTGATGTGGCAAAGAGGATTAAGAACCCAACTAGTATCCATGAGGATGTGGGTACTATCACTGGCCCAGATCAGTGGGTCCAGCATTGCCATGAGCTGTGGTGCAGGTCACAGACTTGGCTCAGATCCTGTGTTGCTGTAGCTGTGGCGTAGGCTGGCAGCTGTAGCTCCAATTCGATCCCTAGCCTGGGAACCTCCATATGACTCAGGTGTGGCCCTAAAAGACCAAAAAAGAAAAGGGCATAACAAGAATACCTTCAAGGCAAGAGGTTAAAAAATTTCATTTTTAAAAATAAAATAAAATAAAATAAAAGGTACACATCTAACACTGTTCCTTCATCAAACCCCTAAATCAAAAGATTCTTTAAAAGGAATCAGACCACAAAGATGGGGAGAAGCTGAGACGATCTAAGAGCAACAACATTCTGGAAGTTGGGAGGCTGAGAGGCAACTGATTTAGCAAATCTCAGAGCCAAATAGTAAAGAAGGAGGGGAAAGATGAAAGGTGACTCAAATTCCAACACTGGACCTCAAAGGACATAAGAACTACAGTTCAAAGTTCCTCTAGGTGAAAGCTGTCTGAGAAAGGTTTCCCGAAGTCCCACCACACACACTCCGCACTGCGGGGCAAACACCTGCTCCTCCACCAAGAGGCTTGAGGTTATTCTCTGAAGAAGACAGACAGCTCCTGGACTGAGAGACAATAGGAACGGTTCAGGGTGTGCGTCCCAGAACTGCCACGTGCTGACAAAACTCTCTTCTTGACCAGGCTCTGGTTAGGCTCCTGTGAGCCCTCTTCTCTCCAGGCCACAGCCAGGCCTCTTAGTCAGTCCTGTCTTTGTGCAGCCCACAGAGGCTAGTTTTAGCAAGAATCCTGCTAGGCCGGTTAGAGAAATTCCCTCACCCTCGACATCTTATCAAGCTCCCCATCCCCTTGATGTGTAAGTCTTTAATCTGCCTTCAACAAGAATCCCCTACCCTTGCTGTTTCCACTTAAATTATTTTGCGCCTGCTGCGTTCTGCTCACTGGCTACAAGTCAGTGAGTCTTTGCTGCACGCAAAGTGAAGCCCCATCTCTCTCCCTATCAAAACACTCCTTGTTCTAAAATGAATGTAATGTGTCTGCTAAGGACTACGTTATGTCCCTCCAAGTCATTATATTGTTGAAGCTTAATCTCCCTCATGACTGTATTAGGGGATAGGGCCTCTGAGAGGTCAGATGACATCCTGAGGGTAGGATCCTAACCCAACAGGATTGCTAGCCTTACAAAAAGAGGGTGACACCGCTCTACCTCCAGACACACACCGAGGAAAGGTCATGGGAGGGACAGCAGCACAGCCACCATCTGAAGGTCGGAATCTGACCATGCTGGCCGCTCACCTCAGAGCCAGCCCCAGTACTGTGCGAAGATAAACGTCTCTTGTATAAGTCACCCAGTCTATGGTATTTCATTATGGCAGCTGGAGCAGACTACAGATTCCTATTGCAATAGTCCCCCAAAAAGTCATCTTTGTCATTTCAACAAGTGTCAGAATCATTTCTCTTTAAGAATCTCATAGTAGAAATGAAAATAGAGCTGAGACAAGTTTTCAGAAATCCAAGAATTAAAAAAAAGAGAAAGTTGGGGGAGGGGGTCAAAAAAGAGAAAAGTAGAAGAAAAAAAAGATAAGAAAATGAGACAAGTAAAAAGATTCAGCATCAAAACACTAGGAAAAACAGACATCCTGCCCCCTTCAAAATTGAGAAGGGAGAATGCTTTGAAGTATCCAAAGAAAATTTCACCAGAACTGAGAGGCACGATTTTCTAGAATCTAACCAAAATGCCCATTAAGTCTTCAACACAATAAGTGGAAAAAGACAGACAAAAGACACCATGTCAAATTTCAGAACACCAGAAATAAAGAGAAGACATTGCACATTTCCAGAGAAACGAGAGGAAAAAACATGGGTCACATCCAAACGATCATGAATCGAAATGGCTTCAGCAACACTGAAGGCAGGAATCAATAAAGCAGTGACTTTCCAATTCTGAAGGAAGGAGTCCCTGTTGTGGCTCAGTGGGTTATGAACCCAACTAGCATACATAAAGAAGCAGGTTTGATCCCTGGCCTCGCTCAGTGGGTTAAGGATTTGGTGTTGCTACAAGCTGCAGTGTAGGTTGCAGACACAGCTCTGATCCCACACTGCTGTGGCTGTGGTGTAGGCTGTAGCTACAGCTTGAGTCAACCACTAGCCTGGGAACCTAGATATGCTGCAGGTGCGGCCCTAAAAGGACCGAAAAATTAAAAATTTTTTTAAATAAAATAAAATTCAGAAGGAAAATGATTTCCAACCTCAAACTCAGTACTTAGGCAAATGACTGGTCCAAACTGGAGTAGGATGACTCTTTGGACAAGGCCAGCCGGGCCCAGATTCTGATCAGAATTTATCTGACTGTAATTCTGTGACAGCATAACTTGTACCTAGAGAAACTATCAACACTCACCCTTTCCCTTAAATTAAATACTATTTTCTATTGAGTGTAAGGTTCTCACTAGAATAAAAACTCTTTTAAAATAAGGCTTCACTGGAGTTCCCATCGTGGCATAGCGGGAACGAATCTGACTAGGAACCATGAGGTTGCAGGTTCAATCCCTGGCCCCACTCAGTGGGTTAAGGATCCAGCATTGCTGTGAGCTGTGGTGTAGGTCACAGACACGGCTTGGATCCTGCGTTGCTGTGGCTGTGGTGTAGTAGCTCCGATTTGACCCCTAGCCTGGGAACCTCCATATGTTGCAGGTGTGGCCCTAAAAAGACAAAAAAATAAAATAAGGCTTCATTTAATATTTTTTGGAATCCTAATTATTTATAATAAATTATCCTTTATTAATGAAGTCTGATTTACTGGTTACACAACAGAAAATTCTTATATACATATTACTATTTGTTCCAAGAAAATTATTCTGAAAACCCACACCATCCACATTCATATATATTAAGCATGTCTGCATATGAAAAATACTTAAACAGGTGCTATTGTACTGAAAAAGCATACACACATCAAAGGTTGACAAAGTATACCTTGCAGGAATGCAAAGGAAAAAATGGTAAAAAGCAGTGGGGTTGGCAAAGCAAATTTTAAATTCTTGACATTCCTTAAGTCATTCAGGAAGAGAGACGGAGTGCTCCGCAAGCCCCCACCATCAATTAAAAACTACCTCATCTTTAGTACTGAATCGACAGCTGATATCTTTAAAGTAAGCACTGCAATAATTAATAGAAACCTACAGAAGGCAATCTGAATGCAGCCTTTTTCAGAGGTACTAACTTTTCATTAAAGCTTTATTGAAAAGTGAAAACCTGGAGTTCCCATTGTGGCACAGTGGAACAAATCCAATGAGTATCCATGAGGACACAGGTTCAATTCCTGGCCTCGCTCAGTGGGTTAACATCTGGTGTTGCCATGAGCTGCGGTGTAGGTCACAGACACGGCTTGGATCCCATGTTGCTGTGGCTTCAGTGTAGGCTGGCAGCGACAGCTCCAATTCGACCCCTAGCCTGGGAACTTCCATATGCCAAGGGTGTGGCCCTAAAAAAAAGAAGGAAGGGAGGGAGGAAGGAAGTCGAAAATCCTATCACCAGGAGTCTCCCTGGAGAGCAAACATATTGGAGGCTTAGGATGACAAACACATAGGCACCCGAATTCTGTTTTCTCTGAAACTCCAGCCATGATCCCAATAGTGATCAGAGGCCACGAGCAGAATGTGTAGACACAGACCACAAAATAGGAGCCACCACCTGCTATGTCACCCTTATCTTCAAAGATTACCCTTTTAATTATAATTGTGATATATGACAACGCCTTGTGTTTTATTAGCTAGGGTATTCAAAACTGAGCACTAGCTAAATTTAATTTAGAATTAAGCTGGAAGAGTGGGTACAAAACACCTGAAAGGAAGGAAGAAGCATTAAACAGTAATTTAAAGAATTCTGAGGAATTACAAGACTCCATTCCACAGTCATTCATTTAACCACCTATTATATACCACATACTGCTAGGTGCTGGGGGGGCAGGGGAGGAAGGAAGGGAGGAAGAGAGGGAAGGAGGGAAGAAGGAAAGAAGGAAGGAAGGAAGGAAAGAAAAAGAAAGACATTGTCCGCCTCATGGACCTTCCAATAGGTAAACAATCACTTGGAATAGAGAAGTTAACAAACTGGCAAAAATCCCTGCCCTACAGGATCTTATTCCTACCTGGGGTAAAGGAGTGGCATAAATGCATCAAATTTCCTTTTAGAAAGAGTACTCTTTCATCTGGCCAGGCCCCAGCCCTGTTGATGAAAAGAATGTTATGTGCACCTTTGGCAGACAAGCTTTAAACTGGCATCTTCTCTCACCTGTATCAGTGTATCCTAAAGGCTCCGAGCTTCCCTAGTGTCCAGACACTGAGAAAACTGGGCACCAGAGAACCACTGGCCATGGCTGGTGTGTTTTGTGTGTACCTAGCACAATCTTTTTACAGAGCATTTCAGTTCCATAAGAACTTCTTTGTACACCAAAATTCTCAAAAATATTTCAGCAGGTTTCCCTTTAGTCATTAAATTACCTTTACAAAAAAATTTGTATTACAGTTGATTTTTACAGTGTTGTGCTAATTTCTGCTGTACAGCAAGGTGACCCATACACACACACCCACATTCTTTTTCTCATACAATCTTCCATCATGTTTTATACCAAGAGACTGGACATAGTTCCCTGTGTTGTACAGTAGGACCTCATTGCTTATCCATTCTAAACATAATAGTTTGCATCTACTAACCCCAATTTCCCAGTCCATCCCACTTCCTCCCCCTTGGCAACCACAAGTCTGTTCTCTATATCTGTGAGTCTATTTCTGTTTTGTAGTTGGGTTCATTTATGCCATATTTTATGTTATCTTTTAAAAGAGCTTCCTAGAAAAGATTTCCTAGTTAATCTTATTCAGCTAGTTATAAAGTATGGGAATTATTTAATTGCTATAATACCATATCATGCATCCACTAAACATTCCTATTAAAATTTATTGTGAATATCTTGGTTTTATCAACAATAAACATTCATTAACAATGGGGAGAAAATACCTACCACTAAATCCAAACTCCTGACAAAGATATAAAATAAGAAAACATCTCAAGATACTATCAAAAAATCGAATACTTGGAGTTCCCATCGTGGCTCAGTGGAAATGAATCTGACTAGCATCCATGAGGATGCAAGTTCGATCTCTGGCCTCACTCAGTGGGTTAAAGATCCAGTGTTGCTGTGAGCCATGGTGCAGGTCACAGACGAGGCTCAGATCCCTCACTGCTGTGGGTGTGGTGTAGGCTGGCAGCTGTAGCTCCGATTGGACTCCTAGCATGGGAACCTCCAAATGCTGTAGGTGTGGCCCTAAAAAGACAAAAAGACAAAAGAATAAAATAAAATAAAATAAAATAAAAATTAAATACCTCAATTCAATTAAGAGGTAATTTTGGTATTCACTCATTTATTTTTTCAATGTGTATTTACTGAATACCTACAGTCAATACTGAAAGCTAAAGTTCTATAGGCTTAGAAACTGATAAGAAAATACAGAGCTCTAATTTTTTTTAGTCTAAGACATAAAAAAAGGAGCAAAAGCTAGGCCAGCTATGACACTCCTTCTCATCTTAGTACAAGTAGATCCAGTTGATCACAGCCATGGTCCTAATGAATGACTGTTTTTACAAAGGTTACACTGCACTTCCAAATACAGAAAGTCCAGTGTAGCCACTGATGTTTAAAGCTAAGCCCATTACGCTATGACTCTTAGAAAACAGCCTCAGAACACCAAGACTAACCTTAGCTTAACTTGTATAACTAAGATCCTAATAAACAAGAGGCCAAAAAACGAAAGCAAATATTTTACTAAAAAGTTTATTACTCTGTTATTAACTATTTAAGGTATTTTATATGATGATTTGAAAATTGATACACCCAGGCAAATTACTCCAAATATATATATATACAATCTGAATTATGAGAATTGGTCTGTTGGTCTTTCAAAAGCGGAGTTTGTAAAAGATGATGACTTTTTCATTTTCTCCACCAAAGCACAATGGTAACCTCTCAATAAGTAATAAGGGTAATGAAAAAAAAAATCAAATTCCAAGAAACCAGGAGTTCCTATTGTGGCACAACAGAAACAAATCCAACTAGTATCCATGAAGACTCAGGTTTGATCCCTGGCCTTGCTCAGTGGGTTAAGGATCTGGCATTGCCTTGAGCCATCGTGTAGTTCGCAGACCCAGTTCAGATCTGGGGTTGCTGTGGCTATGGTGTAGGCCAGCAGCTGTAGCTCTGATTCAACCCCTAGCCTGGGAACTTCCATATGCCTCAGGTGCGACCCTTAAAAAATTCTTTTTTTTTTTTTTTTTCAAGAAATAGAATTGGTCTTCAAACCAAAGAAAGGCTTTCTCTCTGGAATGACTCTGCCTGTGTAAAATGGCCCCACTCTGCTCAAACTGAAACATTCTGCAGCTCAAGCTGCAGGTCCTGGTTCAAAGTTACTCAGATTTTTCAGGGACTAAAAGATCTTTGTGCGAGCAAAGCCATGATCTAGGCTGTATACTACCATTAAGTGCAGTGGTCAGAAGCCTGAGTAATCGTTAGGCCTTTGAACACATGTGTGATGATATCTCTGGCATTTGAACTCCCCTAAAATGGCCCAAACTAAAAATCCAGTATTTTTACCCATGAGCAACATGGTCATTTAAAGAGGTGATCCCAAATCCAATCTAATTTGGACCACACGGTTCTCCTGAGGTAGGAACTTGTTAAACCATCAAAATTTCTCAAATGCTACGATCAAGAGGAATAAACTTGGAAAGACATATAAATTAAAAACGAAGGGCAGAAGTTATTGTTCTACTGTAATTTCTATCATTCTTTCATAAACGAGCCAATATGATCTAGAATGTTCAATGAAGTTATGTAGTTTATAAGACTAAGGGTTTGTTTTTTTTTTTTAACTCTACTAACTTGGCTTGTTTGTGCAAATGTATTCACACACGGATCTCACCAAAATTGGAACTGAAGATAAACTGACTTTTCTTCTCACAGCTGGTACAGAGCTCATTCAGCTGATCAAAGGAAACCACAGAATCACAGCCTTTCACAGACCTCACACTAAAACCCTCCAGCACAATATCTCAGTTAATGTTCACGACTCTGGGAGGCAGAGTCTCTGTTTTGAAACTGAGGTTCAGAAGTTCGGGCAAATTGCCCAAATAGAGATGACTAAGAAATAAATATACAGGCAAGATTAGAATACTGTTTGAGCACAGGCGCAAATTCGCTGCACTGCACAGCTTTGCTTCATCAAGCTTCTTGTGTACACCAGTGGTTGATATTTGTCACCAGATTGGAAAAAAACCCAGCTGAGGATATTATGTTGTCCTAACCTAAACAGGTTAATGGCATAAGACATAAATGAAGAAATAAATGAAATAATTAAGTTTAAAAGCTATGTAAAGGTTTTATGAAAACCCTCCTATTGCATCTTTCACAAACATTAACACGTTATTTTATTTTGCTTTTTCAGGGCCGCAACCTTGGCATATACAAGTTCCCAAGCTAGGGGTTGAATCACTGTTGTAGCCACTGGCCTACACCACAGCCACAGCAATGCCAGATCCGAGCCACATCTGCAATCTATACCACAGCTCACGGCAACACCAGATCCTTAACCCACTGAGCGAACACAGGGATCGAACTCGAGTCCTAAGGGATACTAGCTGGATTCGTTTCCTCTGAGCCACTACAGGAACTACAACATGTTGTTTTCTTAAAGTCTTCATTTGGATTAAACTCTTTAACAGGTAGATTATAAGGAAGTACAAACTAGAACTTCTTGGCTGGGTGCTCTGTACTAAAAGGTAAACATGATGATATGTGGAGTTAATTTTGTCTTTCAGTTGATACTGCATTTAAATGACTAGCTGATGTGGGTGAGGTGCAGGCTGGCAGCTGCAACTCTGATTTGACCCATAGCCTGGAAATTTCCATATGCTGTGGGTATGGCCCTAAAAAAAAAGAAAAAAAATTTTTTAAATGACTGGCTGAGAATCAGAGATAATCAAAAGGACTGGAATTTTTTGTTGAAATTTTTCATTTTATTGATTCAGTTACAAAATATTTTTATACTATTTCCTTTCTAAATTGATTATCAATAAAAATAAGAATGTTCAGATATTCTACAAAATGAGAAATGAACTCTCTTTTGGAATGTCTTTTCAAATTTACTTAACCCCACTTTACAACGGCTTTGATGGCAGTATCACAAACTATTTGTAAAAATTCAACTTTTCTCCCTTTTGAAAGCAATCAAGTATTCCTTGAGCTTTCAGTAGCACATCCATGTACCCATCTGGATCTGTGCCCCTATGTTCTTCTTTCCCATCTATTACTGAGGCAACTGATTCTTCCTCATGCCACCAATCCCTCTACTCCTCACCAGATCCTACCCCCTTGGCCCTTTGGCTCAGCAGCCTCTCCCCCAGCACCACTGGACGACCCCTCTCTTTTCACCCTCTCCTGAACCCACTCCTATCAGACTTGGCTCCCAGTCCTTCAGGATTACCATGCCCTCCTCCAACACTGCTACATCACATGATCAGCGTTCTCGACTCCTGTGACAGAGCTGATCACCTCCTCCTGGAAGGGTGTCCTTCACAGACCTCAAGGTACCTGGCTCCTCTGATCTGCTCCCTGTAGTTCCTCAACTCCTGTGGCTGGAGTCTCCGTATCTCTTCACAGCAGAAACTCTTGGGGGAAATGATCCTTGAGCCTTTTCTCTATCTCCTCTCATCCGCTTGCATGTCCTGTCTAGTTCTAAGGCTCTAAGCATGACCCTGACCTGCCCACATCTCCTACCCAGCTGACTCCTTTCCCCTCCTCCTCTCCCATGAACTCTGGACGCCTGGAGCCCACAGCCCACGTCACTATTTAGGGGAGCAACAGTATCTCCACCAGATCTCTAAATGACCTCCTGGCCCCCCTTTCAAACATACCCACTCTGGTCCTCCTCTTCCCATTAAGGACAGTCTCATCCTTGCCTGTGCCAAAACCTGTGAAGTTACAGGCACCACTCCTCTTCCTCCCCTGTTCTACCTCCCATCCTTTGCAAATCCTGTGGCTCTTTCCTGGGATTCCACCCAGAATCTGAAGAGGTTCAAATGTGCAGCCAATGCTACCTAAGCCCTCGTCCACATCACCTCTCCCTGGGGTTCCTGCGCCACCTCCTGCCAGGTCCCCCTTCGTCCTCCTCTGCCTTCAGAGTTGGTGCTCAGTACCTCAGCCAAGCTAACCCTTTCAAAACTTAAGCTCAACACTCTCCGCATGCCCTCCATCCACTTACAGAAACGCCTGACCCTCTCTGTGGCCCATGAGACCCTTCACAAATGCCCTCCCAAGCCCCAACCCCTCTGATGTCATCCCATCTACTCTCCCTCTCACTCTACCTGATCTGTGCCTTGAACATACCAGGTATGTGTTCATTTCAGGTCTCGGGTATTTACTGATGCAATCCCTTTGCCTGCAAGATACACAGTTTTCTCTGTACCTTCCTGAGGACTTTGCTCCACTGTCCTCTTCTCAGGCAGGCTTCCTTCCTTGATCATCTTATTTTGGGGGGCCACCATGCAGCATGAATAAATTCCCAGGCCATGGATCAAATCCTTGCCACAACAACGACCTGAGCTGTTGCAGTTTCAACACCGGATCCTTAACCCACCATGCCACAAGGGAACTCCTTGATCACCCACCCAAAACCAGCACACCTTCACAGTCTCCCCTGCTTTGTTCCCTACAATACTTAATATGTTTATTATATATTTTAGTTATTTAGAATATAAGCTTCCTCAGTCAAGGGACTTTATTCACTACTATGAATCTGGGAGCCCAGAACAATGCTGATTACAAAAGAGTATGTTAAACTGACATTTTATAGTCCTGCTAATTGTAAAATAGCTGGTGTTACTGCAGTAAGATGAGAAACCAAAAACAAAGAAACTTGACACTTTAGTGGGCCCACTCCAGTGCCATCAGAGCAGACACAAACTTTCCATCAGGCTTTCTGAGGAATTGAAAATAGCTTACTGAGATCCACATGTACCTCAGGGCCCTCGAGATGGGAGCCTCAGCTCTTTTTCCGCAGCTCCTCTGGATTCCTTAGGGAACGCACCTCATGGGATAGGTCTCTGAACGATGTGCGGATCCATTCATGTTACTCAGCCTCAGACCTCTTCTCAAATGTCCTTGGTTAAAGGTAAGCGCTGATGTCACGTGTCTTGTGTTACTCAATATAAAGCAGACAGGAATGCAAGGAGAAGCTGGTAAGCGTCGCCATGAGCCCAGCATTCCTACTCCACAGGACGTGGGACTACAAAGCACGTGACACCACTGAGCTCATTACTGACTGAGCTTGGGGCCCTGCCTGAACATTCTTAATAACCACAGAGTCCGACAGGAAGCAGCTTTTCAACAGGGCATAAATTCTGCTTTTAAGGTTCAATTAAAGTCACAGAATAAATATGTCCTCAGACACTTGAGTTTTTTAAAAAAAGCAAGTGAGACAGAATCATAATTTTTTTTCCTGAAATTAATCCTCAACAGAGTGTCCTAGGATTAATAGGCAGAAGCCTTAGAGTCAACCATATATTGTTCAATAGTATTTTCTAACAGTGATTTCACTAGTTTTGGAAGGACAAACTGAAAAACATTTACGGACTTCAGGAACAATTATTTTATCTCAACTACCAACCACAGTAGGGCACACAATCATTAGTGCATGAAAGTGTTACGTCTCTGACAAATCCATTCTGAAACAGCTCCTACTGAAAGTATGGAGTGATTCGCTTCATTTCATGTCTTCTCACTTTTATAATTGGAGGAACTACACTTACCTTAAATATTAACTATCTGAAGGAGTCATAGGATGATGAGGCGCTTAAGTATTTTAACCTATCTTCCTACAAAACCTAATCTCAACGTAACACGTAACAGCACACAATCACGGAGTGAGTCTGAAGGGGGCTCTGAATCATGAAGTGACCTGATTACAGATGCATTCTACATTTACTGAATTCCTACTACATGTCAGACACAGCACCAGAAAAAACAGTATTTCTCATCCTACTCAAAAAAAAGAAAAAAAGGAAGCGTATTTTTCTTAAAAAAAAAAAAAAAAGAAGAAGAACACGTAGAAACCTTAAAAATTACAAAGTTCTCTCCCATTGTCATTAAAATAATTCAAACTGATTATTTTGGATGGGGTGGCAGGAAGAATAACTAAAGTGATAATATCCCAGATACCCAAATGCCAGAGGCGGGGGGTGGTGAAACAGAGTGGTCAGAAAATCAGTGCCCTAACACTGTCCCTGGGTGCTATGAAGTTAGTCCACATAACCTTCTCTTTCCTCATTTCCTCATCTAAAAACACTAACTCATGTCTCCAAAATAGGCAAAAATCAAGACACAGCAGCGATCTTAATTCCTCAAGCTGAAGATCAAGGTACACAAGCTACACAAATCTTACCTGTCAGTAAGTAACTTGGGGGGGGGGGGGGGACCAAAGCCGGTATTTTCTTGCTTGTAAACAAGTCTACCTTTGCTTGACTGATTAACTGCCTAGGGCTAATATGCTTTTTAAAATACTAATGTGGAAAGACAAAAAAAAAAAAAAAAAAAGGAGTTCCCGTCGTGGCGCAGTGGTTAACGAATCCGACTAGGAACCATGAGGTTGCGGGTTCGGTCCCTGCCCTTGCTCAGTGGGTTGACGATCCGGCGTTGCCGTGAGCTGTGGTGTAGGTTGCAGACGCAGCTCAGATCCAGCGTTGCTGTGGCTCTGGAGTAGGCCGGCGGCTACAGCTCCAGTTCGACCCCTGGCCTGGGAACATCCATGTGCCGCGGAAGCGGCCCAAGAGATGGCAGAAAGACAAAAATAAATAAATAAATAAATAAAAAATAAAATACTAATGTGGAAATCTCAAACTGATGATATTCACGATATTCACATTGCTTCTTCTGGATCCCTCCTCTTTGTCCTCTCCCACCTACAAATATCTTCGTTCTCCCCTGGCGCGGTGTTCCTCATAAATAAGAGACCAAAGTAAAATACGCTTATGTGGGAGCATTAAGACAGGATGACTCTGCCTGCCCGACTTGAAGTCAACCCAGGGAGACTTCAACTTCAGAGAGAGAACAATTTAAGTTGAATTGTGAAGGTCCAAGGATTTCAGCAAATAGAAAATTAGGGAGGGATATTCTAGACAAATGAAAGAGCAAAAGGAGAAACTCAAAAACATGAAACTGAAACTGGAGGGTATATTGAGAAAGAGAAGAAAAAAGAGTCTTGGGGGAGTACCCATTGTGGCTCAGTGGCAACAGAGCTGACTAGCATCCATGAGGACGAAGGTTCAATCCCTGGCCTCGATCAGTGGGTTAAGGATCCAGCATTGCTGTGAGCTATAGGTCATAGATGCAGCTCGGATGCCAAGTTGCTGTGGCTATAGGCCAGCTGTAAGCCGGCAGCTGCAGCTCCGATTTGACCCCTAGTCTGGAAACTTCCATGTGCCACAGGTGCAACCCTAAAAAGACCAAAAAGAAAAAAGAAAAAGAGGCTGGAAAGGCAGATCCATGCCAAAGTATAAAGGGACTTAACTCTTAATTCTTTATTCTGCTGGCAACACAGAGCTATCTAATCAGATCTACATATTAGAAAGATCACTGTGTTCTAGTAGAAGAGACTGTATGTAACAATCCAACATAATGAGGGGGAAAAAACCATCAAAATTAGGGCAGTACCAGAGAGAATGACTAGATGGGATAGAAATCAGAGAGCAGTAAATAATTAGTGAGTGTGTGAACAAACCACCAAACAGGGAACAGGGTTATTAGCACTGACTGGATGTTTCAAACAAAATTAAAAGAAAACGGACTGTTACAATCGATTGGACTGTAAATACCCTCCAATCAGATACATTCATTGCTTGCCATCCAATTTAGCATTTCACACAAATATGCTGGATAAACAAAATTAAAGAAATAGAGCAACATAACAGACTCTCAAAATATGGGTAAAAACACAGTTTTATCAAATGGTTGGCAAAGTTTAGGTAAGAGTTTTTTTTTTTAAAAGGTAGATTTTGATTTAAAAAGTATAAACAGCCAAATAAATCAAACACTGTAACTGGGATTTCTCTGAATGGAAAAATCTAACCAGATTTTTTTAAATTGAGGTACAGATGATTTACAATGTTGCATCAATTTCTGCCATACAGCAAAGTGATGCAGCTATACATACATGTACATGGTTTTTCACATTCTTTTCTATGACGATTTACCTCAGGATATTGAACATAGTTCCCTGTGCTATATAGTAGGACCTTTTTGTTTATTCATCTTATGTGTAATAGTTGGCATCTGCTAACCCTCAACTCCCAGTCCATCCTTTCTACCTGGATTTTTTATTTAGAGCAAGTCTTGAGATAAACACAATTTATATGTTACTATGATCCCTTATAAAAATTATTGTATAGGAAGGAGTTCTGCTGTGGCACAATGCAGATTAAGGATCCACACCACAGCTGCAGCTCAGATTTGATCTCTGGCCTGGGAACGTCCATATACGGTGGGTACAAAAAAAAAAAAAAAAAAAAGGTATTTTATAAAACTTGAGAATGGATTTGTTGAGGCACTTAAGTTAATCAAATAGTTAACTTTTCAGAAAAAAAGCAGAGAACCAATCACTCTAAAATGTAAAATAGTAACTATATGACCCAAAGATTTGTACATCTTCCCAGATCATAAAACATGACATCTCAAGGAAATGCTATTTATAGGGTTAAAGGGCTTCAGTTTTCCTAAACAGAGTTAAAAATAAGCAGCTGTTTTGTTTTTGAATTAGCTCTCACAGTGAAAACCCTCCCCGGCACTGCATTTTGGGCACCCTGCCTTTACTCCAGCATAGCCATGAATGGTTTCCTTTAAAGCTGCAGCTTTCCACCTACACCAGAATTCAATCTAGAGTTTTTACAGTATCAACTTTATTTGCAAAGTTCCCAGTTTTAAGGTCAACTGAGTCCAAAAGCTTTAAGTCCTGAGTAGTTCATGTACTCAGTTACTATTTTTCTAATCTCAGGCATCTTGTGGACATAATTACACAGTAATTATTCAAGAATTAAAATTCAACTCAGCTACAATTTAGCCTCATTTCACAAGAACTGCCATCCTGGGATAGAATCTGCTGCAACAACTGAGTCCTCCTCATGAGGAAAGCATTTCTTCTCTCCCTGATTCCACCCTGCTTTTTTCCCCTTCTGTTTAGTTGCTCACATAAAGTTAAAAAATTCTTACAGGTCCTATTCAATACTGTCTGAAGATGCACTTTATATTCAAGTTGTTATCAGTGATAAAATGGGTTTTTTTTTAAATAACAACAACAACAACAAATATACTATTTTTAAAGGCTTATATAACCAATACCAGGGCCCTGCCCTCTCCCCTCAGCCCCTCCTGCCCAGCTACTCTCGGGACCTGCCACCCAGCTGTCATCCTGGGTACACACTGGGGTCCTTTCACATCCACCTTCATACTTAATGACCAGCTGAATGCACACCCACAAAAGTAAATTCTAGACTGAAAGCCACTTTTCTTCTGGATTGTTTTTTTTTTTTTTTTTAGGGCCACACTCACAGCACATGGAGGTTCCCAGGCTAAGGGTCGAATCAGAGCTACAGCTGCCAGCCTACACCACAGCCACAGCAACCTGGGATCCGAGCCATGTCTGCGACCTACACCACAGCTCACGGCAACACCGGATCCTTAACTGAGTGTTGGCCAGGGATCAAACCTGCATCCTCATGGATACTAGTCAGGTTTGTTTCTGCTGTGCCATAACGAGAACTCCCTCTTCTAGATTTTAAAGGTGTAGCATCAGCATCCACAACCATCTGCCTTCCAGAGTCCCGGTATCTCACTCCCTTCTCTTTTCTCTGCCCTGAGCCGCAAGCCTTAAGGACCCCATCTTCAGGGCAGGAGGACCCAGGGGTGTGCGGTGCTCGGATTCACTGTGCCACATGCTCCGAGAGCTCAATGAGGCTGGGGAGCACAAGTCACACAAGGCTGAGGAAACTTTGGTATGATTTCTTTAAAAGGCTTCCCCTGCTTTTTGTTCTCTTTCTGAAATGATTTGACCTTGCCCCTCTGAGTTTGCTCACTTTCTCCCCTTTGCCATCATGCATTTCTTTACCTCTTTCCTCCATCTTCTGGGAACTGGCCCCCACTCCATTTTCTAACCCTCCTATGGAAATTTTTGTTTCTACAATCACATTTCTGATTCCCCTCATTGTCTCTGTTTCCTTCTTGATGCTTTTTTCTACTGTTTTTGTTCTCTTTCGTAGAAAGGCTTTCCTCAACACATATGTTCTCCATTCGCATTGAGCAGGTACAAAGCCAACCAGAAGCTCTAGAGCGCAACCTTCTCCTGGTCGGTGGTCTTCAGTCTAAGGGAGCCGGGCAGCACTCAAGCTTCCTGAGGGCAGATCCCAATACCTGTATCTGCTCATCTTACTCTGCTCAAGATCCATTTTCCAGAGAATAAGGCCTCTGCTCTCTGTCAAGACAGCTGTGCAACTGGAGGCCTAACCTCTCCACATGGAGCCTTTCAGCCAAACCCACCATTTTCCACCCTGAGTCTTCACTTTCACCTTCTGTACCAAAGACAGCTCCAAACCCTAAGCCTTTTGGAGATTCTTCAGTTTGATTTTATCTCCTTGTGTTGGGTTGTTTTCTCTGCAAGAACTCTGAATAGATTCCTCTACTTACTTAAGTCTGGTAATATTCCTTCATCCAAATTTGCTGAAATCCCTCATCTACTACTGCCTTCTTCTAAGCTCTTTGCCCTTATAGATTTATACCTCTTTTATTCCTGTGCTATCGTTTTAATGAAATCTCAGGAGAGAAAGAAGAGATAAACATATGCAAATAAGAAATTCATGTATAACAAGAAAAAATACTTTTACAGAATAAATTCACTGTTAATTATTTTCATCATTGCATCAGGAATGCGTAACAACACCTATTAATCTGACACTTTCACAACATTTGAATATTTTGGTTTTTGCTTTTTAGGGTTGGCCCAATGGCATATGGAAGTTCCCAGGCTAGGGGTCAAATCAGAGATGTAGCTGCCGGCCTACACCACAGCCACAGTAACACCAGATCCAAGTGTTGTCTGCGACCTACACCACAGCTCACAGGAACACCCTCCTTAACCCACTGAGCTAGGTCAGGGATCGAACCCGAGTCCTCATGGATACCAGTCAGATTCATTATCGCCAAGCCACAACACATTTGAACTTACACACCTGAAATTTAATCACTTAAAAAAAAAAAAAAGCCCCAACACTTTACTAATAAATTACTCATTATTTAAGAGTTTTTTAACTTAATTTTTTTAAGTCTGCTATTACATGCATTTCAGGTAAGAGAATTATGGTCTCACCGACTTGTCATCTTACTAACTTTTATTATAATATTAGGATGTTGTTCTCTAAGGGGAAAGAGGCTTAATCCCAGGTGATATCTTTTATAGTTTAAAATCATGAAAAGAAAGTAAGTTTCTCAGAAATGTTAACAGAAATACTCAAATATATACATGAAAAAGCACAATAAAGAAAAAATATAAGTTCACAATATCAGTAGGACCATCACTCTTGCTCATCCTTCTCCCATATACTATTTCCCCCCACCTATGGCAGCAATCCCACAAAAGGCCTAAAACTTCTGTATTTCTGCTTTATTTCAACATTCTCCAATGCTACAGTCTAAAGTTCAATAGCTGGATAAAAACAGATATAGACAGATTCAGGAAACTTCAAAGAAGCTCTACCACTTTGAATAAGCTTGAGAGAAAACACTTGTTATTTTTTGACATAATGACAAAAACACATGTTTGGGAATCTTAATTTCTCTGGCACAAATTCTTTTTTAACTCTGTAAAAATAATGATATCCTATTGTACAGCACAGGGAACTATAACCAATCTCTTGGGGTACACATGATAGAAGATAATATGAGAAAAAGAACGTAAATATTCATTTGACTGAGTCACTACGCTGCACAGCAGAAATTGACACAACACTGTAAATCAATTATACTTTAATAAAAATAAAATGAAAAAACAAAGTATCAAAAATGAGAAAAAAAATTTTGATACACATAGGGAATGCTTTTTTGGTTTCTTATTTTACATGGAAAGATTTTGTAATCGCGTGTTTCAGAATTATCTGCTGTTTTCCAAAAGGTTAAAAATAAAAATTCTGGAAAAAAAAAAAAAAAAGACAGGAGTTCCCATCATGGTGCATCAGAAACAAATCTGACTATGATCCATGAGGACACAGGTTCAACCCCTGGCCTCGCTCAGTGGGTTAAGGAACCAGAGTTGCCTCGACCTGCGGTGTAGGTCACAGACGGGGCTCGGACCTGGTGTTGCTGTGGCTGTGGTTCAGGCCAGCAGCTGCAGCTCTGATTCGACCCCTAGCCTAGGAACCTCCACATGCCATGTGTGCAGCCCTAAAAAAGCAAAAAATAAAAATTCTGCTCAATTGGGAAAAAAAAATTAAACGGTCCAATCTACTTCTAGAGAAGACTCTAATCTTAGCCTGTTAACAAGATACTGAAAACCCATGTCATCAACCAGGGTACCCCAATATTATCAAGAAAGCAAAATCATTTAAAATGTGCAGGATTGGATCAATCCATGAAATGAATTCATTTTAAGCCAAAATGTAAAAACTCAGAACCAAATAGCAACAGTGACTGGTGGACCAGCTCTTCAGCAGTATTAAACTGTTCCTTCCATAGGAACAGGTTACTGTGTTCATTCCAAATGCGAAAACAAAGGCAGAGAAAAGTTAAGTGACTCATCCATGGCCATATAACACTGAGCACTAGGACAAGGCTCCTTTGTTCTGCCGTTTGCTTTCCAGTAGGCTGTGCCAACCCTTCAACTTGCTTTCAAAAACTCTGTTTCTATCAGGGCCCACTGGTGGAAATATATTATGCTGCAAGAAAACGCTGGATTTTAATATATATTACTTAGCATTCCATTTTTGTCCCCCCAAAAGGGATTCTAACACACACTGCATTACTGA